>NC_051318.1:57659585-58275614 GCF_015220235.1 Choloepus didactylus
GGGAAGCTTAGAGTCACGTATGTCACCAGAAGGAAAGTTGGAGGTTAAAAGATGGGAATGTATAAAACAATGAATCTCATGGTGGACAATCTCCGTGATTAACTGTACAAATGTTAGAAATCTCTTTCATGAACTAGAACAAATGTATGACACTATAACTAAAAGTTAATAATAGAGAGGTATATAGGGGAAAAATATATACCTATTGCAAACTATGTACTACAGTTAGTAGTATTTTAACATTCTTTCCTCAATAGTAACAAATGCACTATACCAATACTAATGAGTCAATAATGGAGAGAGGGTGGTTAGGGGTATGGGAGGATTTGAGTTTTCTTTTTTTGTCTTTATTTCTTTTTTGGAGTAATGAAAATGATCTAAAACTTGAAAAGAAATTGTGATGGATGCACAGCTGTATGATGGTACCGTGGGCAAACTGGTTGTGCACTTTGGATCTCTGGATAATTGTATGGTATGTGAACAATATGAATAAAATTTAATTAAAAAAAGTTCTTTCATGAACTAGAGCAGATATATGACACTATTATAATGACAATAATAGAAGGGTATATGGGAGAAAATGTACCTATTGCAAACTATGGACTATAGTTAACAGTAATATTTTAAATACTTTTCATCAACAGTAGCAAATATACCACACCAATACTATGGGTCAACAATATGGGGGGATAAAGAGAATGGGAGGATTAGGGTTTTCTTTTTTTATTTCTTTTCTGGAGTAATGAAAATGTTCTAAATCTGATTATGGGGCTGTATGCACAACTGTGATGATACTGTGAGCCACTGATTGTATACTTTGCAAGGTTTGTAAGCTGTGTAAATATATCTCAATAAAATTGCATTAAAAAGTGAGGCATGAATAATGCAAAAGAGATTTTTTTTCAAGTTCAATAAAAAAAAGATTAACTCCTCAAAGCCAAGGTAAAGATTAAATGAGATAAAGTATGTGAAATGCCTACAGGAGCCTGGTGTATAACCAGTGCATTAAAAACAAGAAAGCTTAACATTTAGTTCACAGCACCTAGCCTAGCCTAATCCATGGCATACTGAGTAGTATTAAATTATTGAGCTTTACAATTACAAAATATTTACAATAATTATCTCATTTAACTAATTATACTTAATGACAAAACCAAATATGGTTTGCTTCTATTCTCCATCAACTACAATGAAAAGTTATTTGAGTTATCAGTGGAGGGAGAAGGGTTGTAGAATTGTTATATCAATATCTAAAGTGTTTGCTTTTGTGGAAGGAAAAATGGCTTCGGGAAGAAAGTTTACTTTCAATCTTTGTACCCTGATTCCAAACACAGTGACTCAGCCATGTCATTGAATTGTCTACTACAAGTCCTTCTAACTCCTTCCAATCTGGAACACTGGAAAATGAGAGATACTACCCACAAATGTGTTCCACTGGGGGAGAGGCTATTTTGAAATATTAAAGGTCAATATGTATCCTTATGTGATAGATTACAAAAGTGACTACAAAATTCTTCCCATCCCTGTATTCATAACCCTTTGATATGGGACTGCAGCTCCTCCCATCAAGAGTTGGGGTCTATTTCTCCACTCCTGGGATCAGGGATTGGCCCCCTGACTCGTTTTGGCCAATGAGAAAATATTACAAAACTTGACACAAGCAGCCTTGAAAGATGCCTGGGTGTTGGGGCTGGCTCTCTTGTGATGACTTTGTGAAGGGGCCTGGGGTAGCCTGTTAAAGGGCGAGACCATGTGGAGCAGAGAAAAGCTGTGTCATGGGAGGACCCACGAGAGCAACCAGCCTGTTATCTGTCACATATATGAGTGAGGCCTTTCAAGACCATTCAGCAACTGATGAGCCAGCCCAGACCACAACTGCCCAGTCTAAAGAAAACCATAAAAAATAATTGTCATTTTACATCATGAAGTTTTGGGGTATAGATAACTGATATACCTAATCATCATCACCATGACACATCTGCTACATACATTATTTTTATTTGCACTATGATTATATACATAAATTGGTACTATCTGCAAATTAGAGGCACAGGGCTTAAAAATATAAAAGCTTATTGTTTATTATTTGCTATAAGATGGTACAGTGACTTCTATTTAAAAACAAAGCAATAACAAAACACTTTTTGAAAAAAGGTACTGTGCATGTTCTACTAGTTTGCATGAGGAAAGGGGAGAAAGCTTTGAGCATATCCACCATATGTCCTTTTAGAGTTCACATTATTTAACTTAAATTGACTGCATAAGCATATGGCAAGCCTGTGAAACCACTAATCAAAATTTCTATCAGACGCCACCAAGAGATAAATTTAGTCAGTGAAGTTTTTAAAACCTATACGACAAAGCAAAATTTCTATTAACCCATCGTATATATACTATTATTATAATAGAGAAATGCCTGATATTGTGCAAGACATTAAAATTATACATTATATGTATAAAGTATATATTTATGTAATGAAATAATTATTAGATCATAAATTAATTTTTATAGTTAACATATATTGTTATGGGTCACAACTAAAACCTTTTCAAAGTCTCATCCAAAGCTAACTTCTTTTAAAACTGGTTTAGAGCAGTGGAATCAGGCTACTATACATACTGATACATGTAGTAGACTGAATTATGTACCCCAACAAAGACATGTGTTCTTAATCTTAATCATCATTCCTATGGGTATGAACCCATTTATAATTAAAACCTTTTGAAGATGTTATTTTTAGTTAAGGTACAGCCCATCTGAATCAGGATGGGCCTTAATTCGTACAACTGAGGTCCTTAATAGGCAGAAGAAATTCATATAGTCAGTTAGAGAAGTCTACAAGAAGGTGGAAGTCAACAGAAACTGCAAGAGCAGACACAAGAAGATGGGAGGGAGAAATGCAAGTCAAGGAACCCCAAGGATTGCAGCAAGCCAGCATCACAACATTATAGTCTTTGGGGAAAAAGCATGGTCTTGCCGACACCTTGATTTTGGACTTCTAGCTTCCTTGATACAAATTTCTGTTGTTTTAAGACAACCCATTGTGTGTTATCTGTCATAGCAGCCTGGCAAACAAAGACAGTACCCATTACAGACGATTCTGTTCTAAGGCCAATGCTCTGGTCCATTGTTCCTTAAGCCGCACAAATGAAGAAATAGTTTTGACAAGTTTTTTTCTATTAAGAAAGAAATTTATCATTGGCCCAGTAGAAATTTTGAAAAATGAGAAATTAGGTCTCAAAATTCTGTAAACTAAATGGCTACAATATTTAGTTGGACAAGACATAATCAACTACAAGAAAACCCCTAGTTGTTACAATAGTTCAAGACCAACATGCTCTATACCAAGCACTACATTGTTAACTAAAGAAAATTATTCAGTCTGTAAAAGATACTGGGAAATCTGGAGAAATAAGTTTTCCTCCAGAAAGGGGCGAAGAAAATGCTTATATATACCTAGACAATTTGTGAAAAGATGCACTAGAAAACTGAACAGTGTTTACTCTGAGGGAATGGAAATGAGGAATGAGGACTCTTTACACTGCATTTCCGATACTTCTGTACTATATTCTCCATGAACACAGCACTAATTTAATAATTTGGGGGAGGGAGTGGAGGCTTGAGGGAAGTTGTTCACTAATGAACCAACCAATGAAATGTTTCCACTTAAAAGACTTTCAATTTAATGCTAACCATCTAAACTTACATTAATATATTTCTAGCCAAATCATCTACATCTAACAAACAGGGCAAACTGATTCAAAACTAAAGTCATGTGTCTTGCAAGGTAACTGACCTGGAATACAGCATTAGAGTTTCTTCAAGAGAATGATATACCACAGCACTAAAAGTTCTTTAAGGAAAAAAAAAGAAAGGAAGAAAGAAACCCTCAAATACTTTTATCAAAATGGCTTTCTTCATGATCATGCTGCAAAAGTCAAACATGAACTGAAAGATACTACATAAAAGTGGGAAAAAAACACAAATTTGATCTTTATTCTTCTAAGAATTGCCCAACGTCAGTTACAATATAAATTTTGTTTAAGGTAAAATAAGCCCAAAAGTTTCCATTTTTTTCATCATTCTCTTTATATTTACAGTGCCCATTTAAAGTGGATTCACTTGGAATAGGCTTTTTCTGGTAGTAATTATCCTTAGCTAATAGAAACATCTTTTAATTTCTGTTTCCTATCTTAAAAAATAATTTTAAAAACAAAATCTGGGAATGAAATGATGCTATCAATCATGTTTCATGACTCCTGAATTCAATGTCTGATTTTACAGTTCATTAGAAAGTAGCTAACAGAGTTGGGGTAAGTGCATATTATGCTTTTAGGAGTTTTATTCATTTTCTTTTCTTCCCAGTCACAGGAAAATGGAGAAATTTCTTAAACATGGGAAAGGTAATAATACATTTTTGAAAGACTAAACAAAATGTCTGAATTAATTTCAGTGCAAAACCTGAAAACTGTACAAGATTAACTCCCCTTAAAATGGTATCTGAGAGGCGGGGCAAGATGGCAGACTGGTGAGCTGTATGTTTTAGTTACTCCTCCAGGAAAGTAGGTAGAAAGCCAGGAACTGCGTGGACTGGACACCACAGAGCAATCTGACTTTGGGCATACTTCATACAACACTCATGAAAACGTGGAACTGCTGAGATCAGCGAAATCTGTAAGTTTTTGCGGCCAGGGGACCCGCGCCCATCCCTGCCAGGCTCAGTCCCGGGGGAGGAGGGGCTGTCAGCTCTGGGAAGGAGAAGGGAGAACTGCAGTGGCTGCTCTTATCGGAAACTCATTCTACTGATACAGACTCCAACCATAGATAGACTGAGACCAGACACCAGAGAATCTGAGACCAGCCAGCCCAGCAGAAAGGAGACAGGCATAGAAAAAAAACAACACGAAAAACTCCAAAATAAAAGCGGAGGATTTTTGGAGTTCTGGTGAACATAGAAAGGGGAAGGGCCCTGAGGCGCATATGCAAATCAAGAAGAAAAGCTGATCTCTCTGCCCTGTGGACCTTTCCTTAATGGCCCTGGTTGCTTTGTCTCTTAGCATTCAATAACCCATTAGATCTCCAAGGAGGGCCCGTTTATTTTGTTTTTTTTTTTAATCCTTTTTTCTTTTTCTAAAACAATTACTCTAAGAAGCCCAATACAGAAAGCTTCAAAGACTTACTATTTGGGCAGGTCAAGTCAAGAGCAGAACTAGGAGAGCTCTGAGACAAAAGGCAATAATCCAGTGGCTGAGAAAATTCACTAAACACCACAACTTCCCAAGAAAAGGGGGGTGTCCGCCCACAGCCATCATCCTGGTGGACAGGAAACACTCCTGCCCATCGCCAGCCCCATAGCCCAGAACTGCCCCAGACAACCCAGTGTGACGGAAGTGCTTCAAATAACAGGCACACACCACAAAACTGGGTGTGGACATTAGCCTTCCCTGCAACCTCAGCTGATAGTCCCAGAGTTGGGAAGGTAGAGCAGTGTGAATTAACAAAGCCCCATTCAGCCATCATTTCAGCAGACTGGGAGCCTCCCTACACAGCCCAGCAGCCCAGAACTGCCCTGGGGGGACGGCACTCACCTGTGACATAGCACAGTCATCCCTCAACAGAGGACCTGGGGTGCACGGCCTGGAAGAGGGGCCCACTTTGCAAGTCTCAGGAGCCATACGCCAATACCAAGGACTTGTGGGTCAGTGGCAGAGACAAACTGTGGCAGGACTGAACTGAAGGATTAGACTATTGCAGCAGCTTTAAAACTCTAGGATCACCAGGGAGATTTGATTGTTAGAGCCACCCCCCCCCTCCCTGACTGCCCAGAAACACGCCCCATATACAGGGCAGGCAACACCAACTACCAGGCAAGCTTGGTACACCAACTGGACCCCACAAGACTCACTCCCCCACTCACCAAAAAGGCTAAGCAGGGGGAGAACTGGCTTGTGGAGAACAAGTGGCTCGTGGATGCCACCTGCTGGTTAGTTAGAGAAAGTGTACTCCACGAAGCTGTAGATCTGATAAATTAGAGATAAGGACTTCAATTGGTCTACAAATCCTAAAAGAACCCTATCAAGTTCAGCAAATGCCACGTGGCCAAAAACAACAGAAAATTATAAAGCATATGAAAAAACCAGACGATATGGATAACCCAAGCCCAAGCACCCAAATCAAAAGACCAGAAGAGACACAGCACCTAGAGCAGCTAATCAAAGAACTAAAGATGAACAATGAGACCATAGTACGGGAGATAAAGGAAATCAAGAAGACCCTAGAAGAGCATAAAGAAGACATTGCAAGACTAAATAAAAAAATGGATGATCTTATGGAAATTAAAGAAACTGTTGACCAAATTAAGAAGATTCTGGACACTCATAGTACAAGACTAGAGGAAGTTGAACAACGAATCAGTGACCTCGAAGATGACAGAATGGAAAATGAAAACATAAAAGAAAGAATGGGGAAAAAAATTGAAAAAATCTAAATGGACCTCAGGGATATGATAGATAATATGAAACGTCCAAATATAAGACTCATTGGTGTCCCAGAAGGGGAAGAAAAGGGTAAAGGTCTAGGAAGAGTATTCAAAGAAATTGTTGGGGAAAACTTCCCAAATCTTCTAAACAACATAAATACACAAATCATAAATGCTCAGCGAACTCCAAATAGAATAAATCCAAATAAACACACTCCGAGACATATACTGATCACACTATCAAACACAGAAGAGAAGGAGCAAGTTCTGAAAGCAGCAAGAGAAAAGCAATTCACCACATACAAAGGAAACAGCATAAGACTAAGTAGTGACTACTCAGCAGCCACCATGGAGGCAAGAAGGCAGTGGCACGATATATTTAAAATTCTGAGTGAGAAAAATTTCCAGCCAAGAATACTTTATCCAGCAAAGCTCTCCTTCAAATTTGAGGGAGAGCTTAAATTTTTCACAGACAAACAAATGCTGAGAGAATTTGCTAACAAGAGACCTGCCCTACTGGAGATACTCAAGGGAGCCCTACAGACAGAGAAACAAAGAAAGGACAGAGAGACTTGGAGAAAGGTTCAGTACTAAAGAGATTTGGTATGGGTACAATAAAGGATATTAATAGACAGAGGGGAAAAATTATGACAAACATAAACCAAAGGATAAGATGGCTGATTCAAGAAATGCCTTCACGGTTATAACGTTGAATGTAAATGGATTAAACTCCCCAATTAAAAGATATAGATTTGCAGAACGGATCAAAAAAAATGAACCATCAATATGTTGCATACAAGAGACTCATCTTAGACACAGGGACACAAAGAAACTGAAAGTGAAAGGATGGAAAAAAATATTTCATGCAAGCTACAGCCAAAAGAAAGCAGGTGTAGCAATATTAATCTCAGATAAAATAGACTTCAAATGCAGGGATGTTTTGAGAGACAAAGAAGGCCACTACGTACTAATAAAAGGGGCAATTCAGCAAGAAGAAATAACAATCGTAAATGTCTATGCACCCAACCAAGGTGCCACAAAATACATGAGAGAAACACTGGCAAAACTAAAGGAAGCAATTGATGTTTCCACAATAATTCTGGGAGACTTCAACATATCACTCTCTCCTATAGATAGATCAACCAGACAGAAGACCAATAAGGAAATTGAAAACCTAAACAATCTGATAAATGAATTAGATTTAACAGACATCTACAGGACATTACATCCCAAATCACCAGGATACACATACTTTTCTAGTGCTCATGGAACTTTCTCCAGAATAGATCATATGCTGGGACATAAAACAAGCCTCAATAAATTTAAAAAGATTGAAATTATTCAAAGCACATTCTCTGACCACAATGGAATACAATTAGAAGTCAATAACCATCAGAGACTTAGAAAATTCACAAATACCTGGAGGTTAAACAACACACTCCTAAACAATCAGTGGGTTAAAGAAGAAATAGCAAGAGAAATTGCTAAATATATAGAGACGAATGAAAATGAGAACACAACATACCAAAACCTATGGGATGCAGCAAAAGCAGTGCTAAGGGGGAAATTTATAGCACTAAACGCATATATTAAAAAGGAAGAAAGAGCCAAAATCAAAGAACTAATGGATCAACTGAAGAAGCTAGAAAATGAACAGCAAACAAATCCTAAACCAAGTACAAGAAAAGAAATAACAAGGATTAAAGCAGAAATAAATGACATAGAGAACAAAAAAACAATAGAGAGGATAAATATCACCAAAAGTTGGTTCTTTGAGAAGATCAACAAGATTGACAAGCCCCTAGCTAGACTGACAAAATCAAAAAGACAGAAGACCCATATAAACAAAATAATGAATGAAAAAGGTGACATAACTGCAGATCCTGAAGAAATTAAAAAAATTATAAGAGGATACTATGAACAACTGTATGGCAACAAACTGGATAATGTAGAGGAAATGGACAATTTCCTGGAAACATATGAACAACCTAGACTGACCAGAGAAGAAATAGAAGACCTCAACCAACCCATCACAAGCAAGGAGATCCAATCAGTCATCAAAAATCTTCCCACAAATAAATGCCCAGGGCCAGATGGCTTCACAGGGGAATTCTACCAAACTTTCCAGAAAGAACTGACACCAATCTTACTCAAACTCTTTCAAAACATTGAAGAAAATGGAACTCTACCTAACTCATTTTATGAAGCTAACATCAATCTAATACCAAAACCAGGCAAAGATGTTACAAAAAAGGAAAACTACCGGCCAATCTCCCTAATGAATATAGATGCAAAAATCCTCAACAAAATACTTGCAAATCGAATCCAAAGACACATTAAAAAAATCATACACCATGACCAAGTGGGGTTTATTCCAGGCATGTAAGGATGGTTCAACATAAGAAAATCAATCAATGTATTACAACACATTAACAAGTCAAAAGGGAAAAATCAATTGATCATCTCAATAGATGCTGAAAAAGCATTTGACAAAATCCAACATCCGTTTTTGATAAAAACACTTCAAAAGGTAGGAATTGAGGGAAACTTCCTCAACATGATAAAGAGCATATATGAAAAACCCACAGCCAGCATAGTACTCAATGGTGAGAGACTGAAAGCCTTCCCTCTAAGATCAGGAACAAGACAAGGATGCCCGCTGTCACCACTGTTATTCAACATTGTGCTGGAAGTGCTAGCCAGGGCAATCCGGCAAGACAAAGAAATAAAAGGCATCCAAATTGGAAAAGAAGAAGTAAAACTGTCATTGTTTGCAGATGATATGATCTTATATCTAGAAAACCCTGAGAAATCGACGATACAGCTACTAGAGCTAATAAACAAATTTAGCAAAGTAGCGAGATACAAGGTTAATGCACATAAGTCCGTAATGTTTCTATATGCTAGAAATGAACAAACTGAAGAGACACTCAGGAAAAAGATACCATTTTCAATAGCAACTAAAAAAATCAAGTACCTAGGAATAAACTTAACCAAAGATGTAAAAGACCTATACAAAGAAAACTACATAACTCTACTAAAAGAAATAGAAGGGGACCTTAAAAGATGGAAAAATATTCCATGTTCATGGATAGGAAGACTAAATGTCATTAAGATGTCAATTCTACCCAAACTCATCTACAGATTCAATGCAATCCCAATCAAAATTCCAACAACCTACTTTGCAGACTTGGAAAAGCTAGTTATCAAATTTATTTGGAAAGGGAAGATGCCTCGAATTGCTAAAGCCACTCTAAAAAAGAAAAACGAAGTGGGAGGACTTACCCTCCCTGACTTTGAAGCTTATTATAAAGCCACAGTTGCCAAAACAGCATGGTACTGGCACAAAGATAGACATATAGATCAATGGAATCGAATTGAGAATTCGGAGATAGACCCTCAGATCTATGGCCGACTGATCTTTGATAAGGCCCCCAAAGTCACTGAACTGAGTCATAATGGTCTTTTCAACAAATGGGGCTGGGAGAGTTGGATATCCATATCCAAAAGAATGAAAGAGGACCCCTACCTCACCCCCTACACAAAAATTAACTCAAAATGGACCAAAGATCTCAATATAAAAGAAAGTACCATAAAACTCCTAGAAGATAATGTAGGAAAACATCTTCAAGACCTTGTATTAGGTGGCCACTTCCTAGACTTTACACCCAAAGCACAAGCAACAAAAGAGAAAATAGATAAATGGGAACTCCTCAAGCTTAGAAGTTTCTGCACCTCAAAGGAATTTCTCAAAAAGGTAAAGAGGCAGCCAACTCAATGGGAAAAAATTTTTGGAAACCATGTATCTGACAAAAGACTGATATCTTGCATATATAAAGAAATCCTACAACTCAATGACAATAGTACAGTTGGCCCAATTATAAAATGGGCAAAAGATATGAAAAGACAGTTCTCTGAAGAGGAAATACAAATGGCCAAGAAACACATGAAAAAATGTTCAGCTTCACTAGCTATTAGAGAGATGCAAATTAAGACCACAATGAGATACCACCTAACACCGGTTAGAATGGCTGCCATTAAACAAACAGGAAACTACAAATGCTGGAGGGGATGTGGAGAAATTGGGACTCTTATTCACTGTTGGTGGGACTGTATAATGGTTCAGCCACTCTGGAAGTCAGTCTGGCAGTTCCTTAGAAAACTAGATATAGAGTTACCATTCGATCCAGCAATTGCACTTCTCGGTATGTACCCGGAAGATCGGAAAGCAGTGACACGAACAGATATCTGCACGCCAATGTTCATAGCAGCATTATTCACAATTGCCAAAAGATGGAAACAACCCAAATGTCCTTCAACAGATGAGTGGATAAATAAAATGTGGTATATACACACGATGGAATACTACACGGCAGTAAGAAGGAACGATCTCGTGAAACATATGACAACATGGATGAACCTTGAAGACATAATGCTAAGCGAAATAAGCCAGGCACAAAAAGAGAAATATTATATGCTATCACTAATGTGAACACTGTGAAAAATGTAAAACAAATGGCTTATAATGTAGAATGTAGGGGAACTAGCAATAGAGAGCAATTAAGGAAGGGGGAACAATAATCCAAGAACAGATAAGCTATTTAACGTTCTGGGGATGCCCAGGAATGACTATGGTCTGTGAATTTCTGATGGATATAGTAGGAGCAAGTTCACAGAAATGTTGCTGTATTAGGTAACTTTCTTGGGGTAAAGTAGGAACATGTTGGAAGTCAAGCAGTTATCTTAGGTTAGTTGTCTTTTTCTTACTCCCTTGTTATGGTCTCTTTGAAATGTTCTTTTATTGTATGTTTGTTTTCTTTTTAACTTTTTTTTCATACAGTTGATTTAAAAAAGAAGGGAAAGTTAAAAAAAAAAAAAAAAGGAAAAAAAAAAAAAAGATGTAGTGCCCCCTTGAGGAGCCTGTGGAGAATGCAGGGGTATTCGCCTACCCCACCTCCATGGTTGCTAACATGACCACAGACATAGGGGACTGGTGGTTTGATGGGTTGAGCCCTCTACCACAGGTTTTACCCTTGGGAAGACGGTTGCTGCAAAGGAGAGGCTAGGCCTCCCTATGGTTGTGCCTAAGAGCCTCCTCCCGAATGCCTCTTTGTTGCTCAGATGTGGCCCTCTCTCTCTAGCTAAGCCAACTTGAAAGGTGAAATCACTGCCCTCCCCCCTACGTGGGATCAGACACCCAGGGGAGTGAATCTCCCTGGCAACGTGGAATATGACTCCAGGGGAGGAATGTAGACCCGGCATCGTGGGACGGAGAACATCTTCTTGACCAAAAGGGGGATGTGAAAGGAAATGAAATAAGCTTCAGTGGCAGAGAGAATCCAAAAGGAGCCGAGAGGTCACTCTGGTGGGCACTCTTACGCACACTTTAGACAACCCTTTTTAGGTTCTAAAGAATTGGGGTAGCTGGTGGTGGATACCTGAAACTATCAAACTACAACCCAGAACCCATGAATCTTGAAGACAGTTGTATAAAAATGTAGCTTATGAGGGGTGACAAGGGGATTGGGAAAGCCATAAGGACCACACTCCACTTTGTCTAGTTTATGGATGGATGAGTAGAAAAATAGGGGAAGGAAACAAACAGACAAAGGTACCCAGTGTTCTTTTTTACTTCAATTGCTCTTTTTCACTCTAATTATTATTCTTGTTATTCTTGTGTGTGTGCTAATGAAGGTGTCAGGGATTGATTTGGGTGATGAATGTACAACTATGTAATGGTACTGTGAACAATCGAAAGTACGATTTGTTTTGTATGACTGCGTGGTATACGAATATATCTCAATAAAATGAAGATTAAAAAAAAAAAAAAAAAAGTCATAATGCTGAGCAAAATAAGCCAGGCACAAAAAGAGAGATATTGTATGTTACCAGTAATGTGAATTCTGTGAAAAATGTACAATGTTTTATACTGTAGAATGTAGGGGACCTAGAGATACCAATTAGTGGAGGGGGAATGATAATCTAATAAGAACAGATAAACTATGGAGGGTAATCTCAATGTTATGGGAATGCTCAGGAATGATTATGGTTTGTAAACTTTCTTGGATATAGTAAGATCAAGTTGGAAGCAATAGAGTTATTTTAGGTTTTTTTTTTCTCTTATTCCTTTGTTTTCTTAGGGGTTGTTAATTTTCTTGGGGTATGGAAGGAACATGTTGGAAGCAATGTAGTTATTTTAGATTATTTGTTTTTCTTACTCCTCTGTTTGGACATGGTTTATTAATTTTCTTGGGGTATGGTAGGAACATATTGGAAGCAAAGTAGTTATTTTAGGTTATTTGTTTTCCTTAATCCATTGCTTTGTTTGAAATGTTGTGGGGTTTTTTTGGTTGTTGTTTGCCTGTTTGTTTTTAATTTTTTGATAAACAAAGTTAAAAAATTGAAAAAAAATCAGTAGAAAAATGGGAGTAAAAACTAAATGACAAATAGGGTGGGATGGGGGGATGGTTTGGGTATTCTTTTTTCACTTTTATTTTTTATTCTTATTCTGATTCTTTCTGATGTAAGGAAAATGTTCAGAAATAGATTGTGGTGATGAACGCATAACTATATGATTATACTGTGAACAGTTGATTGTATACCATGGATGACTGTATGGTTTGTGAATATATTTCAATAAAACTGAATTAAAAAAAAAAATGGTATCTATGTGAGAACTTGATATGGTTATAAAAAGCTAAATCTGATATACCAATGGATATACAGAACACTTCAATTTTATCAATCAGAATACAATGGTTGGCTTCAGCCCTGGCCTGAAATTCCTTCTCTTAAATGGCAAGTGGGTTAAGGCAGTCTTTTCTCAATACAGTGTACAGTTGTAATAGGGTAAAAATACAATTTATCCTACAAACTAGGAACATTTTGAGAGTAAGAGGAGACACTAATTAGGCTGAGACAACAGGCGTAAACCAGGACTCTTCTGAGCAAACTTAGGACAAACATCTCTCTACTTTAAATACAGTATCAGTTTCTGTCATTGTCATTGCTTTTGTGAGAGTACAGACAAGTTGTAAAAAATTATAGTTATTCCTTCTGCATTGCTGAGTCTGGGACAAGGTGCCCCTGCAATATGGAAAATTCAATTTAAAATTTTTTGGCCCTCTCTTCATACCAGAGAACAAGTCTGAATTTTTCTTTCTTTTTTTTAATGGGGTGTTTTTAGTACCTTATTGTAAAATTTGGGTTAAGTATTTGATCATAGGCTATATGTAGGTCAATGTAAAATTAAAATACTGTATGCAAAAGAAATAAAAATAGTAAGCTTCTCTTCTTGGCTGATGTACATCCTCTGAGGCATTGTTTCCAATACAGACGTTTCATCAGCATTGAATATCTTTTGCCGTCTGTAGCCTTTCTCTTCAGTTTCTTCAGGGTTTCAGGAAACTCCCTAGCCGCTTCTTGATAGGCAGATGCTGCCTCTCCCATTACTTTTACATTGCGTAGCCTAACCTTTTTTTAAAAATTTCAATTTAGCCTTTGCTGGCCTGAAAATCCATAAGGGCAGATTCTTTACGTTCATTTTCCTGTAGGGAATCATCTAAGGGCTTAGCCTTTTCATATGCCAGAATTTACTGAAATGCCTTTTTAATAACAACCTTGCACCCAAAAGAATGTTGCAATTCCTACACGAGAGAGATGCTGCTCTCGTGGTTTATGCAAATATTTTCCAGTTGTTGGTGGAGCTGCAGCAACAGCTTCCCGGATTTCCTTCTTTTTTCTTCATATGCCTTATGGTTATCATTAACGCCGTAATGGTAGCCAACTGCAGCAGCCCGTTTGCCTGAACATAGCATGTCTAACGATTCTATTTTTACCTTCAAGCTCATCACTTTCCTCTGTTTCTTGGGAGCACTTAGTAGGAACACGACACTTGGGACGCATGATTTTAATGGTTTATGGCATTTAAACACCATAAGATATGAGACACTGCAGATTCAAAATCACCGCGAGGTCACTGGGAGATTTCATGTGAGAGATTACCGTAAACACGCTTCGCATCCCCAAGCCAGTGCGTAGAACCGCAGTTCTTTTACTACAATTTTAGGAAAAAAAAATTATGTAGCTGTTTGTTATTAATCAGTAAAATACATGTACACATAGTATTATACATAACAGTACATACACTTTATGCATTTACGAGTTACTAAACTTTTAAAGACAGCGCTACATTTCTAGTCTTTGTCATCTGCTGGCTTTCGCGTTCTTTTTGCAAACTTCATCTTTTCACTTATTTTAACTTTAAAAAAGAAATTGTGTATACCTTACAGTATTAAAAGATAAAATATATTGATATTTTACAGTACTGTAATTTATTTTATGCATTTCCAAGTTTCTAAACTCTTTCTGGCTTTTGCCTCTCATCTGCAGCTTCTGCAAAACTTCCCAAATACTTCACATTTACTTTCTTATGCCAACCTAAGATTTAGCGACACCATGATGGATAAGTCGTGATGTGGAAGGGATAACTGTACTAAGGAACCCTGATTTTTTTCGACCCTACTTTTCTTGTTATGGGGAGTTTTACTGAAAATATTAGTATTTACTGTTTTAACAAGTTAAAATTTATGAGCAATTTCAAAGGCATGCCCAAAATGATTCTTTTAGATTTAACAGACTAGAGATTGGTATTCTTTTTTCTAGTAAGCAGAGATTTTCATTTTAACTGAGTTGTAATGGGTTTTGCCTTTTAATTTTAAATTTTTAAAATCTATCCTGACCACACTATACAGAAATATGTATTTTCTCCTCAAAATAACATATACACATAAGAATGAATCATCCTGACCATAACTAGCGTGTTCAAATACAACAGAAATAGTTTAAGAAAATTTACATTTACTTCCAAGCCATTCACTCAAAAATTGTTTAGCCACTCTTACAAAGGCACCAGTGCAAAGGTGGTCAAGTATCCCCCAAACAAAGCGGCAGCTGTTCTAGTCAAGCACACAGGAAATAAAGGGAAACATGCAGGATTTGATAAATCTGGAAGGGAATGTTAAGTTTTTGGAAATAATATTCTGATTTTTCTGCATGGATGATGAGATTTAAGGCTACCATTGAATTGGAACAATTATAGAGGATTAGGTAACATGCACACTTGAACCTTACAGACTCTGTGAAAAACCAAAGCAAAAACTGAAGTTTTGATGTTGGACCAAAAGTGGCATGTCCATCCATATTCAGAAACCAAGTATAAATACGCAAAAACTAAAATGAAACTTTAAAAATCGATGCTTGATATCTGAACTTCCTAGTAATTTTAAATTATTATATATCATAGTGATATGTCATTTAAAAATTATTCAAAGAACAAAGTATAAGTCTTTAGGAAATTCATTATGAGATGAAGAAGAGATCCAGCATTAGTTTGCATATATTATAATTACATTCTAATTTTAATTAATTTCCAAATTAGGCAACTAAATTAAATATTTTGCTTTCTTTACCTTATACTACTTTTTTCTGTCAAGGGGTGTAACACAGGTACTTTAATCAACAATAAAATTTCTATGCAGGAGAGTAAACTGAATGAGGGAAAACAAAAAATAGGAGGCTCAATTAGCAAAACAAAACTGCACGTTTTATTTCTCAAAGACAATGGAAAAAATTAGAAAATACAGAGAAATACAAAAGATGTTATAAAGAATAAATTTTATTTTTTTCAAAATGGAAAAATGTCCCTGAATAGTTGAATGTACCTTTTAGTAGTCAGTATTTAATGATGAATAAGCAACCAATTTTATATGTTCTATATAGTTGTATTAAATGATTTTTAAGTTTAAAAGATATAATTCCCATCTTTTTTTATGTTGGCATTCAAAAGCAAAGAGATAACTAAAAAGAAAAAACAGGTGAGATACAAAATGATCTGCATGATGTGAAATGTAGTAGCTGATGAATGTAAAGCAGATTCCAGTTGTAATAATGGTTACTATGGTCTATTTTTAATCTCTCCTCCTACACACACTCTTTCTCTCAACACACTTACACATCCCACCCACATTATCTACAAACACACACATTTCCATAGTTTGAAAACAGATATTTTCCATCTCTCAATTGAGGATATGATTTCTACAAGTTATTCATACTACCATAAAGCAAGAAGCTCTTAATAACACAAGTTTTTATTTGCTAAGCTTAACTTAAACACCTAAAGAAAAAATTATTACAATGACATTGAAAGATACTTTTATTGGCTTTTTAAAAGACAAATGCAAATGAGAATAACTTATTCAGAAAACCAATTTTCAAAACTTAAATGAAATAAATATAATATCTAATACAATCTCTTCCTACAAGGATCTATATAAGATGGGCATTGCTAAAAACCAATTTCCTCATTTGGGAATTCTTAAAACTGGTGTACCCCTTAAAAAAAAAAAAAGATTTTTTTTTTATAAATGACATTTAGTACACTCACATTTTCTTAAAATTTGTCCTGAAACAATCTATATCTTTAACATCCAAATTTTCTATATATATATTAAGTTCATTTAATTTAAAATTAATGAAAAGATATCTAGACACAATTTCTAAGAAAACAATGCAGAAAGTAATTTATGCATGGTTATTTACAGAAAGAGTTTTACTGAATAATGTAAATATCATGGTCAAAAATGTGACAAAACCTATCTAATAATCTGCACTGCAGGTTTCAAAAGACTTTATATATAACAAAGAATGTTTTATGTGCAGTTACTAGATGAATCCAAGAGCCAGACACTAAAGCATTTGACATGGTAATAATTTCAGTTTCATTATACTAAACGTCAGGTCAAAAGTCAGTGGCACTCACATGCTGGAAGACTGTTATCACTCAAATTCTTTAATTGTATAAAACACTGATTAACCAAATGTGACTGGACATTACTGTAACCAACTTTAAGGTTTCTTTCAAGTATACGCAAATCTTTTAAATGGGCACATATGCAAATATGCAAAACAAATGAAATACAAATATTTAAGAGACTGAACAGAAATGGCTTTTAGGCATAAACCATCCTGCATTCAATTTTGAAACTGTATCTTTTCTTCACTAATTTGTCTTCTATTGTTAGTAGTCTTCTATCCTATTGTAGGCTTACAGATCATCTGGAAATTTCACATTGGTATAGGAAAGGAATGTCTGGTCGCTGCAGTCTAGGGACAAAGAAACAATCAGACTTAAAATGGATTAAGGGGCATTTATCTAAGAGACAGTACATTTTGAAACTCATTTTATAGCAGTATTACTTCAAATATATATGCTCTTTTGATAAAGATAACATAAAGTAGTATTTATCCGAATATATTCTAAAGTTTAAAGCTCCTAGAGACCTTTAGCCTAGAAAATATTTGTAACATATTTTAGACTCTGAAATACACACAAGGTAATCACACTGACTACTCACAGAATACATGTAAGTTAGCAAAACTGCCTATCATTTTATAGTTGATTCTGACAAATTTTAATGCCACTGCTTGCAAACTTCTTAATGTTTTTTTTAAAAAGCAGCATATTCTAAGGGGGAAAAAATACTTAATTGAGCATTTTAAAATGATCCAGAAGTACAATGGTATTAATTGTGCTCTTCGGCAGAAGTAAATTATGTAACTTACGTTAACTCACATAATTATAGCTAAAATTTTAGCAACCAAATCCTAAACCATGTGATTTAATTGTAACAAGAGTATTTAATTATATTTATCTTGAAACACTTTGTACTTACTCCTACATGCTGAAGTGTTCTGATATTTTAGTTTCGCAATTCAAATACTTTCAAAATGTAAATCATTTATACATGTGTAGTATTTATACACATACTTCACATGTATAAATGATTATACATGTATAATCATTTACATGTATAATCATGTATACTTTTAAAGAAAAGTATACAGGCTGTAAAAATTTTGCAGTCTCTCCATATAAGGTACTCCTGACTGCACAATAAATAAATGCTATTCTATACACACAGCCTCCAAAAACTCAATGGGTAACCACTAAGACAATCTCTGCTCATTTCTTTATATTGCCCTTTATTCAACTTGGAGCTTTCATTGTTAGTGCAAACTGACACATACTAAGGAAAATAATAACAGAGTTCCTATAGTCATTTTTATTCCTTGATTCAGATTAAGACTGTTAATATCAGTGCATAGCAAATTGCTTTCAATCACAAATTTGTTTTTTTTCCCACCAGCTGTTTATGGGGATTTCACATTTGTTTTATGCAAAATGCCTATCCCTACTGTGCAAGTACTTTGTCATACTTTGTTTTTCAAGCCCTCAAATTTTGTGCTGATGATTACTTCATACACATCCTGTAGCTAATTTTAAAAAGGAAGTTTTAAAACTCTGATTTATTAAATTAGCTAAATTTTCACTGGAAACTATGCATTCTAGAGAATATGAACCTGTTATATAAAAAAAAAAACTAAAAATTTCTGAAACACTTCAAAAATCTAAGTTATCTAAAAAAGGTCCACAGCATATTAAACTTCAATAAGCTGACTGCTGACAGTATACATGATGAGCACACATTAAACACTCATTATGTAACCACTGAATTTGCACACACAAAAAGAATAAAGTTACTATATTAATTGTTTCTTACCTCTATAATAAGAAGAAATATCTTGTTCTATGGGCAGCTGCCATACTTTCAGACATATTTCTGACTTTTAGATAATTAACAAATCCTCTGAAGAAAAGGAGAAGTCCTGAGAAGGTTGAAATAATATGGATATATTATGTACTTCAGCAGAAAAAGAACATGGTAAATGGAAAATAGACAATTATAAACAAGATCTTCTTGGGTTAAAGAAGTTAATCTGTAAGATTCCATTCTTCTCCATGTATATTTCATGCTTTTAAGTATAACTCCATCATGAGAACGTACAAAAAAATTTTACCATCACCCCAAAATTATTCAAGTCTAAATATGTCTAAATTAAAGTAACTCAAGTCATATATGAAAATCCAGAATTACACAAAAATACACATTAAATGATTTCTTTAAACAAATATCAAAGTTACGTAATTCATTCAAACTAATTCAACTTACAGAAATCCCATTTTACACTAAACTTTGCAATTAGTATAAGTACTGAGCAAAGGAGGGTATATTCACTTATATAAAGAATTCAAGAGAGAATTTTGTACATCTATAGCTGCTAATAATTGTGGGATACAACCCACAAAGCTTGCCTAGTAATATCATGTGCCTGTCATCTGTGAAATCTGTATTGGAAAATATGTAATTATGTAAATATTTTAAATTACTTTTTCTTATTTTCAAGTAATAAGACTTTATAAAAAAATTAAGAGGGGGTAAATATTAAAATTGGTGGATCTCTGTAAGAGTTATTATTTTTGCAGCTATCCTGTAAATCTGAAATTATTTCAAAAGTAAAAGTTAAGAAAAACAGAGCATAGGAGAAGATGGTGGAGGGTGAGAAAGAAGACCTTAGAGTCAGCACCCTAGTGATTTCTTACGTAAGTTGTGGTACATAAGTTATATCTATCTCAGTGTTCTCTTCTGTAAAATGATGTTTTAAAATAAATCCATTTATATCACAGGTTTCTTTAATAATTAATAAGATCATGCCTGTGAAATGCTTCAAAGTTTCAGAAGAAAAAAGTATAAAAACATTACCATTATTAGACTTAAGCCTTTTAAATATTTAAACATACAGTTCTAAGGAAAATATTTATTAACTCCAGTAAAATTTTAACCAGAAAATGGGTAGGGGGAAAAAAACAGAAACAGAAGATAAATGTGTGTGTAACTTTCCTCACCAGGAGAAATACAGTCTGTCAATTTAAGATGCAGCATCTTAAACTAAATTTGTACCCCATCTCCAAGACAGTAATCAAAGCCCTTAAAAAAGAAATATGGCTGGAATAAATCAGAGAGGTAAAACAGAAGGATACACAAATAATGACTTAAACAAGTGGGATAAATTTCAGCTACATCTGATCCCATATGCTTCCTATATATCCTAACTCCTTCCCTATTTGTGACCCCCTCTCTGAATTCCACCCTCATGCCCTTCCAGATGCAATTCAAAGATGTTATTGTAATCCAAATGTAAAAGTAATACTGAAAAATGTAAACCAAAATTATTGTCTCCTTTCATCTATGAAGCTGTTGCTTCTAAGACATATTTTGTTCTGCTCAGGCATTTTCTAAAATAAGCTAATTCATATATAGAAACCAATCACTCAGCAGCTATTGTTTGTCAGCATCTTGAGTATATGATGAGGGCAATATTTTTATCACAGATTAAATTTTCACATTTTATATCCCCTATATAAATAACCTAGATTATGGTTATGTGGTTGTTGTCTGCATTCCATTCTACCGTCTAGTTTTCTTCCTAAGATTGCTCCAATCCCTTAATAATCTATATAAGAAAATATACTCATTTAATATGCTTAAATATATAAAAGAGTTTATAAATTTTCTCACTTTTAGGTGGGAAACTCATTAAAGAACACAGAATTCAAGAGTCAGAACATAATTAAATATACAAAACCAGCTAAACCCCTTTGCTGATTCTCCAACAAAGTCACAATACTAGAATAATACCACTATAATTATTACAGAAAGAATTCAGGACCTTGGCTGACGACAAAGAATTTGTCTCCCTAAAGAGCCTAAAGATCCAGAAGCATGGCGAATAAAACCTCAAAGAGAAGAGTGCCCCCTACTGAAATGCTATTATTTCCTAGTGCAATTATTTCACTGGGGAAACATGGCTTTTAAACCTAAGTAGAGACAAAATGTATCCTTCAGGTCAGTAAATATATTTCAAATGTAGATTAAAAGTATAATGTGATTTTAAGATTAATTATCAAGCCCCTAGTGTGAAAACAAAAGGGACCAAAATTAGAAATCATAAAATTCATCAACATGAATGAAAAGATAAACCTTCTGAGAAAGACGACAACACAACGTAAGTACTGTGATCATTAAGCATGAAGCCTTTCCTTATGCCTGGCTGAGTAATGATTAAGGAAGGGCACATTTCAAAGGCATAAAGAATGTTTCCATGATCCAAAAATAAGAAAATGGATAGTTCACCCAAACTGTCCTATTTTCAACATTTCCTAAGATCATTAAAAGAAATTATGCATATACAGTTACCAAGGTAAATGCTGAAGGCAATTTTTTTTTAATCTTGTTAAAATTTTCAGATTTTGTTGTATTAAATTATCATTCAATCACTGATTCTTTAAATTGACAGCCTCTGGATGTTAAATCCAAGAAATCGGGAGTGCTATGCAGAATTATTTGAAAAGCTGAGACGACACAGGCATTCGAATATGACAATTTTATGGTAGAAAAATGATTTCCACTGAAGTTGCAGTATTATTTATATATTACAATTTCAGAAAATATCAAAGTTCAACAACCTAAATGCAAACTAAACAAACTTACCAAGTACAAGAAATATCCACCAAAGCCAATACTGTCCATTGAAATATCCAGTAAAGTAATCAGAAAACTATGGAATGAATACAAATATATTAATCTCATGTGTACCTAATTTAAAAATTAAGACTAGACCCAGTTTGAGAATGGCTTGCCCCAAATAACTTTTAACACTTAAAAATAATACAAAAGGAAAAAAGAGAGGAAAAAAAATAATTAATGACACACATATATATATTTGAGAAAAAAAATCTTGTATGCAACAGCAAACAAACTTACGCAAAATATTTTAGAAACAAAGAATAGTTTCAAACTGCTTGCAAGAAAGAAAGGTAAATACTATATATCTGAATCAAACATTTTCCAATTAAAGAGTTCAGATGTCAGTTTTCTTTTTTTTTTTTCCATAAATCTCTCAAAGTCACAACTACCATCCCACACATACTACAGCAACCTGCTGTTTTAGATATTAACACCACAAGCCACATTAGTTTAATCTTATCAGATGGGGATGTTCCGCTGACCTATGAAAAAGAAGAGCTTTTGACCTTCTGCACATCCCCTACTGCTAATCGCTACCAAGAATACCAGGCACATAAAGACCCCCAACTCATTAGTGCCTGTTTTATTTTCAAACTAGATGTTCCAGCATTCAGTTCCCAACAGTGAGCTGAGAACAGCTAAATGAACCTTGAAGTGGCGTTTCAACAGCTCCTGTTAGTGGCATAGTAGACAGTTTAATATTCTCTGTTATGTGGGAATATGAACAGGCAGCTGGAAGACAGTGGTTGGTATCACTGGATGCAGGTATCTTTTCCTTGACTAGACTCTAGACATCATGCTTCACTGACTGAAAAGGTTTTTTTAAAAAAATCAATTTTTTTTTCATTTTACTTCAGATAATTCTTCCTTTTAGCACTTAAACAGTGTTCCCAAACAATTCTTTTTAAAAATATTTGAGTTTCACTTGGTGTTAGTTTTTAAAAGTGCTAATATAGCCTACTCTGAAAAATACTAAAAATTAGCTTGTTTTATCAACCACATTTCCAATGGGGCTCCAAACTGAATCTGATTTAACTAAAAAATGACCTTGTTAAACACACTATTAAGCTTTGTTCTCAAACTTGAAGTTTAAAAACTTCCATAAATTCATTTGTTGCTAATTTCCATAAAGGCTTACACATTGTATTGCTCTGGAAATAATAGAAATGATTATAAATTGTAAATAATGTCACCATGTAGGCAGCATATCTACTAAAGATTATCTAGATCACTTTTTCAAAGTATTTTTCCAGGAAGCAGTTTCAATTAGTATATGAACCACAGTCTATAAATTCTCAGCTTTCAAAGATTTAAAATTTCAAAGTATAACTGAAGACACAAATTCCACATACCCCTACATATTTAAAATATGTACAATGAAGTGAGAATTTGAAAACTGGAAAAATACAGCTTATAAAATAGGACTTACCTACTTTTTAGTCAAGTGATTAACAACTAGAAATAAAAGGTTTCATATAGGTCAAATCACTGTAGAAGTATTAGAGGCTACAAGAACAAAAACGAATAAAGAAGAACCAAAGCAACAAATTTTTAAGTTTCTGTGCATCTTAACCAATGAGAGGCAACCATAAGATCAAGAACAGGCATTCTTCATCGAAAATATTTGCTATAAAGCTATCCCTTATTTCCTCCCAAGTGAAGAATATAAATACCTTCACCTTGAGGTCACACAGAAAGACTCACTATGTAAAAAAGGATAAAGAAATAAGCTTTGGGGCTCATTACTGAGTTATCAAAATGTTTTTAAAAACTAAATCATAGGGCTGACCCAAGTTGTTTTGCTTTGTTTTTTTAATTAGTAAACCAATCATATTGACTGGCCCAATCACAGACTGCAGAAAGCAAACCAAGGAAAATAAATTAACATGATTTCATTTTATTTTATGAGTTATATTATAATTAATATATAAATTTATTATTTTATATTTTCTTATCTAAAAACTATTTTATTATTTATATCCTGTCAACTTTCGAAAAGACCTTGCTTTTAATAAAACACATGCATTTAAAAAATAATAAACATATTAAAAGTCTTAGAAGAGAAATATGGGTAAAGATATTAACACTAAATCTGTGGTTCACTGCAGCTCAGAAACAAAAAGCAAAGCTGCAGCATGATTTATGAATTACTTGTTGTCTAATGAAAAGAAATGCCAGGTTTAAAGCACTGGTCTCTCAGCACTAAACCCCAGTTAGAATTTGTTGCCTGAAGCATTATAATAAAAGGCAGAGCACGGTAAAGGAGAGTATGAATTAGGAGAACAGGCATTGAATTGAGACCAAACTTGATTCTAGTCCACATACATACTGGGGAAGGCGGGGGTGGCTGGGGGGGTGGTGGTAAAGAGACTTTGAGCAAGTTATTAGACCCTTTTTATTCTTATCATCAATAAAATAGTTGGATTATCACCAACATCATGAATATAAATATTAAGGATTAAAGAATTTAGTGTTTGTAATAAACTATGCCTGGAACATAGTAAGTGCTCAAGGAATTGCAGTTGTTATGAAAGGCAGGAGATTTTTTTTAAATCCTTTTCTTGTATCAACCCTCACTTAAAGGTATAATATTAACCTAACTCAGTAAAGGTATTTTAAAGGGAAACTAAAAAGTCCTGGTAAGCAAACTTGATGCCGGTATATACTTTACAAAACTTTGAGAAATTCCAGTTTTGCACTTAAGTACCTTGTCTTATCACATGACTAGAATTAATAACTAGATAATATAACCCCATCTCAATCCTAGGTTCTACAAGAGAATCAGACCCAAATACCCTAAAGGCATAGGGTATATATAATGGATTAACTTCTTTCCTATGCATCTAGAATATTATTTACTAATTTGGGGAGAATTAAGAAAATAGTCCTCAAATCATTTTCTGTGTTCTGTGATTTAGATAGGAATCCAATTTGAATAGTAATTCATTCTATTACCAACACAACCAAGGATGGACATATGTAACTCCAACTAATTTGAGATTTTTCTAGCAATAACTTCTGCAAGGGCAGAGACTGTGTATGTTCTTTGTATGCTCCATAACACTTAACAGAATTATGCTCATGGTGGGAACTCACTATGCACCTGTTGAAGTAAAATTAAACAAAAAACTGACAGGGGAGAGTTCTTACAAAGGCTCAGGTTTTAAACATCTTAGAAGAAACCAGTCTGTTAAGTCCCAACCAGGAACCAACCAATTAATAACAAAACCTATAATCTGGTCTGGACTGAGACAGGGTCTGATATTACTGAAACTCTGGGAGGCTATAAAATAAGTTTAAATATAATGAAGAAATGAATTGCATCAATAGTATTAACATTTTTGTAGTGGGTAATTTCAAATCAATTTAAAAAGGTAAGTGCATTATCAAAGTGTCGGAATCATTTAAGAGAAGCTGACATTAGACTTGCGATTCTAGTATAAATTTTAGGAAGATTTAACTCATTAAATTAAAAATCAACTTTTTAAGAAAATACAATTTGTAGAACTTATGCATTTTAATTTATTAATTGCATAATAATATTTAAATGTAAGGATAACTTTTAAGGAGGTTTATTAAAACAATAAATAAAACTTGATCAATTGCCTATATCTGATGCTACAGAAACAAAGCTTTGTACAAAGGAGCCAAGAGTACCTTCAAGAGACAAAAGTAAAGAGCTGGGGAAAGAGTATGCTAATGATACTACTGCCAATGCAACTTTTACAGAAAACTACTGGGGACAAGAAAAGTTTCAATATGGAGAAAAGAAAAGGATTTGTTGCTGTCTCCCTTTACATCTTGTACATGAAAAGAAATAGGATTTCAAGGACCAATAGGAAAATGAGAAGAAAACCCTAAAAGAAACATAAAGGAGAAAAGATAAGTTGTGATAGCCACTTCATGGTAAAATGTGTGCAAATTCAGATTTGCCTATGCTTTACTTTTGAGTTCTCAATGTTAAGGGAAAAACAAGTGATAAGATTTTTAACTTCATGATAATTTTACTAAGCAATACAAATTTTTCTGTTTTAACTGATTTTATGGATGCCTGTACTACATCATAACAGGAGTAGCCATGATTTACTGAGCTCATATATTTGTACAGCTAGCTACAGGGTAAGGCATTTTAATTATATGATTTCCATACATCAGAAAAATCCTGAAAGATAGCATTATTAGCACATCATTATCCTATGAAGAAAATAATTCTCAGAACAATTAACTTAAAAGCAGAGCACAGATAAAAAAAAAAAGAGATGAAATTAAAACTTCTTCCCACTGTACTACTCAACCTCTCAGATAATAAAGTTATAGAATGTTCACACCAAAAAGATCACTACAATAATTAGGCATGGAAGTTAAGAATAAGCCCTCAAATAACTGAATTCATATGCATAAAATAAACATTTATGAACCAGAAAAATTTCTACATTTTAGTGTTAAAAATAAAATGTGATATAGGCTATCAAGAACACTTACCCTGACAATAAGGATCCATTTGATCAATGAAAGGCCAAATCCACAGATAGCACCATACCTTCCAGCTATGGTATTGGTTATACAGAAGGATAAACAAAATCCAAGCCAGTTGAAAATAAATGCCACTAAAAGCAATGGAAACAGTTCTTTTAAAGACCACACTTTGGAAACAAATTAACATAGACATAATATTAGCAATACTTAATTGCTTAATGAAAACAGCAGTTCCCTTACAATTCTATAACCAATGAAGCCTTCTGTGCAGACTGTAACTTACCGTTTGCAAATGTATCAGTTATTTACTAGAAAACAACAAATGAGTACAATTGGCTTTCATCTCAGTTCGGTTAACATGAATAAATTCCTTAAAGCATATCACCAATAGGTGATATTGCATTTTAAACCAGCTAAAAACCAGATTAAAATGTAACTCCTATGTGATCCTACCCAAGAAATCCAGCCTCAGCAATCAACCAAATTGCCTTTTTTTAAAAGCAGTATTAGCAATGAGCCAAACAAAATATAAAATAAACTACCGTTCCCAGAGCAGACACTGTTCATTGCTTCTTCCTCCCACCTAACAAAAACCCATGTTCTTCCCCCTCCCTAGGAACCTACCTCCCTCTACAGTCATTTATTTCAGGGAAGGCCAAACCTCTTACTTAGTCTCAGAAGGGTAGGTCCTAAGTAATCACAGTGGGCCTAAACTCCCTGCCAGTGATTTTTTTCTTTAATAGGACTTCTCAAAAACATTCCTTGGTTCTTAAAAACACAACAAGGAGAGGGAGGTTGGTACATAGATGAAGTAAGAGTGGCTCTTAATTGATCACATGGGTGATGGACACATGGAGGCTTATAATACTATTGTCTACTCTGTTTGAATATTTCTATGATAAAAGTTTAAAAAAAAAAAGGCAAGGGAAAAATGGTCCTTTCTCTTCCACTGGATGTCATCGTATTTGCATATAATACCCAGAACTGCTGCAGGCTTCTTGCTACTAGCCAGAGGGGTAAACCATCATGGTGGGGGAGGGTAAAGAAAAGCAAAGAAAAGCAGAGCCAGAGCAGTTATTCTCTCTATGCCTCAAGCCTGCACTTCCATGGACTTCTTGTTTTGTGGAATAATCTCCTAACTGTTCAAAGCAGTTGAATAGAGGCTTTCCTATTACTTGTAGCCAAAAGCATTCTGACACAGGTCCTTAAGATCACTGTGGGCCTAAACTCCCTGCCAGTTATTTTTTTTTTTAAATAAATATGACATAATCATAGTGACATATTTGTGACTAAGATACCAACAAGATCAAAATAATAACCTCTCAAAATCAATTTGAGCCTAGGTTTGATCCTGGTTTAGTGCCCATCTTCTTGCCATAAGTATCTTCTAACGCCTTTCAGGAAGAAAAAGAAAATTACCTAGAGAATTTTGATGTTTCATATTTTGGAAGACAAAGAGGAAACATGTAGGATAAGTTAACACAAAACAGTTGATTTTTTTGAAGCAATTCCCCTACTCCAGTAATTTCTTCCATCACTTAAATGCTTCTTTGTCCCAGCTTGCTTGTTCACTTACAGGAAGCTGTTATTATTTAGTGTAATAGAAGAATGATTTTTGAAATGAGAGACCTGAGTTTGAGTCATAGCTTTTTCATTCACTAGATATGTGACCTTACTTAGACTCACCCCTCACTTCTATGAGCCACAGTTCTCTCATCTGTAAATACTTACTTAACAAAGCTGCTAAGCTGATTAAGTGAGATAATAAATGCAAAGAGTTTAGCATGATACACAGAATCTGGCATATGGTAAGTGCTATAGAAATATCAGCTATCCTCACTACCATACAAAATGATCTCTTCCCTTTACATTCTAGGTTCTATCTTTTCTGCAAAAAACATTTCAGGAAAGACTACTACAAATTAAACTTATTATTTACTTGCCACTTTTTCTTTCTAAGCCTAGACACTGATTAGTATTGTGCTATTCTCTATATCTGTGCTGTCCAATGCTACTAGCCACATTGCTTCTTCCTCCGGCCACAGGAACCCACCCTCCTCTACAGAAGAGACTATTTAAATTTAAATTAATCACGATTAAATAAAATTGAAAATTCAATTCTTCCATTGCTCTAGCCACATTTCAAGTGTTCAACAATCATACCAGACTTAGAGTTACCATACTGACAGTGGAGATACAGAACATTCCCATCATCATAGAAAATTCTATTAGACATTGTTATTCTACACCTAATTGGCTAATATCTGTGTTAGCTGTGGGGAGAAAACACACAACATTTAGATAACCAAAAATAATTTTATACCCATTTAAAAAAAGGATTTACATATGTAGTGGTAGATTCTAAACTGGTACACCACATAACACCATAGCAAACTGCTGAGATATTTCTTTCCTCAGACTTCTGAGGGAGGGAGGGTGGGGTCTGGGACAGAGGGCAGACAACCACCAGCCCTGAGCACCTTCTTCCTTTACAACAGTGTGCTATAAACATTTTATCATTTTCTAAGCATGTCATGTTGTAAAACATTAAGAAGCACTGATGGAAAGAATCCGAAAGAGCAAAATATTCCAAAAGTGTATTTTTATCTTTGAGTATATGTGCATTTAGCTGGGGGGGGGGGGGGAGAACAATGCAAACTGTCCAATTTCTTCCAAATCAGACTGTGGTGGTTTGAAGCCGTATGTTCCCCCCCTAAAAACATGTTCTTAAATCTAATCATTCCTGTGGGTATAAACCTATTTTAAGTAGGACCTTTTACTGAGGCAACTTCAGTTTAGGTGTGACCTACCTCATTCAGGAGGGTCCTAATCTATTACTGGAGTCCTTTATTAATGGAATGAATACAGAGAAAAAGTCACAGAAGCAAGAAGCTGAAGACAATAAAATGCAGAAGAGAAGGGAGAGACCAGTAGACGCTGCCACAGGCCTTGCCATGTGGCAGAGGAGTCAAGGATAGCCAGCAGCCAGTCTTGAAGAAGAAAGCATCGCCTTGGTGACACCTTGATTTGGACGTTTTCTCAGCCCCAAACTGTAAGCTAATAAATTCCCATTTGTTCGAGCCAAACCATTTCATGGTATTTGCTTTAAGCAGCCTAGAAAACTAAAATACAGACTTACTAATATATCTTATATATATATATCATTGCACCCATGCCAGGAACAAGATCTGACAGAATAAAAAGTATTTACTGAGCCATCACGTTTTCTTTTTGCTCTCTGCCAAGTGTATGGAATCCTATAAGCTGTGCTCATGTGATATAATTTAACCATCTTTAATTGGCTTGAGACCTAGGAAAACAAAGTTGGAGACCACTTGAGCCCCTCTGCCTTAAACAGAAAGTGAAGCTGAATAGGTTTTTAAGGTACAGGAAGGGCAGGGGCAATCAGTTTGCAATCCTCTAAGACAAGTCAGAGTCGGCAAGTGAAGAGAATTTAATAAATATATACCAAATGATAAGCATGTAAAACTCCATAAAAGAAATATGTCATAGAGGCAAGCAAACATATGCATGCCTAACAAAGAAAACAAAAACACCTTTCTTTCAGTCTTAACTTCATTCATGACATGTTCCCCTGGAAACCGAGGGTGATATAAGGAAGCTTAAAAGGTGTAGAGTACCTGTTTCTCACACTGTGAGGACCAAGATAGAACCAAAGGAAATAAGAGGCTTATATAACCTATATTCCTTCAGAAAAACAAGATTCAGGGAGAGCAAGCAGCAGGGAAGTGGGGCAATTAACTCAGAAAAGTAGGTAAAAAATGTTTAGTGGAGCTCCCATTATTTCTCCATGCTTGCCTTCACAGTGCTCTTCTTTGCCAACAAAGCAAACCAAGCAGGTTCAACAAGTAACAACATTTGAAAGAAGGCTGCTGATCACCTTATATCATATTACTTTATTATAAATAAAAGGGCAGGAATATTAGCACCACTGTCACTTCATAGCACTCTGTAATTTACTATACACTTTCATATAGTTTAACTCATTTGATCTTTACATTAACCTTTTAAGATGGGTGTTGTGGTTTGCTAATGCTGCCATTACGCAAAATACCAGAAATCGACTGGCTTTTATAAAGGGGATTTATTTGGTTACAAAGTTAAAGTCCTAAGGCCATAAAAGTATCCAAATTAAGGCATCAACAATAGGGTACTCTCACTGAAGAATAGCCAATGGAGTCCAGAAACCCTCTGTCAGCTGGGACAGCACATGGCTGGTGTCTGCTCCAAGGTTCTGCTTTCGAAATGGCTTTCTCCCAGGATGTTACTCTCTAATTATCTGGGGGTGTTCTCTTAGTTTTACCCAGGCAAACTGTGGGCTAGCAAAAGTCTACTTTCAATGACCATCTCCAAAATGTCTCTCTCAGCTGCAGGACTGAGCTTTTGTCTGCGGGCTCTTACATGACTTCAGTAAACTAATCAGGACCTACACTGAATAGGTGGGGTCAAATCTCCAAAGAAACATTCAATCAAGAGGTCAAACCCTAATCAAAAAGATTAATGAATCTGCCCCCACAAGATTGCATTAAAGAATATGGCTTTTTCTGGGAAAGCATAATCCATACAAACTGGCACAATAGGCAAGGTCAGAATTAAATCTACTTTACAGAAGGATAAACGGAGGCATTCTGGAGATACTTAGAGCAGTCAAGTCACAGAGTCACATAAAGTCACAAGGCAAGTAAGTGGTATAGCAAGGACTGGAGCATCCAAATATTTTCTCCTATATATCTAGTGATCTTTTTACTATATATACCACCCACCTATCCAAAGAGGTTAGTAAGTGTGCCAGTTTGAATGTATTATGTCCCCCAAATGCCATTATCTTTGATGTAATCTTGTGTGGGCAGACCTATCAGTGTAAATTAGATTGTAATTCTTTGAGTGTTTCCATGAAATGCGGCCCACCCAACTGTGGGTGATGACTCTGATTTGATAATTTCCATGGAGGTGTTGGCCCGCCCATTCAGGGTGGGTCTGAATTAAGTTACTGGAGCACTATATAAGATCAGACAGAAGGAGCACACTGCTACAGCCAAGAGAGACACTTTGAAGAAAGCATAGGAGCTGCAGATGAGAGACAGTTTGAAGACAGCCATTGAAAGCAGACTCTTGCTCCGGAGAAGCTGAGAGAGGACAAATATCCCAAACGCAACTACGAGTGACATTTTTGAGGAACTGCAGCCTAGAGAGGAACATCCTGAGAGAAAGCCATTATGAAACCAGAACTTTGGAGCAGATGCCAGCCACGTGCCTTCCCAGCTAACAGAGGTTTTCCGGACACCATTGGCCATCCTCCAGCAAAGGTACCCGACTGTCGATGTATTACCTTGGACACTTCATGGCCTTAAGACTGTAATTGTGTAACCAAATAAACCCCCTTTTATAAAAGCCAATCCATCTCTGATGTTTTGCATTCCGGCAGCATTAGCAAACTAGAACAGCAAGATAACCCAGAAGACAATACTGTACACTACATTTAAGCCACACAAATAGTAAGGCTCTCTTCTTAAATTTTCAATAGACACAAAATAAGTGTTAATTACAAAGGGAAAAACAGTAACTTTGGAGTAAAGAAAGCTAGCAGACAGGACAACCCATAACTTGTTTAACACCACCAGTAATAGGACACATCTAGATCACTGATTCCTGCCTGACAGGAATACAGTGAGTGAGGGTGGGGCTAGGGGGTGGTACAATATCAATTCTATGGTATTCTTAACAACAACAACAAAAAAAAAGCGTAATCTGAATCCAATCATGAGGAACCACCAGACAAACCCAAACTGAGGGACTTTCTTCAAAACAACTGGCTGGTACTCTTCAAGAGAATAAAGTCCTGAAAAACAAAAACTAAGAAACAGTTTCAGATCAACATGGACTAAGGCAACTAAATATAATGTGTGATCCTGGATTGAATCCTGGACCAGAACAGGGACATCAGTAGGACACAATCGGCAAAATTCGAATCAAGTCTGTACACTGGCTAACGCTATTTCATTAATTTTAATTTCCTCATTTTGATTGGACTGAGTTACATAAAATGTCAATACTTAGGAAAGCTAGATGAAGGGTACGTGGGAATTCTCTATACCATTTTTGCAACTTTTCTATAAGTTTGGAGTTATTCCAAATGAAAAAGTTTAAAAAGTTTAAAATTTTAAAATATTTTGATAACGACTGAAATGAAACAAATGAAAATTGTAAATGAATGAATACACATATAACACAGATTAACATTTAAGTATTTACTAATTTTCTATGGTCATGGAAAAATACTTATTACAAATAAATGCATGAGGTTTCAAAGAAAATACGTTCCCAAAAAATAATCTCATTTTACTATCCTTAATTCTGACCTGCATAAATGTAAATTTGCCTCACACTCAGGCAATTCCCTTTGTTCTAAATTATTATCCATTAAGAAAGACCTGAAACATTTAAAATGTTCCTTTCTAATAATTTTAAGACACTTCCAATATATCACAAATTCCCTATACAACAATTTCAATAAAATTTACCTTTAAAAAGATAGACAAATGGCCCATAATTACAAGAATAGATATTCAGCATCATTTCATTAGGGAAATACAAATCAAAACCACAATGAGATACCACCTCATACCCACAGAATGGTTATTATATTTAAAAATGGAAAATAATAAAGGCTGACCAGTATGTAGAAAAATAGGAATCCTCATACATTGTTAAATGGAACGTAAAATGGTGCAGCTATTATGGAAAACAGTTTAATGGGTCCTCAAAAAGTTAAACATATAACTACCATATGACCCAGCAACCCCACTTCTAGGTATATACCCCAATGTTCATAGCAGCATTATTCACAATAGCCAAAAGATGGAAGCAACCAAGGTTTCCATCAACAGATGAATGGATAAATAAAATGTGTGTACACACACACATGCACACGCACACACACACACACACACACACAAATTGGAATATTATTTTAGCTGTAAAAAAGAATGAGGTTCTGAAATATGCTACAATATTGGATGAATGATGAAGACTTCATGTTGAATGAAATAAGTCAGACACAAAAGAACAGATATTATTTAATTCCAATTACTTGAAGTAACTAGAATATGCAAATTCATAGAGGGAGAGATAGTAGATTACAGGTTACCAGGGGAAGGGACTTAATGCATAACGCCTGCCGGGTTTCCGTTCAGGGTGATGGGAAGTTTTGGTGATGCATGGTGATAACTTTAGCATGACACTGTGAATGTGATTAATGCCTCTGAATCGCATGCATGGGAATGGCTGACATGGGACATTTTATGTTGTGTGTATGTTACCACAATTTAAAAGAAAGAGAAACAGAGAAACTGAAGAGAAAATGACAATTAAATGCAATACATAATCCTGGACCAGAACTAATAATGGAGGAGAAACCGTCCAAAAGGACATTATTGGGACAACTAAAAAACTGGAATATGGACTGTATGCTTTATATCAATGTTAAATTTCTTGAACCTGACAGTGGTATTTAGGGTGGTTACACAACCAAGTTAGTGCCTTTGTTCTTAGGAAATGTACATCAAAGTTTAAGTGTTACAGTAGAATGATGTATACAACCTACTCTCGAATGCTTACAAAACAGAGTAACATAACAAACATGGCAAAATGCTAAAAGTTGGTAAATCTGGGTATCTAGTAGGGGTGTGTTTTGGGGTTCTATGTATTATTTTTGCAACTTCATATAATTTTGAAGTAATTTCAAAAGAAAAACTTTTTTTAAAAATACATTACTTCACAAATATGAATCCTTAAGGTAAAATTATAATTCTTAGATGCTCTTTTCTGGATCCATTCACAATACGTAACTCCATCTAATAGCTACATAAAAACATCACAGCTTTACATGGACAGAAAAAGTCACCAATGTATTACACATTTTTCAATATGTGTGGTGCCCAAACAACCCTTTTAAGAACTATAACTTTTATGACTTGTATCTGCAGGTGCTCAAAAGAACGTACTGAATAAAGATACTCATTAATTATTAGGGAAACACCAAATGAGATACCACCACACACCTTTTAAAAGGTAATAAAATGTTTTTAGAAACTGGCAATCCAAAATACTGTCAAGGATGTGGAGCAACAGGAACTCTCATTCACTGCTGGTGAGAATGCAAAATGGTACCTTCACTTTGGAAGACAATTTGGCAGTTTCTTTCACACCTAGACACAATTTTGCCTTAGGATCCAGCAATCATGTCCCTAGGTATTTAGCCAACTGGTTTCGAAAATGTATGCCCATGCAAAAGCCTGAATGTGAATGTTTAGCTTTATTTATAATCATTAAAAATTGGAAACAATCCAGATGTTCTTCAACGAGTAAATGTGGTAAATCCATACAATGGAATACTACTCAGCAATAAAAAGGAGCAAAGGATTCATTCACATAATAATATGGCTGAATCTGAAATGCATTTTGTTAAGCGAAAAAAGTAAAGACCCAAAAGGCTATATATTGAAAGATTCTTTTTTAATGATACTTGGGAAAGGGAAAACTACAGGGAGCAAGCAGATCAACTGTTGTCAGGGAATGGTGATGAAGGAAGGTGCTGTCTATAAAAACCCATACAACTGTACACTGTGAAAAGTAAATTTTGCTGTTTCTAAATTTTTAAAAAAATATCAACAAGGTGCTCAGGTGAGGCCTCTCTCAGCCAACTCTGCAAATAAACTCACTACCCTCCCCCCTACATGGGACACGACCCCCAGGGATAAGCCTGGCCGTGGCACTGTGGGATTGAGAATGCTTTCTTGACCCAAAGGCAGGAAAAGAAACAAAACAAAATAAGGTTTCGGTGGCTAAGAGATTTCAAATTGAGTTGAGACATCATTCTGTGGGTTATTATTATGCATTATACAGAATTCCTTTTTAATTTCTAGTGTATTAGAATAGCTAGAAGGAAATAACTGAATCTGTTGAGAAGTAATCCAGCAGACTTGATTCTTGATAATGATTGTGTAACTATATCTATATAGCTTTTATCGTGTGACCGTTTGACAGTGAAAATCTGTGTCTGACACTCCCTTTACCCTGTGTAAGGGCAGATGAGTAATAAAATAAAGACAAAGTACATATATAAATATATAATGGGGAGCTTAAATGGTATGGGATGTTTTGGGTATTCTTTTTTATTTTTTTTTCTTTATTTTGGAGTAATGAAAATGTTCTAAAATTGATTATGGGAATGAATGCACAACTATATGATGAAATGGTGAGCCACTGATTGTATACTTTGGATGCATTATATGGTGTGTGAGTATATCTCAATAAAATTGCATCTAAAAAAATCAACAAGGATGTAAGGAATATGGAGTGTGGATTGTGGCAAATGAATCAAAATGTATTATATATGAATTACATAACCATATAGAAGGGGATGGGGATGAAAGAAGCTGACCTGAGTAACTTTGGAAAACTGTTTTGACTGGATACTGTAAGGCTAGAGACAAAAAGAAATGCATACAAACACTGTACTCTAATTAGCAAATTTGTTTCTCACAGGGATATGGGTTAGGAATTCTGATATTATTTTATTTGTACAAAAGGGTTAAACAAGTAAGTAAATGTATTGTAGAAAATAAGAAGAAAGTTTCTCTCTTTCAGAGGAAGAAATTTAAAACAGAGAAACTGAGGAGGCCAGAATGAACCCTACTGCTGCTGAAATGGAGTCAAAGATATCAGTAAAGACCCATGTTTTAAAATTTGTATGTGTGTATGTTTGTTTATGTTGGTATGCACACATATATCTGAGGCTCTATCCACAGAGCAGGTCTAGACCAGTGATTCTCCAGTAGAAACAAACACACTCCTATTCCCCAGATCTTCATTTCTAAATACTGTTCTCCAGTAAAAGGACAAGAGATCCTCAGAGAACTGGATGACTCCAGAACCACAGCAGGGAAAACATAATATGAGCTGGAGCACCCTGTGGTGCAAGAAAGTTAAGAAAGTACTGGAGAAAAAAGGAAAAAAAAATGTAAAAAATGGAGAGGCATATAGAAAGTACAAGCAAGAGCTCTCAATAGTCAAAGGTGGAGCAATTCTAGCAATAAACTGATTAAGGACAGTGTTGGACTATAACTCAAAAAATAATTCAGAGCAGTCCACATCGATATAAATAACTGAATAAATAAATGAGAAGCAACAATTCTTTCCAGAAGAATTTCAATTAATAAACAAAGAATGAATGAGGGATACAGAAAATCACCTTTCAAAATATCAATTAAATTCTTCCAAATTAAGGAAAGATTACATACATTTGCAAATAAAGCAGCACACACTGGAATTTAGAATTCCGATTTCAACTCTTCTGTTTCTTTTTAATTCTGTACAAATAACAATGTCTAATTTTGTTTCCTTCACGTTTAAAATGGGAATAAAGCAGGCCATTAACTACTACCATAGCATGCTAATATGAAGATGTACGCCTGGTAGAGAAGGCTAAACACGTTGGGAGAAAAGGCTTCTAAAATAGAACCCATAAGATTTCAAAGCACTAGTTCAAGGTCATTTCCACAAACTGTCAGTTATCCAAGGAATCAAATCTTATTTCTAATTTTTAGCTAATAAATCATTGGCTTCTATTCCATTCTCTTAGAAAATTTCTTAGAAGTAAGATCAGAGATAGGCAGGTTAGGCATTTATGAGGTATTCTGTGGTGACAGTTTAAGGGATTAATTAAGAGAAGCAAAAGTAGTATCGGCATACTTAGGATTTCTTCCGTTATATTTTCGGAAAAAGAACATTTAATTATCTTGCCAAGTTTAGGCATAAACTTGTTTTTAGGGTTAGATGTGAAAAGAGATTGAAATATAAAAGATGAGATCTGAAAAGGTAAGAATTAAATGTAAAAAAGGTCTTGATTGAAATATTCTTGTTAATATTCACTTTAATTTTATTTGCACACCCTATATAACCTGAAATACTTAAGATATAAACCACATTAAAGAAAATCTTTTTCTAGACCTTTCATAGACAACAGCTATTCTAAATAGTTTAAGAAGCACAGAAAATATACCAGTTGCAATTTGTAGAACAGCCACTAGATGGTAGGTAGTGATTACAAATAAATCTATGCTTATTATCACAGCAAAGAAGCTCAAACATTGACCTGTTAGATAGCCTAGTTAGAAAAAACATGGCAGGAAATGAAGATGAAAAATAATTTCTAATTTTACTCTTACAATGTTGGTACAATATTTGCATCATAGAAAGCATAAAATTCCAGGTTAGATAACTATTTAGTAAAAATTTAGTGGAGAATTTCTTCATTGCTAATACTATTAATGGCCATAAAAAAGTCATGAAAGTGTCTAGGTTGCCATGCATTTACAGCACTGTTATATTAGTGAAATGTTTTCAAACTAAAAAATAAAGATTAAAGAGAAGATACTGGGGTTAAGTGAAATGTAGAAATAAAGAATAAGAACTAAGCCCTGAGCCAAATAATTAGATAGTATCAAATATTTTTTTATTCCTAAGAAATAGTTGTTTAGACTACAAATAGTCTAATTTAAATGTTTCTAATTAACATTTCTTAAAAGATGTAACTACGAAAAGAATTAATGTTTAAGCTACTCTTCCGTAAACAAAGAATTGTGGGAAGCCTGCTTATAATATAAAGGGTCACCAAGTGAATTAAAAGATAAAACCAAGATTCATTGGACAGTACTAAACAAAGTGATTTGTAGTCAAAAATTTCATTTCCTTTTGATTGCAGTTAATATCTAATCAGGAATTGTAATTTAAACCACAAGATTTAAACATTATATACACATTAGCTGGTTGACAACCTGAATACAAATTTAGTAAATTTGAAGGGTAAAATAAAAACCCACCCCTAATTTTTGAGTGGCTATCTATTTCTGTTCTTTGGCAGATAAAATAAAAGAAATATAGTAAGCAAGAAACAATTTCAAAATAGAGGAAAAGGTAAGTGGATTTCTAGGTTCAAAAGTAGCAAAACTCAGGAAGTATAATGTGTTTTCTATGTCTAAAGTTGAATATAGTTGATCAAATTTATCTTTATAATTAAAAAGAATTAAATCAGCATTCTATTCAAGAAGGTATAAAACCTTGATCATTTAACCAGGTTGAGGGCAGAAATTAACCAAATCAGTCTAATCAGATGAGTCTACTTAAATGAATATTGGGTTTCCACCACCACTACTAGCAATTTAAACAGTTTATGAATGTCTTAATACTACTTAATGAGTTTACTATGCACCAATCACTGTGGTAGGAATTGAAATAATGAAAATATGATACAATCTTCCCTTAAGAAACTATCTATTTGACCTTATAAGTCAAATATTAAATTAAGAATTTCACAAGATGTTAAAAAAAATATATTACTTGGATTAGTGATCTCCTAACCCTCAAATAAGACTTGTACTTTCATACTTTGGGGTCTCAAGTTACATTGTTCCAGTTGCCTTTTTTCCAACCTTTCCCTCAGCTTAAGGACATTCAAATGGAAGCTCTCTGCCTCAAAAGCAGAATTTACACTCTCATTCTATATGCTCCTACAGCACCAAATGGCCATCAACATTATATACACTCCTCACGCAAAATCAAATTTAGCTTAAATACGCATCTCTATCTTTATACTGCTAGCATCTAGCACAATGACTGAAATACATCTGAAGTGTTAAATAAAATCTGTGATTTGTTTCTACTATATGATCATAATTAGTATTCATTACTTCAGTATCAGAAACAATTTACATTTTAAAACAAGTTAAGGACAATATTTGCTTTTCTTCCTCATCTATGCTACTTTAAACACACACAGATAGCACTAAGAAAAAATTAATTTGGAAACAAAAGACCACTTACTGAAAAACGCCAGCATGAAAATGCCATCATTACCCACTCTAAGCTGGTCTGCATCATTAAAGTCATCTCTTGGTGGACATTCTTCCTCCTGAATCTGTAAAACATATAATACTAGAAGAGTTAACCAAAATAATTGCAACTTTATCATTTTAAAAGTAAGGAAAAGAACTTAAATTTTTAAAAATCTAACATCCTTAATTAGCTGTAAAGACAGTTAAGATACTAGAGGAAGGAGAACAATGTCTGGCACATAGTACTCAATAAACATTAGCAATTATTACTTTTTCATGAGTATCTTGGCAAACAGTAACTTTAAGGTAAACACAAAAAAGACAAAACTCGAATTAATGAAAATGGCAGCAATAAAGTTTTGACACTGTTGCAATAGTGGGAGTGTATAAATTAGTACCACCTCCATGTCTGATAATTTAGCAATACTTATTAAAAATTAAAATGCACATACCCTTTGACTCATCAATTACACTTTGTGAAATATATCCTTCAGCTATATATAGATGTATTCCCACTAAAAAGACATGATGTATTAAAGATAATTCATTGCAACAATGTTAAAACAGCAAAAAATTAGACACAATCTAAATGCCAATCAAAAGTGCATTGTGAGGCGGGGCAAGATGGCGGACTGGTGAGCTGTATGTTTTCGTTACTCCTCCAGGAAAGTAGGTAGAAAGCCAGGAACTGCGTGGACTGAACACCACAGAACAATCTGACTTTGGGCATACTTCATACAACACTCATGAAACGTGGAACTGCTGAGATCAGCGAAATCTGTAAGTTTTTGCGGCCAGGGGACCCGCGCCCCTCCCTGCCAGGCTCAGTCCCGTGGGAGGAGGGGCTGTCAGCTCCGGGAAGGAGAAGGGAGAACTGCAGTGGCAGCCCTTATCGGAAACTCATTCTACTGATCCAAACTCCAACCATAGACAGACTGAGACCAGACACCAGAGAATCTGAGAGCAGCCAGCCCAGCAAAGAGGAGACAGGCATAGAAAAAAAACAACACGAAAAACTCCAAAATAAAAGCGGAGGATTTTTGGCGTTCTGGTGAACATAGAAGGGGAAGGGCAGAGCTCAGGCCCTGAGGCGCATATGCAAATCCCGAAGAAAAGCTGATCTCTCTGCCCTGTGGACCTTTCCTTAATGGCCCTGGTTGCTTTGTCTCTTAGCATTTCAATAACCCATTAGATCTCTGAGGAGGGCCCTTTTTTTTTTTTTTTTTTTAATCCTTTTTTCTTTTTCTAAAACAATTACTCTAAGAAGCCCAATACAGAAAGCTTCAAAGACTTGCAATTTGGGCAGGTCAAGTCAAGAGCAGAACTAAGAGAGCTCTGAGACAAAAGGCAATAATCCAGTGGCTGAGAAAATTCACTAAACACCACAACTTCCCAAGAAAAGGGGGGTGTCCGCTCACAGCCATCATCCTGGTGGACAGGAAACACTCCTGCCCATCGCCAGCCACATAGCCCAGAGCTGCCCCAGACAACCCAGTGTGACGGAAGTGCTTCAAATAACAGGCACACACCACAAAACTGGGCGTGGACATTAGCCTTCCCTGCAACCTCAGCTGATTGTCCCAGAGTTGGGAAGGTGGAGCAGTGTGAATTAACAAAGCCCCATTCAGCCATCATTTCAGCAGACTGGGAGCCCCCCTACACAGCCCAGCAGCCCAGAACTGCCCTGGGGGGAAGGCAACTCATCTGTGACATAGCACAGTCATCCCTCAACAGAGGACCCGGGGTGCACAGCCTGTAAGAGGGGCCCACTTGCAAGTCTCAGGAGCCATACACGAATACCAAGGACTTGAGGGTCAGTGGCAGAGACAAACTGTGGCAGGACTGAACTGAAGGATTAGACTATTGCAGCAGCTTTAAAACTCTAGGATCACCAGGGAGATTTGATTGTTAGAGCCACCCCCCCTCCCTGACTGCCCAGAAACACGCCCCATATACAGGGCAGGCAACACCAACTACACACGCAAGCTTGGTACACCAATTGGACCCCACAAGACTCACTCCCCCATTCACCAAAAAGGCTAAGCAGGGGAGAACTGGCTTGTGGAGAACAGGTGGCTCGTGGACGCCACCTGCTGGTTAGTTAGAGAAAGTGTACTCCACGAAGCTGTAGATCTGATAAATTAGAGATAAGGATTTCAATTGGTCTACAAATCCTAAAAGAACCCTATCAAGTTCAGCAAATGCCACGAGGCCAAAAACAACAGAAAATTATAAAGCATATGAAAAAACCAGACGATATGGATAACCCAAGCCCAAGCACCCAAATCAAAAGATCAGAAGAGACACAGTACCTAGAGCACGAACTCAAAGAACTAAAGATGAACAATGAGACCATAGTACGGGATACAAAGGAAATCAAGAAGACCCTAGAAGAGCATAAAGAAGACATTTCAAGACTAAATAAAAAAATGGATGATCTTATAGAAATTAAAGAAACTGTTGACCAAATTAAAAAGATTCTGGACACTCATAGTACAAGACTAGAGGAAGCTGAACAACGAATCAGTGACCTGGAAGATGCCAGAATGGAAAATGAAAGCATAAAAGAAAGAATGGGGAAAAAAATTGAAAAAATCAAAATGGACCTTAGGGATATGATAGATAATACGAAACATCCGAATATAAGACTCATTGGTATCCCAGAAGGGGAAGAAAAGGGTAAAGGTCTAGGAAGAGTATTCAAAGAAATTGTTGGGGAAAACTTCCCAAACCTTCTAAACAACATAAATACACAAATCATAAATGCTCAGCGAACTCCAAATAGAATAAATCCAAATAAACCCACTCCGAGACATATACTGATCACACTGTCAAACACAGAAGAGAAGGAGCAAGTTCTGAAAGCAGCAAAAGAAAAGCAATTCACCACATACAAAGGAAACAGCATAAGACTAAGTAGTGACTACTCAGCAGCCACCATGGAGGCAAGAAGGCAGTGGCACGATATATTTAAAATTCTGAGTGAGAAAAATTTCCAGCCAAGAATACTTTATCCAGCAAAGCTCTCCTTCAAATTTGAGGGAGAGCTTAAACTTTTCACAGACAAACAAATGCTGAGAGAATTTGCTAACAAGAGACCTGCCCTACTGGAGATACTCAAGGGAGCCCTACAGACAGAGAAACAAAGAAAGGACAGAGACACTTGGAGAAAGGTTTAGTACTAAAGAGATTCGGTATGGGTACAATAAAGGATATTAATAGACAGAGGGGAAAAATATGACAAACATAAACCAAAGGATAAGATGGCTGAATCAAGAAATGCCTTCACGGTTATAACATTGAATGTAAATGGATTAAACTCCCCAATTAAAAGATACACATTCGCAGAATGGATCAAAAAAAATGAACCATCAATATGTTGCATACAAGAGACTCATCTTAGACACAGGGACACAAAGAAACTGAAAGTGAAAGGAGGGAAAAAAATATTTCATGCAAGCTACAGCCAAAAGAAAGCAGGTGTAGCAATATTAATCTCAGATAAAATAGACTTTAAATGCAGGGATGTTTTGAGAGACAAAGAAGGCCACTACATACTAATAAACGGGGCAATTCAGCAAGAAGAAATAACAATCGTAAATGTCTATGCACCCAATCAAGGTGCCACAAAATACATGAGAGAAACACTGGCAAAACTGAAGGCAGCAATTGATGTTTCCACAATAATCGTGGGAGACTTCAACACATCACTCTCTCCTATAGATAGATCAACCAGACAGAAGACCAATAAGGAAATTGAAAACCTAAACAATCTGATAAATGAATTAGATTTAACAGACATATACAGGACATTACATCCCAAATCACCAGGATACACATACTTTTCTAGTGCTCATGGAACTTTCTCCAGAATAGATCATATGCTGGGACATAAAACAAGCCTCAATAAATTTAAAAAGATTGAAATTATTCAAAGCACATTCTCTGACCACAATGGAATACAATTAGAAGTCAATAACCATCAGAGATTTAGAAAATTCACAAATACCTGGAGGTTAAACAACACACTCCTAAACAATCAGTGGGTTAAAGAAGAAATAGCAAGAGAAATTGCTAAATATATAGGGACGAATGAAAATGAAAACACAACATACCAAAACCTATGGGATGCAGCAAAAGCAGTGCTAAGGGGGAAATTTATAGCACTAAACGCATATATTAAAAAGGAAGAAAGAGCCAAAATCAAAGAACTAATGGATCAACTGAAGAAGCTAGAAAACGAACAGCAAACCAATCCTAAACCAAGTAGAAGAAAAGAAATAACAAGGATTAAAGCAGAAATCAATGACATAGAGAACAGAAAAACAATAGAGAGGATAAACATCACCAAAAGTTGGTTCTTTGAGAAGATCAACAAGATTGACAAGCCCCTAGCTACACTGACAAAATCAAAAAGAGAGAAGACCCATATAAACAAAATAATGAATGAAAAAGGTGACATAACTGCAGATCCTGAAGAAATTAAAAAAATTATAAGAGGATATTATGAACAACTGTATGGCAACAAACTGGATAATGTAGAAGAAATGGACAATTTCCTGGAAACATATGAACAACCTAGACTGACCAGAGAAGAAATAGAAGACCTCAACCAACCCATCACAAGCAAAGAGATCCAATCAGTCATCAAAAATCTTCCCACAAATAAATGCCCAGGGCCAGATGGCTTCACAGGGGAATTCTACCAAACTTTCCAGAAAGAACTGACACCAATCTTACTCAAACTCTTTCAAAACATTGAAGAAAATGGAACACTACCTAACTCATTTTATGAAGCTAACATCAATCTAATACCAAAACCAGGCAAAGATGTTACAAAAAAGGAAAACTACCGGCCAATCTCCCTAATGAATATAGATGCAAAAATTCTCAACAAAATACTTGCAAATCGAATCCAAAGACACATTAAAAAAATCATACACCATGACCAAGTGGGGTTCATTCCAGGCATGCAAGGATGGTTCAACATAAGAAAATCAATCAATGTATTACAACACATTAACAAGTCAAAAGGGAAAAATCAAATGATCATCTCAATAGATGCTGAAAAAGCATTTGACAAAATCCAACATCCCTTTTTGATAAAAACACTTCAAAAGGCAGGAATTGAAGGAAACTTCCTCAACATGATAAACAGCATATATGAAAAACCCACAGCCAGCATAGTACTCAATGGTGAGAGACTGAAAGCCTTCCCTCTAAGATCAGGAACAAGACAAGGATGCCCGCTGTCACCACTGTTATCCAACATTGTGCTGGAAGTGCTAGCCAGGGCAATCCGGCAAGACAAAGAAATAAAAGGCATCCAAATTGGAAAAGAAGAAGTAAAACTGTCATTGTTTGCAGATGATATGATCTTATATCTAGAAAACCCTGAGAAATCGATGATACAGCTACTAGAGCTAATAAACAAATTTAGCAAAGTAGCGGGATACAAGGTTAATGCATATAAGTAAGTAATGTTTCTATATGCTAGAAATGAACAAACTGAAGAGACACTCAAGAAAAAGATACCATTTTCAATAGCAACTAAAAAAATCAAGTACCTAGGAATAAACTTAACCAAAGATGTAAAAGACCTATACAAAGAAAACTACATAACTCTACTAAAAGAAATAGAAGGGGACCTTAAAAGATGGAAAAATATTCCATGTTCATGGATAGGAAGACTAAATGTCATTAAGATGTCAATTCTACCCAAACTCATCTACAGATTCAATGCAATCCCAATCAAGATTCCAACAACCTACTTTGCAGACTTGGAAAAGCTAGTTATCAAATTTATTTGGAAAGGGAAGATGCCTCGAATTGCTAAAGACACTCTAAAAAAGAAAAACGAAGTGGGAGGACTTACACTCCCTGACTTTGAAGCTTATTATAAAGCCACAGTTGCCAAAACAGCATGGTACTGGCACAAAGATAGACATATAGATCAATGGAATGGAATTGAGAATTCAGAGACAGACCCTCATATCTATGGCCGACTGATCTTTGATAAGGCCCCCAAAGTCACTGAACTGAGTCATAATGGTCTTCTCAACAAATGGGGCTGGGAGAGTTGGATATCCATATCCAAAAGAATGAAAGAGGACCCCTACCTCACCCTCTACACAAAAATTAACTCAAAATGGACCAAAGATCTCAATATAAAAGAAAGTACCATAAAACTCCTAGAAGATAATGTAGGAAAACATCTTCAAGACCTTGTATTAGGCGGCCACTTCCTAGACTTTACACCCAAAGCACAAGCAACAAAAGAGAAAATAGATAAATGGGAACTCCTCAAGCTTAGAAGTTTCTGCACCTCAAAGGAATTTCTCAAAAAGGTAAAGAGGCAGCCAACTCAATGGGAAAAAATTTTTGGAAACCATGTATCTGACAAAAGACTGATATCTTGCATATATAAAGAAATCCTACAACTCAATGACAATAGTACAGACAGCCCAATTATAAAATGGGCAAAAGATATGAAAAGACAGTTCTCTGAAGAGGAAATACAAATGGCCAAGAAACACATGAAAAAATGTTCAGCTTCACGAGCTATTAGAGAGATGCAAATTAAGACCACAATGAGATACCATCTAACACCGGTTAGAATGGCTGCCATTAAACAAACAGGAAACTACAAATGCTGGAGGGGATGTGGAGAAATTGGAACTCTTATTCACTGTTGGTGGGACTGTATAATGGTTCAGCCACTCTGGAAGTCAGTCTGGCAGTTCCTTAGAAAACTAGATATAGAGTTACCATTCGATCCAGCGATTGCACTTCTCGGTATATACCCGGAAGATCGGAAAGCAGTGACACGAACAGATATCTGCACGCCAATGTTCATAGCAGCATTATTCACAATTGCCAAGAGATGGAAACAACCCAAATGTCCTTCAACAGATGAGTGGATAAATAAAATGTGGTATATACACACGATGGAATACTACACGGCAGTAAGAAGGAACGATCTCGTGAAACATATGACAACATGGATGAACCTTGAAGACATAATGCTGAGCGAAATAAGCCAGGCACAAAAAGAGAAATATTATATGCTATCACTAATGTGAACTTTGAAAAATGTAAAACAAATGGTTTATAATGTAGAATGTAGGGGAACTAGCAGCAGAGAGCAATTAAGGAAGGGGGAACAATAATCCAAGGAGAACACATAAGCTATTTAATGTTCTGGGGATGCCCAGGAATGACTATGGTCTGTTAATTTCTGATGGATACAGCAGGAAGAAGTTCACAGAAATGTTGCTATATTATGTAACTTTCTTGGGGTAAAGTAGGAACATGTTGGAAGTTAGGAAGTTATCTTAGGTTAGTTGTCTTTTTCTTACTCCCTTGTTATGGTCTCTTTGAAATGTTCTTTTATTGTATGTTTGTTTTCTTTTTAACTTTTTTTCCATACAGTTGATTTAAAAAAGGGAAAGTAAAAAAAAAAAAAAAAAAGAAAAACGAGGAAAAAAAATATGTAGTGCCCCCTTGAGGAGCCTGTGGAGAATGCAGGGGTATTGGCCTACCCCACCTCTATGGTTGCTAACATGACCACAGACATAGGGGACTGGTGGTTTGATGGGTTGAGCCCTCTACCATAAGTTTTACCCTTGGGAAGACGGTTGCTGCAAAGGAGAGGCTAGGCCTCCCTATGGTTGTGCCTAAGAGCCTCCTCCCGAATGCCTCTTTGTTGCTCAGATGTGGCCCTCTCTGGCTAAGCCAACTTGAAAGGTGAAATCACTGCCCTCCCCCCTACGTGGGATCAGACACCCAGGGGAGTGAATCTCCCTGGCAACGTGGAATATGACTCCCGGGGAGGAATGTAGACCCGGCATCGTGGGACGGAGAACATCTTCTTGACCAAAAGGGGGATGTGAAAGGAAATGAAATAAGCTTCAGTGGCAGAGAGATTCCAAAAGGAGCCGAGAGGTCACTCTGGTGGGCACTCTCACGCACACTTTAGACAACCCTTTTTAGGTTCTAAAGAATTGGGGTAGCTGGTGGTGGATACCTGAAACTATCAAACTACAACCCAGAACCCATGAATCTCGAAGACAGTTGTATAAAAATGTAGCTTATGAGGGGTGACAATGGGATTGGGAAAGCCATAAGGACCACACTCCACTTTGTCTAGTTTATGGATGGATGAGTAGAAAAATAGGGGAAGGAAACAAACAGACAAAGGTACCCAGTGTTCTTTTTTACTTCAGTTGCTCTTTTTCACTCTAATTATTATTCTTGTTATTTTTGTGTGTGTGCTAATGAAGGTGTCAGGGATTGATTTAGGTGATGAATGTACAACTACGTAATGGTACTGTAAACAATCGAAAGTACGATTTGTTTTGTATGACTGCCTGGTATGTGAATATATGTCAATAAAATGAAGATTTAAAAAAAAAAAAAATTGCATTGTGTTAGGAGATAATTCTCCATGGGTCTCTTATGTTTCTGTATGTCTTGCAGATAGAGGCACTGACTACCTTTGTTCTGGACTATCTTTTTAAGGATGTTTATATGGCGAACAGCTTTGGAAGATAAAGTGTATTCCACCAGAGCAAAGGTGTAGGCATGATTACTGATCATTAGAAAATATTTGGGTTCCTTAAGTTAAGGGGGCCCTCTGTAACTCAGTCCACCACTGCTTTGTGTCACCTACCCTGCAGGAATTGGGGTTGGGAAACTGGTGCAAGAAAATGCTAATATCCTGGCTACTGCTATTGTTGTAATAAAGATCATTAATATCTCTGACCCAGTAGTCTCATCTCTGCTAGTAGCCATGAAACTGGCAGGCAAATCAGTCAGCTTACAAATAGGTTAAAAATCTCAGACTTTTCACAGTTCTTGACAGACTAATTAAACAAATGATTGCTCATCTATCCAATGAAATTTGAAAAGCAATGTAAACATTTAAAAATAAACAAAAATAAAAAATACTTCATATTGTAATATGCAACAATCTGCAAGATACATTAAGTGAAAATCAGACGTATAATACCTTTCATGTACAAAAATAATACATCAATATTAACACATTAACTCTTTGTTCATAAATGCAGAGAACTTCTCTGAAAATAAATATAAAACCTGTTATCATTGACTGCCTCCAACAGTCAATAAATATTCACTGAATACCAATTCTACATGAGACTTGGCTTCCTAGTCCTTGGGATACATCAGTGTACACAAAACAAAAATGCTTGCCTTTCTGAATACTATATTTCAGTGAAGGGAGTCAGAAACTAACCAAAGATATATGTTATTAATTTATTTGAAAAAAAAAGAGTAAGGAAAGGATATTATATAATGCTTTGGGGGTAAGGTATTAATTTAAATAGCGTGGTTAGATAGGCCTCATGAAGGCAACACAAGCAAGGACTTAAAGGAGAGGCACAAGAAGTTAGCTATTCAGTTATCTAGTAGAAAAGTGTTTAATGGCATGTTAGCATGGCTGGACCAGAGTGAATAGAAAGTAGGAAGAAATGAGGTCAGAGAGGTGCACTGAAAGTCTTTGGATTTTACTTCAAGTGAAATGGGAGGTTTTACAGGGTTTTGATCAAATGAGTGACATGACCTGATTTACATATATATTATCTCCACGTTACATATATATCATCTCAGCTGAGTATTAATAATTTCAATTTTGTATTAGTTTAAACAGAGACTTGGAGAGGCTAAGCACCCTGTGCAAGACTGCATTAATAAGGCAACAGCAGAATTTGAATCGAGAACACTGATGATCTTTCCAGCTACTCATGGTAGTCTCATTAAATAGACTTTGCTAGAAGAGAAAGACTTTCAAAACCATCTTGGTCTTTAACTGGGCTCAAAGATCTCTTAAGCTCTGCAATCATATATCCCAAGCAAACTTCACATGGTAAACTGAATGACTGTCAATGAACAAATTCGAACTAATTACATTTTTATAATTTCAAATTAATTCAAGAAATAAGCATGAAATCATGGTATGCACAAACAAAAGCACTGTCAATATGATGGAAAGGATAGAAATATTTTATATTCTTTTAATATACCAGCCCAGAGATTTTATCAAAGGACATCATTTTTAAAAAGATATGACATATGCACAAAGATGCCCTTTACAGCTTTATTTAACACCGCGCGCGCGCACACACACACACACACACACACACACATATATTTAAAAATAATCAAATTGTTCACTCCAGAGGACTATAATTTATTACAGTATAAACCATGGAATTTCACTCAACTATTAAAATAAAAATATTTACATAAAATGTTTAAAAAATAAGATGGTATCTATGCAATAATTCCCACTACATTAAACACTGATTTATAAATCTTAAAATTGGCAAAAGACAAAATATATTTAAAATGAGCTCTTATCGAAGAACTGTAGGGTTTTTTTTTCCTTAATTTTCCACATTGGCTAATACAAAAAACACACTTATTAACTTAATCCACTGCCATTTATTAAACACTATATATGTGCCAGATAGTAGCTAAGTGTTAGAAATAAAAACACAACTTATGTTGGAGTTGCTCAATTTATCAAGTTCTACTTGGAATGGCAAAAGGCAACTTACTGAAACAATATATGACAAGTTACTGAAAAGTGAACCCACTATAAGGCTATAAAACAAGCCTAACTAATGAACAAGTCACGTTCTAAAGGTATTATAAAACGAATTATTTGGAATTCATATATAAAAATATTAAAAATGAGTAGCTCATTTCCATAAATCTAAGCATTCCATAATAGGTAGAAGTACACATTAGAAGTAGAAATAATAGAGAAGAGTATGTGTCATCCCTGAGCTATTTACATTCACTTAATGAGAGTTGGTTTAAGAAATAAGCTTTCAGCTGATTCAGCTCTAAGATTCATTTACAACTGAATGTACTCAAAAGCTAAGCAGGCCAGTTTTTTATCTGATGCAGGTGTGGAGACCCATACTCAAACATTCACAGATTGCAGAAAGAGGGCCCTGCTCATAAAATACAGAAAGAGGGCACTGGAACACTGGGTTAGACAGCACTGATGGATTTAAACTATTTCTTACAAGGATGTGCATTTTGTACTGACACACTTTAAATCAGTCTCTTATGTACAGTTGTACTTTGTTTTCTATGAAGTTTTCCACAATCCTCTTGTTTCACAAGCTGGGGTTACAATGAAATCAAAAGCAGGGGAAAAGAGGTAATTTTTCTTTATGGACATGTTCTAACTCAGGCTGGGGACCACACTGACTATAAAACAAGGCACTGGAAATGATGACAGTGAAAGGAGGGAATAGTTAACATTTCAGAGCTTTCTAGTTATAATGGGTAAAAAATCACCTTTTTGCTTTTCTCAATGCACAGACAACAAGACTTAATACCTCCTACTTTCTCTTAGGTTCCATCCCACTGTATGAAAATTAGGGTAGTAGAGAATCCAAGGTGCCTAACATCCTTTAAAGACCTTTACCATTTCCAAGGTCTCTAAAGAGACCCTTTCTCAGAAAAAAGGAGTTACTATTCCTCTATTTCACATGCATGTGAACAAAAGCACATATATATACACTCTAAGCAACCTAGAGTTGATTTTGATAAACTCCATACTTTATAGATCTATCCATTCTTCTCCATGATTCTCCCTCTCAGCATAAAAAATCCTTACTGACTGAGCTTTATTTAGGCCACTTTTTTTAAAAGAGACTTACTTCCCCACTCTGAGAGGTTTACTGTCTTTACCTAACTTCATAATTGTGCCCAAAGCTATTTATAGTGTGAGATGCAAAAAATGGAAAGATATCTCCCTCCCTTTGCTCTTCACCTAATTGTAGCTTTCTAGTATCAAGTGAATTTTCTGTCTTTTTCCTGAACAAAATGGGATATGAATCCAAGGATCTGATATAACATCTCTAAAGTCTGAAGCAAGAAAAAAATACAACAAACTCTAGCCCTGCTTTGCAGCCACACTGAAATGTAAACAATTTCCTCCATTAACCTGGCTGCCAAATAGCAAACATGCTACTGAGACAGCCATTTTTTTTACCAGAATGAAGAATAACATACATGTATATCAGACTCCATTATTAAAACAGACAGATAAGGAACAGAGGGCAGGTGGAATCCCCAACCATTGGTCCAAAATTCTACAATGGGATATGGGAGATGGAGGAGTGGGTAGTGAACTGAAAATTTAAAATAATTTGAAGGCCTTGTTAGGTACCTAGCATTACTTTTTCTGTGTTTTTTAGCCTACCTTGAGTTCATTTATAGATTCACTTAACTGACTATGCTAATACATAAAACATGAAAATAAAAAATAAAAGATGATTTATGATTATAGTGATGGACCACAGAATCTAAACACTATAAAGAGGGAAATGAGGACATAACAGTGAAGAGTTCAATGGACTTGAAGACAAGAAAAAAGAGAAGAACTGTTTGAGTGGGGATAAGTAGAGTGAGTAAGTTAAAAGGATAGAAGTAGATGGTCAGAGCATGAGATTCCTGAAATCAAGATTAAAGAAGTGATACATGCATCGGCGATGATAAGGTGTAGGATAAATATAAGATGAGATTAGATGAAGATGAAGCTTAATAGAAATGAGGAGGTCAAGGAATTGGAGAAGTTGAGTTTAACTAGAAGAATGCCAATTTCTCCAAAAATTATGACATACATAAGGAGAGGGAGAGAAAATACTAAAAAGTATCTATATACACACATACACACAAACAGACTGTTACACTTGGAGAACTATTTTTATATTACTAAATGTAACATATGGATAAATAATTAAAATATTCTCAAAAGGAACTGATATAATTTTCTTACTCTTTGAGATGTTTCTGTTGCTGCAGCTGCCATTGCAGCAGCTTTAGCCTTCTCAGCTTCATCGTATGTAGGAAGAGAGGTAGCAACACTGTAGGGAGGTGGCACAGGATAAAACTCATTGTAAACTTCTGCATCTGAAGGAAAGGAAAAAAAGAGGGGGGTAACCAATAAAAAAAACTATTTTAAATAATTTCTATATACCCATAACCATAAATGAATAATTTACAAAAGGCCACTAAAGACTACTACTGCTATTGTAGTCTTAGAGTTACAAAATTATAACATTTCAATTACTATTATATCCCATATATTATTTTAGTCTTACATTATAAAGAGAAGAGACGGATAAATATCATCTAAAGGCCGATACATTAAAGAACCTCAAGAAGGAGGTTTTGAAAAGGAGTGCCAGACAAGGGAGGTAAGAAACTCAAAATACATGAGGACCCTCTATGATCCTACTACTATGCTCGTCACAGGTACTTTAAATCTCTCGACTTTAAGATTTATCTTTCTATCAGCACATTAAAGATGAAGAAATAAGGACTCAAAGAATTTACTTATCCATTATCTCACAGGCAAAAAGTAGAAAAATCAGGAATAATAACATTTATATAGTACAAAATATTTGATATAGCACTTCTATATCCATTAATCTTAGCAACTCTGAAGCTCAGAAAAGTTTGACTTGCCTAGTATCACAAGGCAAATAAATGGCGGAACCAGGGATTTTCTAACTCCAAATTCTATATTCTAGTAACATACAAAATGTGATTTAAAAAAAAATTTCCAGTAAACCATTTTCTTCCAGATTTCATATAAAAAGATAAGCCATAATTCTCTACTTACTGGGTAAAAACCAGATATCAACTATTATTTATTTTGCTTTTTATTTCCTTAATCTACACACATTGGTTTGAGCAACTGCTCTAATCTCCTAAAAAGATTTAGAATTAATGATTCCAATTTTTTTAAAATTCATTTTATTTAGATATATTCACATACCATGCAGTCATACAAAACAAATCGTACATTCGATTGTTCACAGTACCATTACATAGTTGTGCATTCATCACCAAAATCAATCCTTGACACCTTCATTACCACACACACAAAAATAACAATAATTAAAGTGAAAAAGGGCAATTAAAGTAAACAAGAACACTGGGTGCCTTTGTTTGTTTGCTTCCTTCCCCCATTTTTCTACTCATCCATCCATAAATTAGACAAAGGGCACCAGTCTTTCCCAATCACATTGTCATCCCTCACAAGCTAAATTTTTATACAATCATCTTCAAGATTCATGGGTTCTAGGTTGTAATTTGATAGTTTCAGGCATCTATCGCCAGCTACCTCAACTCATTATAACCTAAAAAGGGTTGTCTATATTGTTCGTTAAGAGCGCCCACCAGAGTGACCTCTCGGCTCCTTTTGGAAACTCTCTACCACTGAAGCTTATTTCATTTCCTTTCATTCTCCCCTTTTGGTCAAATAGATGTTCTCCATCCCACGATGCTGGGTCTACATTCCTCCCCGGGAGTCATATTCCACGTTGCCAGGGAGATTCACTCCCCTGGATGTCTGATCCCACATAGGGGGGAGGGCAGTGATTTCACCTGCCAAGTTGGCTTAGCAGAGGGCCACATCTGAGCAACAAAGAGGCATTAGGAAGGAGGCTCTTAGGCACAATTATAGGCAAGCCTAGCTTCTCTTTTGCAGCAACCGTCTTCCCAAGAGCAAGTCCTGTCGTAGAGGGCTCAACCCATCAAACCACCAGTCCCCTATGTCTGTGAGCACATTAGCAACCATCGAGGTGGGGCAGCCCAATACCCTTGCATTCTCCACCAGCTCCTCAAAGGGGCTCTGCATATTATTTTTCCTTGTTTTTTAAATTAATTCTTTTTTTTAAATCAACTGTATAAAAAATCAAAAATTTTTTTTTTTAAATTTAAAAAAACATACATTAAAAGAACACTTCAAACAGACCATAAGAAGGGAGTAAGAAAAAGACAACTAACCTAAGATAACTACTTTACTTCCAACATGTTCCTACTCTACCCCAAGAAAGTAACCTAATATAGCAACATTTCTGTGAACTTGTTCCTACTATACCCATCAGAAATTAACAGACCATAGTCATTCCTGGGCAGTCCCAGAACGTTAAATTTGCCCATGATAGCTTATCTGTTCTTATTGGATTATCATTTCCCCTTGCTTAACTGCTCTCTATCACTAGGTCACCTACATTCTACATTATAAACCATTTGTTTTACATTTTTCAATGTTCACATTAGTGGTAGCATATAATATTTCTCTTTTCGTGCCTGGCTTATTTCGCTCAGCATTATGTCTTCAAGGTTCATCCATGTTGTCATATGTTTCAGAAGATCGTTCCTTCTTACTGCCATGTAGTATTCCATCGTGTGTATATACTACATTTTATTTATCCACTCATCTGCTGAAGGACATTTGGGTTGTTTCCATCTCTTGGCAATTGTGAATAATGCTGCTATGAACATTGACGTGCAGATACCTGTTAGTGTCACTGCTTTCAGATCTTCCGGGTATATACCAAGAAGTACAATCGCTGGATCGACGGGTAACTCTTATATTTAGTTTTCTAAGGAAGTGCCAGACTGACTTCCAGAGTGGCTGAACCATTATATAGTCCCACCAACAATGAATAAGAGTTCCAGTTTCTCCACATCCTCTCCAGCATTTGTAGTTTCCTGTTTGTTTAATGGCAGCCATTCTAATTGGTGTGAGATGGTATTTCACTGTGGTCTTAATCTGCATCTCTCTAATAGCTAGTGAAGCTGAACATTTTTTCATGTGCTTCTTGGCCATTTGTATTTCCTCTTCAGAGAACTTTTTTTATCTTTTGCCTATTTTATAATTGCACTGTCCGTACTATCGTCATTCAGTTGTAGGATTTCTTTATATATGCAAGATATCAGTCTTTTGTCAGATACATGATTTCCAAAAATTTTTTCCCATTGAGTTGGCTGCCTCTTTACCTTTTTGAAAAATTCCTTTGAGGTACAGAAACTTCTAAGCGTGAGGAGTTCCCATTTATCTATTTCTTCTTTTGTTGCTTATGCTTTGGATGTAAAGTCGAGGAAGTGATCACCTAATACAAGGTCTTGAAGATGCTTCCCTATATGATCTTCTAGGAGTTTTATGGTACTGTCTTTTATACTGAGATCTTTGATCCATTTGACTTAATTTTTGTGTAGGCTGTGAGGTAGGAGGTCCTCTTTCATTCTTTTGGATATGGATATCCAACTCTCTCAGCCCCATTTGTTGAAAAGACTGTTACGACCCAGTGCAGTGACTTTGGGGGCCTTATCAAAGATCAGTTGGCCAAAGATCTGGGGGTCTATCTCCGAATTCTCAATTCGATTCCATTGATCAATATGTCTATCTTTGTACCAGTACCATGCTGTTTTGACAACTGTGGCTTTATAATAAGCTTCAAAGTCAGGGAATGTAAGTCCTCCCACTTCATTTTTCTTTTTTAGAGTGTCTTTAGCAATTTGAGGCATCTTCCCTTTCCAAATAAATTTGATTACTAGCTTTTCCAAGTCTGCAAAATAGGTTGTTGGAATTTTGATTGGGATTGCATTGAATCTGTAGATGAGTTTGGGTAGAATTGACATCTTAATGACATTTAGCCTTCCTATCCATGAACATGGAATATTTTTCCATCTTTTAAGGTCCCTTCTATATCTTTTAGTAGAGTTATGTAGTTTTCTTTGTATAGGTCTTTTACATCTTTGGTTAAGTTTATTCCTAGGTACCTGATTTTTTTAGTTGCTATTGAAAATGGTATCTTTTTCTTGAGTGTCTCTTCAGTTTGTTCATTTCTAGCATACGGAAACATTATTGACTTACATGCATTAATCTTGTATCCTGCTACTCTGCTAAATTTGTTTATTAGCTCTAGTAGCTGTATCGTTGATTTCTCGGGGTTTTCCAGATATGGCTACACAGTTACAGTCTTAAGGCCATAAAGTGTCCAACGTAACACATCAGTAATCGGGTACCTTCACTTGAGGATGGCCAATGGCATCCAGAAAACCTCTGTTAGCTGGGAAGGCATGTGGCTGGCATCTGCTCCGAAGTTCTGGTTTCAAAATGGCTTTCTCCCAGGACGTTTCTTTCTAGCAAGCTTGCTCCTCTTCAAAACGTCACTCACAGCTGCACTGAGTTCCTTCTCTTTGAGTCAGCATGTTTATATGCCTCCACAGATCAAGGCCCACCCTGAATGGGTGGGGCCACACCTCCATGGAAATATCCCATCAGTCATCATCTACAGTTGGGTGGGGCGCATCTCCATGCAAACAACCTAATCCAAATGTTCCAACTTAATCCCAACTATTATGTCTGCCGCACAAGATTGCATCAAAGAATATGGCTTTTTCTGGGGGACATAATACATTCAAACCGGCACAGGCTCTTTCTTTCTTTTTAATATATGCGTTTAATGCTATAAATTTCCCCCTCAGTACCGCTTTTGCTGCATCCCATAGGTTTTGTTATGTTGTGTTCTCATTTTCATTCATCTCTATATATTTAGCAATTTCTCTTGTGATTTCTTCTTTAACCCACTGAATGTTTAGAAGCATGTTGTTTAACCTCCAGGTGTTTGTGAATTTTCTAAGTCTCTGATGGTTATTGACTTACAGTTGTATTCCATTGTGGTCAGAGAATGTGCTTTGAATAATTTCAACTGTTTTAAATTTATTGAGGCTTGTCTTCTGTCCCAGCATACGATCTATTCTGGAGAAAGTTCTGTGAGCACTAGAGAAGAATGTGTATCCTGGTGATTTGGGATGTAATGTTCTATATATGTCTGTTAAATACAATTCATTTATCAGATTGTTTAGGTTTTCAATTCCCTTATTGGTCTTCTGTCTGGTTGATCTATCTATAGGAGAGAGTGATGTGTTGAAGTCTCCCATAATTATTGTGAAAACATCCATTGCTTCCTTTAGTTTTGCCAGTGTTTGCCTCATGTATTTTGTGGCACCATGACTGGGTGCATAAACATTTATGATTGTTATTTCTTCCTGTTGAATTGCCCCTTTTATTAGTATGTAGTGGCATTCTTTGTCTCTCATAATATCCTTGCATTTAAAGTCTATCTTATCTGAGATTAATATTGCTACACCTGCTTTCTTTTGGCTGTAGCTTGCATGAAATATTTTTTTCCAGCCTTTCAACTTTCCATTTCTTTGTGTCCCTGTGTCTAAGATGAGTCTCTTGTATGCAACATATTGATGGTTCATTTTTTTTGATCCATTCTACAAATCTGTATCTTTTAATTGGGGAGTCTAATCCATTTACGTTCAACATTATAACCATGAAGGCATTTCTTGAATCAGCCATCTTACCCTTTGGTTTATGTTTGTTATACATATTTTTTCCCTCTCTCTATGAATATCCTTTAACGTACCCATACTTAATCTCTTTAGTTCTGAACCTTTCTCCATGTCTCTTTCTCCTTTCTTTGTTTCTCTGTCAGTAGGGCTCCCTTTAGTATCTCCAGTAGTGCAGGTCTCTTGTTAGCAAGTTTTCTCAGCATTTGTTTGTCTGTGAAAAATTTAAGCTCTCCCTCAATTCTGAAGGAGAGCTTTGCTGGATAAAGTATTCTTGGTTGGAAATTTTTCTCACTTAGAATTTTAAATATATCATGTTACTGCCTTCTTGCCTCCATGGTGGCTGCTGAGTAGTCACTACTTAGTCTTCTGCTGTTTCCTTTGTATGTGGTGAGCTGCTTTTCTCCTGCAGCTTTCAGAACTTGCTCCTTCTCTTCCGTATTTGACAGTGTGATCAGAATATGTCTCAGAGTGGGTTTATTTGGATTTATTCTAGTTGGAGTTCGCTGGGCATTTACAATTTGTGTATTGACAGTGTTTAGAAGATTTGGGAAGTTTTCCCCCAAAATTTCTTTGAATACTCTTCCTAGACCTTTACCCTTCTCTTCCCCTTCTGGAACACCAATGAGTCTTATATTTGGATGTTTCATATTTTCTATCATATCTCTGAGGTCCATTTCAATTTTTTTTCTTTTGTTCTTTCATTTTCCGTTCTGTCATCTTCCAGGTCACTGATTCGTTGTTCAACTTCTGCTAGTCTTGTACAGTGAGTATCCAGAATCTTTTTAATTTGGCCAACAGTTTCTTTAATTTCCATAAGGTCGTCTATTTTTTTATTTACTCTTGCAATTTCTTCTTTATGCTTTTCTAGGGTCTTCTTGATTTCCTTTATATCCTGTGCCATGCTCTTCTTCATGTCCTTTATATCCTGTGCTATGGTCTCATCATTCATCTTTAGTTCTTTGATTAGTTGCTCCAAGTACTGTGTCTCCTCTGATCTTCTGATTTAGGTACTTGGGCTTGGGTTAACCATATCGTCTGGTTTTTTCACATGCTTTAAAATTTTCTGTTGTTTTTGTCCTCCTGGCATTTTCTTAACTTGAAAGGGTTCTTTTAGGATTTGTAGACCGATTAAAATCCTTATCTCTAATTTGTCAGATCTACAGCTTCGTGGAGTACACTTTCTCTAACTAACCAGCAGGTGGAGTCCGCGAGCCACCTATTCCCCTCAAGCCAGTTCTCCACCGCTTTGTCTTTGTGGTGAGTGGGGGTGTGAGTCTTGTGGGGTCCAATTGGTGTACCAAGCTTGCAAGTGTAGTTGGTGTTGCCCGCCCTGTATATGGGGTGTGTTTCTGGGCAGTCAGGGAGGGGGGGCAGCTCTAACAATCAAATCTCCCTGGTGTTCCTGGGGATTTAAAGCTGCTGCAATAGTCTAATCCTTCAGTTCAGTCCTGCCACAGTTTGTCTCTGCTGCTGACCCACAAGTCCTTGGTATTGGTGTATGGCCCCTGAAACTTACGAGTGAGTCCCTCTTCCAGGCTGTGCACCCCCAGGTCCTCTGCTGAGGGACGACTGTGCTATGTCACAGGTGAGCGCCATCCCCCCAGGGCAGTTCTGGGCTGCAGGGCTGTGTAGGGAGGCTCCCAGTCTGCTGAAAGGATGGAGATTTCGCTGAACTCAGAAGTTCCACATGTTCATGAGTGTTGTACGAAATATGCCCAAAGTGAAACTGCTCTGCGGTGTCAGTCCACGCAGTTCCTGGCTTTCTACCTACTGCCCTGGAGGAGTAACTAAAATGTACATTGCACCACTCCGCCATCTTGCCCTGCCTCTCCTAATGATTCCCTTTTTACTGTTACCCTATTCCTCCCCTTTTTCTCATATCTATCTGTTCTGTAAATTTTCTTTTTATGAAGTTATTTGTCCCTCCCAAATTTTTAAATCATTTTTGACATAGGACCTCCAGAAAGTTATTATATTACGAAGTACAAACTGCTTATTAAAAAAATACATTACTTATTTCCAACATAATAGTATAAATAAAATGATACAGGTCAATCAACTGATTAGACTTATACTAGAATCACTGACATGAAAAAACAAGATAGACTCTAGAAACAGTACATGCCACAAGTCTGACATCACTTCTGTGATTTTCCCCATTATAATTATAGTATTTTTACATTTTCTACATTGGTTTATAATTTCCTTTCTATTAGATTTACTTGTATTTCAAACATGAAAACACACTTTACTCTAGCAATATTTTTCCATTGTAATCTAAGGTATATGCATTTTAAAGCAATTTTTTTAAAGCCATGAATTGATTAGAGCTATGGATGAGAAATCAGGTCATTTTTAATCTAATGATAGAAAGTGGCAATAGCAGCATAATACTGAATGTTAGCCATAGGAAGATGCAAGAGCTTTATTCTTAGCAAAGACTTACTATCAGGATATAAAATCATCATATACAACCAAGTGAATAGAATTATTTAGTTCTGAAGACTCGAGATGAAGGGAAATCTAAGTGAAAAAAGTTATGTGATTACAAGAGCCACTGATTGTACACTTAGGATGGATTGTATAGTGTGTGAATAAAACTGTTATAAAAAGGAGGGGGGAGAGGACTTATGAATTTCAAGGTAGTAACATTAAAATTTTAAAAACCAGAACAATGACATACACTATTCAAGAAGATGCAATCTTTTATACTAACAATGGACATGTAAATTTTTTTAAAAAATTTTTACACCCAAGATAGAAAAAATCCTCACCATTAAAGGAAGGAACATTAAAATGCTACAGCTTTAATTTTCATGTGTTAATTCTACTTATCTTCTTCCACCCTTTAAAACAGTGGTTTTTAACCAGAGATTTAATGCTTGGTGGGGCTCCACATCTAGCAATTCCTTTTCTTAGAAGTTGTGGGACCTAATGTAAATGACATAAGCACTATGAAGAGTCACTTTTTCATCCATGAAGCTGACCCAGCAAGGCTGTAACTTGCTATGATGGGATGAAATTGAAGAGTTTTCAAAAGGATTCTGTAAATTGTAAAGCATTATACAAATGTCATCTATTATTACTGATGCTGCTAAGCGCTATAAAAACAGTGATCTATGGAAATAATCTCTACAGAAAACTGTCACTGCCCATGCTTAAAACATAACAACACTGTTTAAGAAGCTGAAGAAAAGCAGTATCAATAGTTTTCACAAATAGAATTACTCAGTTCTTGAGCTCAATTATAGTCACAAATGACCTTTAAGCATAAAGTTTCAAAAATCGAGAGACCAATAATCACGGAGGAGTTGTAAGAAAAATTGAACATCTAGGTACCAGGAACTGGTTTTACACTTGAAATGTATCTAACCTATAAAAAATAGCTTGCTACATTAGCAAAACTATTCAAGATTATAGAAAAATAATACAAGGCTTCTGAATTCATTTCTTGTTGCTTCCATAATATTAATTCCCAAAACACAAACACAGTAGTACATAAAGTAAGGTACAGATCCCACTAACGAATAAAGCTGCAAAAACTCTAAATAAAGTAGTCACAAATCAGAATCCAGAAGAGATGAGCATATCAAGTATCACATTACAAACAGTAATTCCAGGAACGTAGGGATGGATTAACTTAAAGAAATCTATGAATAATATATTACCAAAAATTAAAGGAGAAAAATCATGTACTTTTATGATCAGGTACCAAAAAGATAACTCACAAGTTCTGCCCTGGCCTACTGGAGCCATTTAATGAAACTTCAGAAGGAGAAGGTATAGTCTGTTTAGGCGGCTGGGGAGTAGGGTGGAAGGAATCAGCAAAATCTTTGAAACTCTTCTTATCAAGAGATGGGGACTACTCTCTCCTCTTAAACACCAGACTTAGTGACTCACTTCTAACAAACTAAATGTGACAGAAGTGAAGCTATGTCATAATAGGTGACATAGCTTCCATCTGGCTCTGTCTCAGAATGCTTGCTCTTGGAACCCAGCTACAATGCAGTGAGAAAAAGCACAGGCCACAAGATGCGGCACATACAGGTGTTCTGGCCAACAGCCCCACTGAAGCCTAAGCTGAAGTCAGCATCAACTGCCAAACAAGTAAATACGGAAGCCTTGGAGGTGACTCCAGCCCTAGTCACCTTCAGACAACCAACCACGTGAGGACCTGGGAAAGAAGTGCATAGTTGATCCCAGTCAACAACCAAAACCATGAGGATTAATAATAATAAACTGCTATTTTACTCCATTAAGTTTGAGGTGCTTTTTATACAGCAATAATTGCAATGGTAAACACAACAAAGGGATCACAATTTTGTTCTTAAAATTAGCAACACTCAGGATCTATATTTTCTGTAGGACACTAAACAATTTAACTTGTATAGTCAGCTTGTTCAAATACCATGATTACATGGAATTTTGAACAGGAAGTGAGATCTGGTAGGTTTGCACAGGTTAGTGTGAAATAGCAACACATCCCAGAGTAATTCGGGCAGAGTATAAAAATACATATGCAGGGACCCCTTGAGGAGCTGGGGGGAAATGCAGAAGTGTTGGACTTCCTCACTTGGGTTGCTGCTGATGTTTTCACACACATTAAGAACTGACAGTTTGATATGTCGAGCCCTCTATCTTGGGGCTTGCCCTCATGAGACTCGCTGCTGCAAAGGAGAAGCTAAACTTGCTTATAACTGTGCCTAAGAGTCTCCCCTTGAGCGCCTCTTTGTTGCTCAGATGTGGTCGTCTCTCTCTAGCTAAGCCAACTTGGCAGGTGAACCCACTGCCCTCCCCCCTACGTGGGACCTGACTCCAGGGGTGTAAATCTCCTTGGCAATGCAGGATATGACTCTGGGGGATGAACTTGGACCTGGCATCAAGCGATTGAGAACATCTTCTTGACCAAAAGGGGGAAGTAGAATGAAACAAAATAAAGTTTCACTGGCTGAGAGATTTCAAATAGAGTCATGTGGTCACTCTGGTAGGCATTCTTATGCACTATATAGATATACCTTTCTAGGTTTTAACGAATTGGAATAGCTGGAAGTAAATATCTGAAACTATCAAACTCCAACCCAGTGGGCTTGACTCTTGAAGACGACTGTACAACTATGTAGCTTACAAGGGGTGACAGTGTGATGGTGAAAGCCTTGTGGAACACATTTCCTTTACCCAGTATATGGATGGATGAGTAGAAAAATGTGGACAGGGACTAAATTAAGATTGGGTTGGGATGGAAGGATGATTAGGGTGTTCTTACTTTTGTTTCTTATTCTTATTTTTATTCTTTATGGCGTAAAGAAAATGTTCAAGTATAGATTGGGGTGATGAAGGCACAACTAAATGATGTTACTGTGAACAGTTGACTGTACACCATGGATGACTGTATGGTATGTGAATATATCTCAATAAAACTGAATTAAAAAAAAATAAGCATCATTCAGATATAGACTTCATCAAGAAACCAAGTCATTTACTTCAAGGTTACCATCAAATTGATATATTTTAAACCTAGTGTAACAAATTCAGCATACTATATTCTAGAAATCTGTAAATACTGAAGAATATTTAGTACATAAAAATTTTAGCAAACACCAATACAGTTGTTAAAACTTACAAAGATGAGTGGATATCAGTATAAAAATTGTGCATGAAACAGAGCAATAAGAACATTGAATAAATAAACATTATATACAAATAAAGAAATGAGCATTTACTCATTTAATTAGTGAGAACACCTTCATGGAGAAGAAGATTTTCAGTAACTGCATAAAAAGAGTAAATGTATTTGGTGTAATACTGGTTCTTTTTACACATTCCATACAGAATAAAATGTGGACAGACAAAATGGTGATCAGAGAAAGATGGCATGAGTTTGAGAAAAGTAGATGGCATTGATTACACAATAATAAACAAGGAGGATAAAACACTCCAGAGTGAAGGACTTTTTTATGTTAAATTATTTTTCAATAACTGATTTTAAAATAAATGCTTCATAATGAATAAAAAATATTTAGAGAAGTAAATGTAGTAATTTTTGAAATTTTTGAAATATAGAATGACTAGTTATTGTAATTGCTGAGAAAATGCAAGTTGTAGCTTAAGAAAGAGAAAGGGTACTTAGAATAATCTGAAAGGATAAGCTCAACAGTGGCAACTATGAATCACAACTATCTAAGAATTATCATCATGTACATAGGATAACATATGTACACACTTTACCTCCATTTATACATACTCGCCACATTCCCACTTATCATAAATAACATACTTTTTTACTATAAGTAAATACTCATTTATATGTATGCATATATGCATATAAATGTGTGTGTATATGTACATATATATTTATATATGGAGAGAGAGAGATATAGTTTCTTCCAAAAGTTACATGTTAATGTATCTAGAACAGATTTTTAATAAGCATAAGAAAGTTTAAATAGCTATACTTTTAAATTAATTTTTTAAAAAGTAAAAATTGCTCTATAGCTACTTGTTGAATTGTGCTTTGAAAGTCTTCACCTTTCTGTAGATACCTTATATTGCATAATGGGGAAAGAACTGAGACTGGAATTGTAACTTTTAACAATTTTTGAAATTACCTATATAAATGCTTGCCAAGCTAGATATCAAAAGTTAACACCTTTTTGTATGTATGATATATTTTACAATAATGGAAATAGCTGAAGTTGGGGAACTGTGATCTGTAACACTCTTTGAAATTTGCTAACTACTTGTTGAATCGTACTTTGAAAATTATCACTATTATGTATAGATGTTAAAGTTCATAATAAAAATTTTTTAAATAAGTAACAATATGGGACAAGTAATATATAAAGTCAATATTTTACAAGTTACCCTTGAAAAAGTATTAAAAAAAAAATCATAAGACCAAAGAAGACCATAACAGACCAGATAATTACACAAAAGCATACTAGTGAAAGACTGAGCTATTAAAAACATTACTAGTTGTTTCCTGTTGAAACAAAAAATACCTGAAGTTGTAGGTACTTCCACAGTAATACTACTATAAGGTGGAGGAGAAGAGTCAGTTTCAAGGCCTGGTGCTAAAGGAGCTGTCTGTACAATCTGTGGTGCTAGGTTTGAAGCTGATGGCTGCTCTATAGCAGATGATTCTGAATTATCCTCTTCATTGTGAAGCTATGAGAACAAAGGGAAAAGAAAACGTTAATGTACAGTGCATTCTCATTATTCACAGCAATTATGTTCTATAAAGTCACCAGAGACACTGAATTAGTGAATACTGAACCATCACTTTTAAGAGAAATACAGAGTTAGGTTCCTATCAGCCTCTGCTCACAATACTTTTGTCAACCAATCAACTATAGCTCATGGCTGAACAAAGCTTTTCCCTAACACACCTATTTTGTCCCTAAGGCACATCAAAGCCTTTATGCACTTAACTTTAGATACACACTTCATCACCATGATTAGGGACCACTTGAAACAGCAAAATCATCAACAAAAAGACAAAAACCATGGCACTAACTAGATCACAAAAAGGACACTTGTTTATAATGTGAGAGCTGAAACAAGGCATTGTCACCTTGTTCAACCTCAGCTGAGAACATGCACATCAGAAAATTCAAATTTTTCGCCACTCTGTACATGTACCAAATGACTGCAAAAGTGCCGCAAGAATTGGTTTGGTGGTTACAAATAAATTTTAGCGAGTAGACAAATATGCAAATATTGAATCTATGAATGGATTTTTATGGCTTTAGTATAGTGACCAGGTGGTGCAAGTAATACTGAACACTATTTTCCACCCTGCAGAAAAAAAAGAAGGCAAGAGAAGTGTTTTAACAGTACCTGAAAATGTGTCTTCACAGAACATTGAGTGTTTTTTGGTAACAAAACTGCAAGCATTATGATTAACTCTAGTTGGAAGCTCTAGCTTTCAATGTATATGCCTCCTATAGCATAGACCTTCATTTCATCTTAAGGTAAAAACAAAAAAATTAATGTAATTACTGAAAGCTGCTCTTGAGAAGCCAGAGATCTCAAAGAATGTTTTCTGAAAGTACCAAGATACATATGTACAGATGTGCTTTAACGTGTTGTTTCAGCAACTGGTGGCCTTGCTTTGCTTTGCTTTTAATTTGGACATAGGGTATAGCTACAGAGAGAAAATGACAAGAATTTGATATATATAAAAAAACATTTTTATACTTGTATACACACACACACACACACACACACACACACACACACACACACACACACGAGGGGTGATATAATTTGCTACAGTACCATATTTGACTATTTTTAGTACCAGAGAACACAACTGTGAATAAGAATTTGTTGTTGTAAGAAGATACATTTTAGTTCAATAAAAGAACTTTTTAATTATTACAGCCATCCAGAGCACTAGATTTTTGTAAGCCAACAAATACTTTCAGGGAGAGTTTGGATGATTATCTGGCAAAGCTGTTACATCAGTAGGGTAACCATATACCTGGTTTTTTCCCAGGACAATCTCCCTCAATACCTGTTCTTTGAGGATACCATCCTTTTTATCATTTTCCTACCCCTCTCATTCTCAAAATTGTTCCAATTTGGGTGATAAAGTTTATAGTCAACCAACATAAAATGGAATTCCTATCCTTAGTAGGATATTAAAGTAGATGACAATGGTGCCATTTAACTCTAAAATATACTAAGACCCTAATAAAAACAGATGGTAGTCTTTATCATTCTATGTCACTTACTTAACTGATTTAAAGAAGAAAACCGATTAGAGCTACAATGAAATCAATTAGTAGAGTCAAGCTACTCATTTAAATCATCCAAGAAGAAAGTGAGCTTACCTTACTTATGTTCCTATGGATTAGATAATAGCTGGTATGCAGAGATCTCTGCAGGGAGTCAGTATTCTGAGCCAAGAGCTCAGAAGACACTACTGCTCAGCCAATGGAGCTTAGTTTTCTACCAATAAAACTGAATCACAACAGTCTTCACACATACACCATTACACAAATTGACAGAATTTACTTAATTTTAGGTTTTCTTTTCAAATATTTTTCCACTAAACCTTTGCTGTCTCTGGACAAATTTTTTGCTAGTGGATTTTTCATAGCCAAAAATATGAACAATGTGGAAATAAATACATTAGCAGCAAATGAATATTAATGGAAAAAACTGCAAGTTAGCAAATCATGCTTAATTTTCAGCTTCTTGTTTTGAAAGAATACCAAAGTTTGATATACTTGCTTGTGGTTTTACATTTGGTAATATCATACAGGTATATTTTTCACTAGTCATAATGTTTCTTGGTAGTATGACAAAATATATCAGTTATTTCATAGTGTTCCACAAAAAGCACCAAGAACTCCAGATGGCTCCATCACCTGAACAAGCTTGCAACAGCTGTTTAACAGCAGGAGTCGGATATTTTTAGGAAGACAACTAACTTATCTTTTAAACAAATAAGGTTTTTTGTTTCATTTAAAACTGTTATTATCTGTTCACAATATAGCAAGTGAAAAAAGTTGTAGAACGGTTTATTCAATGCAACTGGATTTAAAAAATAATAACACAGGAGAAATTTTATTTACTTAATTCATATGGGCAATCAAAATTTCTGGAAGCATATACAAAAACTGTTAACAGAAAAGAGGGAATAGGGAGGGAGCCACAGGTGGAGGGAGAGACTTCATCCTTCTCTATTTGAATTCTTTATTCAAAACACAAATTTACTTTAAATTTTTTATTTTTAATAAAACCAAAGTACAATAAAATGAAACCTCTAATTTCTGATTTGGTATGTCTTAGAAGCAAAAATGTTACAATAAACACAATATGATAAAAAGCTTTCACCAACATAAAATATGATATGATATCATTACAATAGCTACCTTAGAAAATGCAATTTTCTGCTGAAAATGATACAATCTGGAATTGTAACCAAGCAAAAAACATATATGAAGAATGTGAATAAGAAATCATTTAAGGAAAAATACAGCTAGGGGTAATTAATGGGGTGATAAAGTGATTAAAGACTACAAGGTGAAATTTATATTACCAGACTAGACTGACTGACTGAGCTCCAGACCTGTTTATCTATTCATTAATACATTTCTTTAAAATACATTAAACATAATCACATACAGAAAAACCACATACACTCTTTTCCTACCATCCCTCACCGCCTAGCTAACTCGTACACATTTTTTCATCTCAGCTTAAAATCAAGTTCTGAGGAAAGCTTTTCTTGTCTCCCAAAAGTACATTAAGACTCTTTGGCATAGTCTCAAAGCACTCTGTTCTTAGAGACCTTATCACGATAGTGATTATTTACGTGATCATTCATTTACAATCTGATTTTGCAGCTGAAGTATGAGCTCCACAAAAGTGGAGGTTTTGTCTGTCTTGTTGAACACTGTGACAATAAAAGTCAGCAAAATACTTTGATTTAGCCTTCAATGAAATAAAAAGAAAATGCAATATGAGTCACACCAGTCACAAGAACATAGAATGGAAAGCCTGGAGAGAGAATAACCTTGCTAATCCCAAGTACTTTGAAGTCTTCAATAACTAGTTATTACCTTCTTTCATAAAGTCAAAGAAAAGGCCTTAGAGAATATTTACATCCCAAAGACGTTCCAGAAACAAAGAAGCCAAACAGGTGGGGTAAAGATCTTAAATAAATTTCTATTTTCAAAAGAATTTGCTCTTTGGTTAAATTCCTAAGAAGTAAGAAGTTTCTTATCATATCTAAGGTTAATTTCAAATCCTTCTTGTGTTCTTTAATACAAAGTTTCTATTTAATCTTTCAGGACTGTAATTTTCAACTGCAATGCAAGTGACCACAAATGCTAGTGAAATATTACATTGTTCATTTAATCTATAGAGTCCTTCTCAGAGAAAATGAAATTGTGTTAAGTCATAAACAAAAAAAAATGAATCTGACCCACATCCATCTCTGTACAAATCCTCTCAACCACAAAAAAAAAAAAAAAATCAGATCCCTAAATTTAGTTATTTCTCCTTGTGGGGCAGTACAAGTAAAATAAACGGTGACTCAAACAGTGAAATCCCAACAAGAGATGAAGTCTCATTTCATCAGCACCACAGTGTCCTTAGTACCTGGCACATATTAGGAAATCCCTAATTATCTGATGGACAGACAGAAACGTGGTCGGAATCGAGAATAAAATTATTCATTTCTAACATTTTGTTCTGTAATGCCTGCTTTCATGAGTTAAGCAAATGATGTCAAGAACACAGATGCCTTGCTCAAATGAGTATATTTTTCACTCAGAGAGAGGAGGAAAAACTGCTCAGAGATTAATATTCTTGTCCATAAATATTTTCATCTGATAGGCATGGTATTGATCAGAAAAATCACTGGACTAACGCAGACTAGCCGCTATTAATTTTTTTTTAAAAAAACTGGGAAATAGTTCAGAATAAGTAAAGTACCAGTCTGTGCTCTCAACTACATTTCTGACAACAAAAGCTAGAAGGGTTATAGGAAAATAAAAGAACTTGTGTGCCTCAAGGAGGTCCCTCCTGTCAAGGTTCCCTTTGGGCCAGGGAATGATGGTGGTAACAGCGTGATAATGTCCTGCTCATCCCTGTAAGCCTAAGTGGGAAGCCCAGCTCTGGAAAGCCCAGTCTAGGGATTAGTCATTAAATGGCTTATAATCCACCCATTACCCAAAATAGTCATCCTTTAGTACAGTGACTCTCAAAGCATCTATGGTATAGAAACAGATTTTTGTAAGTTTGCTTTTTTTTTCCCCAATCTATTGCAGAGATACTTCTGTACCTAAAAAATACTTACTCTAAATGTCTGTACTTAGTTGGTTATGAGCAGCTGCAGCTTGGAGTTATGTACTCCAGAAAAACATGCTCTTAATCTTAATCCATCCTGTCGGTGTAAACTCATTGTAAAAGACCTTTTGATGACATTACTTCAGTTAAGGTGTGGTCCAACTGAACCAGGATGCATCTTAATCCTATTATTGGGGACCTTATAGAGAAGGCCACAGCTAGAGAAGCCACAGGCAGCACCCAGAAGCTGGAAGTCAAGGAGAAAGATGAAAGACACCACCATGTATATTACGAAGGGACAGAAAAGCTAGGGAACCCTCAAAGATTGCTGGCCAGCCAGTAGATGCTGACTGAGGGGAGAAATAAGCCTTCTAGCCTTATGAAACCATGAGCCAATAAATTCCTGTTGTTAAGCCAACCCATTGTTTGGTATTTGTTTCAGCAGTTAGGGTATTAGCCAAGATAACCTGAAAATCCACATTTTATAAATGGGCAAAAATTGCAGGTGTGGGAAGAGCTGCACAACTGCATCCTCAGAGAGATATTGGGGGAAGAAAAGACATCTACTACATAAGGGCATAGACTCCTTCCTTCACTATGCATACTGGTTAGAATATGTAAATTGAAACAAACACCACTTCATATTCCTAAAGTTGGCAAAAATTTAAATTCTGATAACATTGCTTAGATCACTGGAATTAAATTAAAAAGCTTTAAACCAAATTATAAGTCAACTGGATTATACACTAGATGTCATAACAATGTTAAATTTCTTGGGTATGATACCATGGTACTGTGATAATGCAGAGGATGTCCTATTTTTAGGAGACACATACCTAAGTACTTAGTAGTGAAATACCAAGTTATAGTTACCTTATTTTCAAATGGTTCAACAAATTTTTAAATTAAAACAACTGATAAAGCAAACACGGCAAACGTTAATTGTTGAATCTAAACCAAGAATATAGGGGTGTTCATGGTACTACTCTTTAAACTTTTCTGTAGGTTTTAAATATTTCCAAAAAATATATATATTTTTGTTTATTGTTCATGGTTTCAGTGTCTAAGACCAAGTGTTCACAAGGATGGAAATGGGGTAGAACTACTGCTAGTAAGAGTATAAATTCAACCAGCCACAATGAAAAGCAATTTTCCAATTCCTGGTAAGGCTGACAGTGTACATGACACAGAAATACTACTTCTAGGTGTCAACACTATAAAAATTCCCACTTTGGCATAGAGAGACATGTACAAGAATGCTCATGGCATCACTATTTGTAATTGTGAAAAACTGAGAACAACTATCTGGCCAATAGGCAATAAAAAAAAATTATGGTTTATTAATCCACAATTTAAATAAAACAGTTCATCTAGTGATGAACTAGATGTCTAATTCATAGATAAATCTTAAAAACATGGTAAGTGAATAAAGCTAGTTGAAAAGGTATATGAAACCATAAAATACTATAACAAATACATTTTAACATAACCTAAATCTGAAGTATATATTTCATACAGACACAAATATATGTAGCAAAAGTAAAGCACAAAAACATTCATAGAATATTATACACCAACTTCAAGATAGTAAAAGGAGAAGAGATGGGGAAGGCATGGAATTTTAGTCACTTTTTTTTTTTTTTTTAAAGAAAAAATGTTTAAGACCTGAAACAAATAAGGCAAATGCTAACATTTCTTATCTCCACAGTGGCTACAGAGATATCTTTTACATCATTCTCTGTACTTTTATGTTTCATAGTTTTCTTACTGTTTTAAATTTTAAAAAATAATAATTTGAGCCACCAAGTTGTTATTCTAAAACATCAAGGCAGACATTTTCAAAGATAAAAGAAGATACAGAATATACAGTACCCTTAGTACTTGAGAAATAACTATTCTTGGATGAAAGCCAGGCAACCAAAGAATGAATCAAAATAAAAAAGCACAGAAGCAGAAAAGCCATGGGAAAAGATACGATGGTAAGCACTGAATCCTTTTAAGACCATAGAACTAATGAATAAACTGCTGTCGAACAGAAGGTAAACATTATATACCCTGACAAAGTAAAAAGTATATAACTAACAAAAATCAGCAACTGGAGAAAAAGGAGAAGAAAGAATATACTAGTGCCATTCACTTCACTTTTCACAGCAGGGAATTAGTCTAAAATTAAAACATGCAGTTTTAAAAATTACTCCAACTTCTTACTGGTTTTCAAGAACTCTTTTCTTAATTGTAGAGAATCTTACAGAACTTAATAGCTCTTGTGGTGAGGAAACCTTTATCTAGAGTTCAGCAGTTCCTCAAGGTATTTTTTCTTGCTATTAAATTCAAACAAAATAACACTTCATATTTTGATTTTTAAAAATAGTAGAAATAGTGTGATCCGATTCTTATAACATTATTCCTGTCTACCTGTACCTAAGTTAGAATGGAATGATAGTCACTGTGGTAGTTTGAAGCTGTATGTACCCCAGAAAAGATCATGCTCTTTTAATAACCTTTTAATTAGGTTATTTCAGTTGAGGTCTGCCCCAGGGTAGGTCTCAATCTTCTTACTGGAGTCCTTTATAAGAGGATAAAACACATAGAGAAGCTTGCAGAAGCTCAAAGACAGAAGCCCCCAGAGAAGCTGAGAGAAGAAGCCACTGAAGCCAGAAGCTGAAAGCCATGAAACCGGGAGAGAAGGACCAGCATACATCACTATGTGCCTTGCTATTTGACAGTGGAGCCCAAGCTCACCAGTAGACAGTCTTCTGGGAGAAAGCATCACCTGTTGACGTCTTGAGTTGGACATTTTCACAGCCTAAACACTGTAAGTTTGTAAGTTAATAAATCCCTACTGTAAAACCCAACCCGTGTCTAGTATATTGCATATTGTCAGCCTTAGCAAACTAAAATGGTCACCAAATGTTAACACCGGTACTGGCTTGAAGCTATTATGTACCCCAGGAAAGGCCATGTACTTTTAATCCATTCCTGTGGGTGCAGATGTGTTGTGGATGGGGCCTTTTGGTTAGATTATTTCAATTTGAGATGTGACCCAGCCCACTCAATGTGGGTCTTAATCCTTTTAACCGGAGTCCTTCATGAGAGGGCAAAAGACAGAAAAAGTCAAGAACACAGAGAAAAGACCCAGAGGAGCTAACACAGGACCCACAGAGGAAGCCCCTGGACCCTGAGCTGAAAACAATGAAACCTGGAGTGAGGGACCAGCAGACATCAGCCATGTGCCCTCCATGTGAAAGAGGTATCCCAGATGCCAGCAGCCATTCTTCAGAGTCCTGGTATCCTCCTGTTGATGCCTTAGTTTGGACATTTTCATGGCCTAAGAACTGCAAATTGTAAGTTAATAAATCGCCATTGTAAAAGCCAACCCATTTCTGGTATATTGCACTGCGGCAGCTTTAGCAAACTGAAACAACTGACTATTTCTAGTTGGTAAGATTTGGGGTGCCTAGTTGCTTCTTTCTTTGTACTTATCCTGCTTATATTTTTAAAACTAAGAATACATCATTTTTTATAAAAATTTAAAAGGTCATTACTATACACATACAAACATACTCTCTCTCTTCAACCTAGTAATTCTCATTTGAAGACTCTACCCTATGGAACTAATCCTATACTTAAAACAAGATTTCTTTATAAAGTTGTAAATCACAGTGTTATTATAACTGGAAACAATTTATTCATCCAAAATGAACACAGTACATTGACATAATGGAATATTATACAGATTTAAAATGGTGTTTTAGAAGAATCTTTCACAGAAGAAGGAAATGCTCATGATATGGGGTTAAAGAAATACACTTTTACATACACACACACACACATAAACACACATATGTATACATATACACACAGAGGGAAGAATAGCAGATTATTCCAATTTTAAATAAGACAAAATATTAAAAGTTTCAAGATTCCTGTTAACAGCCAAAATGGATAAAACGGTTGCTTGCAAGTTATTGTATTTTCTTCTTTCTCAATTTTTTTTCTTTATTTACTTTTCTGTATTTTTTCCAAGTTCTCTAGACTAGGGATGAAAGTAAGAAATGCTATTTTGTCTTTTTTTCATGTAGGACAAATGTGATGAATTAAAAAGATTTTCATTTGTGCTTTTTAAAGAAGTAAGTTTCTGTAAGCTAGAAAACTTGCCTTATAAAATATTTCAATGGTATTAAAAAATCATCACAGACCATACATCCATTCAACCTTTTATAATCATTATCACCTCCACAAAAAATAAGGTCAGGTGTGTTCGTATTACCTTTAGAAACTCAGATATGTTTGTCATTTTCCATCAACCACTTAACAGCATTAATACATAAAGTAATATACACTAGCAGCATATATTCATTTTAGTGTGATGATTTTCTAATGAAACCCATTGCAGAGGTCAGAGTGATTCAAAAAGGTTTTTGTTTGTCTTTCCCACACAATATTTTTCCCATGGTGTCCTTTTGCCATAACTAGTTGGTAGTCACATTATCTATTCTTCTACATAACCTAAAAAGGCATTCTGTTTTTACAACGGTACTATCTATTCCCTAGAACTACAATTGTAAATGATGGCACATTTTGAGCAACACACCACCAATGTTCCAACTGCTTTATTCAACAACCCAGGTGATAAAAGACTCTACAAACCCTCCACAAATAAATACATGAGAGAATGTTCATTAAGCACCCAGCAGAGCTACTTTGCAATAACTCTTGTGTTACAGGTGGGGTTCTTTCACTGTAGTCCCATGTATAAATTTAAACAGGGCTTCTTTATTCTAAACTAAAATGTAGAAAGCAGATACTTTCACATTATGTAAATGCTAAATGGTAAGAAAGTTCTCAAAAAATGACAGGGATATGTCAAAAGGATATAGAAGTCAGAAGGAAGAAGCACCATTGGCCAAATCTGAGACAAGAGGAACCTCAAAATAAATAACAGTAATGGATAAAAAAACTCATAGAATAAAATAAGAATCCATGAATTCATACTGGTATGTGAATATATAAATTGAGAAGGAAAAGTTCTTCCTTATAGCAGAATTCTAAATAATAAATATAGAAGAAAAGATAGAATTAGAAAATCATCCCTTGACAACCACCACAGTTACAACTATTTCAGGCAAGATTAATCAATGTTGAAAACCAGTGGGTGAAAGTATAATAAAAATCAGGATATTCACAGTCTCAAAGTAAATCCTCACAAGACACTTACTAATTAAGAAGGGAAAAATAGTAACTTTACATTGGAGAAACAGATACCACATTTACCAAATGATCAAGGTTAATATAATGGGTAAAATCAGTATCACAATGTATTAAAAAAGAGACATCATTTCTGTGCTAGTCTTGACACTCCACCCCTCCAAAAAATGTATAATCTGAATCAAATCCTGAGGTAAACCTAAATTGAGGGATATACTACAAATAACTGACACGTAGTCTTCCAAAATATAAAAATCATGAAATACAAAAAAGGACTAAAGAATTGCCCCAGATAAAGAGACTAAAGAGACACAATAACAAAGTACAATGTATAATCATGGATTAGACCTCAATTTTTTTTCTTTTGTTATAAAGAACATTAGTAGGAAAACTGGTGAAATATACTTATAGGTTAGATAATAGTATTATGTTAGTGCTATTGATTTTCATAATTGCACTGTGGGTATGTAAGAAAATGTCTTTGTTTTTAGGAAATATACACTGAAATATTCATGTAAAGGAATATCAGGCCTGCTATTTACTTTTTTGAGTATATATACACATATACAAAAAGATTATTAAAAAGCAAATGTGGTAATGTTAACCTTTGAAGAAACTGGGAGAAGAGTATACAGGAATTCTTTAGACTGTTTTTCCAACTATTCTTTAAGTCTAAAATTATTACTAAAGTTTAATAATGCTATACTGCAAGAAAATAATAGTATATTGTATAAAAACAAGCAGAGATGAACTTAAAATTCTATGATCCAGTTTCTAATAATTTCCACTCAATCTTTAAAAACATTGCATGATCCTCTAAACTCTCAGCCACTTTACAAAATGATCCCTCCATGTTTAACTGAAATCCAACTTCCCCGGACAACACTACAAGTATTCTCAAATAAAGAATTTTAATCCTTCCACCCCTTCCCCTTATTTGGGAACAAGAAAGCAGGGAGAATTTTCTTGGATATTGCCAATTCCAATTCATGAGCCTCTCCAAGTTCATGCTGTCCATGTACAGCTGGCCAAATCCTCTCCTGCCCTGTTCTTGTTTTTAGTATTTCTAAGTGTCCAAATCATTCCTCAGTGGGGTAAGAAAGACTTACAAACCTGCTCTCTACCACCAATAACATCCTCTCTCCCTTGAACCTTACTATAATATATGAAGACTTCAAAGTTATTATGACTCAACTATCTTTATATCTCAGCTATAAAACAGAAAGTCATGATATCTGGAGGTTAATGGTCCTGTAACCACATCAGTTTTCTATTCCTTTAACAGAACCTCTGACCTAGTCATCATCTAGAATTGTTTCCACACAAAAACATTACATTTCTACATCTCGGTTGCTGATCACAACCTCCTGTCTTTTCTCACTCTCTTACTCCCACTAAAGTTATTATTTGAGTCCTCCATTTGCTGCCACCTTTTTTCACCTTCTATCCAATACAGCCTGGATTATAAAGGGAAGGACTTCAATGACACTCATCAGCACTGTCAATTCCCAAGTCCTCTTATCCTTCTGCCACATCTACCCAATTAATAGCCAATTTAGGATGAGTCTGTCTACCATCTTCCGGCAGAGGGAGGGAAAAGAAAAATCACACAACTGTGTGGATTGAAAACTAAATTTGTAGTGGTACCGATCACAGCAGAGTATTCAAATCAGTCATCACAATGGCAAGTATTTCAACTCCACCACTCTCCTTTTCTTCACTTCAAACCATTTAACAGTCAGAATCTTTGCTTCCTACTTCACAGGAGGAAAGCAGCTTTCAAGCAAGAATTTCTTCAACTTCTCCTCCCCTGCAGCTCTAAACTTAGCATTATGACATTCATCCTATATTCTTCACTCCCAAATGCCAGACAACTGTGCAGAGAAGAGCCTTCTTCCCAAAGGATCCTGTCTCTCCTCCCTTTTTCTTCACTAACTTCTTTCTCTCTACCAACATGCATATTCAATCCACACCCATCACTTTAAAAAGAAAAAAAAAAAAAAGCTGCCCAACTAAAAATAATTTTTCTCCTGTTTTCTGAACTATTTCCATCTCTCTCTCCTTTCCTTTAGTGACAAACATCCGGGGCGGGGGGGTGGGGGGTGACACCAATCTATTCTCATTCTCTGCACTTCTAATTCTCATTTCCTCCTCAATGCATTACCATCTGGCTTTCATGCAAACATCTCTTGGGAGAATGATGACCTTTTAATTGCTAAATCCAAAAGCCTATTTTCAGTTTTCATCTTACCTAAAATCTTTAATTCATTCAACACTATTGTTTGTACTTCTAATTTGTTTTTCTTTAGCTTCCAGAGAACAATTCCCTTCTGGTTTTTCTTCTACCTTTGAGTGTTCGTTCTGTTTTGTTTGTAAGGGTCCTTATTTTTCTCTGCCAATTTTCAATAGTTTTAACTAAAACTGAATCCAGAGCCTGGATATTACCTCTCATACATGAACTTGTACTGAAGCTAGATAGTGTGTTAACTGGCTTGGTTTAGTTTCATTTGCAAGGACATAAGGCAACCAACCCTACACTAATATTGTTGGAGTTACTGTTGTAAGCATTGATTTGTCATTTTAAACATTAGCGTCATGTACTGTCTTGTTTGATTTCGTGTTCTTGTAAATCATCAGGTAGTTGCTATATGAATAAACTGGAAAAGAACTGGATCTGATGCCAGAAGACCTAAATTTAAACTTAGATACTAGCTACCACCTACTAGCTGGATAACCCTGAATAGTTATTAACCTCTGTGAGCCTCATTTCCTTTTTGTGATTCATTCGTTTTCATTCGATCAGCTCAATCAGTCACTCAACCAACACTTACTGAATATCTAATATGGTCCAGGTACTGTGGTTAAGGTGCAGGAAATAGGTACAAATCCCATCCTATCAACACCCTAGGACTTGTAGCTTCTAACAATTAGGAGCTCCAAGGCAAGGTTTAACACACACTCAAAAAGTCAGCATCATGTGCCCCTATTCTGATTCATCCTAACATATTTCTTTATTCTGTATAAATAATACTTCCCTCACATTACAATGATCACTCTAACACTACACTTCTAAATGCACTAGTCAATACAAAAACAGAGTGAACTTTCCAATAAAACTTGATATGACTGGCATTATCTGGTAAAAATTCATGAATTTGAATTCCACTTCTGCATTGATTTGCATTAGGAGCAAAAACGCACAAGGCAAAGATGTTATAATTTGTGCTTTGAAGAAACTAAAGCAAAAATACTATCTGATGAGAAGCTGAGTAGGTGGTTCCTTATGGTACTTCAATTCCATCTGTCAGCAAACCTACCTCAATCTCAGTACAAATATAAAACCAATTTACCAAAGAGTATAAGGGAAAAAAACTGGTAAACTAAATTTTTAACTTTATCTTTTTCAAAGACTGAATTTTGCTTTAACGAAAAACCTTTACTTAGCATAACTAAAACACTGATGAAGAAAGATTTGAGAGTATTTTATTATTTGACAATTTTGTTTTTAACTAAGTCAATGAAAGTTCTGTACTAGAATATATCATTTATACAGATAAATGAAATAAAACACTAGCACAAACAATTCTCAGCCTATCCTCAATCATGTATGTTGGGCTAAGAATATAAAGCATAATGATTAAGTGCACAGACTCTGGAATCAAATTTCCCACATTCAAATCCAGGCTCCAAGACATAACTCTGTGACCTGTCTGGATCTCATTTTTGCTATCTATAAAACGGGGATTGTTTTCACAGGGTATTTGTGAGGCTTATATAAAATAATACCTGTAAATACTTAGAATAATGTTACTTTAGGGGAAAATAAAAGGCACTTTACACATACAATCTAATTTAGTCCCTAGAACAACCCTCTGGGGTGGATATTGTCCTCCCTTTTACAGATGATGGGACGAACTTTAAATAACTGAATTGCCACACCTAGCTAGGGTCAGAGTCCAGGTTCAGACTCAGGTTTTACTGTCTAAATTCAAGTTCTTTCTATTCCAAGATGAGTTCCATAAAAATTCACAGGTAGTAATCCACTTGCCCCTCCTTCTCTCCGACAAAATGACCTTTATGAGCACTTGTAATACAGAACTGAATAAACACACAGACACACACAGTACCTGCTCTCCACTCCCAAGGTAACTATCCTGATTTCTGACACCACAGAGTAGCTTTCTCTGTTTTTTTTTTTTTAATTTATTTTATATAAATGGAATGATACATATGCATTTATTTGTGTCTAGTTTCTTTTGCTCAACATTTTGCCATGTTGTTGAGTGCAACTATATTTGTTCATTCTCATTGGTACACAGTATCCTATCGTATAAATAGACCACAATTTATTTATTTATTCTACCGGCATCCATCTTTTTTATTTTAACCATTCTGATTAATATATAGTGGTGTCTCAATGCAATTTTAATTTGCATTTACCTGTTACTGACCACTTGAATATCCTCTTTTGTGAAATGTCTATTCACATCTTTTGTCCATTTTTCTACTGGGTTGTCAGCCTTTTCCTTATTGATCTGTAAGTAATAAATTACCACAAATTTAAAGGATTAAAACAACAGCTATTTATTATATCACAGTTCTCTAGATCAGAAATTTAAGCATAGCATTGCTGAGCTAGTTGTATGTTTAGAGTATCAAAAGGCCAAAAATTAAGGTATAGGTATGGCTGGTATTGCTTTCTGGAGGTTTTAGGAATTAAATTAATCTACTGCTACTTCAGGTTTTTGGCAGAATTCAGTTCCATGCAGTTGTAGAACTGAGGTCCCTGTTTCCTTGCTGTCTGTCAGCTGGGGATCATCCTCAGCTTCTAGAACCTGGTCTGCATTCCTTGGCTTGTGGCCACCTTCCCCCAGCTTCAGAGACAGCAGTGGTGGGTCAAGTCCTTCTCCTGTGTCTTATCTCTCTAATCTTCCTTACCATCTCATCCCTCCTCTATTTCCAGCTAGAGAAAATTCTCTACTTTTAAGGGCTCATATGATTAGACTGCACCCACCCAGATAATCTAGGGGAACCTCCCATCTCAAGGACCCTAACCCTAATCACATCTGCAGGTAACCTAACATATTCATAAATTCCAGGGATTAAGACATGTTCAACTTTGGGATGAGAGGAGGAGTATTCTGCCTACCACAGTGGTTACAGATTCTCACCTAGAGCCTTCAGAAAGAAAAAAAATACCTGCCAACACTTGATCTTAGCCCAGTGAGACACTGTGTTGGACTTCTGGTCTACAGAGTTGTAAGATAATAATTTTTTGCTGTTTTAATCTACTAAAGTTCTGGCTTTTGTTACAGCTGCAACAGACAGAAAACTAACAACATTTAAGGGTATACTTAAATCCAATTTTGTTTTAAGTAAACCATTCATAAACACCATTATTTTAATGTAGTGGTAAATTACTCTTAACAATTCTTCCTCCTCACCTTCAAGTACGTGGTCCCTGAATCCGTTTTTCCCACTATCCCTATCCGTTCTTTACAGTTTCAATCCTATTGCTTTATGACTCCCACATATTGTTAAAGTACATCTCCATCCTCCATCACCACTCATAAAACATTTTGACCAGAAGTTAATTGTAGCCCATTAACTCCATGTTTCAGAAATAAATAACATTTTGAATGTCTCTGACAAGTCAAAGAACTTAAAGAAGCAGCTGGGTGAAGACTGACTTATTCTTTGGTTGAGTAACTAACTTTACAGAAAAGTAACAAAATTACAGTGCCTTAACTTTGTCAAGTTGTACAGCCCTCACTCATCTTCATGCCAAATAAACAAGCTGAAAGTAAGAGTTATTTAAAATAAAAATTTAAAGAAAATTCCATAGTTAGTATACCATGTCACTCAATCCACCTACAGCCTAAACACTGATGTTCATAATGACTCCAATTCACCAGAAGGTTAATTTATTTTGGTATTTCGTTAGCAAGAAATCAATAACCACCACGAAAGAGTTGAATTTGAAGAGATAAAGTTTAGACATTAAAAGGCAAATCTTCTCAATTTTAAAAAATTACGTCTCCAAAAACTGTCATTCCTCCAACAATGATGACTAACCATAGTGATAGTATACCTGTAAATATAAGGTATAAACTTTCATACACATTAATCATGTATTTCTATTGGTAATAAACAATGTATTTAGGATCAAGATTTAGTTGACACTGGTCCATGGGAGAAAAAACATTTCTTCATAACCATGTCCGAGTACTGAAGCCTCTTGGTGTTATAATTTCTGATACCGCTATTCTTATTCTGTAAAACCAATGTCATACACAGTTTGAATGACTGTACAAGTTGCTCATGTCATTTACTTATTCCTGGACAGCAGATTCTCTAAGATATACTATCGATCAAAGCTTCCAGGAAAGTCATCCAATTTTATTCTATCCCTCTATGATCATGAAAATCTTCTTCAAGAATTATGTATAAACATCACAAACATACAAAAAACAAAGTTATTATATTAACAGACTCATTTTAAAATGTGAAAAGATTTGGAAGTTTTATATAAATGTAATAATATGTAACATCTCCTATAATGTATTTTATTGCTTCTTGTGGCAATTATTAATATATGACTGACCACTTATCCCATCTTCTCCTTGCTTTCCTGACATCTCAGTTTTCTCCCAACTTTTCCAGCTGCTCACTGACAATTCCTCTGCACAAGCTTTCAGAGTTCTTCAGAACTCAACACTGTGACCTCTTCTCTCTCTTTGCACTTTCTTCTCAAGTAATTTCATACATTTCTATAGATTTAAATACTATTATTTCTGTTCACAACAACCAAATTTATGCTTCAAAAGTAAACACCTAACTGGCAACCAAAAACTCCACTTTTATTTTTATAGAAATTTCAAACTAACAGTCAAAATATAACTCGATCTCTCCCACGCAATCTGTTTCTCCTCTAAATTTTCCTTATCCCCCAAAAAACATCATAATTCACTAGGCAGCTAATGCAAGAAACCTGGGAGTCATTATTGACATCTTACTCTTACTCATCTCTTCTACACCTTTTTAGGTAGTCAGTCTTGAAAGTCCTATGGATTCTACTCCCAAAGACAGAGGGGAAGAAGTGAAAATATGCAGACACATTACACACATCCTTGGATCCATCCACTTCTCATGGCTACTATTCTAATCCAAGCCACCATTATCCTTTAACTGAACTACCGCCACCATTTCTAAGTAAACTGCAGACACTGATGTTTGGGAGGCTCTCAGTGAAAAGGCTGACTCACCAAGAAATATCACTATGTTGAAGCCCACCATTCAAACACCACGACATCCCATCAACTTACAGAATATAAATAGGCAGAGAAGGAACTCCCATACTTAAACAGAACCCCATTATCATCAAACAGAAACAAAACAAAACAAAAAAAGTCCTAGGAGAAAAGTTAATGCGGGGAGTAGAAAAAAAATCTCAAAAATCAGTAACTACCCTATTTCCAGCATAGCATTGTAGGCCCCCTACAGGCCAATCCTCCCACTGACAGCAATTATAAACTTGATAATATAAGAAACAACTACCTAAGGATTCTGAAAAGTAAAGAAAATAGATAGGCTGTAGAGGGAAGTTAAAACATGGAGAAGCATCCAGCACTGAGTGTGTTTCCTTCTTTTTTTTCCCCTTCTTTCTGCAGCTTTGCCCTGCTGAGGCTGAGCCACAGTAACAGAGAGGCACAGTGGCTTGGGCCTCTAAGACTCCAACAGAAACCTGCACTGTTTCCAGCCAAAACCATGGAAAGGAGCCCAGGGAGGCCAGAAAGTGAGGAAGAATTCACCAACCCTAGACCATGCATGTGTAGGACTGACCCAAAATGGACTGACAAAGGCCTAAGGAATTGAGCTGAGATTTGAACTACTGCACAGAATTTAAGATTGTACCTACAATCTGAAGCTAAGCTGACAGCCTGCTAAAACAAAAATATCAACATTCTTCAGAGGACCACAGCAAAGCATTCAGAAGGTACAGGATAAAATCCATAGCTACTAGAAATACAACATACTAGAAAATGTGAGTAACTCTCAAGGGAAAAGGCAATCAAACAGATGCCAACCCCAGATGACTCAAGTTACAGTTACAAGGATTTTAGAGTAGCTATAACTATGTTCCAGGAAGTAAAACAAAATTACCTTGTAGTTAATGAAAAGATAGGGACTATCTCAGCATATGTTGAATATACATACCTAACCTTTCACTGTCTATTGTAAACTTAGAGCAAGCACTAAAAAAAACAATGCAAAAAATAGCTAAAAAGGCAATAAAGAATCTGAAAGGAAGGACACTAAAAGTTTAAAAAATACATCAAATATTCTAAAAGAAGGCAGAAAAAGGTGAAAAGGGGGGCAAAAAACAGAAAGAACAAACAGAAAACAAATAAAACAGTAGCCAAAACCACCATATCAATAATTACATTAAATATAAACACTCCTGTTAAAAGGCAGAGGCTGTCAGGACTAAAAAAAAAAAACAACTAAACTATATACTGCCAACAAACAGTACGTTTTGTGGATTCACACAAAGTTTAAGTAAATGGATAGAAAAAGATATGCCACGCAAAAAATAAAATAATATGCCTGGAATGGCAACATTAATACCAAATCGAATAGACTTCAAGACAAAGAGTACTACCAAAGATAAAGAATGGCATTTCATAACAGAAGAGGCAGTTGATCATCAGGAAGACATACAATTATAAATGTGACATACCTAATAATAGAGCCTCAAAATACAAGCAAAAATAATTAAAGGGAGAGCATCAACTCCATACTCATAGGAAATTTTAACACCATTCACTCAGCGATTAATAGAACATAAAAACAAAGATTAGTAGACACATAGAAGATCGGAGTAATAATATCAACCAACTTGATCTAACTGCCTTTATTAAACACAATATCCAACAACTCAAGGATACACATTCTTTTCAAGTTCGCACAGTATATTCCCCAAGACAGGTACACTAGGCCATAAAACAAGCCTCAATAAATTTAAAAGGAATGTGATCATACTAAGTGTGTTCTCTGACCACAAAAGAATTAAACTATAAATTTTAAAAAAAGATATTTAGGAAATTCTCAAGCAAATGGAAATTAAACACACCTCTAAATAGCATGTTTCAGAAAAGAAATCACAAGAGAAATCAGAAAATATTTTGAAATGAATCATAACAAAAAATATATATCAAAATTTGTGGGACAATTAAAGCAGTGGTTAGAGGAATATTTATAGCCTTAAATGCTTACACCAGAAAAAACAGAATATAATTCAACTGTAAAAAGGAATGAAGTTCTGATACATACAACATCATGGGTACACCTTGAAGACATCAGATTGAATGACATAAGCCATCACAAAAGGACAAATATTCTATGATCTCACTGATATGAAATAATTAGAATAAGAAAATTCATAGAATCAGAAACTAGAATATTGGCTACCAGGGGATGGGGAGGGGGTAGGAAATGGGAAGTTAATGCCTAACTGGTACAGAACTTCTGATTGGGGTGATGGAAAAGTTTGGTAATAGATGGTGATTCTGGTAGCACTACATTGTGAACATAATTAACAGCACTGAATTAAATATTTGAATGTGGTTAAAAGGGGAAATTTTAGGTTGTATATGTGTTACTAAAATAAAAATTAAAAAAAGAAAAGCAACATAGGACTGTGTAACATAAACAGTGAACCATAATGTAAACTATGGACATTGGTTAATAGCATAATTATAATATTCTTTCATGAATTGTAACACAGGTAACACACTAATGCAAGGTGTTAACAGCAGGACTATATATGGGAACACTATATTTTCTGTGTGATTTTTATGTAAACCTACAATTTCTCTGAAAATATTTATATATTAAAAAAATAAAATAAAAAGTCTAAAATTAATAATCAAAAGTTCCTCCCACAGAAGATAAAAAAGAAAAGTAAACCAAAACAGAAGGAAATAGTAAATAAGACCAGAATGAAATACAATATAGCAAAAAGAGAAATTTAACAAAGCCAAGGCTGGTTCTTTGAAAAGAGCAACAAAATTAACAAAACCAGAGACAGACTGATGATGAAGAAAAAGAGAGAAAGCAAACTGCCAATATTAGGAATGAAAAAGAGATTATCACCACAGATTTTACAGACATTAAAATGACAAAAACAGCTTATGAACAACTTTATGCCAACAAATTTGACAACTTAAAAGAAAAAAATTCCTTAAAAAACATAACTTAAAATTAAACCAAAGAAAGAAAAAACTCTGAATACTCCTATATCTATTAAAGAACTACAATACAGTATAAAAAATCTCCACCAAAAGAAAACTATAGGCCCAGATGATTTCACTGGAAAAAAATCTATGACATTCAAGAAAGAAAGAATGCAATTTTTTTCTGAAAATAGAGGAGGTAACACTACCCAATGCTTTATGAGGCCAGTATAATTCTAATATCAAAATCTAAGAAACTACAGAAAAAAAAGAGAGAACTATAGAATAATATACATCTTGATTATAGTAAAAATACTTAAAATATTGGCAAAAAATAATAATAAAATATAAAGAATACATCATGACTAAGTAATTTGTCCCAGGAATGCAAAGTTGGTTTACACTTAAAAATCAATCAACATCAAAAGTGACACCTACGAAAATATCTAGCTAAACATACTTAATGGTGAAATACTAAGGCTTTTCCCCCAGGATCCAAAATATGGCAGGAATACCAATTTTTACCACTTTTATTCAACACTGTACTGGAAGTCCTACACTGCAATAGAGCAAGAATTCTAAAAAAGGCATAATTTGCTGATGATATAACTGTTTACACAGAAAATCCCAGGAAGTCTATACAAACTGCTATAAATAATAAATTAGTTTAGCAACATTGCAGAATATAAGGTTAATATTTAAAAATGAATTCTGTTCTAGTAGCAGCAAACAAATGAGATATGAAATTTTTAAAATCTCATATAAAAACAACTCCCTCCCCCCCAAAAAAAAGAACTTAGGAATAAATCTAAGAAAATGTCCAAGACCTCTACAGTGAAAACATTACTATAATTTTAAAAAGACTCAAATAACAGAAAGATGTATCATGCTAATGGATTGAAAGACTCACTATAATTAAGATAGTAACTCTTCCCACAATGTAGCTTAATCCAATCCCAAATAAAACTCAGCAGGCTTTTTTTTGTAGAAATTGGCAAGATGATTCTAAAACTTATATGCAAATACAAAGAACCTATAAAAACCAAGGGAATTTTTTAAATGAAGAGCAAAGCTGAAGGACTTACCTGGATTTCAAAACTTACTATCAAGCTACTGCATAACAAGGATTTTGGCCTTCAAAAAGAGGTCTGGCCTTTAGCTACTACTCCTGGGGAGGTAACCTCTAAATCTTTAGGAATTTCCCAGGATAGGAGTATCTTTTGTTATAGCTCATGCACTAACAAGATGATAGGGTAGGGCCAGCCACACCTATAGTCTTGGGGTGGGAGGCTGGCCACACCAGAAAGACTACCATGTGATTAGGGGACTGGGGGTTGGAGCCTTATAAATCAGCCCAACTTCCTGGACTAATGCGGGGGGAGAGAGGCTGGAGACTCAACGACATGGGCATGTATTTCACCAATCACACCTACACAATGAAACCTCATATAAACTCTATTCAAAAGTTTGAGTGAGCTTCCACAATTGGTTATATATATGGATGTGCTGGGAGGGTGATGTATTTTGATTCCATGTGGAGAGGACATAGAAGCTGCATTTGAGATCCTCCCAGACCTTGCCTTATGAAAAGGCATGCCACAGATTTAGAGAAAATACTCACAACACATATATCAAACAACTTTTATCAAGAACATACAAAGAGAGAGAAAGGCAAGGCAAGATGGTGACATATAGCCAGGAACAACTAGTAAATAGTCTGGAACAACTGTTGGGAGACACCTGTGACGGGAGACATCTGTGACTGGACACACATTGTACACCCGTCTGAATAGGTGGTACAGCCGAGATCGCAGCATAAGAACTGTAAATAAAGCTCCCCAAACTGAGAAGCTGGTGCCCCTCCCCCTTCAGCATGGCAGGCTGAGCTGAAACACTTCCCTGTGGAAAAAAGAAGCAGTCTACTAGGAAGAAGGGAAGATAGCTCAACCAAGCTCCAACTGCAGTTTTAGTTAACGAATTTGGAGTACTGAATATAAGCTATGAGCACAGATAAACCTGGAACAAGCAGGAAAGGAACCCAGAGGTTTCTCCTGGTAGAGAGGAGGTGGGGCTGAAGGAAAAAAAATACATAAATAAATAAAAACAGAGGCTTCTGGAGTCAGCTGATCTCAGAATACTGAAAAAGGGTTGTATGCCAAGAAAAGCACACAAGACTGGGCACCAACTGTGATTTCTGACCGGCAACTGGGGCTTGGGGACTGGCTCTGAAAAGGGGATTTCTTTCTTTTTTCCTTTTTTTTCTCTCATTCTAAGTAACTCATTAGAGAAAGCCTCAAGCATTTTTAATTGTCAGCTCTGACCCAGGCAAAGGTGGAATTAAGACAGTCAAAGACAAAGGAAGAAGTCAAATGTAGGAGATAAATCCCTGAAGGACTTATCTTCCCTAAGAAAAGCTTAAGCTTGTCTTCTGACACTCTCAGCTCCTGGCAGGGACAAGGTCTACTGAGAATTAAAGGCAAGGCACCTCTTTATGCCAGTGGCAAGCTGCGGGCAACAAGCACCACCTGCTGGGCAGGATAGGAAAAGCAGAGCTTCTACAGGCCTCACAGGAAAATCTGACAACTTTCTGGATCTCATCCTCAGGGTAACGTGATACTGATTACACCCTCTTACTGAGACATGGCCCAGTCTCATCTGGGAAACTCTGACTGAGGTAATCAAGGAAACCAGACACATAGACAACAAAAAATTACAATTCACACTAGAAGAAACAAAGATATGGCCCAGTTAAGGAAAAAACTTACATTTAAAATGAGATACAGGAGGTGAAACAACTCATTAAAGATCTTCAAACAAATATGCAAAATCAATTCAAAAATCAAATCAACAAGTTGGGGGAAGATATGGCAAGACATGAAGGACATAAAGAAGACATTGTGCAAACATAAGAAAGAACCTGAAAGTTTGTAAAAACAATTGGCAGAACTTAAAGGAATGAAAGGCACAATACAAGAGACGATAAACACAATGCAGACATACAACAGCAGAAGAAAGGATTCAGGAACTAGAGGACAGGATATCTGAAATCCTACACACAAAAGAACAGATAGGGAAAAGAATGACAGGAAACTGAATGACAACATGCAGTGCATGAATATACATGCCATGGATGTCCGAAAAGGAGAAGAGAAGGGAAAGGGACAAAACAATAATGGAGGAAATAATCACTGAAAATTTCCCATCTCTTTTGAAAGACATAAAATTACAGATCCAAGAAGCACAGCATACCCCAAACAGAATAGATTCAAACAGATCTACTCCAAGACACTTAATAATCAGATTATCAAATAACAAAGACAAAGAGAGAATTCTGAAAGTAGCAAGAGAAAAGTGATCCATCACATACAAAGGAAGCTCAGTAAGACCATGTGCATACTTCTCAGTAGAAACCATGGAGGTGAGAAGGCAGCAGCATGATATATTTAAGATACTGAAAAACTGCCAACCAGGAATTCTATATCCAGCAAAACTGTTCTTCAAAAATGAGGGGGAGTTTAAAATATTTTCAGACAGACACTGAGTTTGTGAACAAGAGACAAGCTCTACAAGAACTAGTAAAGGGAGCACTACAGCAGACAGAAGAAGACAGGAGACAGAGGTTTGGAGAAGAGAGTAGAAATGAAGAGTGAGAGTAAAAAGAGAGAGAAGGAAAATAAAATAAAATAAGATATGATACATAAATTTCAAAAGACAAAATGGTAGACAGTAGATATTATGTTGAGTGAAATTAGCCAGAAACAAAAGGATGGGTACTCTATGGACTCACTAATATGAACTAACATTGATGAGCGAAATTTGAGAGTTAAAGTTGAGAACACAGGTTATCAGGAGATAGAAAGAGGTTAGAAATTAGGCATTTGATGCTAAAGGAGAACCTAAGGGTAAACAAGATTGATTATATAGATCCAGAAATGGATAGCATAATACTGTGTGATGGCAGTTCAATACTGCATGTACTCTGAACAAAGACAAGTGTGAGTACGGTTTAAAGAGGAAGGCTAGGGACATGTATGACACCAGAAGGAAAGATAGAAGATAAAGACTGGAATTGCATAACTTAGTGAAACCTAGAGTGGGTGATGATGGAGATGAATTGTACAAATATAAGAATGTTTTTACAAGAGGGAGAACAAATGAATGTCAAAATTGTAAGGTGTTGAAAATTAGATGGTACAAGGGAAAAAAATACAATCAATGCAAACTAGAGTCTATAGTTAACAGTAACATTGTAATATGTTTCCATGAATTGTAACAAAGGCAATATACCAAAGCTAAATGTCTATAGAGGGGATTATAAGGGAGTTGATAAAGGATTCTTGGTGGTGGCGGTGTTGTCTGACCTTTTCATTGTATTTTACTTCATTATTTTTTGTCTATCTTTTATATTTTTATTCTTCATTTTTTTCTCCTTTTCCTCTTTCTGTGCGGAAGAAATGGAAATGTCCTCATGTAGGTTGTGGAGGTGAATGTATAACTATTCATTCTATGACTATACAGGGAATCATTGATTGTTTACCGACAATGGATTGTATGGTGTACTATGTGACTATACCAGGAATCATTGATTGTTTACTTACAAAGGATTGTACGGTGTGTGAATAAAGCTGTTTAAAAACTAAACAGAGGGATACTAGTGATGGAGAAAATGTGGTGAGAGGGATGTACCTATTCACTGTTGGTAGGTGATCTAGTTTGCTAATGCTGCCGGAATGCGAAACACCAGAGATGGACTGGCTTTTATAAAAGGGGTTTATTTGGTTACACAGTTACAGTCTTAAGGCTATAAAGCATCCAAGGTAACACATCAACAATCGGGTACCTTCACCGGAGGATGGCCAATGGTGCCTGGAAAACCTCTGTTAGCTGGGAAGGCACGTGGCTGGCGTCTGCTCCAACGTTCTGGTTTCAAAATGGCTTTCTCCCAGGACGTTCCTCTCTAGGCTTCAGCTTCTCTCCAAAATGTCACTCTCAGTTGCTCTTGGGGCATTTGTCCTCTCTTAGCTTCTCTGGAGCAAAAGTCTGCTCTCAAAGGCCGTCTCCAAAGTGTCTCTGTAAGCTGAAGCTCCTCTCTCAGTTCCAGTGCACTCTTCAAAGTGTCCCTCTTGGCTGTAGCTCCTCTTCAAAATGTCACTCTCAGCTGCACTGAGTTCCCTCTGCCCATCAGCTCATTTATATGGCTCCACTGATCAAGGCCCATCCCGAATGAGTGGAGCAACACCTCCATGGAAATTATCCAATCAGAGTCATCACCTACAGCTGGGTGGGGCACATTTCCATGCAAACAACCTAATCCAAATGTTCCAACTTAATCCCCACTAATATGTCTGCCCCACAAGATTGCATCAAAGTATATGGCTTTTTCTGGGCGACATAATACATTCAAACCAGCACAGTAGGGAAGTAGAATGGTGCAGCCAATCTGGAGGGCAGTGTGGTGGTTCCATAGGAAGCTAACCATGGAGTTGCCATATGGTCCTGCAACTCTGTTATTGGGTATATACTTGGAAGAACTGAGAGAAGGGACATGAATGGACATTTCATACTGATGTTTATGACCTAAGGGCACATCAATCTATAAACAGAATGGTGAACTGTGGTGTATACATTCAATGGAATATTGAGCAGCAGCAAGAAGAAATGAAGTTGTAAGGTATACAACTAGGTGAATGGGACTTGAGAAAAGTATGTTGAGTGAAATAAGCCAGAACTGAAAAGATAAACATTATAACGCCTCGCTAATTGCGGGATACTGATTACGTGCTTCAACTTGGCGGGCCTGGGCCGGGGGACCTGATCAGCCCCTGGGGAGGGTGGTGGGCACGGGCGATAGCGCCCTCCACAGCCCCCCGGGCCTGAGAAAGTGGAGCCGGAGGCAGGCCCCATTTCCTCACCCAAAAACCAACCGTTAGAGGAAGCTTGCCAGAGAAAACTGCCTCCCTTATCTTGCCACACACTCCCCGTTGCCAGAGCAACTCCCCCACCGCCAGTGCGCATGCACCGTTGCCAGAGCAACTCCTGCCCGCGGCAAACAGCTTCCGCATCCTCTCAGAACCAATCCTAGCCTTTCTCCCCTCAGCATTACCATTTAAGGCTCTTACACCCCCACTCCAACCCCGCCCTTCTTGCCAGCCTATATAACCTGTGCTCACCCCTGAATAAAGTTCCTTTTGTTCTACCCCCACTGGAGGAAGAGTGTCTTGCCTTTCCCTTCTCGCCGCCCTCCACACCTTGCACGCCACCGCCGGGGACCTGGCCAAGTCCCCCGCCTCGCCCTCGCCTCCGGGAAAGAGCCCCCGCCGCCAGTACCCTCAGAGCAGCGCCGAGAGCTGAGGGTTCAGCAACCGGCCGCCATCCCCCCAGACGATTCAACTGCGACCGCAACTGGTGCCCCGTGTGAGGATGGTCCTCTCCACACAACGGTCCAGTAAAATCACCCGCTCGCCCGGACGCCTCTCCAACTCCCCTTCTCCTCGCCTGCAAGGTAAGGGCCGCCTCTCCCTCGCCGCTCCACGCCCGGGCCGCTCCTCCCTTCCCGTATTAACCTGGCTATTGCCCCCGACTACCCTTCGTCCTCTCTTCCTATGACCCCCATTCCTCCTGACACTCTCCCTCTTCCCCTCCATTACTTTGCTGTAGTCCTCTGTGTCTTTCTTTCTTTGTTTGGCGCGGTGTGCCTCTTTGCGACCGCCCCCCCAGACTGCTCCCGCTATCAGAGAGTCCTGCTTTCTGCTCTCGCCGTCTCCTCCGGCCTCGCGGCCACGGTTTACCTCATTCTCCTTGCTCGGTAGACAACCCCCCCCTCCCTTCCCCTCCGCTATGGGCAATCGTCTATCCGCACGCCAAGCGCCTCAAGTTCACGCTCTGGCGGGTCTCCTAGACACACATTGCTGTAAGGTGTCTGTCCGGCAGCTGCAAGTATATTGGGACCTCCTGCTGCCCTTTAACCCATGGCTCACCACTTGCCATCTTTGGGACCCTGTCACTTATAATCGCCTTATTGATCGGGTCACCAACGCCATGGAAAATGAGAGCAAGCGCTTCCCTCCTGGCTTGCTCCCCACCTTAATAACCGTCCGCTCCTGCCTTCAAGGCTCCCTCCCCCCTGATCGGGGCCCTATTAAATCCAAGGAAGCCCTATCAACTCAATCGACAGATTCGGACAGTGAAACTAATGCGGACCACGATTCGGACACAGAATCCTTAGTTGAGCAGATTAACAACGCGCTCGAAAACACCTCCCAAAAGCGAAACAATACTGAGCCTCGCCAAGATGGCGAACTTCCTCCTTCTTCTTCCATCGAGGGGAGGAAGTGCTCCGGCGATGACGTCAGCCCTAAGCCAGGCCGGAAACCACAAGCGCTTTACCCCGCCCTCCCACAGGGCGGAGCTAGCCCGCCATTTTATGCCTTAGCCACACCTACCGCGCCGCCATCTTGCGACGCTTGGGGCCTCCCACTTCCGCCTCCCCCTTCGGCGAGCTCCCCCTCGGAGCCGCTGCCGGCAGCTGCCGCCACCCCTCCCACCCTGCCGGCAAACAACCCCTGGCTGCCTTCTACACCTCAAGGCAACCCTTGGGGCAATGCTGCCCCTACCCCCACTCCCGTGCCAGGCCCTCTGCAAGCGCGTCCTCCTTTCTCTCGCGCTTTTAGCTGCTTTCCCCTTAACCTTACCCCCACACCGCAGAAACCGTACGACTGGTATCCCTTTGACTTAGACATTATCAAGCAGCTTCGCAGGGCCGTCAAGGAGGACGGGTTAGGTAGCCCATACGCTTCCCAAATACTGCAGAATATCGCCATAGACTTTTGCCTCCCCCAAGACTGGGCCTCGCTTGCCCGTACCATCCTTAACCCCGACCAGTTCGTTGATTGGCGTGCCCACTTCCAGGCAGAAGCAGCTAGGCAGAGCGAGCAAGACGCAGCCACTGGGGCCAATCATAACCCCAAAGCCTACTTGGGCACGGGAGCGTTTATACACGCATCCGCCTATACCTATGCACCCACCACCTTTTGGCCTATCCTTCGGGGAATTGCCTTACGAGCGTTTGCCAACTGCTCCGCCTGTCGGCCTAATAAATTCACCAAGCTCTTCCAGGAGCCGAGTGAGCCTTTCGCCACCTTTGTCTCCAGAGTCGAAGAAACCTGCGCTCGAAAGGTAAGTGATCCCCAGGCCCAATATTACATGTGCCCATCCTCAAATCCTGGAAAATCATACTGCAATTCCCCCAATGAGTACTACTGTGCATACTGGGGGTGTAAAACATTAGCCACTAATTGGAAGCCTCCTGTTCCTAATCAATACCTTACCTTAAGGTGGGCCCCTCCAGGGTGCAAACTCCCTACTGTTAACTGGCTCGGCCAAGAAAGTGAGGGATCCTGCACACATCTTAATCTTACAGTGCAACTCCCCACTGATCCCTCCTGGTTACTCGGTCGAACTTGGGGCTTCAGAATCTATGAGAAAGGAGCCAACCGAGGATCACTTATTCTCATAAAAAAGGAGGCTGCAAACCAACCATGCCAAAATACTGCATTAAAAACACCCTCTGGCATCGGTCCCAACCAGGTCCTTAACCCCCTTTATCCACAGCCCTCCAGCCGCACCTCAGCTCCAACCAACCGCACCTCAGCTGCCAACAGCGCATCGCCAACCCCACCACCCCAACCTTTTCTGCCCCCCTCTCGTTACTCCTCTCCCCTCCTCGGCCTTATCCAAGCGGCCTTCACCTCAGTGAATTCCTCCAACCCCAATCTTACCTCCTCCTGTTGGCTTTGCCTCTCCACCTCCTCCTCCCTGTATGAGCCCGTCGCCTCCAACCTCTCCTTTTCAGAAAATACAGAGAATAGCCCCTCGGAATGCAACTGGAATACCTCTGCCGTCCCCCTAACCTTTCATTCAGTTTCCTCCACAGGAAAGTGCATCCGCCCTCTCTCATACAACTCTCCCAACCTCACAGCTTGTGCCAACTACTCATCTCCCGACAGCTCTGCCAAATTTCTTATTCCCCACAACTCCTCCCAATGGCTCTGCTCCTCTACAGAACTTACCCCCTGCCTTAACGTGCAAACCCTCAATACAACTCATGAAACTTGCCTCCTAATTGTCCTTATCCCTAGGGTCTTATACCACAGCAAGGAAGACTTCTTCCTCCGCCTAGAAAGAACTGCAGCTCCTGCCCCTCTGCAAAAGCGAGAGCCCATCACCGCCCTCACAATCGCCTCCCTCCTAGGTCTTGCAGGCGCTGGCACCGAAATCGCTGCGCTAGCCAGTCAAGGCTCCGCCCTAACTCACCTCCGGGCGGCTGTTGACGAGGACATTCGTCACCTACAGAACGCTATTTCCCATCTTAAAAATTCTGTTAACTCCCTCTCTGAGGTCGTGCTCCAAAACCACCGAGGTCTCCACCTTCTCCTCCTCAAAGAAGGAGGCCTTTGCGCCGCCCTAGGAGAAGAATGCTGTGTATATGCCAATTCCACAGGTCTCGCCGAAGACAGCCTAAAGAAGGTCCGAGAAGGACTAGAACAACGCAAAAGGGACCGTGAAGCCGCCAACTATTGGTCCCACATCTTTGCCCCCATCCTCCCATACCTCCTCCCTCTCCTCGGCCCCCTACTAATGATTATTCTAGCTCTCGCCCTAGGGCCCTGTATTATCCGCAGAATTGTCCAACTTACTAAAAACCAAGCCAATGCTGTCTTCTCATCATTTGTGCAAGTCCAGTATCAACGACTTGCCTCCACTGAAGAAGCTGACCCTCCGCAGCGTCACCACCCTCGTCCATCCCGCAAGAAGCGAGGCCCCTCTCGAGCGCCCGGGCGCCACACCAACGTCGAGCTCCAGCCTCTCTAAGCAACCGTCAACCCCTTTTCCCCTCCCCGGCCTCCCCTTTCCCTCATCCCTTAGCGGATCTCTCTGGTAAGCTTCTTCCTTTAATTAGAACAGAAAGGGGAAATGCGGGATACTGATTACATGCTTCAACTTGGCGGGCCTGGGCCGGGGGACCTGATCAGCCCCTGGGGAGGGTGGTGGGCACGGGCGATAGCGCCCTCCACAGCCCCCCGGGCCTGAGAAAGTGGAGCCGGAGGCAGGCCCCATTTCCTCACCCAAAAACCAACCGTTAGAGGAAGCTTGCCAGAGAAAACTGCCTCCCTTATCCTGCCACACACTCCCCATTGCCAGAGCAACTCCCCCACCGCCAGTGCGCATGCACCGTTGCCAGAGCAACTCCTGCCCGCGGCAAACAGCTTCCGCGTCCTCTCAGAACCAATCCTAGCCTTTCTCCCCTCAGCATTACCATTTAAGGCTCTTACACCCCCACTCCAACCCCGCCCTTCTTGCCAGCCTATATAACCTGTGCTCACCCCTGAATAAAGTTCCTTTTGTTCTACCCCCACTGGAGGAAGAGTGTCTTGCCTTTCCCTTCTCGCCGCCCTCCACACCTTGCACGCCACCGCCGGGGACCTGGCCAAGTCCCCCGCCTCGCCCTCGCCTCCGGGAAAGAGCCCCCGCCACCGGTACCCTCAGAGCAGCGCCGAGAGCTGAGGGTTCAGCAACCGGCCGCCATCCCCCCAGACGATTCAACTGCGACCGCAGCTAATATGGACTAACTATAATGTGCAAACTCTGAGAATTGAATCTGAGAGCACAGGTTATCAGGGGAAGGCTTATGGTAAAAGTTCCTAGATTATAAGCTCTTACAGCAGTCACATCTATTAATGAGTTGTAATGGTTATTTCTAAATTCTGAGATGATGAGCTGTGTGTGTATAACCTGGTCAGTCCCTGGAACTTCAGGTATCTATGTGACACCTGAGACTCAGAGCCAGAGTTCAGCAGCTATGAATGTCAGCATTACCCCATACAGCAAATGTTTTAAAAACTGAAAAAGAGATCAGACTTCAATTAGAGATATGAATGAAATGGACTTCGTTAGGACTAACATAAACCAGACTAAAGGGAAAAGGATGACATTGATAGGGTTCTAAAACTTCAACTTCTATTTGAGACCAAAGGAAGAGATGTTAATTTCATGGAAAATCCTTATTTTCTGTAGCATTACCATTGTAGTTGGCCAAGCCTTTGATTTTGGGGTTTGCCCTTATGAAGCTTGTTACTGCACAGGAGAGGCTAAGCCTACTAATAATTGTGCCTAAAAGTCACCCCCAGAGAACATCTTGCATTGCTCAGATATGGCCTCTCTCTCTAAGCCAACACTGCAGGTAAACTCACTACTTGGCAGAGAAGGGTGGGAAGTGGAGATGTGGAGGCAGAGAATGACGGAAGATATTCTGGAGAAAATAACAACAGTGATCTGAATAAAGAATAAAAATTAGTCCTGGAAGGAGGAGGAAGAGAAGAGAAAAAGGGAATAATATGTGCCAACACCAGAAAGCAAGAGAGAACATGGTTTGCTGGGGGTGGATGATGGGGTCACTTTAAAAGATTCTTTTGTAGCACCATCTCAGTCACATAAACTCCAATTTATTTCCTTATTCTCAAAAAGCCTTTGTCCAAAAAATACAATTTCTTTACATAATGTTATGAGAAATTGTGGAAAAACATATTAGAGAAACTAAACCACAGCACATTCCTAAACTTTTAAAGTATTAAATTGTTCATGTTCAAACAAATCTTAAAAGTAAGCAAGTCAAAACCTGGAAAGAATCCGATAATAAATCTTAGACTACTGCAGCATTTTCTAACTTGCATCTGACATGTCTTTAACAGGAATTTTATCCACACCTTAATTCCAACTATATGATCAAACCTTTGGAAATAACTATAACAACATGGCATAAAAACATAGAGAATGACTACAACCATACAGAAAGTAGGTTAGCCTAAATTACAATGATCTTGTCAGTAAATTTACATTTAATTAACATTAACAGAATACTGATTTGGACACTTCCTGGAGTTTTCTCCAGAAAATCTTCCCTCATTCTCTGCCTCCCCATCTCCATTTCCCATCCTTCTCTACCCAAACCTTAAGTTAGGCCTATATATACAGATTATATATAAAATTCTAAAACAATATTATTGCCAATACACATATAATCAGAAAATATTTCAGAATGTAGGTCAGACACTAAAAATAAAAAGTTGCTGAGCAACTGACATGAAACAAATGAGGAAAATCAAAGCAGTGACTACAACTCCAGTTAACGAATTACTAAACAGGGCTGCTACATATGATTTCACCAGTTGCTTACTGAACAACTCTAGGGGAAACCATTCATGGAGGTATACGTGTATGCATATATACATAAATATACATACAGTAAGCAATATGTATGCTGAAAGCAAAAGCAAAAACAACTTTGGAGAGCCCATCTCAGTAGCAGTGATAAAATAAATATAAAAATAAAAATTAGAATAAAATATTAAAGGCAAGGTTTTGAGCCTTATGGAACGGTCCTTGTAGCTAGCATAATTCATTATTATCAAACATCTACAAGTGTCTACCAAATGCCAGGTACTGAAAGATACAGCAGTGAACAAAGTCGGCAAAAATCCCTGCTCTTTTGAAGCTTACATTCAGGGAGAGAAATAAATAAGTACCAAGTGCCGGGGCTTGGAGACAGAGGCATGCCTAGACTGTTCAAGAAACAAGCAACCAAAGAGATCAATTTGGCTGAACAGAGGAAATAAGGATGAGTGGAAGGATGGAACATCACTTGGCCAAGTTAACAAAGGAACCTAACCATCAAAGAGGTCAAGAAGGAAGGGTGATCAGATTGTATAGGACCCTTATCACTATAAATAGTATATAAATAGTATATAAAGACTAGCTTCCATCTGGGATGGGATGTCATTGTAGAATTCCTATTTTTATTAACTGTTCATTAGAACATTCTTCCCAAATAATACAGGGATCTTGAAACATGAATTCTAAGCAGTCTCTTCTACTTACATCTTATTTTGCCTAAGTTGAGTTTTTTCTTTCCTTAATGTTTTATGTAGTTAATGTTTGTTTGGGTTTTTTGTTTTGTTTTGTTTTTCTTTTTTTGGGGGGGGGGATGTCTAGGCAGGAACTATTGCTTAGGTTTTTAAGTGTATCATTTTTCTTTGCTTATCATTCCTCCTTGGATAGTTTTTTTTTCTTCACAAAATACACAGAAGTTTTTCTTTGGAGGTTTGCTGGTATTAAACAATTTTTTGTCCGAAATTATCTTTATTTCACCCTTTTCCTTGAAAATTACTTTAACTTCATATACAATTACAATATGGCAGTTATTTTCTCTCAGCACTTTGAATATGTAAGATCCCCCTGTCTTCTGCTTTCAATTGTTATAATTGAGAAGTCAGGTGTCGATTTCTTTCTTTTTTGTTTGGAAGTAATTTGTCTATATTATTATATAGACTCCCTGATTGCTTTCAAGATCTTTTCCATTACCCACTTATCTTCACTCCAATTCCAGTGACAGACTATATGTGCCTGCCTGATCATCAGGTACAAGTATGTGATGCAAAACTTCACTATATGCCTTATTTAGAGATTGGGTGAAATAAAAAATTAATTTAAAAGCAGGCTCAAGGTTCTGGACTATCTGAAATACATTCCTATAACATTTATATTAGGAGTGGGCAACCTACAGCCAGCAGGCCAAATTGTTGTAAATAAAGCTTAATTGGAACACAGCCACATTCTTTTGTTTACGTATTGGGTATGGATATTTTTGCATTATAATGACAGACCTGAGTAGTTGTGGCAGACCATATGGCCTGCAAAATCTGAAATATTTACTATCTGGCCCTTTACAGAAAAAATTTGCCAACCCAATTACATCACCACCACCACTATCACTACTACTGTCCCCACAGTGAGACTGGTTTCAGGGCCATCTTTATGAGCATGAGATCAGTGCAGGACCCTGCCTCAAGAAGGCCCCATACTTGGGATTTAATGCTCTGCTCTTAATAATTTAATCTCTGAATTTGCTTTTGGTAAGTGAAGTCCAACAGAACAATGAAATATGCATTGGGGACTTGGAGCCTCAGCTCAGGAATCACCTCCCCAGGAAGAGATCTCACTCACTTACTCTCCATCCCCTGCCTCACCCTCTGTCCAGGGGGACAACAGTTTGCATCAGCAGGGGAAGGTCAGCACTCTCATCATTACCCTCCGCAAGGGCCCAAACATGAGCTTAGGCTGGGTCAGAGTTGAGTTTCTTGGGGCATGACAAGGTAGCAGCCGTCTCCACCCCAGGATGACTCCACCACAATACATTCAACAGGCAACTGAGAAGGGGTGTCTCACTCATCCCCAATTCAGGTAAAGAGAACATCCTGACAGAGAGGTTGCAATCCCTTGGGGTCTGCCAAAGGTTGGGGCAGCAGGCCTATAGGAAGGAATATACACAATAACATGAAATGAATTCTTAGTGGGAAAAAAGGGTCAGAAAAATCAGAATGGCCACCTGAGGTTAGAGATTGATTGGGAAGGGCCATGAAGAAATTTTCTAGAGTGATGGTAATGTTCTGGTACACTTTTTCTCTAAATTGCAAAACTACATATTTCAGACTTTGTGAGCTATATCAAATACTCAACCTCTGCTGTTATAAAGTGAAAGCAGCCACAAACCACACATAAAAAGAATGAGCATGGCTGTGTTCCAAAAAGTCTTTATGGACCATAGTTTCCCCATCTCTGTTCTATACCTTGAAAGTGGTTAGGATTACACAGATGCATGCATTTGTCAAAACTCATCCAATAGGACAAGTAAGATTTGTGCATTTCATTACATGTCAATTTTACCTCAAAGGAAAAGAATCATAAATATTGAACTCAAGGCTCATGATAAGCATGCAATTTGTGGTAAAGAATACTGATATCTGCAAGTTACTTTGAAATGCATCAAAAAATGAGATAGATGGACAGATTTATATAAAATAAAGTGAATTTAACAAAGTGCTAACAACCATAGACTCTACAATTAGTATATGGTATACGGGAATTAACTTCAATTCTTTCAACTTTTCTATATATTTGAAAGTTTTAGCAAAAAAAAAAAAAAAAAAAAAAAATGTTGGGGGAAATGCAACAAGTCCACTGAAGATTTTTGAGAAAAGAAGTAAAAATAAAATTTATATTCCACAAATTTTTATATTCCACAAATGACTCATTTAGCACACTGAAGGATGGTCAGATGAAGAAAGAAAATAGTACAATAGTCCATGCCATAGAAAGCATTGATACTTAAGGAGTAAATACAAAAAAAAAAATCATTTCACAAAGACAAAGCAGAGAAATAAAAAGAAGTAGAAAGCTTCTTTAGTATCAGGATATAAGGAAGAAGTTTCAAGCAGTGCAAAGTTCAAAGTGTCAATTTAACAGAGAAATCAAGTATTACTTGATTGATTGAGGACTGAAAAGTAGTTATTCGATTAAGCAATCAGGTGACCTTGATGATGTAAAAGAGGTGTGATAAGAATATAAGCCAGCTTAAGTATACTGATGAGTTCAAAGGAATAAATGAAGGTTGAATCAAGCTGGGTCTAGAAAAGAAAGCAGTAACTACTGAGAATGTAAGATAAAAGGCTGCAACATTTCTTTAAAATGGAAAGTAAAATCTAAAAATCACCATTTATTATCTCATCCAAAACACAGACCCTTTGGGCAAGGCTGTCCAATATGGGCCTGAGCAACCCTGCACATGCTAATTAAATATGCCAGTCTTCATAGCTTACTCTCCTGGTACTGAGCAATTTCTCGTAGTTAGTCACATAAAGCAACAAAGAAGGTTAAGGCAATTACAGCATGTAACTGCCTTCTCAGGGAAAGGTGGGCTAGCTTGTTTGTTATTTGCAACCTGCTAAAAAAATAGTGTTGTGCTCACAGCCTTGAGTTCCTCAGATGCAACATAAAACCACTGTATGGGTCCATCCAGACCCACCACCACCAGGGACCTGGAACCAAGGATGGTGATGGACATGCTGTGCACTGAGAAATAATGTCATTTGTCTCTGACCTGGGAGTCTCCTATCTTCCGCCAACATCCATGAAATAGTAACAAACCAAGTTATTAGTTATTATGGTAAATAGGGTAAAATCATATCTGACTTTTTACAGTTCTTGATAGGGACAAGCAAGGAATTAACATTCATGTTGTGACATAAAGCAAGAGACACAGTGGTATCACAAGCAAAAATTGGAATCGACATAATATTTTAAAGTTCGTAAACTTTATTCATAAGTTATTTGCCATGTACCAGTCATCATACTACATATCTCGTTTAGTTCTCATAATAATCCTAATGAAGTAGGTACTAATACAATGAAACTTATGCTTCAAGGTACTAAATCAAGGTCTCACAATTACTAAAAACCTAACATAAGCCCAGATGACTTTAAAACTTGGGTTTTTAACCATTAATAGACAAACCTCCATCCCTTCTGATTTATCAAGGGTTATCCTACTCTGAATGCAAGAGCAAACTCTCCAGATCTTTTTAGTATGAATAGATGGAATTATGTTCCATAAAAAAACTAACATTTTGAAATGTCAATATAATCTTTAAATAAATTAAAAATCGTGTTCAAAGTTTAGGAAGAGCTTGGTTAAACAAATCCAAACCTTGACTGCAGAAATTCTCATGGTTTTAACATGCTAATTATGTTGTAAATCATCTAGGAACACCTACTGCCATCATTCTTGAATACAGTTTGGCCAAGTATTGCTATAAACAGCACTGCCAATTTAACTTGTACACAAAATACCTTTTAAATCTCAGTGGTCAACTTGGTGCAGGTACATAATCCTTGAAAAATAGAGATCAAATTTAGAATGTGGCCTAACAGTTGCAAGCCAAGTCAACCAATTCATAATCTGGCAACATTGCTCATTTCCTACCAAGCAAAATAGAATTTCCCATGACAACCAAACTACATATCATATTCAGCTTTCTCTGAAATTACAAGGGTAACAATCAAGCCTTTTTGCAGCACTACTTCGTTATTCACTGCTTTACTTAACAAAATTTGGACCCTCTGAACATTGGTAGAAGAGTCCTTAAAAAAGCCACTTTCAGATAAAGCTTCTGCACTGGTTAATGGTAATAAGTCATTCTGATGGTCCTGGGCTTCACTGCTAACCTACTAGTTTGGAGATACGAATGTTAACTCTTTAAGTTAGTGATAAATTAATACCACAAACTATTTCACCAAATATACTCACCTATCTCCTTCCTTAGTCATCCCTTAACATTCAACATCCAAAATCGCATATTGGTCCAGTTAATTAAGCATTCCGGAGTTTTCAAAAAAAACCATATATGGTCCCTAGCTAAACAGTCTTCTGGAAACTTCAATTCAGCTGCCTCTCTGACATATTCTTGGATATAGTTATTGATCAGACATTCTCAACAAAACCAAGAATTAAATCAGGTAGGTGAAATTACTACACAGTCACACAGTACAAGAGTTAAAATCCAAATTTAAATTGTGCCAAGATTCCCAAACACTGCCTTACAAAGAAAGCAAATAGATGTTTTACCTACTTAAAGTGAATAGTATCTATACAAGGGCTAATTTTTACCCTTTACTCTAAGGGAATGCCTCTACCCATTTACAGTCTATGTAGGACCCAACTCCAATTTGAAAAATATGGGAGAAGCAGATTGAAATATAATATTGTGTACTTATTTTGAAAGGAGTTGTAAAAAAAAATAATAAAGTAGGAAATAGCTTAAAACAGCAAATTTTAATATTTTGATATCAGGAATTTTAAAAAATAATTAAGTCATCTCAACTAGTCAAAATTACTGAATGCAAAAGTAACAATATAATATACAATATAATATTATTTTAAGGCACAAAGTTACATCAGTTAATGTTTTGAAAAGTGACTTGTATATGAGAACATGGTTGATCCTGATAAGCAAAAGCATCCAAAGAGAAAGAATTCTTATCAGCTAATGCCTTTAAGAGAAACAAATAAGAAAAAGAAAGAAAATATATTAGAGAGAAACAAATTCCACTAATAATATTATTTGACATTTATCTACTACCTTTTATTTTTCCAAGCATCTGCAAAAATAACAATACCTTAAGAAAAATCAAAACTATAAAAGTTATACACACTGTCAACTTGAAAAACGCCTTCCATACTGGCAGCAATAATTTTCAATGCATTCTAAAATCACTGAAAATTTTTCAAAAAATTCAGAATATGGATCCTTTATAGGTTTTACATGATGTTACCAACTGAATGCAGAAGAATCATGAGTTTTTATGTTAGAAAAATGCAAAATTACATATATTGGGATCTCATCTGTCAGGATCCCTCATATTGTCAAAAAGCATTTAATAGAAATTCTTAGTTCAAAATCAAGTCTTACAAAGGAAAAAAAACCTAAGTCTTATATGTGCAAACTGATTTCAAAGGTGAAATCTGGGACTAACAACTACACTTATAGACAATCCTATATACTTTATTTTATAGACAATCCTATATACTGCACCATCAGCGTTACACATTGATGTTTTTCTCCTCTCCCTAGCTAAACAGATTTAAATAAATTACCATCTGAAAGTTTATAGAGTAGTAAGTTACCTAGCTGCAACATAATAGTCATCTATTGCTGGGTCCCTTTTTAAATTGGGTTTACAATAGAAATCTCCAATAGCCATCACCAGGATTAATACATAAAGGAAAATGTATATTGGAAAAATTGACACAAAACACATAGGAACAACTTTGTCCTCATTTCAGCAGACGGTTACAAAGGTTTATAATGGGAGCACTAATAAATTAAACTGGAAAAATTCATATTTATTGAAAAATGATTTTTGAAAGAAGATTAAAATTTCTTTCTAACAACAAAAAGCTCCTCTGTTCTCCCTCCCTCCCTCCAAAAACAAAACAAAACAAAACAAAAAAGCGGGGGTGGAAAAAGCAATACATTCACTTTTAATACTAACATAATGGAAAAGGACAAAATGACAAGGTTAACTAGAGCAGAGAAACAAGATCAGCACAACGCCTATTACCTAACGTTCCCTGATTCCTAACCCACATTTTTACCAAATCCACACCCCCACCTTACCTGGTGCTTACACCTCCTCTCCCCCACCCCACCCCAACCCCAACCCCATTTATGACGTTCACCTTCCCAGCAGGTATGTGAACTCAGCACCATTTCTAGTAGCCAATGGACCTGAACGTTTCAGGAGTGACTGGGTCAGGGAATAAAGAAATGATCGAGTGGGTCAGAAATAAGTAAGTTTTAAGGCAAGTTGGGGGTTGGGAGCGTCTTACAGCCAGGAACAGGGTGAGATGAGGATGGGGTTGGGGGACTAGGAGGAAACCTGGGGCGAGAAGGACGGGCCTCTAAGGAGTCACAAGCAGGTTCCACAGGGGTCTGACGGGAGGAGCGCAGACCAGAACAGCCTAAAGAATTAGCTAGCATGTCCCGTTCGGGAATAACCTGAGAAAAAGGACTCTTGAGGCCACCGCGGGAACCCAAGGTCCCGGGCGGCGCAGGACACCGGGAACTCACCACTTGATAGCGGCTAGTGCCTGACTGGTGAAGGTCCATCCTGCCCGACTCGGGATCCGGCTTCCGAGCGGGCAAGTCTCCTTGGCGGTCGGCGTCCTCAGCCACCCCGATCGATGTCGTCGTCGCCGCTGCCGCAGCGCTCCTTCCGCCTCTGTTGCTGCCGCCGCTGTCGCCCAGCGGAGCCGCTTCACTTCCTGTCGCGTCCGCGGCGGATCCGTGGAGAAGATCGGAGACGCCGCGGCCCTGGCGCGCGCAACTGAGCATGCTCGAAATGGCCGCGCAAGCGCGCTGGGTCTTCCGGCGCCCCAGGCGGGTCGCGAGTGGGAGGGTTTCGCTGGGTGGGAGGGAATGGAAAAGTAAGAGAAGTCCGGGGGAGCTCTCTAGTTTGTCATCCTGTCGGGAGTGGGCGGAGGTAAAAGGAACGGAAAAATATATCACCGTCCTTGATTGGATTTTTCTATGTGGACAGATTTGGCTCAGGCATAAGCGTGTGCACAATCACACGACACAGATAGATGTCGAGAAGAGAGGGGACGTATTTCTAGAACACCTGAGGATAGGTCGCCCATTTACCCAACACATCGTGTATTACTCAAGGTAGGACAATAAAAGGATACCCATCCCTAGGACATTCTTAGAATGCTCAATCAAAATCATTACTGAGGTAAGGAATTTCTTCTTTATTTTTTTTTTAATTAGAGTAGTTGTGGGATTACAGAAAAATCATGCATAAAATACAGGGTTCCCATATATTACCTTATTATTAACACCTTTCAATGGTGTTACGTTTGTTACAATTGGTGACGCACATTTTTATGGGGATTCTTTTAATCCGTAGGATGTTTTGTTTGCGTATTTGATAATAAGAGATAAGAATTCAGCAGGGACTCTTCGGACATACTCGTGTACTTCAAGAAAAGAGACCTCTAGAACTTTAGGTTACTGGAAGGATAAAAGGGAATAATGAAATAAGGTAGCACTATTTTGTGGTCACACTCAAATCAATAATTCTAAAGGATTTAACATTAAAGGAATCCCTTTGTGTGCAGTATTGTAAACGCTATCTCAGTACCTACACACGTGACCTGCTATGTGTGTGTATCTAGAAGAAGGCATATGTTTCTCCAGCAAGTTGAAGGGTACGATGGGGTGAGGTAAACTACCAAACTTTTCACTGAAAAGTTTTCTGTACCCTGAAAACTATGATTCCACATGATCTGTCCCAGAGGTTCTCAACCTTCTTATTTTTAAGACAGCTGAACTTTTTTTCCCTAAATGATATTTTACAGTGAAGCCACCTGAGGGGAAGAAGGAGTGAGATCTGGAGCCCCACCACTTTATCTCCCTACTGACCCTGGTGTCTCCAGAGGAGGTTTCTGAATGAAAAAGGCCACTGGATCAATCTGATTAGCTGGTTAAAATAACAACAAACACTGAAACTCATCAACCAAAAAATGTAAGACTTTCTGATAGTTTTATTCAAAGTGTTCATCAGCTCTTCCATTTTTGCAGCCCTGACAAATCCAATGGCAGAAAGAATTAATAGCCTAACAATGTTAAGAGGCAATGATATATTTAAATTCCTTTAAGCTTGCTTTCTTTTGCTGTAACAGTATATTTTAGAGTCTAAGACAAACATATGCCATGTTGTTGTTAATACTGATACAAGAGTTCACCCTCACAATTTCATTCCAAATGATGTTACTTTTAGTGATCAAAAAACAACCTATGTCAGCAAAATGAAATTAGATTTCTACATCACTTACAGTCTATAGGACTCAATTTCAAACAATTTTCTATGCTCTTGCATTTTCATTAATCATTTATATGTTCATTTGTTTCTCAAATAAGACTGCTAGCTGCTCAAGGCAGAAACCATTTTTTACGTATAACACTTCCAGCACAGTAATGAGAACATAATGGTGGAAACCAAACCCTTGATTAAAAGCTTTTGAGACAAAAGCTCCCAAGTTCTATGATCATTTTGCTAATCTAGCAGGGCAGGTGACAAAATTCAATGGGAAATCATATTTTCAGGGAGAAGAAAGAAAAAAGGAGATGTAGAATAATAGTTAACTAGTATTGAGCCTTTCCTAAACCAGGGATTATACATGCATTACATCATTTCATCCCCTCCTCACAATGACCCCATGATGTAGACAGGATTGTAATTCCCATTTAACAGGTGGGGAAATTAAGGCACAGAGAGGCTCAGGATCTTGTTCAAAGCCAAATTACTAGTAAGTTGTGACGGACTCCAGAGCCCCTACCCACTGTATTAAGCACTATGCTATAATATACCCTTTTATTTTAAAGGCTCTTACCGTTTTTCTCTTTTGTCCACCACTAGGTAAAACTTGTATAGCAACTTAAGAAAATAGTGACACATCACAATGAGCTAACCTGACTTCCTTAAATCCAACTACTTGATCTATAGGAAATAAATTATTCTTTTCCATTATCCCCAAAAGATCCATTCTGAGCACCTTTTTCCCATTTCACAACTAAGTCAGCATACCCTGTAACGGGCCATCACAAGCAGAGGACCTGAATTGTGCCACTTGGAGCAATTTATTTGGGATAAAATGGGAATAACAAAACTCTTTACCATTATAGAGTCCTTAAGCAACATCTGATTTTTTTTTTAACCCTACTCTTTTGATAATGATGTGAACTCTAGTTACCTAAGTAATTGGTGGTGATGCACCACCAAACTCAAGTAGAATTTTAAGAATTTGGTGCACTTCACTACCACATCTTGTTCTGATCTAATCAATTTTCATTTCCAAATACACAGCCACCCAAAATTTTACTGGTTTCCCACTGTAATACTGGGGCAGACATGAAGATAAGCCACCCAGATTCCCTTTCAAGAAGCACTCTTTGCCCAGCTGCAAAGAGTGTGGTTAGCTGACAAAGCTAACCTTTGTCAGAATCTGTCTGGGCTTTCAAGTAGAGGTGGCACTATTTTCAGAGTGGCTCCCAGCCAATGATTGAGCAAGGCAGTGACACAAGGGCCTAGCCATTTTTGCCCAACACCGGACTCTTAAAGTACAACCTTTGCTTTGGAGCTTCCTCCTGAGCTGGCAGAAACCTTGTCAGTTCTGCATCACTTTGACAGTGCCCCTTGTTAACCCCTGCTTCCTCCTTTGTCCTTTCACAGATGTTACTCCCCAATAAATCTCTTGTGCTCATAACTTCATATCAGCGTCTGCTTCCCAGAGAACCCAACATAAGTACCAAGACGTAAAGTGATAGAACATTGTTAATATTCTCGAAATCACGTTAAATGACTGTAACGTAATTTTACATGGTTGAAATTTCATCTCCAGAATAATTCTCAGTACTCTATGATGTTAGCATTTTCTCATACGGATGTAGCTACATTCTTCCTACTAAGAAAGTACAAGCTAAAATGGTCCCTATACAACACCAATAAAGGATAAGTAGAGAGAAAGAGGGAGGTTGGAGTAGGCAGAGAGAGAAAGGAAATGAAGTACCAGAGACTTAGTGTACAGTTTAAAATAAATTTCCAACTTTAAGTATTTTATATTAGATTTATTTTATATATTTACTGTTACATATGCAGGCATCATCAGGCAGCAATTAGAAAAGATTTGAATTCTGAAAAGCTGAATGTCAGCCTTAACAATATGTATCTAGTGTTTTCATTTTTCCTTTGTTCATAGGCCACAAATCAACAGCCTTTTGCCTTTCGGGTTTCTTACTTTAAATTATGCTGATTCGTAAGTATTTAAATTATCTTCCGTTTACCACAAGTATTGGAGGCTGTTCTTTGGACATACTTAATCAGGACTTTATGTTTGGTTGTTTCCTTTTTTTATGCAAGCTAGATAATCTCATTCATCATTCAAAAGCATGGCAGGTACTGCGTTGCCTATTACGATGAGTTTCCCTTGACTGATAATATATGAGCATAACATAAGAAGACAAACATATATAAATAAAAAGGAGAGAAAAATGTCTCCACATGTCAAGATTTTTTAAATATATTAATGATCATTTGCTTTCTTTCTTCTATAGCAGAAACCAAACCTCATTTGCTACACACAGTCTGATGTCAGTTCACTGCTTCACCATTAAACATAGTACAACATTAACAATAACATTGTCACATAATAAGGTCACCTGATTTTGGTATTGAAAATAAAAGGCGATCAATATCTGAAGGGATAAAACAATGACAGTAAACAGAATAACTTAGTAGATTTTGCCTTCCCAGAACTGAGAAATTCACTCATTTCTGGCCTTACGATTCAAGTAGGAAACAAACTAATGGTTTGACAGAGCCAAAAGTAAGCCCAGGGTAATGAATAAAGGGTAATTCCTTTCATATCTGGCAGTTATATCCTAGAATAAGTAAAATATTTATATTGCATTCCAGTTCACCTGAGAAATAATATGTAATGTTCCTATGAAAAATCTGTAAATTCTGCTTTAAGGAATGAGCACTGAACAATTTGGCACAGTTCTCCAATAGGTAAAAACATCAAGCTCAAATCTTTTTCTTCAGATACGGACTTTTAAAAACTAAAATATAGATTTTGCAAAAAACATATACTCATGCACAAATATAAGACATGGTAGAAAATCAAACTTAATTTTTTGTGTTTGAATGGGCCAGATGATTTGACTCACTGGAGGCCCCAGAAACTTCCTTAAAACGTAATTGTCTGGAAAGGAGATAGAGGTTAATTTTCATAGAACTTCAGCATTTGAAAGGAGCTTGGAGATCACCCATCCCAATGCCATCATTTTAAAGAAACTGAGGCTCAGAAACATAAGGACAGCCCCAGGGTCATATCTGTGAAGCAGTTGTCACTGCACTTCCAACTTGGTCCACATGTGGTAACTTATAAAACAGTGCGAAATACTCCATGAACTGTTTCTTCCTCATCCAACTAGAAATAGCCCTCCAAAACTATACTCATAAAAACATATGAACTCCAAAACGTGTGAACTCAACATGTCATAATTTCCTTTGAAAGAAGCATTACAGTCAAATTTAATGTCACTAAAAAGGATAAATTCTAAAATAGCTACTAATCCTCTCAGAGGTCACTGCTTTGGAACAAGGAAAGCATTTACTTTAAAAATACGATAAAATGTCCGCTCCAAAAATATAGTCTTTGAAAATACAGCAGATACCTAACGTTCATAGTATGCATGCAGACTTAAAAACCAAACATTTCTTACCCTATACATATATTTCCATCTATATAAAGTTGGGATATAAGATGATCTAATCATATGGTATATGGGAACCCTATATTTTATGCATGATTTTTCTGTAAACCCACAACTTCTCTAAAAATAATAATAGTAATAATAAAGATGACCTAAACACAAAGTGAATGAGATTCTACCCTTGACCATGGGACATAATCATGATTTCTGAAAATGTACAGTTGTACAGTCAATATACTAGCCCATGGGGCCATTTAAATTGAAATTAATTTAAATGAAATAATATTAAAAATTTGGTTCCTTGGCCATACTAGCCACATTTCAAGTACTCAGTAGCCACAAGTGACTAGTAGCTACCATATTGGATAGTGCAGATATAAGACATTTGCATCATCACAGATAGTTCCACTTGACATCATTGCTTGTGCAAAGACTTTCTTATTACTCACCTTAAATTACCCTCCTTCACTTCCTGAATTATTCACATAGTATTATAATAACCTTGGTCCCAGTTCTGGCATTTCTTAGCAATGTGGCACCTGAATAACCTGCTGGTTTGTTCAACTTTAATATCAAAATATAACTCCCTCCCTATTTTTCTCACAGATTGTTGTGAAGCTCCAATGAAATGGTAATGCTACAAATATATGAAGTATTGTGATTTCTGGAGGCTCTTTTCCTTTCTTTCATTTACTGGTGGACTTTCAGAAAAATTATTTTTAACACCTTTTGCTCTTAAAATGTGGAATAAATATTATAATTAAGGAGGATGGAGACTGCATAGAACAACAGAGAAGCTGGATATTTGTCCACATGCATCATTTTTCTAGGCTGTGACTGGCTTATACTCTACATAGTGACTCATTATAAAATAAGTAATAAATTCCAGTGGGTGTAATTGTAGAGATTTCATCAATAGTTGTTTCTTAAAGAGTAAAACTAGTTCATGGTATATTTGTTAATCGTTATAATTATGGAAATAATAGCTAATATTTAGTGAATGCTGACAGCCATTTTGCTAAGTACTTCAGGTTATCTCACTATATTTTCACAACAAACATATGGAGTAAGGAATATTATATTACCGTTTTACTTATCCGGAAACTGAGACTCAGAATCTTAAGAAATTTACAAAAGGTCACAAAACAAGTAGGGGGAGGGAGTATTTGATGGAATTATTTTAACTTTAAAAACTTTTCTTTGAAATATATATATAGGAAGAAAGTATGTAATTCATAAGTGTATACCCCAATAATTTTCCATAAACTGAGCAAATCCATGAAACCAGCACCCACATTAAGAAATAGAACGTTCCCAGAACCCCAGAAGACCCCTTGATCCATTTCCTCTCTCTACCTCCCTATAAAGGATAACTATTATCCTGACTTGTAACATGAAGTTTATTCATTCTCATTGCCATATAGTATTCCATTCTGTGAAATAAAATTTTACTTCATAAACACTGTTGATGGACATTTGGGTTATTTCGAGTTTGGAACTATTATGGAAAATGATGCTATGAACATTCTTGTACATTTTATGGTGAATATATGCACTCATTTCAGATAAGTAGATTCTTATGAGTGGATATGCTGAATTACAGAGTATGTGTTCAACTTTAGTAGGTACTGCCAAAAGCTGGCCAAAATGGTTAGACCAGTTTTCCCTCCTGTGGTGGTTTGAAGCTGTTATGTACTCCAGAAAAGGAGTTCTTTTAACCCATTCCTGTGGGTGCAGATCTGTTGTAGGTGGGACATTTTGGTTAGGTTATTTTAATTGGGATGTGACCCACTCCACTCAAAGTGGGTTTTAATCCTTTTACTGGAGTCCTTTGTGAGACTATAAAAGACAGAAAAAGCCCAACGAGATCTTAGAGAGAAGCCCCAGAGAAGCTGAGAGACAAGGGCACACCCACAGAAGCTGAAAGCAAGGAAACCTGGGAGAGAAAGATCAGCAGATGCCAGCCATGTGCCTTCCCATGTGACAGAGGCATCCCACATACCAGCAGCCTTTCTTCAGAGAAGGTATCATCCTATTGATGCCTTAATTTGGAAATTTTCATGGCCTTAAATCTGTGAATTTTTAAGCTAATAAATCTCCATTATGAAAGCCAACCCATTTCTACTATATTGCATTCCAGAAGCTTTAGCAAACTGAAACATCTCCCTTCATCAGGGTATGAGCATTCCAGTTGAGCCACATATTCATAAACATTTGGTACCACCTGTCTTTTATTTTAGTCATTCTGATGGAAATACCCATATCTCATGATTTTAATTTGTATTCCTCCGATGGCTAATAATGTTGAACTCCTTTTCATATATTTATTGACCTTCTGGAGATCCTCTTTGATAATGTGCTTCTACCTTTCCTTGTTTTTCTATTTAGTTGCCTACTTTTTCGTGGATTTGCAACAACCGTTATTTTTCTAGACATGGGTCCTTTGTCCGACATATGTATTTTGCTATGCCTTTTTTACTCCTCTTGGTACCAGATACCAGGCTTCAGGAAGGTGGACAGGCTTGGTTGATCCACTTCATTTTCTGCTCCTCTAAGAATGTGTTTAAAATGTCCATGATGTACTAAAAACTATCATAATATAAAATAGGATGGAGAAATAAGGTGGTACAGAAATATCTAGTGTCTTGTCCATTAAAAGTGTTGTTTTATTAACTGACCTTTTATTTTCATGGAATGATTGTGTTTATCTATGTATGTTTAAGACTGTCTATGTCTCTGTTTATTTCTTTTAATGTTCTCTTCAAAAGACTTTAACCATTTGGCCTGCTCACCTCTATTCTTTTCTGTTTAGTGTGCCAACTTCTGGGCTTACTTTCTCTGTCTTCCAGTGCTGGCATCAGAGAAGGACAGGATGTATCCACTTTCAGTCTTTAACTGGGACCTTGAACATAGTAGACCCTCAATATTGATCTGTTGACTACAATTGATTGAAGTTCTCATTTCATTTCTATGTAAAAATAACCATAGACTGCTGTTTTCTTTTTAAGAGTTTTGAATACCAACAAGATAACATTCCAGGATAAGACAAAGATAACATACTTTGCGAACAAGGTTTAGGAAAGCTCTAATAGGTCAGGAATTTTCCCCTGATTTTATCTAAATATAAATGGAACGTAAGTCTGATCTCTTAAATGGCATCTCATTAATAATCTCCTTTCCTGTTTTCGCTTAGAGTCCATAAAGATCCTCAACCGTGCATTGGTTCTGTAACAGGCTAGAACTCTACTAGAGGTTTCTCCATGAGTTATTTTATTTAATCCTCACAATTACTGCCTCTGGCAGACCTGAATTTGAAACCACTTACATAGCAGCTGACCCTGGCCAAGTTGTTTTCTCTTTGCATCTTTATTTCCTTATTTGTTAAATGGAAATGAGGATAAAAACCTCATTGGATTAGACTGAGAATTTAAGGAGATAGCATAAATATCCAGTGTAGTATCTGCCATAAAGGAAGTATTCAATGAATGGCAGCTAGAAACATTGATTCATGTAGATACTGGACAATTCAGGTGTCGGTCCCATACATCGTGGGAGAAATCCAGATTGATATATGTAATATGTTCCCTGTTTTATGAAGAGTCATTAAAAACAAGCATATAAAGCATATTCCAGAAGTATTTTTAGCTTCTAAAGTACTCAAATCAATGAAGGAAGACAGCAATCATTTGTGAAACATGTTCTTTTCCTTCCACCCACTATCTATTTGCCAACTTCAAAGAGGTTAAATTATCAGTCCAAAACGTTCAGTTTTAAGGTTCAGTGATTTGACTCTTCAGGCAAAGAATGTTTTGCTTTGTTTATCTGACAAACAAAATTATATCATTAAGGAAAATAGACTTAATTACTTAATAGAAATAGAAGCATTTTCACACTCAAGTAAAACTAGTCTAATTCTCAGGGTAAGCATCTTGGAAAATAAATAGCTGAACTTTACAGGAAAAATTTTTTTATCAGCTTTTGTACTCTGCTGGTTTAAATCTATTATGTACCCCAGAAAAGCCATGTTCTTTTAATCCAATCTTGTAAGGGCAGACCTATTGCAGGTGGGACCTTTTGATTAGATTGTTTCCAGTGGAGATGTGACTCACCCAAGTCAAGGTGGGTCTCAGTCCTTTACTGGAGTCCTTTAAGAGAGCTCACGTTGAGAGAGAGCTCAGAGAGGCTAAGGTATGTAATCCAGAGTTTGCCCCTGGGAGAAGCTAAGAGACAAGCTAAGACAGAAGCCCAGAGACATTTTGGAAAAAGCCACAGAAACCAGAAGCTAAATCTGGGAGAGAACCAGCAGACTTCAGCCATGTGCCTTCCCATGTGACAGAGGAACCCCAGATGCCATTGGCCTTTCTTCAGAGAAGGTATTGTCCTGTTGATGCCTTAATTGGGACATTTTCACGGCCTTAGAACTGGAAACTTGTAAACTAATAAACTTCCATTGTAAAAGCCAATCCATTTCTTGTATATTGCATTCCAGCAACTTTAGCAAACCGGAGCATATGCCAATCTAGATTTAGATTGCTTTGCTTCTGATATAAAATATTAGTGTAAATCATAAGAAATTTTTAAATATGCTTTATAATTTTAATAGCTAAAATTTTATAATACTTTTTCTTATGATAGATATTTTGACCATACAAAAAGGTAAAAAAAAAGAAAACTCCTATAACCCTAAGACCCAAAGACAATCACTTTTAACATTTTGTGTATTTTTTTATTCTTTTTTCTAAGCATAGTTTTGCTTTGTTGGCAGAGGTTGGTAGTAGGAGGTTAAACATAGTGAATGATTTTCTATATTCAATTTTATAAACTATTTTCCACTTAGCCTTATAATACAACACTCTACATAATCATTTTCCAAAATTATAAAAAGCACCTTATGAACATATTTTTAACAGCTACTTAATCATTCTCTCAATCCTTTTCTAAGCAAATTCTAGAGAAGAATTATAGAAAAGTGATTAAGAATGTGGACTCATGCCACATTTCGGAGTTTAAATCCCAGCTCCATCAGCGACTATATTTGTCCAGGCTGCCAGGACAAATTCCACACAATGGGTTGACTTAAACAATGGGCATTTATTGTCTCATGGTTTCAGAGACTGGAAGGCTTACTTCCTCCTAGGGTAAGTAGCATTCTGGCTGGCTGGTAATTCTTGGGTTCATTGGCTTTCTGGTCATGTGGCAATGTCCTCTTCTTTTCTGGGTTCTATTGACTTCCAACTTCTGGCTCCTCCCTGTGGCTTTCTCTCCATAAGGCCTCCAGTGATAGGATTAAGACCTTTCCTGATTCTGCTGGCCACTTCTTCACTAAAAATAACATCTTCAAACGGTTCAATTTACAGTGGGTTCACACCCCCAGGAATAGGATCAAGACTAAGAATATGTCTTTAGAAGGGGGTACATAGCTCCATGTGCCACACTATATACAAACTTGAACAAGTTACCTACTACTCTTTGTCTCAGCTTCTTTGAAAATGGGAATATTAATAGTATACCTACCTCATAGGATTGCTTTGAGGATTAAATGAGTTAATACTTATAAAATATTTAAAATAGTACCTCACATATGATAAGCATTCAGTAAATGTTATCTGTTATTCTTATTAGCTATTATAAATCCTTGGTATGGCACTCTAACAACTGAAGTGTTAGAACAAGATAGATATAATAATTGACTGAATTTAAAATTTGTAACATTATTTACAGATGACTTATGCTTTCATAGTTTTAATTTCAACATTTATAAATTATGTGAGGTCAAGTAGTATGAATTCTAATCCTCAATTTTTAATTTCATGCATTAACCTTGTGATTTTACTTTTCACTTGTCAACAGGGTATGTAAATCTTTTGAAAACCATAATTTGTACATCTTTTAATGAAAAGTGCTTTAAAATATAAATTAAAATTTAAATGGAATCAAAATGTTAATCAAAGTTAAAATTAAAAAATTTAAATTTCTGTCCCTCAGTTACACTAGCCACTTGATAGTTTCACTAGCCACGTGGTCACCCTACCCAGACTAATAGCTATGCATGGCTACCATGTTGGACAGAGCAGATATAGAACGTTTATCATTGCAGAAAGTTCTACCGGACAAAGATTTGGGCAAAAAGTGGCATGCTTGGATTTTGCATCAATTCATGAGTAATGTGCTTTCACCCCAATTTTATTCATCTAATTATGCAATATATAGCAATTTAAAAATGTTTCTAATATGACCCAAACTTAATATCATTTGAGAACTGGTTCAATCATCTATGGTGAGGATCAAATGCAAAAAAAGCAAAATGTGAGTGATATACATGATATTTCACATTTTTTCTTTTCAGAGTGAAGTGGTAAACTACTCTCAAGATACTTAACAAGTGTTATCTTTTCAAATACTTAATAATTTCACAGATTAAACACAGTTCTTAAATAACTTAAATTGGAAAATTGAAATTTGCTCAAAAGTAGGGAGATTAGTATATTGAACCTACATCACCAAGTTTCAACAATTTATCAATTAATTGCCAATCTTATTTCCTTTATAACCTTTCTGCTCTCACCAGCACCCTCCTCAAGATTATTTTGAAGCAAATCTTAGACATACCATTTTGTCTATAAACATTTTATATGTATTTCTAAAAGTTAAAAACTTTTTGAAACATAATCACAATATCCATTATCCAAGCAGAAAAAAAATATTAGTAATTCTTCATATTATCGACTATCCAGTCATTAAGCATGGCTTTTTTTTTTTCCTACAAAAGTTTATTCTTAAATGTACAGCAGGCTCCAAGACAAAACTTCATTCTAGCTGTAAAGTGGCAAAAGGTGTTATAGCAGGGAATCTGGATGTTTAAACAGGAATGGAAGCAACAGTACCCATGGCCTCAGGCACAAGGAGTGGCTTACCTTTTGCCAGATTTATGAATCCCACTTGTGGCCAGAGGGCCCTTCCCCGCAGCCTTCACTTTCAGCTCCTCCAGTTTCTTCTGCTTTTCTTTTTGTTTCTTCTTGAAAGCCCTATCCTCCTCGTCCATGTCTTTGGCTTGCTTCTTGGGCTGCTTCAGGGGCTGCTTCTTGCCATCCTCATGGCCAGACATGGCGCTTGCCACCTGCCGCCCCTTCCCTAGACCCCAAGCATGGCTTTTTAAGACCATAAAAAAGCCTCTTAGCTTTTCTGACTTTAACACAAAATTTTAATGTTGTGGGAGGCACATTTGATAATGTCACTCATTCAAGATGACTGATCATTTGATGTCGGAAACAGTATAGGTCAATATTCAGGAAACGAATGCAGTATTATTACCAAGAGAAAGAAAACGACTTAAAGCTATTTGTCATAGGCCAAATTATCCTAATATTGTGTATATTAACAGACTGCACTATTTGCACTATTCTAGTCACAACAGAAAACAACCCTTTGGTATAAAGGGTGAGACAAGTAGATTAATAAATACTTTGCACATGTATTTGCAAATCTAGTATAAACAAATGGACTAGTTAACCCTTGTGTACCTTGAAGAAGGACAATATTATGTGGAAATTCATTTTTGGTAAAGGATTTTATAATTTCTAATTAACTATGAGAGATTGATTAATAGTAAAAATGAATGTGAAAAAAATGTAAAATGTTGATGATAAATGTCCTAGTCACAGGCCAGAAGGAAGAGATGGACTGTGGATTGTGAAACTTTTGACCTATTTAGTCCAGAGATACAGATACAGAGATGAATAGACATGACATGCTATCATTTGAATTGAGATTACTAGTAGGATTTACTGAATGTATTAGGAAATTTTGTAGTCATTGTAGGATCTAATGGGGAAGAAAAATATAAACAAAGGAGGGATAAAGGTGCAGAAAAGAGGAAAACACAGCTGGATACCCAATTGGTTTTGATGAGGTGTATGTGTAAATCTGAGTTACACACACACACACACACACACAAAGTAGGCATTTGTAAAATGTACTGCATAGTCTCTGAGGTTCCATCCATTTCTAAGTTGATGATTCTAAGTAGCAGATTCCTTCTGGAATTTTAGTTTGCTTTCCAACAATTCTTCCCAGCAAATAACTTTTATTGTTTTAATTCAATCATCCAGTAGTTCATCCCAACATTCTTTCCTTCACCAAGCACCTGTAACAATCTATTATGACCTTGTAGTATATAGTGGGGACTATAAAAATGAACTAGACACCCTGTCTGCTTTTGAGGAGCTCATTATTCACAGCAAGAGCAGACAATTATACAGGTAATTCCTGATCTTCCAGGGTAAGGAGGAGTGAAATTAAGAGGTAGTCTCAAGGTGTTCCAGGTAAGAGAAGCTTTGAAGGTTACCAAGTAAAACCTGGGAAAGAAGAATATTCAGTGCCTGGAGAAATGGCAGGTAGTTAAGTGTTGTTGAGGGGAGGTTACAGAGCAATTAGGCTGCACAATTAGGAGCTGACACATGATTAAGGTCTCTGGCATGCTGAGGAATTTGGAGTTTTATCATGGAGGCAAAGGAAGTCACTTGAAAACTCAAATTGGAAATGTGACAAGATCAAATCTAAATTTACAGCAACCAATCTGAGGATCAGGTGGAAGTGAATTGCAGGAGATTAGAGATGTGTAGTGCAATTAAAAGACAGCTATAGTAATCCAGGTAGGAGTCATGCATGATAGACCAAAGCAGGAACAGTGGACATTCAGAGGTGGGGACACAGCCTAGAGATATTGCAGAGGTAGAACTGGCTACAGGTGATAAGGGCCCCACCCCAGGAAATTATGATTTAATAGGTCTGGAAAGGGATCTTGAAACCAATAGTTTAAATAAAATTTCCTAGGTAATGCTGATGACTAGTCAAGTTTGAGACCCACCAGTGGAGACTTGAATGTCAAAGAAAAGAGGATGGCAGTTGGAGGGCTAAAGCTGTGTTGAAAATCAAAAAGCCTTCATTGTTCTCATGCTGGAGAGAGCCAACAGGAAGTACGAAGTTGGGACAGAGAGAAGAGAGGATGGCCCTAGACTCCTGAGGAGCTAAGGGGTGGGGGTGGGAGCACTAGACCCCTGAGGAGCTGAGATCATGGAATCCATTGTGCAGAAGAAACTCTTTGAACAAGAGAAGGATCTTCTGTTTGAGATAGGAGTGGAAAGAAAGTAAAGGTAGGCACAGACAGTTGGAGAGGAAAGGATAGGAGTATATTGCAGGAATTCTACCTTATTCACCCTTTCCTCAGTAAAGAAGGTGGTGAGAAATTAGGACATTTTCTGAGAAGGCTGAGGTGCTTGAGAGGAATGGAAAGAATCATGGAGAAGATGAGCGAGGGCTTATGAACGATAAAAGTGCCATTGCCTTACAGAGCCCTGTTGAAGTGAAACTGTGTATCTGTACTGTTACCAATGGTCATGACTGTGTGATTTTTCCTCATATTGGGTTGCTGAATTTAGCAAATAAAAATACAGAATGCCCAGTTAAATCTGAATTTCAAATAAACAGTGAATAATTTTTTAGCATAATTATGTACTTAAGTATGTCCTGTTCAATATTTGGGACATCTTAAAACTAAAAAATTATTCATTACTATCTGAAATTCAAATTGAACTGGTTATCCTATATTTTATCTGCCAATACTATATGAGAATTTTAAAAATCAGCTGTAAGAGGGCAATGACCTAATACTTAAGTTAAAATTGGAGTTTACTATGAAAATCACTTCATTTATTAATATTTATTTTAGTTGCAGAAATGGTCCACTGTTAGCAGATAGGGCAACAAACACACACTTATAACATGGCAATAACTACAAGAAAAACTGACTAGATGGTGACTGCTGAGATGTTTCTTTACTACCTGCCTCTGTCCCATTTCTAGAAACATCCACCTTCACCTCTGACCCCGGGAGTCAGCATTTCCTGTTCCTGATCTGACACAACCAGAGTGGATTCCTTTGAGTCAACAATGTCTCAATATTGATTGTTAAGCTATAATTCTCACAGAATTGTAATATTCTCCCCACTCCACCCCCAAAAAATCATCTTCATTACTTAAATGATCTCTTCTCTTCTACATAAAAGGTAAGAATTTATAAAGGAAAAGGTACTATTCTGGTTTACTAGAGCTGCCATTATGCAAAATACCAGAAGTTGACTGGTTTTTATAAAAGGGATTTATTAGGTTACAAATTTATAATTCTAACGCCATGAAAGTGTCCAAACTAAGGCATCAGCAAGATGATGACACCCTCACTAAAGAACGGCCGATGGCGTCTGGAGCACCTCTGTCAGTTGGGAAGGCATGTGGATGGCATTTGCTGATCTTTTGCTTCTGGGTTGTGTTTCAAAATGGCTTTCTCCAAAATGTCTCTGGCTTCTCTCAGCTGTCAACTTGGTTCTCCTGTGACATTTCTTTCTAAGCATCTGGGAGTCCTCTCTTAGCTTCTCAGGGGCAAACTCTGGGCTTCGTCTCTTAGCTTAGCATCTCCAAATGTCCTTCTGTCTGCATCTCCCATAGTCTCCAAGCATCTGGGTCTGTGTTGGCTCTTAGCTTCTCTCCAAAATGTCTCTCTCTGCTTCTTTGAGCTTCTTTTCTCTGTGAACTCTCTTAAAGTACTCCAGTGAACTAATCACCGGATGGGTGAAAATGATCTAATCAAAAGGTCTCACCCACAGTTGGTGAGTCACATCTCCATGGAAATAATCAAAAGTTTCCATCCAATAAGACTGGATTAAAAGCTCATGGCTCAGTAGGGGTGAGATTGAGCCTGGGTGGGGGTGGGTGAGGCTGGCTTGGGTTGGGGGTGAGGCTGGCTTAGGGTGGGGGGTGAGGCTAGTCTGGTTGGGTTGGGGATTGGGTTAGGCCTGGGTGGGGGGTGGGTGAGGCTGGCTTGGGTGGGGGGTGAGGTTGGGTGGGGGTGAAGGTGCCCTTGGCATGCTCAGGGCATCCATCCCCAGCCACAGAAGGCCAAGTCCCAGGACAATAACGGGATGTTAGCGAGTGTCAGCAAAGGTAAAGCGCAGTGCATGGTGGCAACTTAGAGGACCAGTGAGACGAAGGGGCAGATTGCAGGATCCAATTCAGGATACCATGTGGCATTTGGAATAAAGTCAACTTTAGAAAATATAAAGTAGTTTTAAAAGCTGGAAGTAAAACTATGGGAAAAATTATAAAAGTTATGAAAAACTAAAAAATATGTAAAGAAACTTGTCACATTCATGGATTGATGACTCAACGTAAAGATGTCAGTTCTCCTGAAACTGAGTAACAATCAGTGTCATCCCAAACTTAGGAGAGTCAAAAAGAAAATGGTTTGAAATCTGACAAAAGGAATCAAAAAAGTGGATTGAAATGCAAGGACATTTCAGAGACCCCTGAAAGACCAGGAGGAGGACAGGATCCCCCAGGTACCAATGGACAGTTAAGAGCAGCCTGGAATAAAATACCTCATAATAAATTTCACCAAGAAGGTGAAAACTGGCATACTGAAAACTACAAAATATTGCTGAACGAAGTTAAAGCAGCCCCAAATAAATGGAAAGGCAGCCCATGTTCATAGAATGGAAGGCTTAGTATTGTTAAGATGTCTATACTGCCTAAAGTGATCTACAAGTTCAATGCAATCCCTACCAAAATTGCATCAGCCTTTTTTGCAGAACTGGAAAAGCTTGTCTGCAAATTCATGTGGAATTGCAAGGAACCCTGAGTAGCTAAAACAATCTTGAAGAAGAAGAACAAAGCTGGAGGATTCACACTTCCTGATTTCAAAATTTATTACAAAGCTACAGTAATTAAAACAGTGTGGTACTGGCATAAGGATGGATGTGGAGAGCAATGGGCTAGAATTGAGATTCCACTTTGCACATCCATGGCCAGTTGATTTTCGACAAGGTGCCAACCCCATGGAATAGGAAAAGAACAGTCTCTTCAGCAAATGGTGCTGGGACAACTGGGAATCCACATGCAAAGGAACAAATGTCGACCCCTACCTCTCACCATAAACAAAAGTTAATTCAAAATGGATCAATGACCTAAATATAAGAGCTAATACTACAAAACTCTTACAAGAAAACATAGGAAAATATCTTCAGGATGTTGTTGTAGGCAATGAATTTTTAGATTTCACACCCAAAGCACAAGCCACAAAAGAAAAAATAGATAAAATGGACTTCATCAAAATTTAAAACTTTTATGCATCAAAGAACATTAGCAAGAAAATGAAAAGACAACATACAGAATGAGAGAAAATATTTGGAAACCATGTATCTGTAAGGGTTTAATATGCAGAATATTTAAAGAACTACTACAACTCAACAATAAAAAGACAAACAACCCAAGGATTTGAATACCCGTTTCTTCAAAGAAGATATTCAAATGACCAATAAGTATATGAAAAGATTCTCAACATCATTAGCCATTAAAGAGATGCAAATTAAAACTATAAGATACCCCTTCACACTACTCGGATGGCTATTATTAAAAAACTGAAAATAACAAGTGTTGGCAAAGATGCAGAAAGACAGAAATCTCATACATTGTTGATAGGAATATAAAATGGTGCAGATATGTGGAAAACAGTTTGGTGGTTCTTCAGAAAATTAAACATAGAATTATCATATGACCAGGAATTTCACTCCTGGGCATATACCAAAAAGAACTGAAAGCAGAGAATCAGACTGATGCTTGCACACCAATGTTCATCGCACATTAGTCACAATAGCCCAGAGGCGGAAGTAACCCAAGAGCCCATCACAGATGAGGCATAAACAAAATGGGGTCCATCCAAACCATGGAATATGTTTCAGCTGTAAAAAGAAGGGAAGGCTGGCACATACCACCACATGGACGAAACCTGAAGTGAGTGAAATAAGCCAAACACAAAAGGACAAATACTGCGAGATGTATATGAAAAACTTAGAATAAGCAAATTCATAGAGACAGAAAGCAGAGTAGTGGTTTCCAGGGGAGGGAGCAATGGGGAGTTATTGCTGAATGAGTGTGAGTTTTCATTGGGGATGATGAAAATAGTCTGGAAATAGTAGTGAATAGTATACTTAATGTCAAAGAATGGTCCATGTAAAATGTTTAAAATGAGTTTTGGCTTATGTATATTTTATCACAATTAAAAATAAATGAATACGTAATTATGAAAAAATAAAAAAAAAAAAGCTCATGGCTCTTCTGGGGTCCATAACAGTTTCAAACCAGTACAGGTACATTTTCATAATCTATGCCATATTAGTTCTTAGAACATTCCGAATGGAAAAGTAGATCATATCTTTAATAGGGTAATTATTAAAGAAGCAATTTTAAAATGATTGAGTGAGCAGCAGGCATGATGCCTGGCTGAAGATGGCAAGAAGAAGCCCTTGAGCAGCCTAAGAAGTAGGCCAAGGAGATGGATGAGGAAGATGAAGCTTTCAAGCAAAAACAAAAAGAAGAGCAAAAGAAATTTGAGGAGTTAAAAGCAAAGGCTGTGGGAAGGGTCCCTGGTGGAATTAAGACATCTCGCAAAAAGTAAGCTGTTCCTTGTGCTGAGGCCATGGAGACCCTTAATTCCATTCCTATTTAAACATGTGGACTCCTTGATACAACATCTGTTGCCACATCTCACTAGAATGAAGTTTTGTCTTGAAGCCTGTTGTGCATTTAAGAATAAACTTCTGAAGGAAAATAAAGTGACTGAAGGAAAGAGTTGATCCTTATGGATGTTCATCCTTATTTACTTTTGGAGTTGTACTTTGATCAATTAAAACCTTCATTATGATGGCAATATTTGGGTCCTGATTTATAGTTATGAAATACGCTGCTAGCTGCTGAACCAGTATTGATTTTCTTTTTCTTACTTAATAACAGAAATTTGATTTTATTCCAGGTAGTAATCGGACAAGCTAAAAGGCTCCTTTCCACAGCCTTTTAGGCAGCTAGACATGGAACTTTCAGAAAGACTCTTTAAGGAAGGGGCAGCCAGCTTGCATGAACCCTTTTTACTCTGTCCCTGTCTTAGTTTCCTTTGGCTGCCATAACAAAGTACTACAAACTGGGTGGCTTAAAACAACAGAAATTTATTTTCTCACATTTCTGGAAGCTAGGAAGTCTGAAATCAAGGTGTCAGTAGGGCCATGCTCTCTCTGAAGGCTCTAAAGTCTGTTCTTCCTTGCCTCTTTCCAGCTTCTGGTGGTTACCGGCTATGCTTGGTACTCCTTGGCTTGTGGCAGTATAACTGCAATCTCCACCTCCATCTTCATATGGCTATCCTCCCTCTGTGTCTGTCTGCATCACTTCTCCTCTTATGTGGACACCTGTGATTTGGGATTCAGGCCCAGCCTAATTCAGTATGACCTCTTTACCACTGCCAAGACTGTATTTCCAAGTAAGGTCACATTTATAGGTACTTAGGATTAGGATTTCAATAAATATCTTATTGGAGAAACAATTCAACCCATATCACCACCTCCCCACCCCACCCCCATTTCTCTTGCTTCTTGCCTGGAACGCATACATGGTGTCTGGTACTCTGGTAGCCTTCTTGGACCATGAGAAAACTTCAAGGATAGAAGCCATGGCTAAGAATGGTACAGAAGGAAAATAGGAAGGGCCTGGGTCTTGGATGAGTCTAAGGCACCATCCTTCTAGATCTGAACCACCCACTCCCCAGCTTCTTTTATCTGAGAGAAAAACAATTAAAGATCCTGTTGTTTTTGGTATTGTTTTTTGTTGGTGTTACTGGATACCAAATATGGACCTCAATGGATATATATTAAATGGATAATATATTTAATTGTGAATATAAATAAAGGTGGTATTGCTTGGATTAGTAATAACAGTGTTACTTATGAGTGTTCACTCTCTTATTGAGTGTGCCAATCTCTGAAATACTTTCTAAACATTTTCACAATCACATTTGATTCTCACACAACCCAGTGAAGTAGGTATTGTATATACTCCATTTTTCGTATGAAGAAACTGAGCTCAGGAATGTTAAGAAACTTACTGAAAGTCAGGATTCAACCCAGACAGACTGCCAGGAGAGTCCTGACTTCTCCTAGTGACAGAAAGCAAAGGGAATTTTATAATTTTTAGTAGATCAGTCATTTGTCAAATTTTCATTGAGAGTTTATTATGAACCTTGTTCTTTAATGGAAGCTGAATACATTAAAAAAATGAATAAGACATGATCTGGTTTGCTAATTGCCATTTTGCAAAACACCAGAAATGGATTGGCTTTTATCAACGGGAGTTTATTTGGTAACAAAGTTACAGTCTTAAGGCCATAAAGAGTCCAAGGTAAGGCATCAACAATAGGGTACTTTCACTGAAGTATGGCCGATGGCATCCAGAAAACCTCTGTTAGCTTGGAAGGCACATGGCTGGTGTCTGCTTGCTCCCAGGTTACATATCAGAATGGTGTTCTCCAAAATGTTGCTCTTGGGGCATTTTGTCCTCTCTTAGCTTCAGCTCCTCTTCAAAATGTCACTCTCAGTTGCTCTGAAGTCCCTCTGTTTGTGAACTCTTTTTATAGGACTCCAGTGAACTAATCAAGATCCACCCTGCATGGACGGGGCCACACTTCCATGGAAGCAGTCAATCAAGAGGTCACACTCTAATCAAAGGCATCACTCACAGTTGGATGGGTCACATCTCCATGGAAACACTCAATCAGAAGGTTGCAACCTAATCAACACTAATACGTCTACCCCCACAAGATTGCATTAAAGAATATAGCTTTTTCTGGGGGACATAATATATACAAACCAGCACAACATGTATCCCATCTTTGTGGCTCCTGGTTTAAGGAGAATAATTGGGAAATGTTCTTATATCAATAACATACCAAAACTGACAAATCTGATTTAATAACTCTAAGAAAATTGTGAAACAGGGAAAGTTTTTTTGTCAGAGCCCTCACAATCCTAATTGATCCTTTCCTCATGTCAATTTATAGACAGGACAGTTGTGTACAGTTGTGCAAGATGATGCATTACATGATAGTCTGCGGTTGGGGGGGCTTCCTTCACATCCATAGTCATCATCAATTTGCATATTTATCATGATTTTCTGGCAGATGTCATGTTTTTCATTTTGGGTTAGTAGCAAGGCCAGTGATGTGCTTTGCTCCCCTACTGCAGGCACCCTAGCTTGTGATCCCTCACCCAAAGCACTTGTGTCCGCTTTAGTACCAATCCTATCCTAACCCAACAAGCTCTGTCCCAAAGAGTTCCCCATGTACTGGAATTAACCCTCTTCTCCCTTTGGGGTCTTGTTATTATTTAGTGTCAAGGCAACAAAGTCCAATTACTAAATTATGATAAAAATTGAAATTAGTCTGTATTCTTGGTTTTCTCTTTTGCCAAGACACACTTGCATACCCAAAGCCTTAACTCCAAGAACTGAGAAGGAGAGGGAGGGAGGAAAAGAGAGAAAGAAAGAGAGAGAAATTTTAGTAAAGTAATAGCCTTTTAAAAATTACACCGCTGTTACTGCAATCTGCAATCCCATTGCCCATCTGCATCTCTTATCCCAGAAAGAACCGAATTCAACTCTTTAATATGTCTTTTTTTTTTTTTCTGGTATTTGCCTCCATATTTCTAAGTAATCTGCTTATACTGGTCTGTCTTATCAATTTCAAATTTATGTATTAATATCCTGTTATTTATAACCCCTTTCCCCGCTTTCCTTACATCGCCCCACTCTCACAAGATAGTTACATCACAACTTTTGGTTAAATAAATATTCATTGTTTACATTTTCATGCCTATGTAAATATTGCCCCCTCGAGCCAAGTTCTTCCTGTAAAACACTGTTTTTCCTAGCATGAATGATTGCTTTATTTTGTCATTTCTTGACATTAAATAACTGCCTCATTTCTCAATTTCTCACAAGAAATCTTTATACATGCTCCATCATATCTGTCAAATATTTATCAGTATTTTTCAAGTGCTCAAACATATCAGGTAATCTATCAATTCTATTTTTTCCTGAAGGCTACCCACATCCTCCTGCTCAAATCTTGCTTGATTTACTTCTGGGATTGTTACGAAGTTGTCATTCAGGGTGTCCTTTCTTTACTTTCTTGTTTTGAATACCTTCCTTCCTATGGTCCCTGAAGTCCTGTCATGAATACCCCCTCATCAGTATATTCTCCAGTATTTCCCTATGGAAGCTAAACATTGGAATTTGGACCTGTCTTCAAATGTCTTTATTTACCCTGATACTTGACTGTTAAAAATCATTGTCTCACAAAATTTTGAAGTATGGCCTCATTGTTCTCTAGGTTGCTAGATTGCTGCCAAATCTGATGCATACTAATTTCTATTTCCTTGCATGTGAACTGGTTTTAAGTGCAACGTTTAAGCTTTTTTTTATTCCTGATGTACTGAAATTTCGCAGCGAAATGCCTTGGTATGGATCTTTTTCATTTATTCTGCTGATAACTAAATGGGTCCTTTAAATCTGGAGACTCATGGCCTTTGGTTCCAAGAAATTTTCTTAATGTTTTTCTGGAACTCCTGTTTCTTCAGCTGTTCTCCAGTATTGATCCTTAGGATCTATTGTTTTCTTTACTAATGTCTTTCTATTTGTCTTATGTCCTATTTTTGGATTTTCTTAATTTTATCCTTCATCTCTTCTATCAAAGTTTTTATTTTATCGTAATGTTAATTTTCCAAGAGCTCTTCATTGTGCTTTTTCATGTCATCTTGTTTGTTTGTTTGTTTTATGGATACAACATCTTGGGAGAGGTTAGGTATATACCAGGATACCAATACCTGTAGTTCAGGTTAGGAAAGACGGCTGGAATTTCCTAGCAGGCCTCCAAGAGGGGAGATTTGTTAGAATGTTATCTGCCTTCTTTAGAAGGATAGGAGGAAAAAATGATACTAACATACTTCCTCAGAATATCACCAGGAAAAACGTAGGGTCAACATCTTCTCAGAGTAGCTTCAGGACTGCCCTCGTTTGTGTCTATAGAACAAAAATCATTTTTGAGTTAGGACACAACCCTAATGCATGGATTATGTTGGGTTATAATAGGCATCAGACAACCAAATGGACCAGAAACTTATTTCCAACAGAGTAAGACTTTTCTTATCATTGAGATCTCATCAACACCGAAAGATCAAGTTAGATTTCATTCTGTCTTCTAATTTTCTGGCTACAGGATTCCTTAACTTCAGAAATAACTCAGCCTACTTATAGAGACCATAGGCATTTGCCCAATTTTCTGTTTTGAGAGGCACCTAAATGCACAATAATAATTGAGGTCCACAAGCTTCCTCACACTGAATGATTTTCCTCAGTTTCTTCCTTGTTTATGATGCCTTCTCTTAACTGGGCTAAACTTACACTCTGTAGTTCTCTCAGTTCTTTTGGTTTTTAGAACTGTCCTAAAAGACCATTCAAGTAGTCAAAAATCTTTATCTTTTCTAACTCTTACATTAGTCTCAGATTAACCTCTCTCTTTTTTTCCCCTGAGGTGATCTTACTGTATTAACTTCCCTTTAGGAAGTTCTGTAACAATTTGGGGAGAGGAAAACACCACAGCCTCACCCCTGCTTTACTAAGCATTCTCTCCAGCTGGTCAGTCAAAAGTTTCGTACAAATGTAATTGTCTTATGTGAAAATCAGAGTCCTGTTTAAGAAGATTAAGAGAAAGACAGTCTGTCCCTTTCTTTTGAAGACAGTGGAGGCTGTCCTGTGCTCATTGTACAGATACGTTATCTCAGGCAGTGGCTGAGCCACTTCCTTTCCTGCAGAAGAGAGAGGTACTGCCCTGAGTCACTGCCCTCTGTTGCTAGGTGCTTGTTTGCTGAGTAGTGGCACACTCCACCCCCATCTCTCCACACACACAGTTCTGGGGAATTGCCCCAGTTTTCAGCTCTGCTGAGATAGTTTGTGACTCATTCTCTCTTCTCTCCAACGACCTTTAAAAGGGACATATTTTACCATCTGATAAACTTCTCTAATGTTTGTGCAGGTAACCCCTATTTTTTTTCTTTTTCTTTTCCTTTTTCTTTCTTTCTTTTTTTTTTTTTTTTTGGTCATTTCTCTTGTAGGCCTTTTCCTATTATTTTGACCATAAGCTATAGTTAAGACTAAAACCAATAACTTTATTTTGAATGCCATTTATATAAAGTTGGCTTTCTATTCTGTTTCCCAGATAAAATATTTTCTTTCCGTTGGGGAAAAACAGTACAGGATCTTATTTTCTATGGGACAGTCAAAATTACATTTCCCATTAATTGCTATCAGTAACCATCCAAAATAAAATAGGGAACTGCAATCCTAGGAGTTCTATTTAGTATCTGTTTATTCATAGCTTTATTTAGAATTCTTTTACAGGAATGACAAAGATTGCCAGTACTAGCAAATTCCAACATCCAATCTTTGCATTATTCTGCAATGGTGTTTTTTTTTTGAATCTTAATCAAGGATATTTGTGTTTTTTTGAATCTTAATTCAAGGATTTTTTTTTGAATCCTAATTCCAAGAAACTTGATTCTTTACTTCATTTTATTGTTGTAGTTGAAAACTATTACTATAATGAAATATCTTCCACCTTTTAGAATTGAAAAACCCCTAGCAATATTTTATGTTAGAATTCTTGGCATGCTTATTCACAATTTAACCTTCTGTAAGGTAAAAAACCATATGATTGGGTTGTGGAAGATGTATCTTTGTGTACTTAACCTCTATCACTAACCCTGGAGTCAACTGGATTAAAAAATTACAAACAGCTCAATTTTGTTGGAACATAAGGTGTGAGGGTGGGAATGGCAGGAGATGATGTAGGAAAGACAGCAATAAAAAGCTTAAATATTGTCATTTTAGGGTTTGTAATACCTCTAGAGAGAAAGGCTGGGCATAATCTCATTTTAGGAAATCTGAAATTTAGATTAATTTTTCAAATGTAAGGAAATTGTTCCAGTTTGCTAGAGCTGCCATCATGCAAAATACCAGAAATGAATTGGCTTTTATAAAGGTGGTTTATTTGGCTACAAATTTACAGCTCTACAGCAATAAAAGTGTCCAACTAAGGCATCAACAAGAAGATACCTTCACTGAAGAATGGCCAGTGGCGTCCAGAAAACCTCTGTTAGATGGGAAGGCATGTAGCTGGTGTCTGCTCCAGGGTTCTGGTTTCAAAATGGCTTTTTCCAGAATGTCTCTAGGCTTGTCTCTCTTAGCATCTCTGGGCTAGCATCTCTGAGCATCAGCTCCCAAGCATCTCTCCAAAAGTCTCTCTCAACTGCAGCACTGAGCTTCTTCTGTCTGTGAGCTCTTATAGGATTCCAGTGGTTTAATTAAGACCCACACTGAATGGGCGGGGTAGCACCTCCATGGAAATAATCTAATCAAAGGTATTACCTACAGTTGGGTGAGTCACATCCCCATGGAAACACTCAATCAAAAGTTTCCACCTGACAAGATTGGGTTTAAAGATCACAGATCTTTTGGGGGGACATAATATATCCAAACCGGCACAGAAATATATTTCAAAAAATTGAGATGAACAATATAGCACTCCCATATAGATCAAGAGTGTTTGGAATTCCAGAAATACATTTATCATTATATAGTTCAAATGGTGCTAGTAATCACACTAATACTGAGTATATGCTCTCTAGTATAGTGGTACTGGTTTAATGCCTGCTTGAGTGAGTGAGTGAGTGGGGAAATATCAAAAGAAACAATGTGCTTCACAGGGAACTTTTTAGTAATCTCACATTTAAAACAATATGTATGAGTGTGTATATGTGAGAAGAAATAAAAGCACAGAAGTGCAGAGTCAAAAGGTAACCATATGCCTAAAGAATCCCTTGAAATTATTTTTTAAAAACTGTCTAAAATATTCCTTCCTTTTTTCCTTCTTGTCTGCCTCCCTCTGTCCTTCCCTCCATTCTTCCTTTCTTTTCTGTTATAGTTGAAGAAAGAAAGAAAAGAGAGAGAGAGGAAGGAAAGAAGGAAGGAAGGAAGGAAAGAACGAAAGAAGAAAGGAGATAGAGAAAGAAAGAGAAGGCGAAGGTTAAGTTTGGGTTCGTGGCTGGGACCTGCATATAATAGATCCCAGCCAGGCCTGTCCACTCTTTGTGCGTGTTTGCAGACTGGTCATTGTTAAAGAGTGGCAACAAGATATGATTGCAATGCCACTGTACATGTATAAGACTTGGTCATTTTTATATGACAGTGATGGTTAATTTCACATGTCAACTTGGCTAGGTTATGGTGTTCAGCTGTTCAGTCAAACACTGATCTAGTTGTTACTGTGGAGGTATTTCATAGATGAGTTTAGCATGTATAATCAATTGATTTTAAGTAAAGGAGATTACCTTTAGCAAGATGGGTGAGCCTCGTCCAATCAGTTGGAGGTCCTAAAAGGGAGAACTTGGGGTTTCACGAAGCAGAAGGAATTCTGCCTCAAGGCTACACCCTCCACTCTTCCTGGCCTCCTCTACAGATTCAGACTAAAGACTTCAACATCAATTCTCCTGGAATTTCCAGCCTCCGACCTGTCCAACAGAACTAAGACTTGTCAGCCCCCTCAATCACATGAGCCAGTTCCTTACAATAAATCTCTTTGTATGCATCTATATCCTGTTGGTTCTATTTCTCTGGAGAACCCTCACTGATACAGATTATTTGTATTTTTATTGTTGAGTTGTAAAAGTTCTTTAAATATTCTGGGTACAAGCCCCTTATGAGATAGATGATTTCCAATATTTTCTCCCATTCTGTGGGTCATCTTTTCACTTGCCTAATGGCACCATTGGTAGCACAAAAGTTCTTAACTTTGATGCTTCCATGGAGTAGGCTGAATAATGGCCTCTCAGAGTGTCCATGTCCTACTGGAGCTTGTAAATATAGTAATTTATGTGGCAAAAGGATCAACTTAATGACCTTGAATGGAGAGATTATCCTGGATTATCTGGGAGGCCCAGTGTAATGTCAGTTTCCTTATAAGAGAGAGGCAGGGGGTTCAGAAAAGCAGATGTGAAAACAGAAGCAGAGGTCAGAAAGAAAAGTGATCCACTGTTGGCTTTGAAACTGAGGAAGGGGCCATGAACCAACAAATGGAGGCAGCCTCTAGAAGCTGGAAAAGGAAAGGAATAGATTTCCCCTCGATCATCCGCAAGGAATATAGGCATGCAGACACCTTAATTTTAGACCAGTGAGACTTCTGACCTTCAGAAGGTCATAAGGGAAGATAATAAGTTTTTATTGTTTTACACTAAGTTTGTGGTAAGTTGTTAAAGCAACAAAAAGAAACTAATACGATACCTTTGTTTAGGATAGTTTTAAAAACCACATAAGGTAATTATCCTGGAATTTCAAGGGGGCATGGTTAGGGATATAAGAGCAGCAGCAAATGCTGCTTTATAGGATCTGAAACTTATTCAATTTGGGGGGCCCTACTTAAGAAAACATACAAATTTAGAAATTCAAAATTTCCAGGGTCTTTCCCAAAGTCTTGGCCGAGGCTCATGCAATTGAGTGACCCTAAAGCTTAAGGTTAAATCTGCCTTTGCTCCAAAAGGAGAATATTTGATACGAGAGCACTTCCCTTGGACAATCAGAAAACTATCACCACCACCCCAATACATGTCCTCTGGAGATTCAAGAAGCCCTTTTACTGTTTCTCTGAGCCAGAACATGGAAAATTATTGGAGTGATGATTTTCTCTATTGTCCCAAGATAATACATACCTAGTACCACTCTCGTTGTATTGGAGAGAAGGTAATCCATTACATGTAAAGGATGCCTTTATGTATTAAGGCTTAATTTCTTCAAGGAATTGGTTGATAAAGGCTGCCCTAGCCACATATCTTCTGTTATTCTTTGCTGAATATTTATAAAGTTTAATTATAAGGTTTATATATTAGGGTGTTTACTTTCGCTACTCTTCAAACCCAATTTCTGTGAGACTAGTTCACCGCCCTAAGCAACAGTCTCAAATAAAAGGCTTACTCAGAGAAGCCACAAATATGATCAGAGTAGGCAGATATGATCACTCAGTTAGTACCAGAGGAGCAATATCAGTTATTAGGGCTAAGGGTCAAAGGTGAGACCATAAACAGGAAGTGAGGAAAAGCATCAGAATCCAAGGTGATCAGGAAAGCTGAATCAAGACAAGGAGAAAGTGTTGCAAACTTGTTCTTTGTGGGTGTCAGGCACATGGCACAAACACAGGCTTGACTGGATGGTACCAAAGGGAGAGCCAATAACGTGCTAATGACACAGAAAATGCACACTCCTCATTCCTTATGTTGCTCTCATGTTTTTCCTCAAGGAGAATAATCTTTTGATGGGCAGTCATAAAATGAATATTAGTAAAGAAAAGGCAACCACAGTGGAAGAAGAGGTTATAAGGAACATGTTAATATTCTAAATGAGACGAACCCTCCTAACTTGAATAAATTCCATGCCGGATGTGGGATGTAAACTCTAGTTACCTGTTAGCTATGCCCATGTGGAAAAGGACATCCAGAAAGGATCTCGAAGAAGGCAATGCTGAGATGAATCTCAGAGGATGAATGAGACATTTCAGGGTAGACCAGGCAGGGTGAGGAAGGCTAAATAGTATGCACAAGAACTTGCATGAATGAACAGTGAGGTTTGATGGCTTATGAAAATAAATGCAGGACAGGAGTTTAGAAAAGGTTGCCCAACTTTCAGAAGAGTTAAGATGATCTATTCCATTAATTTCTGAAGCAGATGATCCTGAGGTTCTAAAATGGGTTACTAGAGAATGTGTTGGGCCCTTCTAGTTCCCAGTATGGATTATATTGGAAAGATCAACACATCCTAACTCATCTTTCCAAATACTACATCTGCCATTCCTTACTGGCAGAGAGGAGTATGTTGTGTTCTTGTGGTGAGGGGTGGGGGAAGGGTGGGAGAAAGTGGACCACAGGCTAAGGGGCTGAAATGAAATTTAGTATAACATGACACTGGGCATTGAAGCAAGCAATGAATGGGCAGGCCATGGCAATGAGAGATGTTAGGCCAGATGACAGGGAAAGAAATGAAAAAAAAATCGCCAAGGTTCAGAAACATTAGAAAAAGAGTTACAGGAATTGAAAGCAGAATACTGTATCAAAAATATGGATCCCATGATGATAAAAGCAAATGCAAACAGTCTGAGTTAAATAGGGTGAAGGGAGAAAAATGGGAGAAAATATAGGTAGTAGGTCCTGAGCCTACTATTACCTTAAAACAGTGGTTCTCAACATATGGTCACAAATGAACATGACCTGGGAATTTCTTAGAAACACAAATTCTTGGACCCTGCCTCAAACCTGCTGAATCAGAGCCTCGTGGGATGGGATCCAGCACACTATTTTAACAAGCTGATGCACACTGGAGTTTGCAAACCACTTTCTTAGAATTTCAGTTAGAATTTGCAGTTTACTTTAATGGGAGTAGGGAGCTCAGTGTAATTCCAAGGGCCAGTGTCTGTCTTGATTGTTACATGGTAAAGCTTTTTTTTTTTTCAGTCGTACAAAATCTTTGCATTGTGTTTAGATTTCAGAGACCAGTCACAAATCATTTTGTTAAAAGGCCTACTGCAGAAAAGAATGACATTTTCTCTGAACCATCAAGAGTTACAATGAGCTTTTTATAGCTCTAAAAATAACCTAAAAAGAGAAAACTTCCTGAGAATGCTGCTGATTCATTTGTACCAACCAATACAATTTATGAACTATCATCAATTTTCACATCAGCTATTGTATCTTGACTTCCAGCAGTTATTTAAAACAATGTTTCAAAAACAAACAAATAATGTTTCACAAAACCTTAGCATTAACACAAGTATAAAATTTCCTATTGTGTATTTTATAATAGATAAAAACAGGTTCCATAGTACATCCATTTCTTTGGGATAGGAGCTTAGAGAACAAAAAATACACTATAAAATACAATGGGATCTATATATATATATTTCCTTCTCAAAGGCTATGAGTCAGGAAACAGAAACCACACCAGTTATGTCAACAGGAAAAGTTTAATATACGGAGTTGTTGGCTGGTAGAAAGGAGTCACTACTAAAACAGGTAAAGGTGTTTAGAAGAATCTGGTGTAAAAAAAAAAAAAAAAAAAAAATGGCAGCTACTTCTAGACTGTGGAAACACAGACAATAAAAGGACAAAACAGAATCCCAGACTGAGATTCTGATCTCTTCAGAGAGAGGGTGGCTACCACAGGAACATACAGCCTGACAGTGGGAAGGAAGTTGCCAGTGTGTAGGCTGGCACTGGTAGGTAGAAGAGGTCCATATTTGCTGGAGGCTGTAATTGGGCTGGAGCTGATCTCTAGAAGTGACACTCCATTGCCAGAGAGTTTGGATAGGCCAGAACTGCTCAGAAGCTGCTTCTGAAAGGGAGATCGTGGCCTCAGGGCAGCTCCTCTACACAGGCCAGCAGTTGGTCTCCTGCTCTGAATAATAATAATATATAAAGACTGGAATCTGGAAAGGAAATGTGTCTTCCTGCTGCTATTGCCCTGAAGCCTCTACCAGTAGCCTCTACTGAAAAAATGGAAAATGCCCTAGTGGGCAAAGGAAAAATGTTTACAGAATCCAGCTGCAGAATCACAAAGCTGGGCAAAGAATGGTAGATTTGGAGCTGAGAGACAATAAATTGATAACTCTACACTCCACATCTTGGCTACTCAGCTTCCACAGACACTTCAACAGTAAAACAATTCCAGTTTTGCATCCAAGATGCAGCTATCCTTCACACACATGAAGAAGTTCTCACCCTCTTCCCAAACTGCGGAAACACACAGTTCCAAGAATTATTGTAATTACCATACTGCAATTCAGAGTTCCACTGAATATTCTGTAAGTTTAATCTTCTACAACTTGTATATAAAATAATAAATGAAAGGAGAGAGCAAAAGAAAACCATTATTATATACAAATAAATGCTTGCACATAGAAAGCAAATAGAAAATATGCGAAGCTACTACAGTCTTTGTTTCTGCGATTGGGCATGAGGCTGTAGTTGTTATCTATGATTTTTTTATTCCACTATGCATTCCATATTTCTCTTGTGCTCAGGAGTTATTTTAGCTGGTAAGGAATCTTTATCTGGTGGAATAACCTAAAAAAATTCCTGAAGGGTCTGTATTCTGAATAGTTTTACCTTTTGTTGTCGTTGTTGTTGTTGTTATTGTTGTTGCTGAGTCTTCCATTAATTTAGGGCATGGAAATACTAAGAGGCACTCGGAAATTCCCTGGGTTTCAGAGGCAGTACTCCTCGACCTCTTGTGTATTAGCAACCCAATCCCCCCTTCGTAATTGAGATCAATTGTACCAGCCAGTAAAGTAATTTTTTTTCCAGATTATTTAGTAGTATAAGGAGCTGCAAATGACCAGGTGGCATTCTCACCTTCCAATTCCATGGAATCATTATTTTATCTTCTGTTGGAAGCATTTTCCTTCTGGGAACTAAGAATGCCAAACCAGCAGAGCTCAAAGTTGCTGGGATAGGAAGCAAAGATTCTGTAATGGATAATTAGGTATAGTTTTAGGAGAAGCCTCTCCCACTTGATTCTCACTACCATATATTATGGAGGAAAGAATATCATAAGACAGTCTCTTATTCAAAATATATACTTTATTCTGTAAGACAAAAGTCCATATCTTCAGGATGTTTTTTTCCCAAATGGTATCATAATCAAGTTTTCAGAAAGTCATTCTCTATTCAATTAGGCCAGCTATTTTTTAGGCTTCTGAATTCATACATTTTTCTAAAAGAAGGGACTTACATATTTGTTTTTGGAGCAGATAATGAAAATAGTTTAAACCCAATATGACTTGAACCACAGTGAAACATTTGAGAAGATGGATTGTGATGCTTTTATGGATCTTTCAAGAAAATATAAGTTAAATGGATGACTTGGAGTAGAAAATTGTTGAGCACTCATTCCGCAGAAATTCGCAGGTCACTGTCACCTGGGAGGGATATGTCTAACATAGTGCAGAAGAGCCTCTTTAACCCAGGCCTATATCACACTCCAAAAAATGACTTGAATCAGGATATGATGTTGAAGGCATACGCTTCAAATCCAAACAAATATAGGCAAAGACGTTAGAAGAAAAGAAAACTGTACATTAACACCTTCTTAAACATAGATACAAAAATCCTCGGCAAAATATTAGCAGATCAACTTCAACAATATATAAAAAGAATAATACATACAACCAAGTGGGACTTATCCTAGGAATACAAGCACCTAAATAATAAAAACTGTAAAATCAATTGATGCAGGAAAAGCATTTGACAAAATTTAACACCTGTTCATGATTAAAACTCTCAGAAAACTAGGAATAGATGGGAAATTCCCCAACCTGATACAGGGCGTCTACAAAAAGCCTGTACCTCACCTCCAAGTTGAAGACCTTCAACCCAATATCATCTTTATTTGTATTTCTCATGAGCAAGATATCCAAATTTTTTAAAGTTGATATGAAAGCTTTCTTCCATAAGTGAAATGGATCACAAATTTGCATACATAATACATAAAGAAGACAATCTTTCCTTTCTTTCCATTTTCTCAGGATTTCCTGGGATGATTCTAATCTTTTTTGGTTAAAAAAAAAAAAAAGGCAAAATTCCAAAGTGTAGTTTGTAATCTGTTCCAACCCACTCATCTACATCACTCACCTCTATCACTGAATAATTGAAAGTTAGCCTAACATTTGGACACTTACTGCATTGTCTTCTCATACATTCTTAATACTGTATTGCTAATAACTTGATAATGTACCCTTATATTAGAAATAAATAATTAATCAAAGGTGCTGAACTCAGAGAATGTGAGCTGCCAGCCTTTCTTTCTTCCCTAAATATTGAGTTTATCACTTGGATCACTTGGGGCTGGAGTTATAGACTGGAAGTTTAGTGTTTCTTAGCCCATCCTTTGCTGCACACTGAATAAGCATTTGTGGAAACCCCTTCTGAAAGCAAATTAATTTTATTAGAAAGGAACAGAAACATGTTTGGAGGCATGTTTACAGTACTTGCTAAGAAATATTCCCAACACATATTTATTGCTGAAAACTGAGGTATTCTCAGTCTTTGTCTGTACCTTTTATGATTAACATTAAACAGATCAACTCCATTCATTCATACAGTTGGTCCACAAAGATTTGATGAATGCCCACGATAGGGTACTATCCATGTCAGGTTCCCTAGAAGAAGAGACTGAGATGGAGATTCTTGTTTAAATGATTAGTTAAGGGAGTGATCTCAGGAAAAGGGCAGTGAGAGAGGCAGGATGGTACAGGAAAAAAACTCAGCAAGCATGTAGTCTCATTGAGACATTAGCTTCAGTATAGTCCTCTGGAAAATGCTGGATTACATATTGCATCACGGGCCCCATTTGAGGGAAGGGGGCCAAACTTTTGTGCCCTCATCAGTCAGTTATTAGATGGAGGCTGTAACCTCAAAGGTGTGACTGCTCCAGTCTCCTGTTATGCTGAGGGGACTAGAGTAATTCCCTTGAAATGAGGGCAGCCATGAGATACTTGTGCCAGTTTGTATTTTGTCTCCCAAAATGCCATTATCTTTGATGTAATCTTGTGTGGGCAGATGTATCAGTGTTGATTACATTGTAATTCTTTGAGTGTTTCTGTGGAGATGCGCCCCACCCAGGTGTGGTGATGACTCTGATTGGATAATTTCCATGGAGGTGTTACCCCACCCATTCAGGGAGGGTCTAAACTAAATCACTGGAGTCATATAAATGAGCTGACAAACAGAAGGAACTCAGTACAGCTGAGAGTGACATTTTGAAGAGGAGCTACAGCCAAGAGGGACACTGAAGAATGCACAGAAGATGAGAAAGTAGCTGCAGATGAGAGACAGTTTGAAGACAGCTGTTGAAAGCAGACTTTTGTTTCAGAGAAGCTAAGAGACGACAAATGCCCCAAGAGCAACTAAAAGTGACATTTTTGAGGAGCTGAAGCCTAGAGAGGAACGTCCTGGGAGAAAGCCATTTTGAAACCAGAACTTGGAGCAGACGCTGGCCACAAGCCTTCCCAGCTAACAGAGGTTTTCTGGATGCCATTGGCCATCTTCCAGCCAAAGTACCCGATTGCTTGTATGTTACTTTGGACACTTTATGGCCTTAAGACTGTAACTGTGTAACCAAATAAACCCCCTTGTATAAAAGCCAATCCATCGCTGGTGTTTTGCATTCTGGCAGCATTAGCAAACTAGAACAATACTTATAAGAGTAGATACACATAATAGCCAAGGATGGGCACATAAGCCAGGTTGGTGGGAAATTGAGGGGAGGGAATTCACCAATAGCATCCACTACATGGCTATATTTGATACTGTCATGATATTAAATTTTTGAAGGTACAATGTACCTTAGAGGTCATATAAGAAATCACCACTCATTTTCCACATAAGGAAAACTGAGTTTCAAAAATGCAGTCACAGAAGTGCCCAATTTGGGATAATTTAAATTAAAGCACAGAACTTGATGTCTAGCCAGGTGTAATTTCTATTGTATCCTAATTCCTACTTACTTTTAGAATTTTTCTTTTGATAAAGGTAACAGAAATCTCATCTCTAATAGCTCTGTTTCGGAGAACTAAAAGCCCAGTTATCACACTTTGGGACTAATGAGTTTTGTGATGGGAAAGAATTAATTGCTCAAGTACAGGTAACTAAAGTTCCCTTTTTGCAATTAGCTTAAGAAGAAGTAAGAATTCAACATCAAAACTTAGATGAGAATGGAAATAAAAAAGCATCTCCAAACTGGAGATAAGAATAATAAACAAGAAATCAATTTCTTCCTATCACAAGTGATGAGGCAGAAAAGCCCTGGGCTGGAATAATGCCTAGAAGTGGAAGACCTGAAAGAGATGTCTTAACATCAGATTTTTTTTTTAACATTACTAAGTATTTTGACCACCTTTGACCACCTTTCATATCTTGACAGAGACAGACAGTCAGGATTCTATTTTCAACTACTTAGAATTGACATTAAAAAACAGTAATTTTCCTTTCATTTTAAAATGTCCTGGTTTTATAGGACTATTTATGCTTTTTTATAGCAATTCTGTAATTATACCGAATAGCCAATATGTGAGAGTTATAAATTCTGCTTAATTTATTTACCTGTTTAGATCAGGAGTTCTTAACCAGGGCTCCTTGATGCCTGAAGTTTCCACGGATAGAATTCACACTTGAATCAGTAAAAACAAATTGTGTGTTTATTTTCAGTAACATCTAAGTAAAATTTAAAAGTCCTTCAATTATGACTGTTGGCAAAAATCATAGTCCCTCTGATCTTGTCACCAATAGAATTCACAGATACTTTCATATCACAGTGAAGTTGTTGCAAGTATCTCAAAACATCATATACGCTTATCACCCCCTCAAAATATGGTAGTATTTAGATCTCAGCCTGGCTGCCCACAAGCACTCATCCACTAGAGAGATGGCAATGAGAATGCAACTCTGGGCCACCAAAGGAAGCTGTGTATCCTTGTAATAGATATTTAACAAAATCAGCTTTGGCTCATGGAGTTAGTATCCAGGAGATAGAATGAGGGTAGAGAATGGGGAGTTGATGCTTTTAGTAAGGTGGATTATAAATGTTTGGAAATGGATAAAGGTGAGGGTAGCTGTTCTAGTTTGCTAATGTTGCCAGGATGCAAAATACCAGAAATGAATTGGCTTTTATAAAAGCGGGTTTATTTGGTTACACAGTTACAGTCTTAAGACCATAAAGTGTCCATGGTAACGCATCGACAAGGATGGCCAATGGCATCTGGAAAACCTCTCTTAGCTGGAAAGGCACGTGGCTGGTGTCTGCTTGCTCCAAGGTTGCACTTCAAAATGGCAGTCTTCAAATTGTCTTTCTCAGCTCCAGCTAGCTATGAGCTCCTTCTGTCTGAGCTTACAGAGTGCTCCAGCAAACCAGTCAAGGCCCATGCTGAACAGGCAGGGCCACACTTCCATGGAAATTATCCAATCAGAGTGATCACCTATAGTGGGGTGGGTCACGTTTCCAAAAACACTGAACCAGTAGGTTCCAACCCAATCCACACTAATATGTCTGCCCCCACAAGAATGCATTAAAGAATATGCACAGTATCACATTATTGTGAGTGTAACTAACAGCACTGAATTGTGTGGGTGATTGTGGTTGAAAGGGGAAGTTTAGGGTCATGTGTGTCACTAGAAGGAAAGCTAGAGGATGACACACAGGACTGTATAACTTAGTGAACCCTATTGTGGATGATGAATGTGGTTAATAGTACAAATATAAGAATGTTCTTCCACGGACTAGAACAAATGTAAGTCACTATTAGAAGTTTTTAATAAAAAGATGGTATGTGGAAAAAAATACACCTAATGCAAACTATGACCACAGTTAACAATAATATTTCAGTATTCTCAATTGCAGCAGAGGTACCACACCAAGGCTAAGTATCAATAATGGGGGGGGGGTTCTTTTGGGAGCAATGAAAATGTTCTAAAATTGATTCTGAAACATTCCAAAATTGATGAATGCACAACTCTGAGTATACTGAGACCCATTGATTGTAGACTTTGGATGGATTGTATGCTTTTTAAAAAAAAAAGAAAGAAAACAGCTTTGGATAATTTTGGTATTTCTTGAGAGAAGCCGATCCGTTTTTTGTTAAGCAAGCTATGGAAACTTTAATTACATATATGATAATATATTTTTGTGAGTCAAGATTATCAACACTTATAACCAACAAAACAAAAATTGTAAGCCAACTGAATGGCCTACACAACCTGAATATTCCCCAGTCAAAGAAAATTTATTGTTCTTACTTATGCTAAATGACAACAGCCTTCACATTTATAAATGTTTAAAAATATAATTTAACTCTTACTTGCCTATTTTATAAATCTACTGTTACTTAACATATTTTTTCATATTTTTAAGGAAGCACATATATTGCTACATCCCCAAATTTAATATTTTTAAAACTGTTTCAATATAATTGATTTTCATTTGTAATCTTATATATTAATGTATTCAAAAACATTCTTATTAGGGCCCATAGGCTTCACTGGACTGCCAAAAAGACCCATGATATAAAAGAAGGTTAAGAGATCCTGATTTAGACATAAGTTATTTGTTATTTATTTAAATTATGACAAATTTTCATCTTCACTAGCCTTTGTGTTCTGGATCAAATCATTCAGTTATTTGCTTATTTTATTTTTTCTATTTATAAACAACTTTATTGAGGTAAATTTTTCATATCCTAAAATTCACCTGTTTTAGGTGTATAATTCAATGATTTTGTTTTTATTTTTTTTTCCTGTTTGAAAACATTTTATTAAACATTTTTGGAGTACTGCTTCCTATCTTCAAAGTTTAGGAATACAAAAACATTTTAATAAAACCAAATCTATAGTATTTGTGTGAAGAAATATGAATGAAATATGCATTAATATTTAAAAGTAATGTATTCCACTGTAGAAATATCTTTAAATATCTCAAGAGCATGACAAATTCTAAACACACTAAGATCATGTAGCTATTTCAATGTTCTTGGAAATGGTGAGTTTGTATTCTATCTCCCCATCCAACTGATTACAGTGTTTTAAATTTATTTTTATTTTCTTAGAGAAATTGTGGGCTTACAGAACAATCATACATAAAATACAGGATTCCCATATACCACCCCAACAACAGCAACTTGCATTGGTGTGGAGCATTTGTTACAATTGATAAAAACACATTTTTATAATTGTACTATTAATTAAAGTCCATGGTTTGACTTAGGGTTCACTGTGTATCATAGTTCCATGGATTTTTAAAAAATTTTTATTCTGTTACCATATATAAAATCTAACATTTCCCCCCTTTTAATCACATTCAAATATATTTTTCAGTGCTGTTAATTGCACTCACAATGTTGTGCTACCATCACCACCAATTACCAAGACATTTCCGTCATTCAAAATAGGAACCCCATACATTTTAAGCCTTAACTTCCCATTCTTTATCCCCACCTCAACCCTGGTAACCTATATTCTAGATTCCGACTCTATGAATTTGTGTATTCTAATTGTTTCAAAGTAGTGAGATCATACAATATTCGTCCTTTTGTGTCTGATGTATTTAATTCAACATGATGTCTTCCAGGTTTACCATGTTGTTGCATGTATCATGACTTCATTCCTTTTTACAGCTGAAAAATATTCCATTGTATGTATACACAATATTTTATTTATCTTTTCATCCGTTGATGGACACTAAGGTTGCTTGCATATTTTGGCAATGGTGAATAATGTCACTATGAACACTGGTGTACAATTATCTGTTTGAATCCCTGCTTTCAATTCTTTTGGCTATATACTGAGAAGTAGGATTGCTAGGTGATTATAGTGTTTTTTTAGGTTATAAGAATCCATCTGTAATAAAAGCCCTATGACTTTGCGGACACTTAGCATGACATTACTGATAACGCATTTTAGAAACAAGATTAATTAGAAAATACTCATTCTAATTGATTAAGGAGGAATCATCGATGGTTGCTAAAGCTAGTGTGTAAAAGTTTGAGGAGTAACAGGATAGTTATATAATCTCAACGTATCTTTCCACAAGATAGTTATTAATTACAGTGGGTAAAACAATGTTACAGTGGAGGAACGTGACTGACAACCCACCACCTTGGCTAATAATGGAGCAAATCAACAGCATCTGCCTCCTAATATGGTGCACTGAGAAGAACACACCATCATTTTTGTGGTAATCCTGCCAAAAGCCCATAACCTGAATTTGATCATGATAAAACATCACAGAAACCCCAATTTAAGGGACATTTTACAAAATAATTGACCTGTACCCTTCATAAATGTCAGCTTCATGGAATACAAATAAAATCTTAGGACTTCCAATATATACAAGGAAAGAGATATGACAACAGAATATAATGCGTGATCAAGAATTTCTTTTGCTATGTTTGCAATTATTGAGACAATTGGGAAAATCTGAATAAGGGCAGTACGTAAAATAATGGTACTGTATCAGTGTTAATTTCCTAATTTTGGTAATTGTGTGTTGGTTGTGTAAAAAAATTTTTTAGAAAATACACATTGAAGAGTATAATAGTCAAGAGGTATCATATCTGCAACTTACTCTTAAATGGCTAAAATTGCATGTGTGTCTATATGTGTGCAAAGCAAGTATAATACAAAGTTAACATTTGGAGAATGCAAATAAAAAGTATTTTGGAATTCTATGAGTTATTCTTGGAATTTTTCTCTAAGTATGAAATTATGTTAAAAGGAAAAAAATTAAATGACACTTGTTCTTCTGTGTTCTCACTGTCATATCACACATTAAAAGTTCTGATACCTCAATTTACATTCTAGTATCAGTTATTTTTAGCCACTGGTAAATTTTCTCCAAAGGGTTTGTGTGTGTGTGTGGGGGGGTGGTGTTTTGTTTTGTTTTTTGCTGTGTCTCCATTTGTGCCTTTTATTTGAGTATTTGTGCTCTCCTCTTTGGTTATTTCCCTAGGGCAGATTATGTTGAGTTTCAAACATATGGCTATTTTTATTTTCTGGCAATAATGGGCAAAAAACAAAAAAGATCAATCACAGTGATAACCTAAAATAAGGTATGGAAATATGGAACAGAATGAGTCATATATTCTGCGAGTCAGGAGCTTTGGTTTGCTGCTTATTTAATTCATGACGTTGGGAAAAACATCATTGCTTTCTGCCCTATTCTCCTTGTAATCTTTTTCCCAGAGCTTAAATTTCAGAGTGTTGAAAGGATTAATTTATGGTTATGTACCACCTTCAATCCTCATGGTATAGGTATTAAAGAAGTTACTACAAATAAATATCCCTATAAATAGCACATGTATGCAAATCCCCTTCTTGGTATTTTGGTGGATGTTTTAGAACCTTAAAAGCTTTTCCTAATGCTTTAAGTATTAGCAGCATTATTTTGTGGTGTACTTTCTCACTGTGAACATTGCATTAATTACATTTTATTGAAGACAATGGGAAATCATGCAAGGGATATACTGTATCGTTGGTATTTTGCCTATTTTTGCCTTTCCATTTCTAGACTGGCAGCAGATAAGTTATTATTTTTTCCTTGCAAGTTTTTACTCTTCAACAGGCATGTTTTTGCCTGCCTGACATCTACTCACCATTTTTCTGACCTCAATATGCTGTTGAGAAAAATATGCCTTCAGCAAAATATGCCTCTCCCAATTTAGTTCATATGATTTAGTTGAGAATGACCAAGATTCACGAACCAGATCTGACCAATCAGAGCAACACATTCCCAGTCACCAGTGATTGGTTCAGAAATAGGCATGTGATACCAATAGACCATGACTCCCTCTTATGACTCACACTAAAATTATTAAAAATCAGATGATCCTGTACCAGTGGGAGTGCTAAACTGGGAATTCTCCCAGTATTTCTGGTAGCCAACTTTCTACCATGAAGGGAGTCCACTAAGCCTGTTTACAACCCAGATAAAAGCAGGGCTGACTCACTCTCTCTAACTGAGCGACTTCAGCAGGTGAACTCACTGCCCTCCCCCATACATGGGACCTGACTCCCAGGGGTGTAAATCTCCCTGGCAACGCAGTTTATGACTCCCGGGGATGAATCTGGACCCAGCATCACGGGGTTGAGAATATCTTCTTGACCAAAAGGGGGATGCAAAATGAGAAAATAGTTTCAGTGGCTGAGAGATTTCAAATGGAGTCAAGAGGTCACTCTGGTGGACATTCTCATGCACTATATAGATAGCACCTCTTAGGTTTTAATCTGTTGGAATAGCTAGAAATACTTGAAACTATCAAACTCCAACCCAGTAGTCTGGACTCCTGAAGATGATTACATAACAATGTAGATTACAAGGGGAGACAGTGTGATTGTGAAAACCTTGTGGACCGCACTCCCTTTATCTAGTGTATGGATGGATGAGTAGAAAAATAGGGACAAAAACTAAATGAAAAATAGGGTGGGATGAGGGGGATGATACGGGTGTTCTTTTTTACTTTTATTTTTTATTCTTATTCTGATTCTGATGTAAGGGAAATGTTCAGAAATAGATTGTGGTGATGAATGCATAACTATATGATCGTACTGTGAACAGTTGATTGTACACCATGGATGACTGTATGGTATGTGAATATATTTCAATAAAACTGAATTTAATTAAAAAAAAAAAAAAGCAGGGCTGAGAGATAAAACAAAACTGTTCCCAGATGATTATTTGAGCATCTGGATCAGCTATGCTTATATTTAAATACCTGAAGTTTTGGTAATGTGGATCAATACACTTCCTTTTTAAAATTTTTATTGTTTTACTTATGTTGGTTGAGAGAGCCCCAACTATATCTTTAACTGCATGGCAGAGACAGCTGGTTGCTTTTTCAATATCCATTCTCCCCTTTAACTTTAGTAACATAACCTCATTTTTATTCAAGGCCCTAATGTCCTCAGCTTTAAAAATACATTTCTCAGCCTCTTTTCAAGATAGATATAACCATATAATTAAGTTCTGATTAAAGAGATGTAGGCAGAAGTCATTTATTAGGAAGCTGTTATTAACAAAAAGCATTTATGAGTACTTTTGCTCCTTGCCCTTCTATTTATTCCTCCCTTGCATGGACATACGATGGCTACAAATTCCAGTGCCCATCTTCTGACCTTGAGAATAGAAGCCATGTATTAAGAAAGGCAGAGCAGAATGATATGAAGGGCTTGGATCCCTACTGTCTTTGTGGCACTGCCATACCTGTGTGGGCTACCCAGTTCTGAACTTCCGTTATCTAAGAGAGTAAACTCTTAGGTGTTTTAAGCCACTGTAGAAAGGTCTTTATTGCTAGTAACTGACAAAATTCCTAGTTGATATAATGCACTTCTGCAATTGAACATAAATGGTACTTCATGAAACACTTGGGTTTATTTTGTCTGAATGGAATATGAGGAAAAATGGGACAACAATATTTTGGCTTAAAGCTATAGGTAGTCCTCTTTATTTTTTGCCTCATTTATGAATTTTGTATGAGAAGTAATCATTAATGCTCGCCACTACCATCTTAACCTCTTTTCTGGCTCTCCCATTCAATGAACAAAATTTTGGATGGGTTAAATGTAGCAGTTCAGAGTCACAAAATTCTGCCAATATGAGCTTGTGAGAAATTTTCAATATTTTGCCTCCTCTATATTCTTACTATCATTGTCCCATTTCAGGCAAATCAACCGTCTGTTATTTGGGGCTTCCTGCCTCCAGTTTTTGCTTGCTAAACTCTATTCTCTGCACTAGTATTGGAATAACTGTTCAATATACATTCATGATCTTTTTTTAAGTTGCTTTGAGAGCTACTACCTAAGTAAACTGAAGAGTGAAAATCAGGCAGAAGCCCAAGAGAAGTCAACCTTTGAAGGGAAAAAACAACAGGTAAGTCTACTTTTTTTTAATTTTCTTTTTTCTTTTTCTTTTCCTTTTTACAGTTTTTATCCAGAGGACAGGCTCCAGTAAGGGAGCTAAAACTTGGATAGAAACTCACAGTTCCACTGGCTTGAAGAACCAGAGACAGAATTTGAAGTGACCACTGTACCTGGGAAGAGAGGAAGAAAATCTCATAAAGGAGAGCTCTAGACAGACAGAGTCCCAGGTTCTCTGCTCAAATATTTAGTAGAAGCCTGAATTACACATGCTTAGGACCGATTTAAATCAGCCAGCTAAGACCAAATGAATTGAACAGAGATTTCAGGTACTACCATCACAGGAAAGACAGACTTTTGTGTGTGGATCCAGCCATGTTAACTGCTTATTAAAAAATAGATTCATCATCTTCCAATAAATATAATGGAACCCAAACTCTCTATGGAGTTTTTGTAATATTATCTAGCACACAATAGAAAATAACTGTATACACAAAGAAATAGAAAATCATGACCAATAAGTAAAGGATAACAGAGACCAACCTTGAAATGACTCTGGTGTTGGAATTATTAGAGAAGGATTTTAAAGAAGGAGTTATACTATATTCATGGGCTTAAAAGAAAATATGCTAATAATGAATGAACAAAAAGGAAACAGCAGAGAAATTGAAACTATAACAAAACCATATGGAAATTCTCGATTAAAAAAATATGAAATTTTAAAAATTACAATGTGAACTTAACAAAAGTTTAGAGATTACCGAATAATCAGTGAACTTGAAGATACAGCAATTGAAATTTTCCATTCTGAGAAACAGAAAAAAGATGGAAATAAAAGTTAACAAAGACTCAGGGTCCTGTGGGACAATAGCAAAAGATCTAACACATGTAATTGAATTTCCAGAAAGAGAGAAGAAACAAAATTTGGCACAAAAAATATTTAGCACAATAATTCGTTGAAAAACATAAATTTACAGAATCAAAAACCTAGACAATTGCAACAAAAAATTAAAAAGACAACCATACTAGACACATCATAATCAAACTGCTGCAAACCAAAATAAAGGATAAAATGATGAATGCAGCCAGAATAAAATGACATGCTGCATATAGGAGAACAATTATATGAATGAATGGCGACCTTTCATCAGAACCAATAGAGGTGATGTCATCAACTTGGTGGCATAAGATATCCCTTGGAAAACTATTTCTTCAGTCAACTAACAGAAGGAGAAATACCACTTGCTTGGAACTCTATAGGATGATAGAGACTGGAGAAAGATTCCACAAACAGTGAATCGAAGTAAAAGAAAAATAATCTCCAACATCAGGTAGAAGATTTCCTTCCTAGACCCACTAGTCCAGACCCCTCCTCCTCACTTAACCCTGCACAGCTAAAGAGTCACAAAGAGGCAGCATGGCCTGGGTCCTTCCTTCTGTGAATCCAGACAATAGAGCCACTTCCAGCAGTGAATTAGAACCACATGCTTATCCAGGCACAGAGAATTAAGTCTGCAGAGACCCAGGCAGAACACAAGCAGCTAAGGAGTGCCACATACAAAAGTGTGCCCTGGTAAAAAGAGACTGAGAACTGTCTCTGTTTGTTGGATCACCTAAAAGAAAAACAGATCTTTCTGGATTGCCCCCACTTTTCTGGATTGATCCAACCTGGGCTTCTGGGACAGGATACCATAATGGAGAAGAAACTGGATGAAGAAAACCCTCACAAGGAAAAAAGGGGGTGGGGGAACTGAACTGCCATAAGACAAGACAGGTCTCAGAACTGAAAAGTGTAAGGAAAAGAGGGTACCAAGTGAGGGAGAGAAATTTATAATCATAGGGGGTGGGAAGAAAATTCTGCATGGAAAAAAAAGAAAAAAAAACAGAGCAGATCAAGATTCGTGGAGAAGGAACAAAGGAAAGGAAGCTTTGTCCTAGAGGTGAAAGAATTGTACATAAAAGGGCAATTGTAAAAATTGCTGAGAAAATCTGAACAGTTAAACACAGGCTACTCCATGGTCCAGAATAAGTTGGACCAAGTTTATAAGTCAAAAAAAGAGCCTTAACACAAAGCCAGTCATCAGTAAAACCCTAGGCATGAGGGAGAAACTGACCCTTAAAGTTAAAATATCAAAATAATCAGATGATCAGACATCAGCAAAAAATTACAAGCTACACTAAGAAACAGGGAGATATGGCTCAGTCAAGGTAACAAATTAGAATGTCAGAAGAGACACACAATTTGGAACAATTAATCAAAGAAGTTCAAAAATATCTAAAGCAATTCATAGAGATGAAGGAAAATATAGATATAAAGCTAAAGGCTGTTAAGAAGACCATGTGTGACCATAAAGATGATTTTAAATTTTAAAAAGAAACATAACATAAATTATGGGGATGAAAGGCACAATAATGGAGATTAAAAATACACTAGAGGCATACAAAAGCAGATTTGAACAGGTAGAAGAAAGAATCAGCAAACTGGAAGATAGGATAATCAAAATCATACAGTCAGAAGAAAAAAATAGAGAAAGAGTAGAAAAAAATTGAGCAGTGTCTGAGGGATTTGAGTGACAGCATTAAGCATGCAAACATATGCATCATGGGTGTCCAGAAAGGAGAAGTGAAGGGAAAAATGTCAGAAAGAATATTTGAGGAAATAATGGCTGAAAATTTCCCAACTGTTATGAAAAACATAAATACACACATCAATGAAGTGCAGTGTTTTTCAGAGACCATGGAGGTGAGAAGGCAGTGGTACAGTATGTTTAAGGTATTAAAAGAGAAAAACTGACAGCCAAAAAAATTATTTACCAAGCAAAACTGTCCTTCAAAAAAATGAGAGAGAGTTTTAAATATTCACAGATAAATAGAAACAGAGTTCATCAGGAAAAGATGGGCCCTACAAAACTTGCTAAAGGAGTTCTGAAGGTTGAAAGGAAAAGACAAGAAAGAGTGGTTTGGAGTAGTGTGAAGAAATGAATATCTTCTGTAAAGGTAACTAAAAGGGTAAATGCAAAACTCAATCGTACTGTATCCTCAGTATAAAATTCTACACATTAATTCTTGTAAGACTCAGAATACAATTGAACAAGAACAGGCATATTTCCTGATAATGGACATACAAAATATAAAGTGGTAAAAATAACATAAAGAGAGAAAACAGATAGATATGGGAGCAGAGAACTTGTATGCTATTGAAGCTAAGTTGGTATCTTTTCAAATTAGTCAGTTGTGAATTACAAACCCCAGGGTAACCACAAAGAAAATATTTTAAAAATATACAGGAACAGAAATGAGAAAGGGATCAGTCAGATGTATCACAAAAGATCAACTATACAGAAAAAGAGTCTGCAGTAAAGAAAGAGATGAAAAAAGACATAAAACATATATAAAACCAAAGGACAAAGTAGCTGAGATAAATACTGCCTTTACATAAATAATATTGAATGGTAATGGATTAAAGTCCCCAATCAAAAGACACAGATTGGCAGAATAGATCATAAAAAAAAAAAACAACCATGATCCATGGTTATAAGAGACTCACCTTAGACTCAAAGACAAAAATAGGTTGAAAGTGAGAGGATGGAAAAAGATAATCCATGAAAATAGTAACCCAAACAGATGTGGGGTAGCTATACTAATATCAGATAAAATAGACATTAAGTCAAAAGCTGTTACAAGAGACAAAGTAAGACTCCACATATTAGTAAAAGGGCCAATCCACAAAGAAGAAATAATCATAAATATTTATGCATCTAACCACAGTGCCCCAAAATACATGAGACAAACACTGGCAAAACTGAATGGAGAGAGTGGTATATGAGGGAAAAATGTACCTATTGCAAACTATGGACTAGAGTTAACAGTAATATCTTAATATTCTTTCATCAACAGCAACAAATGTACCACACCAATACTAGGGCTTGATAATAGGGGGGAATAAGGGATATGGAATGTTTTGGCTTTTCTATTTTATTTTATATTTTTTTGGAGTAATAAAAATGTTCTAAAATTGTGGTGATGAATACTCTACTATGTGATAATACTGCCAGCCATTCATTGTATCCTTTGGATAGCTTGTGTGGTATGTGAATATGTATCAATAAAATTGCATTAAAAAATTCAATTCTAACACCTAGGAAAAAAGACTGAATGGAGAAATAGACACCCCTACAATAAAATTTGGAGATTTCAATACAACAGTTTTCATCAATAGATGGACCATCTATTCAGGAGATCAAAAAGGAAATAGAGAAGTTCAATAACATGATAAACGAACTAGACCCAACAGACATATATGGAACATTGCACCCCAAAACAGCAGGATATATATTTTTCTCAAGTTCACATGGATCATGTTGGGTCACAAACAAGTCTCAATAAGTTAAAAAAAAGATTGAAATTATACAAAGCATCTTTTCTGACCATATGGAATGAAGCTGGAAATCAGTTGACAGGCAGCAAACTGGAAAATCCAAAATATACGGAAGTTAAATAACATACTCTGAAACAATCAGTGGGTCAAAGAAAAAATTACAAGTCCATTTCGTAAATATCTTGAGGAGAATGTAAAAGAAACACAACATGCTAAAACTTATGAGATGCAGCAAAGGCAGGCTGAGAGAGAAATTTATAGCCCTACATGCTTACATTAAAAAAGAAGGAAGAGTTAAAATGAAAGACCTAACTGAACATCTGGGGGAACTAGAAAAAGAACAGGAAACTAATCCCAAAGCAAGCAGAAGGAAAGAAAAAATAAGGATTAAAGCAGAAATAAATGAAATAGAGGATTTAAAAAACAATAAGGAGCGTTAACAAAACCAAAGTTGGTTCTTTGAAAAGATCAATAAAATTGTTAAACCTTTCGCTAGACTGACAAAGGAAAAAGAGAAGCACAAATAAATAAAAGCATAAATGAGGGGTTTATTACTACTGACCCTACAGAAATAAAAAGGATCCTAAGAGGATACTATGAACTCTGTATGCCAACAACTTAGACAACCTACATGAAATGGACAAAAGCCTAGAAACACATAACCTACACTGTCTTAAGAAGAAATAGATACCTACAGACCAATTTGCAAGTAAAGAGATTGAATCAGTTATCAAAATCTTCCCAAAAAAAGAAAAGTCAAGGACCAGATGGCTTCACAGGTGAATTCTACCAAACATTCCAAGAAGAATTAATGCCAATCCTACTCAAACTTCAAAAAAATTGAAGAGGAAGGAACATTACCTACCTCATTCTACAAGGCCAACATCACCCTAATACCAAAGCCACATAAATATACTGCAAGAAAAGAAAATTACAGACCTATTTCTTTTATGAATATAGATGCAAAAATCCTCAACAAAATATTAGCAAATTGAATCCAACAGCACATTAAAAGAATTATACACCATGATCAAGTGGAATTTATTCCACATATGCAAAGGTGGTTCAACATAAGAAAATCAATTAATGTAATATACCACATTAACAAAACAAAAGGAAAAAACACATGATCATTTCAATGATGCAGGAAAGACATTTGACAAAATTCAGCTTCCTTTCTTGATAAAAATACTTAGAAAAATAGGAATGGAAGGAAACTTCTTCAACATGATGAAAAGCATATATGAAAAATCCATAGGTAACATCATACTCAATGGTGAAAAACTAAAAGCTTTTCCTCTAAGATCTGGAACAAGACAAGGACACCCACCATCACCAATATTATGCGACATTGTTCTAAAATTTCTAGCCAAAGAAGTTAGGCAAGGAAAGGAAATAAAGCATATCCAAATTGGAAAGGAAGCAGTAAAACTTTCACTACTTGCAGATGACATGATTCTATGTATAGTAAGCCCCAAAAAATCTACACCAAAGCTACCAGAGATAATAAACAAATTCATCAAAGTGGGGGGTACAAGGTCAACACACAAAAATAGGCAGTGTTTCTATACACCTGTAATGAGCAATACGAGGAGGAAATCAAGAAAAATAATCCATTTATAATAGCAACTAAAAGAATCAAATATCTAGGAATAAATTTAACCAAGGATGTAAAGGACTTCTACATGGAAAACTTAAAACTTTGCTAAAAGAAATCAAAGATCTAAATAAATGGAAGGATATTCCACGCCGATGGATTGGAAGTCTAAATATTGTTAAGATATCAACGCTACCCAAAATGATTTACAGATTCAACACAATCCCAATCAAAATTCCAAGAGCCAACTTTACAGAAATGGAAAAGCCAATTATCAAATTTATTTGGAAGAGTAAGGGGCCCTGAATAGCCAAAAACATCTTGAAAAAGAACTTAGTTGGAGAGCTCACACTAAAACTTTAAAACTTATTACAAGGCTCCAGTGGTTAAAACAGCATGGTTCTAGCACAAGGACAGATATACAGACCAGTGGAATTGAATTAAGAGTTCAGAAATAGACCCTCACATCTATGGCAAATTGGTGTTTGACAAGGCTGCAAAATTCACTCAACTGGGAAAGAATAGTCTGCTTCAACAAATGGTGCTGGGAGAACTGGATATCCATATGCAAAAGAATGGAGGAGGACCCCTATCTCATACTGTATACAAAAATCAACCCAAAATGGATCAAAAATCTAAGTACATGAACCAGGGCTATAAAACCCCTAGAAGAAAATGTAGGGAACCATCTTCAAGATCTTGTGTTAGGTAATGGTTTCTTAGACTTGATACCCAAAGGACAAGCAACAAAAGAAAAAAAAAGATAAATGAGACCTCATCAAAATTAAAAACTTTTGTGCATTAAAGGATTTTATATCAAAAGTTTAAAGATAAACTACTCAATGGGAGAAAATATTTGGAATCCATATATCTGATAAAAGTTTAATATACAGAGTATATAAAGAAATCCCACAACTCAAGAACAAAAAGACGAACAACCTAATCAATAAATCAGCAAAATAGTTGAATAGACATTTCTCCAAAGAAGATATACAAATGAGCAAAAAGCATGTGAGATGTTCAACATCATAACTATTAGGGCAATGCAAATCAAAACTACAATGAGACACCATTTCACAGTTACTAGGATGGTTACTATTAAAAAAGCAAACAAAATTATAAGTGTTTGAGTAGATATGGAAAACTAGGAACACTCATTCATTGCTGGTGGCAATGCTGTGGAAGATAGTTTGGCAGTCCTCAGAAAACTAAGGACAGAATTACCATATAACCCGGCTCTCCTACTGGTATATACCCAGAAGAACTGAAAGTAGGGACTTGAACAGATATTTGCATACCAAAGTTCATAACAGCATTATTCACAATTGCCAAAAAATGGAAGCAACCCAACTGTCCATTAACTGATGAATAGATAAACACAATGTGGTATATAGATGCAATGGAATATTAACCAGCATTGAAAAGGAATGAAGTTCTGATTCATGCAACAACATGGATGAACCTTGAATACATTATGTTGTATAAAATAAGCCAGAACAAAAGGACAAATATTATCTGACCTCACTGATATGAAATAATTAGAATAAGCTTGTAGAATCAGAATCTAGAATATAGGCTACCGGGAGCTGAGTTGGGGGTAGGGAATGGGGGTTTAATGCTTAAATTATACAGAATTTCTATTTGGGTTGACTGTAAAGTTTTGGTAACATATGGTGGTGATCATAGTACAACATTGTGAATGTAATTAACAGCACTGAGTTATATAAGTGAATGTGGTTAAAAGGGGGAAATTTTAGGTCGCATGTATGTTACTAGAATAAAAACAAAATTTCAAAATCCCACAGGAATTTGCAACACAAACAGCAAACCCTAATGTAAACTATGGACTAGGTTAATAGTATAATCATAATAATCTTCCATCAGTTGTAACAAAGATACCACACTAATGCAAGGTGTTAATAATAGAGTGGTATATGGGGAAAAAATACACCTTAATATAAACTATGGACTATAGGTAATAGTATAATTATAATATTCTTTCATCAATTGTAATAAAGATACCACACTAATGCAAAATGTTGATAATATTGGGGTGGGGGAATATGGGAATGCTGTACTTTTTATATAATTTTTCTGTAAATCTACAGCTTTTCTAATTAAAAAGTTTAAAAACAACAACATCAAAAATCAGGAGACACAGATTAGAGAGAATCTTGGCTCACCCGGAGCAGAAGGCCTGATTCAGTATCCATTATAACCACTTAAACTGTAATAGACAAATTCCTTGGCACTGAAGGTAGACTTGCTTGATAGATAAAAACTCCTGGGGCCCGGTATTAGAGGAGCTCCCACACTTTCATGAGGCTTAGTTCCAAGAACCCTACCAGGTTCTCCCTTTTAAAGTTGGAGAAAAATCTCCTCTTCCTTATGGCACAGGAAGAAGGAAAGAAACAATTTTGCAATATGTCCTAACCATTTTGTTCTCTGTAATAACGGCTTGCTTCCAAGAGACACTACTTCAGAAGTCTTATCTTGTGTAAGGGAAAAACAAGTAGACAACTCTTGCCTCCTCTGGCCTTCCTGCCAGAAAAAAAATTCCAAGAAATTCTTCTGAAGTTTACAACCAAGGGTCCCAAGCCCACAGAAGGAATCCTTGTCTCCATCAAAGTAGGCAATGATAGTGGCCATTTACTAGGCCAAAGGGTTGTCCTCACTATGACTTGTCTTTGTTCCATGGCCCATTTCACTTACCCACTCCTCTCCAGCATCTCCTTGAATCAATTCTGAAATAACTATTGGTTCTCAAATGTGTGTGCAGGGTATCCCTATGGAGAGACCTAGCCAAAAACATGGGTGTTATGTGTTGAATTGTGTCCACCAAAGATGGTAGGTTGAAATGTTATCTACAGGAGATCAGATTTGGTTTTATTGGAAATAGTGTCTTTGCAGATGGAATTTAATTAAGTTACAATGAAGTCATAATGCGTTACAGTTGGCCCTAAACCCAATATCACTGGCACCCTTATAAAAAGAAGATTGTGGACAGACAGACAAAGGGAGAAGAAAGCCATGTGATGACAGAGGTGAAGGATGAAGTGATACAGCTACAAGCCATGGAATGCCAAGGATTCCCTACAAACCACCAGAAGGTAGGAAGAGGCATGGAGTATGCTCCCCTATGGGTTTCAGAGGGAGTTTTGCCTTGCCTACGCCTTGATTTTAGACTTCTAGCCTCCAGAAATGTAAAACCATACATTTCCATTTTCTAAGTCACCCGGTTTGTGAAAATTTGTTACTACAGTCCTAGGAAACTAATACAAGTGTTAATTACAAGGGTAACTAATGGTTTTGCCACATTGAGCCATGGTCTCCAGACCCATATACTAAGATTGATGGATCATTACTGTTTTAAAATTAGCCGGCTTAGATACTGATCTGAGGTTCTCATCCTTTAGTGTAGACTGCCTGTATCAAATTTTACACCAACTACTTAATCGATGTGTCCAATTAAGGAAAAAGAAACCATGCTAATGATTTTAAGCTGATTGGGATTTAAAGCATGAACTTGAGTGTTTCAAATGTACTCCCATTTATTTTGACCTCCAGGTTCCATCCCCTTGGAACCCAGTTTGCTCTGTTCTCTACCCAGAGATCAGGAATTTTGGATCAGGTTGCATTGAAAACATACTACCTCCCGAGCTCTCTCTTTACCCAGGGATTGGGAATGAGACATGGAATGCAATTTGTTTGTGTCAGATGCTGTAATTGCCATAGGATTCCTTCTAAGTTGGTGACAACACATGAATACAATGAGTGTGAACAAACAAACCACGGCTTTTCAGTCCCCACATTGCCAAAATTTATACAGCAAATGGGAAAACAGGGGTAGACCTTTGGCTTACCTCCCACATTCGAACCTCACCCAAGCAATGCTAACTGATGAAAGTGTCTTTGCATGGAAACTCCATGTAAAAGGGCATCTAGGAAATGCAATTCCTAGAATTTTAGCCTCTGTAGGATAGGATCATATGTAGAGGGAGGCTCGAGTTGATTGTGGTGCCAGAATCTGTAACTGATAGAAAAAATGTATGTATTTGTGACCTGAAATATAGTTTATGACTTCTGGGGCATAATCTTTATACATTATGCCCCAGAAGATACAGAAATGTTAACAACCTCATAATAAATTTCATTAGGAAAAAAAAAAACACTATCTTTAAAGGGCTGGAAGAAAACCACTGCTAACCCATACGTCTGCAAAAATATCTTTCAAAAAGAGGAATGGAATAAGTTGATTTTCAAATAAATAAAAACTAAAATTTACCCCAAAGATATAAAAAGCATATCTCTATAAAGACTTGTACAGATATGTTCATAGCAGCTTTGTTCTTTATTTTTAAAACAAAAGAAGCTTTATACAAAAGAGTACATACTGTGTGAGTCTATTTATAAAAGGTTCTATCGAGAAGGGTGTTTGTCTCTTAGGGGAGAAGAAAATTGACTGTGAATAGAGGCATGAGGAAACTCTCTAATGATGATTTTTTTAAATATTTTCATAGGTGTTTGGGTTACACAGATTGGTCATTTGTAAGAACTCATGGAATGGTACACTTAAGATTGGTCATTGTACTGTAAGTAAATTTTGCCAAAAAGACTGAAAACAAATATTGAATTCAAGTTAACAACAGAAAAACCACACTAAAATACTATTTCTATATATCATAGTGGTGAAAATTAAATACTATGACAACACCTTCTGTTGGTATAGCTGGGGGAAAACCACAACTCACATGGATTGCTGGTCAGAATGTACAGAGGGAAATTTTGCATTCTAAAAAACCTATATGCCTTTTCCTTTGTGTTCAACAGTTCTGCATGCATGCATGTATGTGTGTGTGTCTGTCTGCGTGTGTGTCTGTGTGTCTGTGTCTGTGTGAGAGAGAGCAAGAGCACATACATGTACATTCACACCATATATACAAACCATCTGCATTATGCTGATGTCTGTGTCTAATCTTTTCATCAGTCTGATTTTACTCTTGACATTTGTCAATACAGTGGTAGCAGAAAGAAAAAGTCTCACATTTCTTAACATGCACTGTCATGTAACATGACATTATGTTGAGTGAAATGAGTCAGATACAAAAGGAGAGATATTGTATAATACCACTAATGGGAGCGCTGTAAAAAAACATAAAACAGGTGTCTTATATTGTAGAATATAGGGGACCTAGAGAAAGAAGGGAACTAGTGAAGGGGGAGTGATAATCTAATAAGAACAGATAAGATATTGAGGGTATTCTTAACGATATGGGAATGCTCAGGAATGACTATGGTTCATTAATTTTCTTTGGGTATGGTAGGAGCTTATTGGAAGCAGTGTAGTTATTTTAGGATATTTGTTTTTCTTATTCCTTTGTTTTGTTTGAAATGTTTTTTTTTAATTGTTTGATAAAGTTTAAAAAAATGCACTGTCAACAGTCGTGAAAGCTAAGATCTGTTTTTCTTCTTAATAAGTGCTTCCTAAAATAGAGATCTTTTGGATTGGTATGCCTTTGGGGCTATACAATGCTGTAAGAAAGAAACAGAGATTTAGGAAAATCACATATTAGTTAACCAAGTATAAAATGATATAGAATGGTGTACTAGAAAGTTCTGTTTCCTTTGCTATATAATGAAGGAGTTAAATTGTTTTTACAAAGTCCCTACAGGTTCAAAGGTTCATATCTCTAGTTGTATGACAGAGATAAGATGTGATTAAATCATTATCTGATGTGCACATCTGTATCTTTAATTAAAATCATGCAGTACTTTAAAAAAGAATGAGGAAGCTGTGCCGAAGGGAGACAGCTCCGGTAAGAAGTATGAATCACAGAACCAAACAGAGGTGCAAAACAGAGAGAGCAGTATGCTAATTGCTGGGGGAAACTGAGAGGGAATTATTTGCTTGCATTTACATAAAGAGACTCTGGAAGAGTGGCTCAGCGGATAACTCAAAGGACTCTGGGTTTGACTCCTTGCTCCAGCACATGGCTGAGTGACCTTGAGCAAGTTATTTAACCTCTCTGTGCTTCAGTTTCCTCATTTATATATAAAAGAGAAAATATCTACCTCAAAAAAAAAAAATCATTATCTGACTTGGTTCTTATTAGTTGATAGGTGCTAGAAGATGGTCATAATAAAGCAGACTTCCCGATGTTTGTAGGAGTTTTAATAAATATATAACCATTTGTTTTATCGTTTACCCATCTGTCCATTTAATATTTACTTACTGCTACCACGTATCAACCATGAACATTAGAACCACAAAAAATAGATAAAGCAGATTCCCTTACCACAAAGAACTAAAACATATGTTTCAATTTTGCCAGAAATCAAGATAAATATTTTTTTCTTTTGTTGCAGAATGTAGACTTGTCTTTATTTTTGTTTTATACTGTTAAATTTTATGATTTACTTATCTGTTGCTTATTCAAAGTAATAATGTTCTCTGTAGAGAGCCCAGAAATTACATAAAAGAATATAAAAAAGAAAATTGTTGATGAGTCCATTGTGAAAAGACAAACACTTGAATCATTCTAGAATATTTGTTTTCCTCAAGGATTTTCCTTTTATTTTAATTAAATTTTCATTTTCAAAAATAATAAAACAGATATTCATTAACTCAGAGTTAACAGATCATTTTGTCAAATTTGCTTCATATCTCTTTTTTTTAATATACAGGAAATAAAATGTTATAGATTCAGCTAAAGTCCTCCTCCATCAAATGCACACCATCTCTTCTCCCTACACCCTCTACATACATGCTTTTCTTTAAATTTTTGCTACATATGTGTGAATATATATGATATTTATATGTGTATATATATATATGCTTTGTTTTGTCTTGTTAAAATTTTACAAATGATATACTACACATAACCTGAGGCAACCTGCTTTCATTACACTAGATTGTTATTTGCTCTTCACCCACTTTGAATCATTCATTTTAACTACTATATAATATTTCATTTTATGAGTAAAATAAAGTCTGTTATGCATTCCCCTGTGTAACAGACTTCACTGCTCAGGTGTTTCAACTTGTTTTTCTCATGATTATAGTGTCAAAGGGACCATCCTCCCTGACAAGCATGTGAGTTTCTCTAGGTCAGACCTCTAAAAGTGGAGATGCTGGTTATAGGCATTTTGTGCTCCACTAAGTATTGCCAAATTGTTTTCCAAAGACACTGTAACAATTTACATTACCAATGCAAACAATGTTTAAGAGTTCCTGTTTTTCCACAACCTCACTGATTTCTAGAGCTAACAGATATTTACCCATTTGTCAATCTTATGATAGCAAATGTTAATTCATTATTTTAATTTCTATTTCCTGAGTATATTTGCATGAATTTGTTGGCTAATTAGTTTTTCTTTTCCAGAATCTGCTAGTTCAAAAATAGTCTTTGGCTATTTTTCTATTGGGTTGTTTGCCATTTTCTTAACTATTTTATAGGAGTTCTTTACATGTTCTGGATTCTGATCCCTTGTTAAATATATACAAAATACCTTTTCCCCCTTGTGGCTTGTTTTTTCACATTCATTATATATCTTAAATGTAATGTTCACAGCTAAACATTGTGCTACCATGGAAGAAAGGTAAAATGGATAGGGATGACAAATTGCATTTGTGTTGCAGTTAGTGAGTGGTTGGATAGATTTTTTTTAAATTACCGACTCTGTCTTAACTGGTTCTATATCTATTAAGAATTTCTACTTTTTCTTGTTCATTGTTTTTCCAGGAAATTATCCTTTTCATCTAAATTTTCAAATGTCTTGGCATGAGGTTGTCCTTGGGATTGTTTTTATGCTGTTTTAAATCTCTATTGTATTTGTAGCAATGCAATTTTTTTTTTTAACTGGGAGCTTATTATGAGTGGATCACTTTTTTTTTTTTCCTTGTTAGAATTCCAGTGTGTCCTGGTTTTAAGTGTTGGAAGTGTCCTGGCCGGAAATATCACCAACCTAGTTTAATTTTAGTTTCGTTTTTCAGCTTGAGATTTCCTATATCACATGGATAGCATAAATTTAGACTCAAAACCTACCTACTAAAGAAAGGCTTAAGGTTTCTGTTTATAATGAGAAACTTTCTCTCCTCCCCACCAGGAATGCCAGCAGCCCCAGCTCATGCTCTTATGACTCTGATTAGAATTTTCTTTTTCATTACCGTTACCATTGGGATAGTCCTTTCTATGTTGCCAGCTTAACTATGATTTTAAAACAATTTTCTTAAGCAGTTTGGAGAAGAAAAATTCTTAGCATTAGTAGTTATAACACTGAAAATGAAAATAAATGAATTAAGCACACTACCCATAAGTTTGATAAAAAATAATAAAAATAAAGGAAAACAAGAGTTTTCACAGATAAAAAGCAAAAACTGGTGAATTAGAAAAGTTAAAAATAGTAGACCTCAGAAGGACAATTGTAGAGTTGGTTATGGGAAAACTCAGTGAAATAAATAAGCCACCAGCTAATATACTGTAATTAAGAAAAAAGAACACAAAATACACAAAATAAAAGATACAGGGAAATAACCAAGAAATAGGGGACTTGAAAGAATCTTGATACTAGTTTGTTCAAATGCATACAAAAAAAGAAAAGAAACCCTGAATAAAAAGGTTAATTTCCTAGGAAAATCATTTACAAACACTGATGCCTAAAGAGAGAAAATTTAATTAGATCCATTACCATAAAAGAAATAGAGTATGAAATTAAAGACTAATTCCTTAAAAGCCCCAGACCTAAATAGCTTCAGGGGAATTTAACCAAACCTTTAAAGATCATATAATTCCAGTGCTGTTTAAATTTTCTAACATGTGAAGAAAGAAGGAAAACTTCTTTTGAGTAAACATTGAAACACATAAACATTGATACCAAACCTGGAAAACAATTGCACAAAAAACTATATACTCATATATATTGATCTACTTATGAATATCAGTGCAAAAGTCTTAAATGCTAGCAAAGAGACTCCAGTATCACAATAGAAAATGACCATTTGGGAGTTTTTCTAATAATTCTAGAAAGCTTTGATATTAATCATAATAATACATATACAATGAAAAAGCATATGACCCTGAATCAAATAATGATCTCTGTAGATGCTGAAAAGGCATTTGACAAATTCAACAACTACTCTTGATTTAAAAAAAATTATTCAATGAAATAGAAACATATGGATATTTCCTTACCAGGGAAAATGTATCTATGTCAGTCCCAAAGTCAGCATCACATTCATGCTCAAACTTTAGAAGCATTCTCAAAGCCAGAAATAAGACAAGTCTGTCAATTCTCACCACTATAATTTATCACGTGTAGTGGAGCTACTGGTAAAATAAATGATATAAAAGAAAGAAATTGGACATCTAAAAAGTGAAAAGAAGAAAGTAAAACTTTGATTATTAGAACTTGGAAAACTCAATTGAAAAACTGCTCCTAAAGACCAGAAAAGTTCAGTAGGGTAGTAAGGTAGAAATTTGAGAAACAAAATAAATGGCCTTCTTACATACAGCAACCAATCATGAATGTAATTTAAAAATCCTATTTTTAAGAGAAACAAAAAAGATAGAACTTAAAAGAAACGCGCAACATATATATGCAGACAATCATAAACTGCTCCTGGAAAAACACATTAGGAAAAAAAATAGAAATGTAAGACTCAGTTTTGAAAAGATATAAATTTTGGCAAAATTAATTCAAAATTTTAATGCAATGCAAACACAAATGTCAATTTTTATTTTTTAAGAACACAGTTTGATGATAAAGCACATATAAAAAAATAAACAATCCAATATAAGGAAACTGAAAAAGAAGAGTGTGGTGGTTTGAAGCTGTATGCACCCAGAAAAACATGCCCTTAAATTTAATATACTCCTGTGGGCAAGGACCCATTGTAAGCAGGACCTTTCTATGAGGACCCTTCAGTTAAGGTGTGACCTGCTGCATTCAGGATGAGTCTTAATCCTATTACTGGAGTTCTTTATAAATGGAATGAATATAGAGGGAGAAAGAGAAAGTCACAGAAGGAAGAAGCTAAAAGAGAAGGGAGAGACCAGCAGATGCTGCCAGGCATCTTGCGGTGCGGCAGAGGAGCCAAGGCTCACCAGTATCTGGTCTTCAGGAGGAAAGCATCACCTTGATGATGCCTTTATTTGGACGTTTTCCCAGCCTTAAAACTATAAGCTAATAAATTCCCATTGTTCAAGCCGAACCATTTCATGGTATTTGCTGGAACAACTTAGGAAACTAAAAGAGCAATGAAGGGGGACCAGAATTACAGAGTAATAAAACATATCGTAAGACTCAATAATTAGATTAGAAATAATAGAAATAGAGTCAAATACATAAGAAAATTTAGTATCTGCCATAGGTGGTATCTCTAAATAGGGAAAAGATAAATTTGTCAATAAATGCTGTTAGGACATTTTGGAGTCCATCTGGAAAAATAAAGCTGGATTCATAACTCACCCTGTACTTCAGAATAAAGTCCAAGTCCAAAGATTTAAATGAAAAAAAAATACTAGAATAAAACATTGAAGAATTCTTCATTACTGAGAGTACAGATGGCTTTTCTGTAACTCACAATTTAGAAGGTATTAACAAAATTGATAAATTTAACTACATAAATATAAAGATTTCTGAATGCCAAATAAATGCCACAAGTGAAGTCAAAAGACAGATCAAGTGGCAACAAATATCACAGAGAACTAATCTCTCAAATAAATGCAGGCCTCTTACGAGTCAGTAAGATAAGTACCAATGATGTAATAGAAAAAAGCGCAAAGAATATGAACAGTTCATAGAAAGGAAATATACATGGCTCCTACACCTATAAAAAGGTGTTCATTCACTCAAAAAAGAGAAATATATATTCAACCTACCATGAGATACATTTTTCTTTTTATTAGATAGACAATTCAAAAGCTTGCTAACAATGTTGTGACAAAATATGCACATTGCTCCTGAGAAAGGATAAATTGGTATAACCTTCATGGAAGGTAATTTAGCAATGTCTAACAATATTACAAATCCCGATGTCCTTTTACCTAATAATCCCACTTTGGGGACTTTATCCTACAGATAGATGTGTAAAATGGCGCATCTGCAAGGTTATTAGTCAAGAATTGTTTATAATAGAAAAAGATTGAAAACAACTTAAAAGTTTATCAAATAAGGACAGGTAAATACATTATGATATGGTCTTATAATGCTCTTGCTATATACTATACAACTATTTAAAAAAAAAGGTGAGGAAGTTCTCTACTATAGAATTGTGGAGAGATTTCCCAGATATATTAGTGAAAAAAGCAAGATACAGAATAAGTTACTTTTGGGTAAGAAAAAAATAGATTAGAATAAGACTTTAAATTCATAGTCTATATATTCATAAAGGATTTCTGGAAAAAGAAACTAGTAATTGTATTAATCTGTTTATGTGGAGGGGGTGAGAACTGAGTGAATGGGATAGAGAAGAGAGAAATTTTTCAATGTTTATCCTTTTATATATTTTAACATGTTTAAATTATGTGTTTTATTATATATGCAAAAATTGAATTAAAAACATGTCATAGCGATATATTTTATCTCTTATATTTTATGTGTGTAGTTGAAGGGCTTCCATTTTATTTTAGTTCACCTTGCCAGAACCAAAAATCTTGGTAAAGATATATATATTTTGAAGTAATGTCTATCATAAAAATCAAATAGAAAGGAAGTAATTTTAATTGGCATTTCTAAAAATAAATGCCATTTAAAATTTATGATTCTGTTATTTTAATCAACAGTTAATATTTGTTTTGTTTATTAACACATTTTATTATTTAAATATTTACCACATTATTTTTTGGAATCCACCAAATAAGAGAAAATAATTTTCTTCAGTGAGTTAAAAAACAACATACTAAAAAAGTTTGAGCTCCCTCTGCTGGCTCTGTAGTAGCATATCATTGTGTATGTTTTCATCTGGAAATAAACTGACATTTAGTTAATGCCATTAATTCATTTGCTAGTATTAAAAAGAATAGTTAAAGCTCTTTGTTTTCCAATAACCTTATAAATGTTAAAATAGGCTAATATACCACTAATACTGACAAGTAAGATTAGCATTTAAATATAGGTGTTGAAGTTTTATTCAGTATGTGTCTGAACCATTTGGCACATCATCCCTTAGTGTAGCACCACATCCATCTGTTTTACAGGAAAAGGTTTTCTACAGGTACCACAATATGTAGAGGATTATTTTAGTTTTTAATTTATTATGACTTTCAAATTTCAGTCACCATAAAACCTACACACCATGTTAATATATTAATATTTAACTGATTAAAAATACCTGTTCCAGTTTGCTAAAGCTGCCAAAATGGAAAACACCAGAAATGGATTGGCTTTTACAGTGGGTGTTTATTAGTTCACAAAATTACAGTTCTAAGGCCATGAAAATGTCCAAATTAAGGCATCAAAAGGTAGATACCTTCTCTGAGGAAAAGGCCGATGGTGTCCAGAACACTTCTGTCAGCTTGGAAGGCATGTAGCTAGCTGGCTTCTGCTGGTCCTTTGCTCCCAGGCTGCATTGCTTTGAGCTTCTGATTCCAGTGGCTTTCTCCTTAAGCACCTGTGGGTTCTCACTTAGTTTCTCTGGGGCAAACTCTGGGCTTCATCTCCTAGTTTAGCATCTCCAAACATCTTTCTATCTGCATCTTCAAGCATCTCTCTGCTCTCTTCAAAATGTCTCTGCCTTTTATCCTCTCATAGAAGATGCCAGTAAATTAAAACCCACCCTGAATGAGTGGGGTCACATCTTCCATGGAAATAATTTAATCAAAAGATCTCACCCACAATTGGGTGAGTCACATTTCCATGGAACCTAATCAAGCTACTCAAACCTAATCTCCAAACTAATCTAAAGATCCCACCCACAACAGGGCTGCACCCACAAGATTGGATTAAAAGAACATGGCTTTTTATGGGGTACAGAACAGATTCAAACCAGCAAAATATCATATACATTTATGGAGGCTAGGGTGAATATAAAATATTTGCATAGCTGAACAATGATTTACATGAAAATCCTGAAGATCTATAATTATGGCTTTGTTTTTTCATGAGAGCATAATGTCACGTACTGATGATTGTGTCTATGAAACACTGATCTATGATGTACTCTGCAAAATGTCAAGCTACCTCTCCTCTTTTTTATGATTTCTATTTTTATCTTCTAGACCACTGATTTGTGTCTCAACTGTGACTTTTTCTAGTTTTATTTATCTACTGAATTCTTTAAAATTTTTTGCTTGGTACTTAAAACTCTTTAAGGGTGCCTTTAAAAAAAGATTCAGGCTTTTATCTCTATCATTTATCAGTTCTAGTTCACTCTTTGTTCTTTTTGTTCTGGCTGATATTCCTCTCTCAAATTGCTGGTGCTCTTTACATAAGTTGTTATTTTTCTTTGCTGGTTCATGAGTTCAATGCTTATTGCTAAAACACTGGGATACCGCAGGTGGTGGCAAAGGAGTTTCTAGCCAGTGGTGTGTAGAGCCAGCTTGTACTGCCTATAAGAGCTGACTTTTAATTTTCCACTAATTTTGCAAGCGGGCAACACAATTCTATAACCTTAAAATTATATTAACTATATTAAAAGCCAAAGAACATAAATACTCAAAACTCACCATTTCCTAATTATTTTACTTTGTCTTATTATTATCTGTGCTTCTGAGGTTATTTACATCTATTGTATCTGTGTGGTAGAAATACTGTATAATGATAAGCTACTGTACATCTCTTTCCAACTCTGGTTCAGTGATGTTATATTGGTAACTTAAAACTGGCCATGGTGCAAGCATTTATACACTGTAATTAGCAAACTCTTCTGGACTTAATTTACTGTTTTGTTGATTGTCTAGTCTTAAGAAAGTGATGCTGAAAATGTTATGGAAATAAGTATTTGGCAAAAAACAACAACAGCATTTTGTGAGAATCAACTGGCTATACAGAATTTACAATAGAGTATTATATATTGTATTATTTGTAAATTGTGTGCTACACATCCTTTATAGCCATAAAATTCATAATAAACTTATATGCGTATATAAGTCTGCATAACATATATATCGACATTTGTAGCTTCTTCCTTGCTCTTTCTTGGATCACTTGTTTTGGGGGAAGCCAGCTGCCAAGTCATGAGAACAAACATCCATTGAAGAGACCCACATGGAATGGAACTGAAGACTCTTACCAACAGCTGTTTTGGTGGTTGATTCTCCAGCCCCCCAAAAGGCTTCAAATGAGTGTGGTCCCAGCAGATAACTTTTTTTTTAAATTAAATTCAGTTTTATTGAAATATATTCACATACCATACAGTCATCCATGGTGTACAATCAGCTGCTCACAGTACCATCATATAGTCATGCATTCATCACCCCAATCTATTTTTGAACATTTTCCTTACACCAGAAAGAATCAGAATAAGAATAAAAAATAAAAGTAAAAAAGAACACCTGAATCATCCCCCCCATCCCACCCTATTTTTCATTTAGTTTTTGTTCCCATTTTTCTACTTATCCATCCATACATTAGATAAAGGGAGTGCGATCCATAAGGTTTTCACAATCACACTGTCGTCACCCCTTGTAAGCTACATTGTTATACAATCGTCTTCAAGAGTCAAGACTACTGAGTTGGAGTTTGATAGCTTCAGGTATTTACTTCTAGCTATTCCAATACATTAAAACCTAAAAGGTGTCATCTATATAGTGCATAAGAATGTCCACCACCAGCAGATATCTTAACTGCAACTTCATGAGAGACCCTGAGCCAGAATCACCCAACTAAGACACTCCCAAAATTTGACCCACAGAAGCTGTAAAATAATAAATGCCTGTTGTTGTAAGCCACTATGTTTTAGAGTCGTTTATTACATTGCAATAAGTAATATAGCAGAAAAGACATCCCCATTCATCTTCTTCTTGGACTTCTGGGAGTCAGTGAGACCTAAGACACTCATATGGAGCCAGTATCAACTTGTTGAAGGGAGGGTTTCTCCCCATAGATCTCTGAAAACTAAACTCTATTCTCAGGATTCATGATGTTCCAAAACAACCAACATCCCTGCTCTCCAGTTGCTTAATTGGTCCACGGGTGAGGGATTCCTGAACCAACCCCCTGTACCAGGACTCCTGATAGAGCTCAAGGCCTCACTTTCACCTAGCTTCCTCTAGACCTTGGCATATATTTGGCTCAAGAGAGAAGACTATCTTGAAGTTGGTAGAGAGGGCAAAGGAGCCATATCTAAGTTGCCATGTTCCTTGAGTTCCCTACCTAGTACACATTAAAAAAATAAGCAATGGCCCTGTCATCATGGGATTGCGAAAGCCATCTTGGACCAAAATGGTGAAGAGAAATGAAACAAAACAAAGTTTCAGTGGCTGAGAGATTTCAAATAGAGTCGAAAGGTCATTCTGGGGGTTATACTTATGCATTATATAGATAGCCCTTTTTAGTTTTTAGTGTGTTGGAATTGCTAGAAGGAAATACCTGAAACTGTTGAACAGCAACCCAGTAGCCTTTATTCTTGAAGATGATTGTATAACAATATAGCTTAAACTGTGTGTCCATGTGATTGTGAAAACTTTGTGGCTCCCACTCCCTTTATCCAGTGTATGGACAGATGAATAGAAAAATGAGGACAAAAAGTAAATGAATAATAGGGAGAGGGGGGATATGGGACATTTTGGGTGTTCTTTTTTACCTTAACTTTTATTCTTATTCTTCTTTGTGTGTGGTAATGAAAATGTTAAAAAATTGATTGTGGTGATGAATGCACAACTATATAATAGTACTGTGAACAACTGATTGTACACTGTGGATGATTGTATGGTATGTGAATATATCTTAATGAAATTGAATTTTAAAAAAAGTAAGCAAGCAAGGGTGGAAGGAGGGAAAGGAAGTAGGGAAGAATGAATGACTCTTATGTTATTACCAAAAAAATCAAATAAAGTTGAAGTCAGTAAAAAGTTAATTAAAAAGGTTTAAAAGGCAGGCAGTGTATGAGAAAATAACACAACAGTTTTCATGTAATAATTTCTTTCCTTTTAAGTTTGAATTTTTTTCCATGAACAAAGGACCAATAATGGCCAACATTTCTTATATTAATGCCTTTGCACCATCAGTCAACATTTTAAAACAATTTTCCAACTTCAAGTTTATGGAAAAAAATATTAAAAAGGAAAAAGGACCAGCAACTTCCTTGTGAATTTTATTGCTCTAAACTACCAAATCATAATTACTAAAATGTCCAAGGCATTTGTCATTTGTATCCATTATTAGAGGTACTCATAATTTAGATTTTTTGTTAATATATCTTCATTTGTGTAATCTAAATAACAAAGATGACAAATAATGAAAACTAATAATGTTATTAGATATCTGTTTTGGGAGGTTTGTTTTATTTTGAAATATTATTTCAGTCTAGTTTTAATTAAATAGCAATTGTAGTCCATAAATTAATAAATCCTGACTTGAATCTAGCCCTCATTTTTGTTTGTATTAGAGAAGTGTGAGTTTACAGAACAATCATGCACAAAATACAGGATTCCCATATACCATCCCACCACCAACAATTTGAATTGGTGTTGAACATTTGTTACAATTGATAAAAGCACATTTTTATAATTGTGCTATAATTAGAGTCCATAGTTTGACTTAGGTTTCAGTGTTTGTATAGTGTAGTTCCATGAATTTTTTAAAAAATTTTTATTCTGTTACCATATATACAATCTAACATTTCCCCTTTTAATAATATTCAGATATATATTTTAGTACTGTTAATTGCATTCATAATGTTGTGCCACCATCACCACTGTCCACTATCAAAACATTTCTGTCATTCCAAAGAGGAACCTTAGCTTCCCATTCCCTATCTCCATCCCATCCCCTGATAACCTATATTCTAGTTTCTGACTCTATACATTTATTTATTAATTGTTTCAAAGTAGTGAGATCACACAATATTTTTCCTTTTGTGTCTAGCTTATTTTACTCAACATGATGTCTTTGAAATTCATCCCTGTTGTCACACGTATCACATTCCTTTTTACAGTTGCATAACAGTTCATTGTATGTATTTACCATGTTTTTTTATCAATTCATTGGTTGATGGACAATTGGATTGCTTTCATCTTTTGGCAATTGTGAATAATGCTGCTATGAACATCAGTGTGCAAATAGCTGTTTGAATCCCTGCTTTCAATTCTTTTGGGTATATACCTTGTAGTGGAATTGCTGGGTCATATGGTAGTTCTATACTTATCTTTCTGAGGAACTGCCAAACTGTATTTCACAGAGGCTGCACTATTTTACATCACCATTAGCAATGAATGAATGTTCCTATTTCTCTGCATCTTCTCCAACACTTATTTTCCATTTTTTTTTAACAGCAGTCATTCTAGTGGGTATGAAATGGTATCTCATTGTGGTTTTCATTTGCATTTCCCTGATGGCTAATGATGTTGAACATCTTTTTATGTGCTTTCTGGCCATTTGTATATCTTCTTTGGAGAGATGTCTGTTCAAGTCTTTGGCCCATTTTTAAATTGGGTTGTTTGTCTTTTTGTTGTTGAGTTGTTGGATTTCTTTATATATTTTTGATATTAATCCTTTATTGAAAATGTGGTTTGTCACTTTACTTTCATGATAAAGTCCTTTGAGGAACAAAAGTTTTTAATTTTTTTAAATTTTTATTGTGAACTTTAACTTATATACATAACAGTGATAACTTCCAAATATGATTTAACAAGTAGTTAGAGAGCAAATTTAAAAGAATGTCATGGGTCACAGTTCCACACCTTCAGCCATTTCCATTATTGTAAAATATAGCATACATACAGAAAGGTGTCAACTCTCAATGTACAGCATCAACAAGCAGTTATATAGGTAATTTCAAAAATTGTTATGGGTTACATAATGAAAGTTTTTACTTTTGATTAGGTCCTACTTATCTATTTTTTCTTTTGTTGATTGCTCTTTGGGTGTAAATTCTAAGAAACCATTGCCTGACACAAGGTCCTGCAGATGCTTCTCTATGTTTTCCTCTAGGAGTCTGATAGTTCTATCTCTTATATGAAGGCCTTTGATTCATTTAGAGTTGATTTTTGTATATGTTGTGAGGTAAGCATCCTTGTTTTTTTTTTTTGTTTTTTTTTTTTTTTTTGCAAATAGAGATCCAGTTATTTCAGCACTATTTGTAATTAGTCCATGAGCCTCTATTAAATAGGTTTAACTTAGTGGCTTAAACCATTATTTCTCACTATTCTTTGACTTTTTGGGCAATTTTTGTTTGGGCTGTCTGGGAAGAGGTTGGATGGTTTAGGATGGTCTCATTCACATGTCACATTCCATGGTGGTTGGCAGGCTGGTGTTGGCAAGCTGGTTGGTTTTAGGGGATCTAGCTAGGACTTGTGCACATGGTACTCTCAAGGGTTTCAGAGTTCCAAAGGGTACCAGAGAGGTCAAGCCCCAACGTGCAAACACTTTTCAAGTTGCTGCTGCATCACAGTTACCTTTATGTCACTGGCCAAAGCAAATAATATGGCCACGTCCAGAATCAGTATGGGGGGAATGCTCAAAGGCCTGGATATGGGAAGCATGAACAAATTGGGGGGCCATTACCATAGCAATTTACCACAAGTTAGAAATATGAGTAGAGTAGAGACAGCCTTTAAACTTTTCCACCTTTCTAGCTCCTTAAAAAAAATTACTGTTAATTCTTTTTCTAAGAAACCAGTTCATTTTATTTTTTTCTCTTTGACTGAGAGAATGAAAAATACCAAATAAATGTTTTTTTGTTATTTTTTAAACACTACCTTTCTTGTGGGCTAATGTTTTACCTCATGGCACCCTGAGAGACAGACAAGAGTCAATTACCATCAGGAGCAAAACACTATGATAAATATTATGCAGGGACAAAGAGAAAGATGGGGGACATGTTGAGAGAGAGAAAAATGACCTTATTTTTAAAAATGTATTGATTATCATTTGTTAGATTCCGGGGATAAAACAGGGTATGGAAAAAGCTTTTACCTTCAAGGAAACTAATATTTTAATGCGATAGACAAATAAATAATACAATGTAATTATAATAAGGCTAAGCACTGAATATACCCCAGTCAGGGAAGGCTTCCTGGAAGAAATGATGTTTATGATACGATTTGAAGGCTGATGAGGAGTTAGGTGAAGAATGGGGTTGGATGTGGGAAAAGTTCTAAAGAGAAGGGACTTTTTGTATAAAAGAACAGAATGAAGGCAGCCTGGCTTGTTTGCAGGACTTGATTAAGGATTTTCTAGGCAGTATGCATAAAAAACATTATGGTGTCCACCTATTTGACATTCAAAATAAAAATAATTCCATTTGTAAAATACCTGTAAGGAAGTACTCTGTCTCATCTTTCTCATGATTTTGATTTTTAAGAAATATCACATTCTCTAAAAATTGTATTCATGCTCCTGTTTTGGTGGTTCTTAAGCATATGCCAGTTTGTCTATTGAATAATGCAATAATGCTTGTTTGAGGAATAGCAAATACTGTCATACGGCAGCATGGTAGAGTGTAAAAGGTGGAGAAGTGACATACGAAGCTTGAGAGGTAGGTAGGTATCAATTAATAAAAGACCTAGTAAAGCGTAAGAGTGTTTACTCACCTGAGTTCAAGCTTTGCGATTTACTCACAGTATAGGTTAATTTCCTTAGTTGTTAAATGGGAATGCTAAAAGTGTGAATATTAACATAATAAATGCAAAGCATTTAGTACAATCCCTAATGCCATAATAAGCACTTATTTTCAATTAGCTATTATTATTAATAAATTTATACTTCAGCCTGAGGGAAATTTGGGAGCCACCGAGGAGTTTTAAACAGGGAATAATGTGATTAAAGTGGGCTTCAGTGGATTTCTTTGGCTGCATTCTGCAGTCTAGGCTGAATGACAATGAGTAGATTCTAGACATATTTAGGAGGAAGAATGAATAGTTATTAATGATTGATTGTTCAGGTGTTGAAGGAAAAGAATAATACCTAGATTTTTTTATTTGAGCAACTGTTTGGATGATGGTGGCTTTCTTTAAGATAAGTATCACAGGGAAGGAGCAAAATCGGTAAGTGAAAATGAGTTTGGTTTTGGATAGGTTGATTTGAGAAGCCTGGAGGGCATCCAAGTAAGATTAACTAATATGCAATTAGATATGTGGGAATAAATTTATGAGAGAAGGATGGGTAATGTATATACATATTTGGGAATCATTAGCATGTACATAGTAGTTGAAATTTAGTAGTTGAAATTACAAGAATAGATGAGATGGCCCAGGGATAATTTTGAGACTGAGAAGAGTATCAAAAATGGAATTCCAAGGCACATCAACATTTAATGGACAGGAAGTATGGTTGAAAATTAAGAAAGAAACTATGGAGTGTCCAAGTTGGAATATAAAATCATGAGAGTGTAGTATAATAAAAATTGTGGGGAGAAATAGTGTTTCAAGAAAAAAGATGAAAAATGTGGTCAAGCAATATAGGATTGAATGTGTACATTATATTTGATCATAGGCAGGTCACTGATAACCTTGGCAAGAAGGGTTTTGGTGAAATGATGGAGGCAAAATCTATTTCACATTGAACTGGTGTGGAGGAAGAGGGGAAGAAGAAGCAGAGACAATGAGTGCAAACAATTCTTGCCTGTAAACAGAAGAGAGAGAATTAAGAGTCATAGCTGAAAGCAGATCTGTGGTTGAAAGAGAGTTTAGAATTTTTATTGGTTTGTTTTTTAAAAATGATAGACACACAACTTCCCTGCAAATGCGATGCCTACCCAGTAAGAGAGCCATCATGAGCTCTTCACAACTTCTCACCCTATTGGTAAGCCCTGAATAAAAGTTCATGCATCAGAAAAAAAAAAGAAATGATAGACACAGAATATCCATAATTTTTTAAAAAAATTGCACCACCAGTGCTCCAGTCTAAACTTCCAATGTCTCACATGCACTCTCAGAATATTCTCCTAATTATCTTTCCTTATTCTACAACTCCGCATTTCCTCCCCTCCACTCCCCCATACATTCTACACACCGAAGCCAGAAAGGTATTTTCAAAATACAAACCTGATGATGGGCATCCCTCACACATGAAAAAGCCATTGTGGCAGGTTCTTTGTTCTTGAAGTAGAGAGGGTGTGCTTCTCAATATCCTCTAGTGGGAGAGATCTGGGAAATTATGACGACCTACTGGTAAAGGGTCATCTCCACTTACTCATCTGCTGAGGAGTATTCATCCTAATTTAATAATTCACAGAGCGGAGGTAGTGGCTCCCATTTTGCATTCAGTATTGGCTGCTCCAGCAGGTACTCTTCCCATGCTGAGTACTGCCACATCTGAATTTTCCAAACTGAACAAACACCGATGACATCTTAAGCAGCTCTTTTATAGAAGGGTTCTGAAACATACTAAAGCAGGACAGAGTAAGAGAACCAGAAGTGTGAATTAATATACCAAGCTTTTTCTTTTGTTCCACATAAGGAGAGGAAACAGTCCTTACACTTCAGAGAAGCAGTCTCCAATAAAAATTTAATGTGAACCACATAGGTAATTTAAATTTTTCTGGTGGCCACACTTTTCAAAGTTAAAACTGGGGACATTAATTTTATAAATATATTTCATTTAGCCCAATAAATCCAAAATATATCATTTCAATGTGCAATACAAAAATTAAGATACTTTACTTTTTTTGTTACAAAGTCTTTGAAATCTTGTGTGTAATTTATACTTATAGCACATCTCAATTCAAACTAGCCATATTAAAAGTGCTCAGTAGTCATTCTTCACCAGTTGCTGTGGTACCAGACAGTATAGTTCTAAAACTTTTGAGTACTTCATGTGGGCATTTAATTGTGAATGATGTCTGCTGTTTCAGTATTGTTGGATATTTCCTCAGCTCAGGTTCTGGCACCCAATAAAGATAGGCCTCAATTTAAAAATCCCTTTCAAGGTTCAACATCATTACCTTTGTAACAGACAGTTTTGTCCTAAGGCTACTAAAGAACCAAGGACAGAATGCAGAGGTAAACCTTCTTCAAAAGGCTGTTTCTTCTTTCCCTTACTTCTATTAACCAGAGAATAAGAAAGGCAAGGGGAGACTAGGATAAAGGCAGTTTTCTTCTGATTCTTGGCTTGAAGGACAGAGACACCTACACAATAAATATTTGTTGAAAAAAATTATATGAAAAATGAAATACGTGACAGAGTCCCCACAACAGCTCTGAAGAGATCATATGCATATAGGAATGCAAATACCTACTTCTCATGGAATTCCAAGGTGGAAGTTGGTGAATCTGCTTTCTCCTGGAGTAGGTTTCTTGAGAATGACTAATGAAATTCATATGTAGCACAAGAGATGAAGGAAAACCAGGAGCCTTGACTTTCAGCCTGAGCTGTCAGATCCTCACTCGAGTTATGGGTTTTGTTGTCCAGTGTTCACTCATTCAACAAATATGTATTGAGAGCCTACCATGTGCTGTGAACTTTTCTAGGCACTGGGGATACATCGGTAACAAGACACACAGGTCTCTGCCCTCATGGAATTCTAGTTAGTTTGTTAGGCCTTCCCAGAGGTCTTTTTGTTTTTTGGGTCTCCTTGCCTAAATAGATTCTTAGAAAACTTTTTATTATGGAAAAACTAAAACATATACAAAAGCAGAAAGATGTATAATCTCGCCCCCTCAACAATTATTGACTTATGGCCAACCTTGTTCCACTGGTACCCTACCTGCTTCCTTACACCATTTCAAATTATTTTGACATCATAGACATTACATCATTTCACTGACAGGTTGTTGTAAATAACATTACATACATGTTTCCTCTGCACGCCAAGATTTATACTTAATATTTTTAGTTAATGTCCTTGTCTATTATCTGTGCCCGTTTGTGCAGGATACTTTGTAAATGTGTGTTTTATGTGTGTGTGTATATGTATACATAAGAATATTCAATATATGTATATATACATATATATCCTTTTAATGTTATGATTGTTACCCAATGTAATCCATATCCATACACAATAGTTCCACAGTACCTCTGAAGTGGAGATGGAATTGTCATAACCAACTATGGGCACTGAAGAGTTAGCAATTGTACCTCAAAGCCTTTATACCTGAAGGGCTGTGATACTATGATGGGGGAAATGATAGTATGTCCTCTGATCCTAGTTTCTATTTTTTATCAGTAATTGCTGATGTGTTTCTTCCTGAATTACCTGAAGACATACCTCACCACAGCAAGCATTATTTTTCTTTGCAAGTTATCGATGTCTAGTCTGGATGAGAAAACTATATTCCCTTTATTAACATGCTCTTGACCCTACTTCTAGGGAAACAAAAACCAAAATGTTTAACATGTCCTTTGCTTACTTCTCTAACCTCAGCCTCCCCCTCACTTGATACCCTCCCACCTCTTCTTTAAGATCCTGGTTCTTCCTTGCCTCTAAACCATCCCATAAGCCATTATGTCTGCTTGGAATGTTCTTGTCTCTACTTTCCTTCACATGGCTAACTCTTGCTCATTATTCACTTTTCTCAACCATTTAAATATCATAATCTTGGAAAATCCATGCTTGAGCCTTTCTAGTCTAAATTGCTACAGTGGTTCATATTTCGCTTTATTTTTCACAAGACAACATAATTTGTAATTATAAATTTTTCCCTGTATGATTATTTGTTAAGTGTTTCCCTTTTCTACTAGGCTATAAGCTCTAAAGGGCCATATCTGTTTGTTCACAACCATGTTCTCAGCCTCAGTAAATATCTGTTTGTTGAATAAATGAATTGGAAGGAGCTAGTAGAGTCAAAGAAGTGGGAAACAGGAGAGAAAGAAGTAACGGATGAAGCAAAGTATCAAAGGAGGCTAGAGGGGATTAAATTCAGGGCACAAGATGGAAGATAAAGTATATATACACTAAAAAAATAAAATCATACGTACTAAATCAATGATAGAGGTATAAAGTCAAAGGCTTGTTAGAATGTATATCTTGGGAAAGGTCATATTAAATTGAGGTGGCCAGGGATGGTTTCAAAGAAGTCATTGGGTCAGAGGGATAGCTAGATTTCATTATTAATCATGATTTTTAAAAATTTATTAAATAGAATGAATCAGATGATTTTACTTGTGTTACAAAGGAAAGCAAACATTGAGATGGAGTTAGGAGTGCAAAGTAGCGCCTGTGAAAGGAAAGGGAAGAAGCGTCAGGAATGGACAGAGGAGCCAGCGGATTGTGATGCGGATCTGACAAAGCTTCCTCCATCCCACCGTGGAGCTGGGTTCTTATAGTATGCTTTAATCAGTCACTGACTAGGGATGAACATGGGGAAGAGGAGTAGCCCCAATAATTGGAAGCTGAGGTGAAGCAGAGGAGTTAACAGCTGGGGACTAGCAACTAACTACATGCCTTGCAATAGAACAGTGAATCCTGTTTTGAAAGGGTGTCTGCTGTTTTGGTACTGTTATGTACCCCAGAAAATGCCATGTTCTTTTAATCCATTCTTGTGGGTACAGATCTATTGTTAGGTGGGACCTTTTTATTAAGTTGTTTCCATGGAGATGTGACCCAGCCCATTCAGGGTGGGTCTTAATCCTTTACTGGAGCTCATGGAGAGAGAGAGCTTAGAATGAAAACACCCTGGGAGGAGCAAGAAGGACCCACAGAAACTGAGAGAGCCATTTTGAAACCAGGGCCCAGGAGAGAAAGACAAGCAGATGTCGTCATGTGTCTTCTCATGTGACAGAGGAATCCTGGATGCCAGCAGCCTTTCTACATAGAAGGTATCTTCCTCTTTATGCCTTAATTTGGATACTTCCATGGCTGTAGAACTATAAATTTGTAACCTAATAAATTCCCATGGAAAAAGTCAACCATTTCTGGTATATTTCATTCTGTCAGCTTTAGCAAACTGAAAACAGGGTCTGAGCAGTACATCTCTGTGACTCCCACACATTCTAAGATGTCAATTCAGTCAAAAGAATCTATAAACTTAATGAAGGATTTTTCTAACAAGCTTAACAATCATGTTCTAAGAATTATTTGGAAGTCCAAAGGTTCATATTTACTAAGTCAAATTTGAAAAGAGCATAGAGGAGGGATTTGCTCTATTATGTAACAGGACATTTTATAAAACAATAATAAATAATAACAACGTGATACGAGCATAGCCATAGACAGAGACCAATTGAAAAATAGGTCAGAACCAGAGCCATGTTCAAATGGAAACATGAATATATGATTAAATGGCATTAAAAATCAATGCGGGAGTCAGGATGAGAGCCCATGCATGGGCAGGGACTTATATGGTTTGATTCTCCCACTGGAACCAAAGGAGGAAGCACCCAAATTTTCCTGTGAGCTTGTCCAGTTATAGGGCATAACATGAAGTTTGAAAGCTGCTATTAGTCAAACAAAAAATGGAGTTGGATTCCTCATTTCAGTTTGTCACATTAAAAAAAAAAGAAAACCCTTTAGAAATGTGAAAACCATTCTTAGCTCATGGGCCTTAGAAAAATGAGGCTGTGGGCCAGGTTTGACCTTTGGGCCATAGTTTGCCATTCCTGGTGTCATGGTTAACAGCCTGGACTGGATATAGACTTCCTGGGCTCAAATCCCAGCTCTGACACATGTCAGCTATAGGACTTGGGGCAAATCCTTTAACATTTGTTCTTCAATTTCCTTATCTGCAAAATGATGATAATTACCTATCCCACGCCATTCTGGTAAGGATTCAGTAAGTTACTCAATGTAATGTACTTGGACCGAGGTATACAACACGATGAGCATTAGCTACTGTATGAACAGCATTATTTCCTTGCAACAGACTTCTGAGCTTCTTTTAGACTTTTGATTTGCTACCCAACTTATCCCCAACTTATTCCATGCCAACCGGGTGTTATTTCTGTTTTGTTGTCTACTCTTCCTCTATATGAGTCAGAGAGTAAATCATGATTGATAACTTAGTTTTAAAAATGTTTCCTGACCAGGAGTTGATTTGAAGTAATCATGTGACCCAGCTCTGGCCAGTGAAGAGCTTTGAGGAAATAGTCAGCAGGATTTAGGTGAAAAGGAATCCTGAGAGATTAACAAACATTTGATAAGATGGCCTTTCATTTTTGTTTTTTTTTAATTCTATTTTATTGAGATATATTCATATACTATACAATCATCCACAGTGTACAATCAATTGTTCACATACCATTGTATAGTTATACATTTATCACCACAATCAATTTTTGAACATTTTCATTCCACACACAAAAAAAGAATAAAAGTTTAAGTAAAAAAGAACACCCAAAACATCCCATTCCCCCCATCCCTCCCTATTACTCATTTACTTTTTGTTCCCATTTTTCTATTCATCTGTCCATACACTGGATAAAGGGAGAGGGAGCCACAAAGTTTTCATAATCTAACACTGTAACACAGTGTAAGCTATATAGTTATACAATTGTCTTCAAGAAAAAAGTCTACTGGGTTGCAGTTTGACAGTTTCAGGTATTGCTTTCTAGCTATTCCAATACACTAAAAGCTAAAAAGGGATAATGCATAAGAATAACATCCAGAATGACTCTCGACTCTATTTGAGATCTCTCAGCCACTGAAACTTTATTTTGTTTCATTTCTCTTCCCCCTTTTGGCCAAGAAGGCTTTCTCAATCCCACAATGCCAGGGCCAAGCTCATCCCCATGAGTTATGTTGCAAGTTGCCAGGGAGAATTACACCCCTGGGAGTCATGTCCCACATTGGGGGAGGGCAGTGAGTTTAACTGCAGAGTTGGCTTAGAGAGATAGGCCACATCTGAGCAACAAAGGAGGTTCTCTGGGAGTGACTCTCAGGAACAATTTTAAGTCAGCTTGGCCTCTCCTTTGCAGTAACAAACTTCATAAGGGCAAGAACAAAGATCAACGGCTTGGCCTTCTAAATTGGTAGCCCCCAATGCTTGTGAGAATATCATTAATTCCCCACGTGGGGAAATTTACTATTTCTACCCATCCCTCAAGGGCACTTTGAAAATACATTTTTATTCTCTGCCCAAATTACTTTGGGATGTATTGAGGCTTCATACTAATCTGTACAAACCAACCAGATTTCACTCCCTATTCAACGTTCCATGTAATTATGTTGTTTGAATAAACTGACCATACAAGTTAAATCATATAGTGTGTGTGCCAGTTTGAATGTATTACATCACCCAAAACACCATTATTTTTGATGCAATCTTGTGTGGGCAGACATATTAGTGTTGAATAGATTGTAATTCTTTGAGTATTTCCATGGAGATGTAACCCACCCAACTGTAGGTGATAACTCTGATGAGATAATTTCCATGGAGGTATGGCCCTGTCCATTCAGCATGGGCCTTGATTAGTTCGCTGGAGTACTATATAAGCTTTGACAGAAGGAGCGAGCTTGCTACTGCCACGAGGGACACTTTGAAGAATGCACATGAGCTGAGAGAGGAGCTGCAGATGAGAGACAGTTGAAGACGGCCATTGAAAGCAGACTCTTGCTCCAGAGAAGCTAAGGGAGGAAAAATGCCCCAAGAGCAACTGAGAGTGACATTTGGAGAGAAGCTGAAGCCTAGAGAGGAACATCCTGGGAGAAAGCCATTTTGAAACCAGAACTTGGAGCAGACACCAGCCATGTGCCTTCCCAGCTAACAGAGGTTTTCCGGATGCCATTGGCCATCCTCCAGTGAAGGTACCCAATTGTTGATGTGTTACCTTGGACACTTTATGGCCTTAAGACTGTAACTTTGTAACCAAATAAACCCCCTTTATAAAAGCCAATCCATTTCTGGTATTTTGCATCCTGGCAGCATTAGCAAACCAGAACAGTGTGTTACAAAAAATATAGATTTTCCACCTAATAAACATCTCTTCCTTTGGTCTCATACAGAAGATGAAGTTTTAAAAACACTGTGCAATATTGCCCTTTACCCTTTAATCTGATTTACCTTAGTCCTAACCAAGTCCATTTCATTCGTATCTCTAATTGAAGACTGATCTCTTTTTCAGACTCTTTAACATTTGCTGTATGGGGTAATGCTGATATTCATAGCTGCCGGACTCTGGCTCTGAGTCTCAGGTGTCACACAGATACCCAAAGTTCCAGGGACCAAGCTAGTTATACACAAAGAGCTCAGCATCTTGGAATTTAGAAATCATCATTACAACTCAGGAATAGATGTAACTGCTGTAAGAGCTTACAATCTAGGAACATTTATAATAAGCCTTCTCCTGATAACCTATGCTCTCAGACTCAATTCTCAGCGTTTGAACGTTATAGTTAGTCCTTATTAGTGAGGCATTATAATGTTTTTTTTTTTAATTTCTAGTTTATTTCACTCAACATACTATCCTCAATGTCCAATCACCTCACAATTTCATTCCTTCTTGTAGCAGCTCAATATTCCATTATATGTACACACCACAGTTTGCCATTCCATTCATCAGTCATTGTAGCCTTAGGCCACCTCCATCCACTGCGAATCAAGACTATTGTCACCATAAACCCCACTGTTCAAATGTTCATTCATGTCACTCTTTTCAGTTCTTCCAACTGTATACCTAATAACAGGGTTGAAAGACCATATGGCAACCCCAGACTTGGCTTTCTGTGGAACCACCACACTGCCTTCCAGATGGGCTGCACCAATTCTACTTCCCCACCAACAGTGCTTAGGTACATCTCTTTCTCCACATTTTCTCCAGCACTTGTATCCCTCTGTTTTATTTTTTAGACAGTTTTATTCACACACCATACATTCCATCCTAAGTAAACAATCAGTGGTTCCCTGTATAATCACATAGTTATGCATTCACCAGCACTATCTATACAAGGACATATCCATTTCTTCCACAAAGAAAGAAGAGTTGAAAAAAGAAAAAAAGAAAAAGAAAAAAATGACAACTAAAAAGCAAAAAAAGAAAAAATAAACTAAAAATAAAATTCGATAAAAAGGTCAGACAACACCACCAATGCCAAGAATCCCATACCCCTTCTTTATATCCCCCTCTTAAAGAAATTTAGCTTTGGTATATTGCCTTTGTTACAATTAATGGAAGCATATTACAATGTTACCATAGTTATCTATAGACTCTAGTTTGCATTGATCATATTTTTCCCAATACCATCCCATTTTTAACACCTTTTAAAGTTGACATTCATTTGTTCTCCCTCATGTAAAGACATATTCGTACATTTAACCACAATCATTGACCACTCTAGGTTTCACTAAGTTCTACAGTCCCAGTCTTTATCTTCTATCTTTCCTTCTGGTGTCCTACATGCCCCTAATCTTCCTTTCAACTGTACTCCCAGTCATCTTTGTTCAGTGTACCTATGACATGGTGCTACCGTCACCCAATATTGTGCTCCACACCACTCTCTCCTGTCTTTTCCTATCTGCCTGTAATGCTCCCTTTAGTATATCTTTTAGAGTAAGTAACTTGTTCACAAACTGTTTTAAGTGTCTGCTTATCTGAAAATATTTAAAACTCTCCCTCATTTCTGAAGGACAGTTTTGCCAGACATAAAATTCTTGGTTGGCAGTTTTTCTCTTTCAGTATCTTAAATATATCATATCACTGCCTTCTCACCTCCATGGTTTCAACTGAGAAAATAGTCTTATTGAGCTTCCCTTGTATTTGATGGATCGCTTTTCTCTTGCTGCTTTCAGAATTCTCTCTCTGTCTTTGACATTTGATAATCTGATTATTAAGTGTCTTGGCATAGGTCTATTCAGATCTATGGGGTACACTGCACTTCTTGGATCTGTAATTTTATGTCTTTCATAAGAGATGGGAAATTTTCATTGATTATTTCCTCTTTTATTGCTTCTGCCCCCTCCCCTTCTCTTCTCCTTCTGGGACACCCATGACACATATATTCATGTACTTCATGTTGTCATTCAATTCCCTGAGCCACTGCTCGTATTTTTCCATTCTTTTCCGTATCTGTTCTTTTCTGTGTAGGATTTCAGAGGTTCTGTCCTCCAGTTCATGAATCTTTTCTTCTCCCTCTTCAGATCTGCTGTTTTATGTCTCCATTGTGTTTTTCTTCTCTTGTTTTGTGCCTTTCATTCCCATTAGTTCCACCAATTGTTGTTTCAAACTTTCCAGTTCTTCCTTATGTTCACCCAATGTCTTCTTTTTTTTTTTTTTTTAATTCAGTTTTATTGAAATATATTCACAAACCATACAGTCATCCATGGTATACAATCAACTGCTTACAGTATGATCATATAGTTATGCGTTCATCACCACAATCTATTTCTGAACATTTTCCTTACATCAGAAAGAATCAGAATAAGAATAAAAAATAAAAGTGAAAAGAGAATACCCAAACCATCCCCCCATCCCACCCTATTTGTCATTTAGTTTTTACTCCCATTTTTCTACTGATTTTTTTTCAATTTTTTAACTTTGTTTATCAAAAAATTAAAAACAAACAGGCAAACAACAACCAAAAAAACCCCACAACATTTCAAACAAAGCAATGGATTAAGGAAAACAAATAACCTAAAATAACTACTTTGCTTCCAATATGTTCCTACCATACCCCAAGAAAATTAATAAACCATGTCCAAACAGAGGAGTAAGAAAAACAAATAATCTAAAATAACTACATTGCTTCCAACATGTTCCTACCATACCCCAAGAAAATTAACAACCCCTAAGAAAACAAAGGAATAAGAGAAAAAAGAAACCTAAAATAACTCTATTGCTTCCAACATGATCTTACTATATCCAAGAAAGTTTACAAACCACTCATTCCTGAGCATTCCCATAACATTGAGATTACCCTCCATAGTTTATCTGTTCTTATTAGATTATCATTCCCCCTCCACTAATTGGTATCTCTAGGTCCCCTACACTCTACAGTATAAAACATTGTACATTTTTCGCAGAATTCACATTAGTGGTAACATACAATATCTCTCTTTTTGTGCCTGGCTTATTTTGCTCAGCATTATGTCTTTTTTTTTTTTTTTTTTAATCTTCATTTTATTGAGATATATTCATATACCACACAGTCATACAAAACAAATCGTACTTTCGATTGTTCACAGTACCATTACATAGTTGTACATTCATCACCCAAATCAATCCCTGACACCTTCATTAGCACACACACAAGAATAACAAGAATAATAATTAGAGTGAAAAAGAGCAATTGAAGTAAAAAAGAACACTGGGTACCTTTGTCTGTTTGTTTCCTTCCCCTATTTTTCTACTCATCCATCCATAAACTAGACAAAGGGGAGTGTGGTCCTTATGGCTTTCCCAATCCCCTTGTCACCCCTCATAAGCTAAATTTTTATACAACTGTCTTCGAGATTCATGGGTTCTGGGTTGTAGTTTGATAGTTTCAGGTATCCACAACCAGCTACCCCAATTCTTTACAACCTAAAAAGGGTTGTCTGAAGTGTGCGTAAGAGTGCCCACCAGAGTGACCTCTCGGCTCCTTTTGGATTCTCTCTGCCACTGAAGCTTATTTCATTTCCTTTCACATCCCCCTTTTGGTCAAGAAGATGTTCTCCGTCCCACGATGCCAGGTCTACATTCCTCCCTGGGAGTCATATTCCACGTTGCCAGGGAGATTCACTCCCCTGGGTGTCTGATCCCACGTAGGGGGGAGGGCAGTGATTTCACCTTTCAAGTTGGCTTAGCTAGAGAGACAGGGCCACATCTGAGCAACAAAGAGGCATTTGGGAGGAGGCTCTTAGGCACAACCATAGGGAGGGCTAGCCTCTCCTTTGCAGCAACCGTCTTCCCAAGGGTAAAACCTGTGGTAGAGGGCTCAACCCATCAAACCACCAGTCCCCTATGTCTGTGGTCATGTTAGCAACCATGGAGGTGGGGTAGGCGAATACCCCTGCATTCTCCACAGGCTCCTCAAGGGGGCACTGCATCTTTTTTTTTTTCCTTGTTTTTTTTTTTTTTTTTTTAACTTTCCCTTCTTTTTTTTTTTTTTTTTTAAATCATCATTTTATTGAGATATATTCACATACCACGCAGTCATACAAAACAAATTGTACTTTCGATTGTTTACAGTACCATTACATAGTTGTACATTCATCACCTAAATCAATCCCTGACACCTTCATTAGCACACACACAAAAATAACAAGAATAATAATTAGAGTGAAAAAGAGCAATTGAAGTAAAAAAGAACACTGGGTACCTTTGTCTGTCTGTTTCCCTCCCCTACTTTTCTACACATCCATCCATAAACTAGACAAAGTGGTGTTTGGTCCTTATGGCTTTCCCAATCCCATTGTCACCCCTCATAAGCTACATTTTTATACAACTGTCTTCGAGATTCATGGGTTCTGGGTTGTAGTTTGATAGTTTCAGGTATCCACCACCAGCTACCCCAATTCTTTAGAACCTAAAAAGGGTTGTCTAAAGTGTGCATAAGAGTGCCCACCAGAGTGACCTCTCGGCTCCTTTTGGAATCTCTCTGCCACTGAAGCTTATTTCATTTCCTTTCACATCCCCCTTTTGGTCAAGAAGATGTTCTCCGTCCCACGGTGCCAGGTCTACATTCCTCCCTGGGAGTCATATTCCACGTTGCCAGGGAGATTCACTTCCCTGGGTGTCTGATCCCACGTAGGGGGGAGGGCAGTGATTTCACCTTTCAAGTTGGCTTAGCCAGAGAGAGAGGGCCACATCTGAGCAACAAAGAGGCATTCAGGAGGAGACTCTTAGGCACAAATACAGGGAGGCCTAGCCTCTCCTTTGCAGCAACCGTCTTCCCAAGGGTAAAACTTATGGTAGAGGGCTCAACCCATCAAACCACCAGTCCCCTATGTCTGTGGTCATGTTAGCAACCATGGAGGTGGGGTAGGCGAATACCCCTGCATTCTCCACAGGCTCCTCAAGGGGGCACTACATCTTTTTTTTTTTTTTTTTCCCCTTGTTTGTCTTTTTTCTTTTTTTTTTTTTTTTTTTTTTTAACTTTCCCTTCTTTTTTCAAATCACCTGTATGAAAAAAAAAGTTAAAAAGAAAACAAACATACAATAAAAGAGCATTTCAAAGAGACCATAGCAAGGGAGTAAGGAAAAGACAACTAACCTAAGATAACTGCTTAACTTCCAACATGTTCCTACTTTACCCCAAGAAAGTTACCTAATATAGCAACATTTCTGTGAACTTGCTCCTACTATATCCATCAGAAATTAACAGACCATAGTCATTCCTGGGCATCCCCAGAAGGTTAAATAGCTTATCTGTTCTTCTTGGATTATTGTTCCCCCTTCCTTAATTGCTCTCTATTGCTAGTTCCCCTACATTCTACATTATAAACCATTTGTTTTACATTTTTCAAAGTTCACATTAGTGGTAGCATATAATATTTCTCTTTTTGTGTCTGGCTTATTTCGCTTAGCATTATGTCTTCAAGGTTCATCCATGTTGTCATATGTTTCACGAGATCGTTCTTCTTACTGCCGCGTAGTATTCCATCGTGTGTATATACCACATTTTATTTATCCACTCATCTGTTGAAGGACATTTGGGTTGTTTCCATCTCTTGGCAATTGTGAATAATGCTGCTATGAACATTGGCGTGCAGATATCTGTTCGTGTCACTGCTTTCCGATCTTCCGGGTATATACCGAGAAGTGCAATCGCTGGATCGAATGGTAACTCTATATCTAGTTTTCTAAGGAACTGCCAGACTGACTTCCAGAGTGGCTGAACCATTATACAGTCCCACCAACAGTGAATAAGAGTTCCAATTTCTCCACATCCCCTCCAGCATTTGTAGTTTCCTGTTTGTTTAATGGCAGCCATTCTAACCGGTGTTAGATGGTATCTCATTGTGGTCTTAATTTGCATCTCTCTAATAGCTAGTGAAGCTGAACATTTTTTCATGTGTTTCTTGGCCATTTGTATTTCCTCTTCAGAGAACTGTCTTTTCATATCTTTTGCCCATTTTATAATTGGGCTGTCTGTACTATTGTCATTGAGTTGTAGGATTTCTTTATATATGCAAGATATCAGTCTTTTGTCAGATACATGGTTTCCAAAAATTTTTTCCCATTGAGTTGGCTGCCTCTTTACCTTTTTGAGAAATTCCTTTGAGGTGCAGAAACTTCTAAGCTTGAGGAGTTCCCATTTATCTATTTTCTCTTTTGTTGCTTGTGCTTTGGGTGTAAAGTCTAGGAAGTGGCCGCCTAATACAAGGTCTTGAAGATGTTTTCCTACATTATCTTCTAGGAGTTTTATGGTACTTTCTTTTATATTGAGATCTTTCGTCCATTTTGAGTTAATTTTTCTGTAGGGGGTGAGGTAGGGGTCCTCTTTCATTCTTTTGGATATGGATATCCAACTCTCCCAGCCCCATTTGTTGAAAAGACCATTATGACTCAGTTCAGTGACTTTGGGGGCCTTATCAAAGATCAGTCGGCCATAGATCTGAGGGTCTATCTCCGAATTCTCAATTCGATTCCATTGATCTATATGTCTATCTTTGTGCCAGTACCATGCTGTTTTGGCAACTGTGGCTTTATAATAAGCTTCAAAGTCAGGGAGTGTAAGTCCTCCCACTTCGTTTTTCTTTTTTAGAGTGTCTTTAGCAATTCGAGGCATCTTCCCTTTCCAAATAAATTTGATAACTAGCTTTTCCAAGTCTGCAAAGTAGGTTGTTGGAATTTTGATTGGGATTACATTGAATCTGTAGATGAGTTTGGGTAGAATTGACATCTTAATGACATTTAGTCTTCCTATCCATGAACATGGAATATTTTTCCATCTTTTAAGGTCCCCTTCTATTTCTTTTAGTAGAGTTATGTAGTTTTCTTTGTATAGGTCTTTTACATCTTTGGTTAAGTTTATTCCTAGGTACTTGATTTTTTTAGTTGCTATTGAAAATGGTATCTTTTTCTTGAGTGTCTCTTCAGTTTGTTCATTTCTAGCATATAGAAACATTACTGACTTATGTGCATTAACCTTGTATCCCGCTACTTTGCTAAATTTGTTTATTAGCTCTAGTAGCTGTATCGTCGATTTCTCAGGGTTTTCTAGATATAAGATCATATCATCTGCAAACAATGACAGTTTTACTTCTTCTTTTCCAATTTGGATGCCTTTTACTTCTTTGTCTTGCCGGATTGCCCTGGCTAGCACTTCCAGCACAATGTTGAATAACAGTGGTGACAGCGGGCATCCTTGTCTTGTTCCTGATCTTAGAGGGAAGGCTTTCAGTCTCTCACCATTGAGTACTATGCTGGCTGTGGGTTTTTCATATATGCTCTTTAATCATGTTGAGGAAGTTTCCTTCAATTCCTACCTTTTGAAGTGTTTTTATCAAAAAGGGATGTTGGATTTTGTCAAATGCTTTTTCAGCATCTATTGAGATGATCAATTGATTTTTCCCTTTTGACTTGTTAATGTGTTGTAATACATTGATTGATTTTCTTATGTTGAGCCATCCTTGCATGCCTGGAATAAACCCCACTTGGTCATGGTGTATGATTTTTTTAATGTGTCTTTGGATTCGATTTGCAAGTATTTTGTTGAGGATTTTTGCATCTATATTCATTTGGGAGATTGGCCGGTAGTTTTCCTTTTTTGTAGCATCTTTGCCTGGTTTTGGTATTACATTGATGTTAGCTTCATAAAATGAGTTAGGTAGTGTTCCATTTTCTTCAATGTTTTGAAAGAGTTTGAGTAAGATTGGTGTCAGTTCTTTCTGGAAAGTTTGGTAGAATTCCCCTGTGAAGCCATCTGGCCCTGGGCATTTATTTGTGGGAAGATTTTTGATGACTGATTGGATCTCTTTGCTTGTGATGGTTTGGTTGGGGTCTTCTATTTCTTCTCTGGTCAGTCTAGGTTGTTCATATGTTTCCAGGAAATTGTCCATTTCCTCTACATTATCCAGTTTGTTGCCATACAGTTGTTCATAGTATCCTCTTATAATTTTTTTAATTTCTTCAGGATCTGCAGTTATGTCACCTTTTTCATTCATTATTTTGTTTATATGGGTCTTCTCTCTTTTTGATTTTGTCAGTCTAGCTAGGGGCTTGTCAATCTTGTTGATCTTCTCAAAGAACCAACTTTTGGTGATATTTATCCTCTCTATTGTTTTTTTGTTCTCTATGTCATTTATTTTTGCTTTAATCCTTGCTATTTCTTTTCTTCTACTTGGTTTAGGATTGGTTTGCTGTTCATTTTCTAGCTTCTTCAGTTCATCCATTAGTTCTTTGATTTTGGCTCTTTCTTCCTTTTTAATATATGCGTTTAGTGCCATAAATTTCCCCCTTAGCACTGCTTTTGCTGCATCCCATAGGTTTTGGTATGTTGTGTTCTCATTTTCATTCATCTCTATATATTTAGCAATTTCTCTTGCTATTTCTTCTTTAACCCACTGATTGTTTAGGAGTGTGTTGTTTAACCTCCAGGTATTTGTGAATTTTCTAAGTCTCTGATGGTTATTGACTTCTAATTGTATTCCATTGTGGTCAGAGAATGTGCTTTGAATAATTTCAATCTTTTTAAATTTATTGAGGCTTGTTTTATGTCCCACCATGTGATCTATTCTGGAGAAAGTTCCATGAGCACTAGAAAAGTATGTGTATCCTGGTGATTTGGGATGTAATGTCATGTATATGTCTGTTAAATCTAATTCATTTACCAGATTGTTTAGGTTTTCAATTTCCTTATTGGTCTTCTGTCTGGTTGATCTATCTATAGGAGAGAGTGATGTGTTGAAGTCTCCCACAATTATTGTGGAAACATCAATTGCTTCCTTTAGTTTTGCCAGTGTTTCTCTCATGTATTTTGTGGCACCTTGGTTGGGTGCATAGACATTTACGATTGTTATTTCTTCTTGCTGAATTGCCCCTTTTATTAGTACGTAGTGGCCTTCTTTGTCTCTCAAAACATCCCTGCATTTGAAGTCTATTTTATCTGAGATTAATATTGCTACACCTGCTTTCTTTTGGCTGTAGCTTGCATGAAATATTTTTTTCCATCCTTTCACTTTCAGTTTCTTTGTGTCCCTGTGTCTAAGATGAGTCTCTTGTATGCAACATATTGATGGTTCATTTTTTTTGATCCATTCTGCGAATCTATATCTTTTAATTGGGGAGTTTAATCCATTTACATTCAACGTTATAACCGTGAAGGCATTTCTTGAATCAGCCATCTTATCCTTTGGTTTATGTTTGTCATATTTTTCCCCTCTGTCTATTAATATCCTTTATTGTACCCATACCGAATCTCTTTAGTACGGAACCTTTCTCCAAGTCTCTCTGTCCTTTCTTTGTTTCTCTGTCTGTAGGGCTCCCTTGAGTATCTCCAGTAGGGCAGGTCTCTTGTTAGCAAATTCTCTCAGCATTTGTTTGTCTGTGAAAAATTTAAGCTCTCCCTCAAATTTGAAGGAGAGCTTTGCTGGATAAAGTATTCTTGGCTGGAAATTTTTCTCACTCAGAATTTTAAATATATCGTGCCTCTGCCTTCTCGCCTCCATGGTGGCTGCTGAGTAGTCACTACTTAGTCTTATGCTGTTTCCTTTGTATGTGGTGAATTGCTTTTCTCTTGCTGCTTTCAGAACTTGCTCCTTCTCTTCTGTGTTTGATAATGTGATCAGTATATGTCTCGTAGTGGGTTTATTTGGATTTATTCTATTTGGAGTTCGCTGAACATTTATGATTTGTGTATTTATGTTGTTTAGAAGATTTGGGAAGTTTTCCCCAACAATTTCTTTGAATACTCTTCCTAGACCTTTACCCTTTTCTTCCCCTTCTGGGACACCAATGAGTCTTATATTTGGACGTTTCATATTATCTATCATATCCCTGAGGTCCGTTTCGATTTTTTCATTTTTTTTCCCCATTCTTTCTTTTATGCTTTCATTTTCCATTCTGTCATCTTCCAGGTCACTGATTCGTTGTTCAACTTCCTCTAGTCTTGTACTATGAGTGTCCAGAATCTTTTTAATTTGGTCAACAGTTTCTTTAATTTCCATAAGATCATCCATTTTTTTATTTAGTCTTGCAATGTCTTCTTTATGCTCTTCTAGGGTCTTCTTGATTTCCTTTATCTCCCATACTATGGTCTCATTGTTCATCTTTAGTTCTTTGAGTAGCTGCTCTAGGTGCTGTGTCTTCTGTCTTTTGATTTGGGTGCTTGGGCTTGGGTTATCCATATCGTCTGGTTTTTTCATATGCTTTATAATTTGCTGTTGTTTTTGGCCTCGTGGCATTTGCTGAACTTGATAGGGTTCTTTTAGGATTTGTAGACCAATTGAAGTCCTTATCTCTAATTTATCAGATCTACAGCTTCGTGGAGTACACTTTCTCTAACTAACCAGCAGGTGGCGTCCACGAGCCACCTGTTCTCCACAAGCCAGTTCTCCCCTGCTTAGCCTTTTTAGCGAGTGGGGGAGTGAGTCTTGTGGGGTCCAATTGGTGTACCAAGCTTGTGTGTGTAGTTGGTGTTGCCTGTCCTGTATATGGGGCGTGTTTCTGGGCAGTCAGGGAGGGGGGGGTGGCTCTATCAATCAAATCTCCCTGGTGATCCTAGATTTTTAAAGCTGCTGCAATAGTCTAATCCTTCAGTTCAGTCCTGCCACAGTTTGTCTCTGCCACTGACCCACAAGTCCTTGGTATTGGCGTATGGCTCCTGAGACTTGCAAGTGGGCCCCTCTTCCAGGCCGTGCACCCCGGGTCCTCTGTTTAGGGATGACTGTGCTATGTCACAGGTGAGTGCCGTCCCCCCAGGGCAGTTCTGGGCTGCTGGGCTGTGTAGGGAGGCTCCCAGTCTGCTGAAATGATGGCTGAATGGGGCTTTGTTAATTCACACTGCTCTACCTTCCCAACTCTGGGACAATCAGCTGAGGTTGCAAGGAAGGCTAATGTCCATGCCCAGTTTTGTGGTGTGTGCCTGTTATTTGAAGCACTTCCATCACACTGGGTTGTCTGGGGCAGTTCTGGGCTATGGGGCTGGTGATGGGCAAGAGTGTTTCCTGTCCACCAGGATGATGGCTGTGAGCAGACACCCCCCTTTTCTTGGGAAGTTGTGGTGTTTAGTGAATTTTCTCAGCCACTGGATTATTGCGTTTTGTCTCAGAGCTCTCCTAGTTCTGCTCTTGACTTGACCTGCCCAAATAGCAAGTCTTTGAAGCTTTCTGTATTGGGCTTCTTAGAGTAATTGTTTTAGAAAAAGAAAAAAGGATTAAAAAAAAAAAAAAAAAAAAACGGACCCTCCTCAGAGATCTAATGGGTTATTGAAATGCTGAGACAAAGCAACCAGGGCCATTAAGGAAAGGTCCACAGGGCAGAGAGATCAGCTTTTCTTCGGGATTTGCATATGCGCCTCAGGGCCCTTCCCCTTTCTATGTTCACCAGAACTCCAAAAATCCTCCGCTTTTATTTTGGAGTTTTTCGTGTTGTTTTTTTTCTATGCCTGTCTCCTCTCTGCTGGGCTGGCTGCTCTCAGATTCTCTGGTGTCTGGTCTCAGTCTATCTGTGTTTGGAGTTTGGATCAGTAGAATGAGTTTCCGATAAGGGCTGCCACTGCAGTTCTCCCTTCTCCTTCCCGGAGCTGACAGCCCCTCCTCCCCCGGGACTGAGCCTGGCAGGGAGGGGCGCGGGTCCCCTGGCTGCAAAAACTTACAGATTTCGCTGATCTCAGCAGTTCCACGTTTTCATGAGTGTTGTATGAAGTATGCACAAAGTCAGATTGCTCTGTGGTGTCCAATCCACGCAGTTCCTGGCTTTCTACCTACTTTCCTGGAGGAGTAACTATAACATACAGCTCACCAGACTGCCATCTTGCCCCGCCCTCCCACCCAGTGTCTTCTTTATATCCTTCATCTCTTTTGCCATATCTTCCCTCAACTCATTGATATGATTTTTGAATTGATTTGGCATATTTGTTTGAACATCTTTAATTAGTTGTTTCAACTCCTGTATCTCATTTGAAGTATAAGTTTGTTCCTTTGGGCCATATCTTCATTTTTCCTAATGTGACTTGTACCTTTTTGTTGTCTAGGCATCCGGTTTTCTTGATTACCCCAATCAGATTTTCCCAGACTAGACATGCCCAGGTCTCAGGAGGAAGGTGTAATCAGTATCACATTTCCTTGAGGACAAGACCCAGCAGGCTGTCAGACATTCCTGTGGGGCCTTTAGACTATGTGCTTTTCCTATCCTTCCCAGCAGGTGGCGCTCCTCAGCCTGCAGCTCTCCACTGGTCTAAAGAGGTATGGTCCCTTTAATTCTCAGCAGACCCTGTCCTGGCTAGGGGCTGAGGGTGTCAGAAGCCAAGTTTAAATTTTTTCTGTTTATTTTCCACCCCCAGGCCCTGGGGTCTGAATTCCATGAGTGAGGGCAGGCACTTGAACTGGGCCCCACCCCTCCTTTTCTTATGGATGATACACCCTTTAGAGGGTTATCTCCTATGCTTAAATCCCTTTTTTGTCTCTCTTGACTCTCTCAACTCCAACTTTGCCTGGGTCAGAGCTGATAATTGAAGATGCCTGAGGCTTTCCCTAATGAACTACTTAGAATGGGAGGGAAAAAAAAGTAAAAGAAAGAAAGCCCCTCCTTAGAGCCAGTCCCCAGCCCCTCAGTGTCGTTGGTTGACTGGTGTTGGTACCGTTCTCTGTGCCCCTTTTCTCGGGACACAGCCATTTTCCCAGATTCTGAGCTCAGCCATCTCCCAAAGCCTCTCTTTAATTCATTTTTTTTCCTTCAGCCCCACCTCTCTATGCCATGAGAGACCTCAGGGTTCATTTCCTGCTTGCTCCAGGTTTATCTACGCTTGTAGCTTGTATTCAGGAGTTAAAATTTGTTCATTAAAACCACAGTTGGAGCTTGGTTGAGTTAATTTCCCCTCGCTCCAGGTAGCCTGCTTCTATTTTCCACAGGGAAGTTTACAACTCAGTTTGCTATGCTGGTGGGGGAGGGATATCAGTTCACACTTTTTGGGGAGCTTTACTTACAGTTCTGTGCTGCAATCTCAGCCATTCCACCCATTCCAGGCTGGTGTACGATGTGTGTCTAGTCATGGATGTCCCCCAACAGTTGTTCCAGACAATTTACTAGTTGTTCCTGGCTACTTACTAGTTGCTCTAGAGGACTAACTAAATTCCATACCTCTCTATGCTGCCATTGTTCCCCTCCTCTTAGCCCTTTGGTTTTGCTAGGTATTCTTATGTCTATTCATGATATCTTTATTTTGTGATCCTGAGGTTTGCAAAGCACAAACCTGGGAAGAAGCTGTGATATATTTTTGGCAGGTGAAATGGCGAAACTTGAAGCTACTTTATATGAGATAATAAATTTGTCTTGTTATTAAAGCCAGTTGAGTGGATTTTCTATTTCTTGGATTCAAAGGTGATTTAATAAACAAAGGTATACCTTGTTGAAGACTTATCAGTTCAGAAGTGTTAACTTTTAGCCATCTGGAGGAAGAATATTGTTTTCATAAGAAATTGATTGAAGGATGGCCATTTTTCAGCCTTGCTAGGCTTGTGAAACTTGCCATTACAAATAAAGTTATTCAGTATTCCATTGTATGAAACAATTATCTACTTTGTTAAGCTTTCATTGCGTCAGCAGAGAAAACCACTTGGGAACTACCAATATATCACATATATCGTGCATTTTAAATGTGTGAAATAAACATTATATTAAACTTAAAAAAAATCAGTGGGGTGAAGTCGTCATCAATATGGCTATGTAAGAAATCCTCTGGAAAAGTTTTCCCTCAGAATCACCTAATAAATGGACAAACCCCAATTGCTTGGAAGTTTGGAGTATGATAGAGATTGGATAAGGACTTCACAAACACTGAATCAAAGAAAAAGAGAAGAAAATACCAAAATTAGGTAAGAGATTGAGGTTCAAAATCTGCCAGTCTGGACTTCTCCCCCTTACTCAGCTCCACACAGCTTACAGTTGGGCAGAGACAGCATGGCTTGGTCCCTCCAGCTGTAGATAAAGCCACTCACAGCAGTGAGTTAGAATACCATGCAGGCACACAGAACTAATTCCACAGAGAACCAGGGAGGAACCCAAGTGGCTGAAGAGTGCCATATACAAAAGTATTCCCAGAGAAAAAACAGACTGTGGCAGAATTTTGGCAAGAGGTACACACAATCAATACAGTCTCTGTTTGCTGGACCACCTAAATGAAAACCAGATCTTTCTGGATTGATCGCATCTGTCTCCCTGGGACAGGATACCCCAACAGGGAAGAAACCAGAGACAGAAAAGCATAAAAGGGGTGGCGGTGGTGATGGAAATGAACTTCAGTAAGACAGGACAAGTCCCAGAACTGAAAACTGCAAAGAAAAGGGGACAATGAGTGAGGGAGAGAATTCAAATAATCATGGGAGCTGGGGAGAAAATTCTGCACACACACACACACACACACACACACAAACAGAACAGATCAAGACTCCTGGAGAAGGAACAGAGGAAAGGAAGCTTTGTCCTAGAGGTGAAAGAATTGCACATAAAAGGGAAATCTTAAAAATTGTACCACATAATCATGGAAAGAATCAGATGAAGAAGAGCCGAGAAAATCAGAACAGTTAAGCACGGGCTACTCCAAGGTCCAGAATAAGTTGGACCAAACTTATAAATCAAAGAAGAGCCTTAATACAAAGCCAATCATCAATACAACCCCAGGCAAGAGGCAGAAACTGATTTGCAGAGTTAAAGCATCAAAATAATCAGACGCCCAGACATCAGCAAAAAATTACAAGCCATACTAAGAAACAGGAAGATATGGCTCAGTCAAGGTAATAAAAATGTGAGAGGAGACACAGAATTTAGAACAATGAATCAAAGAAGTTCAAAAAGATCTAAAGCAGTTCACGATGATGAAGGAAAATACGGATATAGAGCTAAAGGCTGTTAAGAAGACAATGTGTGAGAATAAAGAAGAGTTTTAAAGTTTAAAAAGAAACAAATTATGGGGATGAAAGGCACAATAATGGAGATTAAAAATACACTAGAGGCATACAGAGCAGATTTGAACAGGCAGAAGAAAGAATCAGCAAACTAGAAGACAGGAGAAGTGAAATCTTACAGTCAGAAGAACAAATAGAGAAAAGAACAGAAAAAAACTGAGCAGTGTCTGAAGGATGTAAGTGACAGCATGAAGTTTCCAAACATATGCATTATGGGTGTCCAGGAAGCAGAAGAGAAGGGGAACAGATCGGAAAAATATTTGAGGCAATAATGGCCGGAAATTTTCCAACTTTTATGGAAGACATAAATATACATGTCCAAGAAGTACAATGTACTCCAAACAGAATAAGCCCTAATAGACCTACTCTGAGGCACATACTAATCAGTGTCAAATGCCGAAGATAAACAGAGAATTCTGAAAGCAGCAAGAGAAAAGCAATTCATCACATACAAGGAATCCTCAATAAGACTAAGTGCTGATTTCTCATTAGGAACCATGGAGGTGAGAAAGTGATGGTATGACATATTTAAGGTACTGAAAGAGAAAAAGTGCCAGCCAAAGCAAAACTGTCCTTCAAAAATGAGAGCAAGTTTTAAATATTCACAGAAAAACAGAAATTGAGAGTTTGTCAGGAAAAGATGTCCCCTATAAGACTTGTGGAGTTCTGAAGATTGAAAGGAAAAGACAGGAGTGAGTGGCTTGTAGTAGTGTGAAGAAATGAAGACCTTCAGTAAAGGCAACTAAACAGGTAAATGCAAAATAGTACTATATTCTTAATATACAACACAACATTTTGAATCTTTTAAGACTCAAAATACAATTAAACAAGAAAAAGGCATATTTCCTGATAATGAACACACCAAATATAAAGAGGTAATGTGGGACAAAACAACATAAACAGAGGAAAGAGATGGATATGGGAGTAGAGAACTTTTAGGCTATTGAAGCTAAATTAGTACCTTTTCAAATTCGTACATTATAGATGTAGGCTGTGTAATACAAACCCAAGTGTAACCTCAAAAAAAGTATTCAAAAATATACAGGAACAGAAATGAGAAGGGGATCAGATAAATCACAAAAGATCAACTATACAGAAAAGGAGGGGGCAATAAAGGAAAGAGAGGAAAAAAAGGCATAACATATAAAAATCAAATGACAAAATGGCTGAAGTAAATACTGCCTTTACAGAAATAACACTGAATGTAATAGATTAAACGCCTCAATCAAAAGATACAGATTGGCAGAATGGATTAAAAAAAATGATCTAACCATATGCTATTTATAAGAGACTCAATTTAGACCCAAAGACACAAATAGGTTGAAAGTGAAAGGATGGAAAAAGATAATCCATGCACATAGTAACCCAAACAAACCTGGGATACCTATACCAATACCAAACAAAATAGACTTTAAGTGAAAAGCTTTTACAAGAGACAAAGAAGGACACTATATATTAACATAAGGGTCAATCCAACAAGAAGATATAATCATAAATATTTATGCATCTAACCATGGTGCCCCAAAAATACATGAAACAAACACTGGCAAAACTGAATGGAGAAATAGACACTTTTACAATAATACTTGGAGACTTTAAAACACCATTCTTATCAATAGATAGATTGTCTAGACAGAAGATCAAGAGGAAAAAGAGAAGTTGAATAATATGTTATTTTAATCAGCCCTAACAGATATATACAGACCATTGCACCCCCAAACAGCAGGACATACATTCTTCTCAAGCTCACATGGATTTTTTTTCCTGGAAAGACCACAATTTGGGTCAAAATACAAGTCTCAATAAATTTTAGAAGATTGAGATTATACAAAGCATCTTCTCTGACAATGATGGAATGAAGACGGAAATCAGTTACAGGCAGAGAACTTGAAAATCAAATATGTAGATGTTAAATAACACACACTTAAACAACTATTGGGTCAAAGAAGAAATTACAAAGGCATTCAGTAAGTATCTTGGACAAATGAAAATGAGAACACAACATATAAAAACTTATGAGATGCAGCAAAGGCAGTGCTGAGAGAGGAATTTATAGCCCTAAATACTTATATTAACAAGAAGAGCTAAAATTAAAGACCTAACTCCACACTTGGAGGAACTAGAAAAAGAACAGAAAACTAAACCCAAGGCAAGCAGACGAAAAGAAATAACAAAGATTAGACCAGAAATAAATGAAATTGAGAGTAAAAAAATAGAGAGCATTAACAAAACCAACAAAAGTTGGTTCTTTGAAAAGATGAATAAAATTGGCAAACCTTTAGCTAGACTGACAAAAAAAAAAAGAGAGATGACACAAATAAATAAAAGCAGAAATGAGAGGGGGGACATTAGTACTGACCCCACAGAAATAAAAAGGATCATAAGAGGATACTATGAACAACTGTCTAATATGTCAACAAATTAGATAACCTAGATGTTCTGGTTTGCTAATGCTGCCAGAATGCAAAACACCAGAAATGGATTGGCTTTTATAAAAGGGGGTTTATTTGGTTACACAGTTACAGTCCCAAGGCCATAATGTGTCCAGGGTAACACATCAACAATTGGGAACCTTCACTGGAGGATGGCCAATGGCATCCGGAAAACCTCTGTTAGCTGGAAGGCACATGGTTGGCATCTGCTCTGGAGTTCTGGTTTCAAAATGGCTTTCTCCCAGGATGTTCTCCTCTAGGCCACAGCTCCTCTTCAAAATGGCACTCTCAGTTGCTCTTAGGGCATTTGTCCTCTCTTAGCTTCTCCAGAGCCAAAGTCTGCTTTCAATGGCTGTCTTCAAACTGTCTCTCATCTGCAGCTCCTGTGCTTTCTTCAAAGTGTCCCTCTTGGCTGTAGCAAGATTGCTCCTTCTGTCTGAGCTTATACATTGCTCCAGTAATTTAATTCAGACCCACCCTGAATGGGCAGGGCAACACCTCCATGGAAATTATCCAACCAAAGTCATCATCCACAGATGGGTGGGATGCATCTTCATGGAAACACTCAAAAAAGAATTACAATCCAGTCAACACTGACAAGTCTGCCCACACAAGATTACATCAAAGATAATGGCATTTAGGGGAACATAATACATTCAAACCGGCACACTATATGAAAGGGACAAATCCCTAGAAACACACAACCTACTCTGACTCTGGAAGAAATAAATCACAACAGACCAATTATAAGTAAAGAGATGGAATCAGATAGCACTCCTATCTCACACCATTTACAAAAATTAACTCAAAATGGATCAAAGACCTAAGTACAAGAACCAGGACTATAAACTCCTAGAAGAAAATGTAGGGAATAATTTTCAGGATCTTGTATTAGGTAATGGTTTCTTAAACTTTACACTCAAAGCAAAAGCAACAAAAGATAAAATAGATAAATGGGACCTTAGCAAAATTAAAAACTTTTGTGCATCGAAAGACTTTATATCAAAATTTAAAGATAACCTACTCAATGGGAGAAAATATTTGGAAATCACATACTCAATGGGGGTTTAACATCCAAAACATATAATGAAATTCTATAACTCAAGAACAAAAAGACAAACAACCCAATTAAAAAATGAGCAAAATCTTTGAATAGACATTTCTCCAAAGAATATACAAATGGTCAAAAAGCATGTGAAAAGATGTTTGTATTAGTTAGGGTTCTCTAGGGAAACAGAACCAACAAGAGATATATGTAAATATAAGATTTTATAAAAGTGTTTCATGCAACTGTGGGGATGCAAGAGTCCAAATTCCATATGGCAGGATATACAAGTCCAAATTCTGTAGGGCAGGCAGTGAACTGGCAACTCCAATGAAGGTGTTCGACGAACTCCTCAGGAAACGCTTCACTGGCTAGCCAAAGAAGAAGTGTTAAAAGTCTTCAACTGATTGGACAAAATCCAGCTGATTGAATTCTCTCATTGCGGAAGACACACCCTTTGTCAATGTAATCAGTCACAGTTACAGTCAATTGACTGATGATTCAATAAACCAGCCTTCTGGTTTATTAACCAGCCAAAAATATCCTTGCAGTAACGGTTAGGCCAGTGCTTGGTTGACCAGACACCTGGCCAAGGTGACACATAAACCTAACCATCACAAAGTTCAACATCATAACTATTAGGGAAATACAAATCAAAATCACAATGAGATACCATTGCACACTCATTAGAATGACTACTAATTAAAAAAATTACAAAAAAATTACAAGAGAGAATATGGAAAAATAGGGACACTCATTCATTGCTGGTGGCAATGTAAAATGGTACAGCTGCTGTAGAAGATAATTTGACAGTTCCTCAGAAAGCTAAGTATAGAATTACCATATGACTTGACAACTCCTCTACTGACACATACCCAGAAGAACTGAAAACAGGGACTTGAACAGATATTTGTGTACCAATGTTCATAGCAACATTATTCACAATTGCTAAAAGATGGGAGCATCCCAATTGTCCATCAACTGAGGAATGGATAAACACAATGTGGTATATACATACAATGGAATATTAATCTGCATTAAAAAGGACTGAAGTTCTGATATATGCAACAACATGGATGAACCCTGAATACATCATGTTGCATAAAATAAGCCACAACAAAAGGACAAATACTATCTTACCTCACTGATATGAAATAATTAAAATAAGGAAACTCATACAGTCTGAATCTAGAGTATAGGTTACCAGGGAGTGGGTTGGAGGTAGGAAATGGGGAGTTAATGCTAAAATTACACAGAATTTGTATTTGGATTGACTGTAAAGTTTTGGTAATGGATGGTGGTGATAGCAGTACAACATTTTGAATGTAATTAACAGCACTGAATTATATATGTGAACATGTTTAAAAGGGGGAAATTTCAGGTCACATATATGTTACTAGAATAAAAATCAAATGAAAAAACTTAGGACTCTGCAACAAGTAAACCCTATTGTAAACGATGGAGTATAGTTAATAATACAACTATAAAAATGCTCTTTCATGACTTACAACAAATGTACCACATTAATGCAAAGTGTTAATAATAGGATGGTGTTCTGGTTAGCCAATGCTGCCAGAATGCAAAACACCAGCAATGGATTGGCTTTTATGAAAGGGGGTTTATTTCGTTACACAGTTAGTCTTAAGGCCATAAAGTGTGCAAGGTAATGCATCAACAACCGGGTACCTTCACTGGAGGATGGCCAATGGCATCTGGAAAACCTCTGTTAGCTGGGAAGGCATGTGGCTGGCATCTGTTTGCTCCCAGGTTGTGTTTCAGAAATGGTGTTCTCCAAAATGTCCGTATCAGCTTCCAATGGCCATCTTCAAAATGTCTGTCTCAGCTACAGCTCCTCTCTCAGCTCCTGCACGCTCTTCAAAGTGTCATTCTTGGCTGTAGCTCCTCTTCAGAATGTCTCATTTGCTCTTCAAAATGTCACTCACAGCTGCACTGAGTTCCTTCTGTTTGTCAGCTCATTTATATGGCTCTAGTGATTTAATTTGGACCCACCCTGAATGGGTGGGGTAACACCTCCATGGAAATTATCCAATAAAAGTGACCACCCACAGCTGGGTGGGCCATATCTCCATGGAAACATCCAATCAAAAGTTCACACCCTAATCAAAAAGATTAATCAATCTGCCCCACAAGATTTGCATCAAAGATAATGGAGTTTTGGGGGCCACAATACATCCAAACCAGCACAGATGTTATATGGGAAATCTGTTATTTTATATATTTTATGTATGGTATTTCTGTAAACCTACAACTTCTCTAAACAAAAAATTAATTAGAAAAAGAAAAGAAAAGAAATGAAATGTCAGTTTGGGTTAACTGGAAGAAAATATTTTTGTCTAGACATTTTTTCACCCTCAATCAGGCCAGCCCTATTTTCAAAGTGACTAAAATTTACTGAGATTCTAACTATACATCAAAAGCAACAATCATGTGCTCTTTTCCCTTTCCTAAATAATACCAGGGTATTTTGAAATCCCCTAAGGGATTCTATTCCTGGGACAGGTGAAAAGGCAAAGCTGTATCAGGTCATCCTTTGGGGAGGCTATTATATAAATTGCATATAAAACGAGAGACTGAAATTTCATTTGGTGTTGTTTCATTGTAATGTAATAAGTTTAATCCAATTTTAAAAAGTTGTAGGAAAAGAAATAAATGGGGAAGGAATAGACTGATTAGTAAAATTATAGAGAAAAATTAGCTCAGCATTTGGGAAAAAATAGGTTAGATGCTCACCTTATGTCAGATACAATGATGTATGTTAGAAAGTATAATGACCTAAATGTGATACTTTGGAAAAAGTAATGAACTATAAAAGAAATAGAAGAAAATGTGGACTGTCTTTGTGATCTTGAAATGCAGAAAATTGCAAACTACAAAGTGAAGTCAAACAAGAGTTGTACTAACAAACAAAACAGGAATAGATTTTTTAAATGTAGTGAGAGAAAAAAAGAATGAGATCTATGGCACAATACCTTTTACATCCAGCAATACATAAAAAAAAATAGTATCTTCTAAGTGCATGTGAATATCCAAGGAGAAATATGAAACCCATTAGAGATGGTAGTACTGATAAAACAGATGGGAATTGGGGTGGGGTGGGAGAGAAGAATAAAAGAGAGGGCCGGGATGAACCAATGATGTGTTGTAATCTGAATAATATGATTAACTCAACTCTTCTACCAAGGTCAAAAAAAAAAAAAAAAAAAAAAGTACATGCATGTGAAAGAAAATTTGGAAAATTCAAAAAAGTAGGGAGAAACAAAATCAAATTGTTTTCTGGTAGGGATGGGAGGAATGAAAAGGGCAGATCAAAGGAATTTATGGCCTTTTATTGCATAGACATGGGAAAAAGCATGACCTATGGCACAGAGCTTCTTTTGAATAAAGCTGACTGGCCGAAAGGATGAGTCTATGTATGGTAAAATGGGAATAGCAAATAAAATTGAAAGATTATGGCCACTCTCTCTCTGGCTAAGCCAACCTGAAAGGTGAAATCACTGCCCTCCCCCCTACGTGGGATCGGACACCCAGGGGAGTGAATCTCCCTGGCAACATGGAATATGACTCCCGGGGAGGAATGTAGACCCGGCATCGTGGGACGGAGAACATCTTCTTGACCAAAAGGGGGATGTGAAAGGAAATGAAATAAGCTTCAGTGGCAGAGAGATTCCAAAAGGAGCCGAGAGGTCACTCTGGTGGGCACTCTTACGCACACTTTAGACAACCCTTTTTAGGTTCCAAAGAATTGGGGTAGCTGGTTGTGGATACCTGAAACTATCAAACTACAACCCAGAACCCGTGAATCTCGAAGACAGTTGTATAAAAATGTAGCTTATGAGGGGTGACAGTGGGATTGGGAAAGTCATAAGGACCACACTCCACTTTGTCTAGTTTATGGATGGATGAGTAGAAAAATAGGGGAAGGAAACAAACAGACAAAGGTACCCAGTGTTCTTTTTTACTTCAATTGCTCTTTTTCACTCTAATTATTATTCTTGTTATTTTTGTGTGTGTGCTAATGAAGGTGTCAGGGATTGATTTAGGTGATGAATATACAACTATGTAATGGTACTGTAAACAATCGAAAGTACGATTTGTTTTGTATGACTGCGTGGTATGTGAATATATCTCAATAAAATGAAGATAAAAAAAAAAAAAAAAAAAGAAAGATTATGGCCAGATTATACAACTTTAAATGTTGAGTTAAAGAGTTTAGAATTTACTGTTTGGACAAAGGAATGTTGGTTAAAATTTTTGGAGAGTGTTTCACAAAGATGAATCTGAAAGCATAACAAAGGATAGAAAGAATAAAGAGGAGAGAAATGAGCTAGACCAGTTAGGAGACTAGGCATTAGGGAGGCAGCATGATGGAGTGGAAGCAGTATGGTCTATTGTATCAGAAAGACTTGCATTCAAGACTTGGCTCCTTCTCACCTTGAGTATTTGATTTCTCATTTGTAAAATGAAGATAATATCCATCTTATAAGATTATCATAAGCATTTGAGATAATGTGTATAAAGCGCCTAGCATTTTTTCTGACAGAGGCACTCAGAACATGGCAACAGGTGATATTCAGATGGAAATAATAATGTTGATGCTTCTTCAAATAAAAAGAAATAAATAAAATAAGAGCAAAGAGACATTCCACAGACCCGGGGGTCTGTTGGTTACTGGTTCTGTGAGGCAAGATTAAAATTGACTTTGAGGTTTCTATCTTGAGTACTGAGCTGGGTCTAGACTAAGCATACCATTGAGAGTAATAAGATTGTATTCATTAGCTAGGAGAGAACTGGAAAAATCTAAGGAGGAGTTAAGCACACCGTAGAGAATATGCCTGGGATCAAGAAAGCTAAGAGGTTAAGGCAACTCATGGTAATAAACCGTAAGGAGATGGTTTGTTAGGAGATACATCTTTATGACTTGCCTACCCAAAATATTTTTCCCTACCTTTGTTTCCTTCTTATTTAAAATGAAATACATATTATTCCATAAACATTTTTGAGTATACACTGCTGAGTACAGGAAGTACCAGGAGGAATAAGCTTGAGTCCCTGTTCTTAAACTGCTCATGATCTAAATAGGTTGACAGATGAGGAAGCACACTTAAAATGTTTTAACTCCTATTTTACAGGTAGAAACAAAGAGGCAACTACCCTTTTAGTTAAAGAATTTTGATTTTTATATTGAAGAAAATGTGGGAACTGTTGAAGATTTTAAGCAGGGAAGTGACACGATTGGATCAGAGGTTAGAACGACTGCTATTGAAGGCAAGGTGGAAGATGAACTGATGTGGGGACCCTCTAAGAGGCAGATAAATTAAAAGGTAACTGCAATTGCTTAGGAAAAATAAGAGAAAACTTTGAACATGATTATAATAGTGGAAACAGAGAAGGATGGGCAGGCTTTGAGCAGTTAGAGAAAGAATTAAGTTGAAGTATTCCCTGTGGGAATTGATGATGTGAGCAAATGTTTGGAGAAGGGGAAGATGAGCACATCAATTTACCTGGAGTATCCAGTATTTGACAGAACAGTGACTAGTTTAGAAAGGTTGGAGTGGAGAGGCAGAGTTATGAAACAGTTGAAGTTGAAAATACTGATGGAATCAGCTTGAAGCAAGACTAGTCAATAAATAGGCTAAAGAATTAGGACTTTATCTTTTCCCCAGCAATATTAAATTTATAAATCACTTTAATCAACACCTGGTCATTCAATAGCTAGATTCTAATTTGCATCCTCCTCTATTTGCTGTATTTTAGAAAAAATGCCTAACTTTTCTTACTTGATAATCTTTTCCACTTATCGCTTAAGAATCCTTCACAATTATAAACTCACAGTTCATAATGACAATTTATTCCATCACTGTGTCTGCCATAAAGAGCTTTTATTTGTCTACTTACTTTAAAGTTCTTTATTTGTGAATTATTTCCATCAGTATAGTTCATGGAACCTAGACTCTGCAAAATTCCACCTTATAACTTAATGGTAGTAATTGATAGTTAATATAACAACTCAGGCAGGAATCAAGCTTACTTAACCACAATGGAAAACTCTAGGCCAAGAGAGGGGAAATGTAATTGGGATGCTGATATGCAAGCACTTTCTCTCTCTTTTGATATTATGTAATTTCCCTATTTGTGGCTAAATCTACTCTAAATGAAAAGAATTTTTGAAAAAAATTCCCTCTTTTCAACTTTAGCTGGGGAAAAGTCTGAAAGTTTCAGGGGGTTAGAAACTGTCTGAGAAGTGTCACAGGTTATCTCACCGTTCTCTTGGGACATCCTTAGGTCATAAATACTCTTCCAACATGTCAAGTAAATTTGGACAAGACACTAATGGTCTCAGTGGGTTAGATTAAACTATCCTATGCTTCCCAATCGTTTCCATATCATAGTACAGAATATGATACTGGCTAGACACTGGGGTAAACGGAGGAAGCAGCACTATCCAATGCAGCACACCTGGAACCCTCTGGCCGCGCCCGGTGCTTTCCTGGCACACTGGCGTGGACGCTCTCAAGCAGTGCTCCATCAGTCACTTTCGTTTAGCTGACGCCCCATGGCTGTCATTTACAGAGACCGAGCTGAGGCTTCCGCTGTTTCTGAAGTTAGAGGTCTAATAAAGCGTGGTTTTTTTTTTTTGCCTTCCTTGGACAAAAGAAAGTCTTCATTCACAAAATGAACAAAAGGGTAAAAAGGCACAAAGACCGCGAACGCAAACCCACGAGACTCGACTTCCCACACTCGTCCAGCGCGCTCTCTGCTGAACTTACGTCTCTTCCCAGCAGGCTCCGGGAGTCGCCGCGAGACTTCATCAATTCTCGCGATATTTATCGGCAGCCATCTTCTTGGGGGTGTTGGGAGCCGGGAAGACCCCTTGAAACGTTCCCATTGAGCTGCCCTTCGTCTTCGCTTTCTTCACTTTTGCCTCTTCAGCGTGGCCAACAAGCACTTCGTCCCGAGACTGAGAAAAAAACCCAGGTCTTGGCGCGTGTTGCGCTCCCGGTCCGGGAAGATTTAGCTGAGGTGCAAGGAAGGGGGAGGGCCTGGGCAAACCGTCGCTGCCTCAGCACGGGCCGGGGTCCGAGGAGGGGGAGCTCCTGGCACCCTGTGGACTCGCGGCCTGCGGCGTTCTCCGTGGAGCTGGTTGCCGAGCCGGACTCGCGGGAACCTGCCACCGGCGCCTCCCACCCGCGGCCCACGCGGGCTGCGCGCGGAGGAGGGGGCGGGGGCAGCGGCGGCTGTAGCGGCCGCGACCTGGGCGGGCGGAGGAGGAGTGTGACGGGCCTCGGGGCCGCTGTGGATGGTTTCTAAAATGATCATTGAAAACTTCGAGGCACTCAAGTCCTGGCTCAGCAAGACTCTCGAGCCCATGTGAGTATCTCGGGGATATCTCCTTGTAGCGATAGCAGTGGGAGATCAGTGGACACGGATGATCTGTGCCGTTTCCCCTAGTGTCTGCGGTGGAGGCCGAAGCGGTGAACGGAGGTCCCAGGGCTCTGTTCTCTCCTCCCCCTTCACCCTCGCTCCCAGGTTGAGGATACCTCTGAGAGCCTCAGCTGACTTTTCTCTTTTATCTTTGAGCTGGTTCTTGAACCGGTGTTTCTCGCTCTTTTTTTCCCGTTATGTGTAGACCGACCCCAAACTCCACGCACATACCTGTATTTGCTGTGGGCCCTAAAATCGTTTTTTTTCCTATAGTGAATCCGGGCATAATATCCTGCCCACAGACTATTTTACCCTGTTTCTTTAAATGAAAGGAATGGCCCTTGTTAGTAATTAAGATCGTTGTAGTCTAAATCACTCACGTTTTAAATACAGTCGCTGAAAGAAAGGCCACGTCTCCCATGTGCTTTCTGGTTCAACGACACCTCTTTTAACTGATTGAAGATGTAACAGGTGCTAAGGTGTCCAGTAAAATCCCACTTTTCTGCCTACACATTCGTTCGAGAGGAGGAAGAAAATTCAATCTATCCATATGGAACATGTAACAGTTTCAAGTGGGATTCTATAGATGGACTGTGGGGGTTTCAGAGTGCAGAAATGTCTTAGATTGGAAAATTTAAGAAGTGTTTTATTAAGTTATCTATTAATACTCACAAAACATGTCATGGAGTAGGTGCTTTACCTGAATTGGTTGATATATAAAAACAAATTAAAATGTAATGGAGAATTTATAAATTTATTAATTTAATAAATTTATGGAGCCCATATTATGAATGTGGGAGGCTTTGTAGATAGAGTGTTTAAACTCCAAAGGAGGCAAGATGTAGTAATAATAAAAAACATAATGATAATTTCAGATAATATGCACTATGAAGATTGTAATAATAAGAGGTCATGTAAAAGAGTGATTGGAGTTGGGGCTACCTCACATTGGATGGTCAGGGAAGTCCTCAGAATAGGTGATATTTAAGAAACACGAAGGAAAAGGGACTATCCATGTGAAAGTCTGAGGAAAGAATGTTCTCTGCAGAAGGGAAGAATAGCGAATACAAAAGCCCTACAGCAGAAATGAACTTGATATGTTCCAGGAAGAGAGAGGAGGCCATTGTGACTGCAGGGAGTCTCCTAATGGGAGAGAGAATGCAAGGGCATGGACTTGAAAAAGTAGGCAGAGACCAAATCAGGAAGGATCTTTTATGCCATTGTCAAGAGTTTGGAGTTTACTGAATAACCATAATGGGAAGACAGGATTTTAAGAGGCAAGGACTGATCTGATTTTGTTTTATCTCTGTCTGTCTTGTGGAGAATAAGGGCATGAGAATGGAGCAAGGAGATCATTCTGAAGGATATCACAGGCAGAGATGATGGCAGCTTTCATTAGAGTGATAGTGGAGACAGAATCAGATAGGTTTCAGATATAGAGCTGACAGAACTTACTGATGGATTGGATGTGGGAAATGAGGAAAAGGGACGTCAAGGATGATATCTAAGTTAGCCTGAACAACTGGATGGGTGGTGGTAGAGAAAGCCGAGAGAAAACAGAGTGAGAGAAGGGAAAGGTGATTAGGTTTGGTAATTAAGTATGAGAGTTTACACATCAAAGTGAAATATCATATAGTTGAATAGATGAATCTAGAACTCAGAGGCTAGGACTAGAGAGATTTGGAGTTATGTTGCTAATATTTAAAACCATGGGATTGTGGGATATTTCCTAGGGAGAATGTGTAGATAGGGAAGAGGGCCCAGGGCTGAGGTAGTAGGAAAAAGGGGAGATGTCATGTCACTAGAGAAAAGAACAAGTAAATGTATTACAAAAGAGGGGAATGCCATCTTGATGGAATGCTATGCTGCAGAGTGCATGAAAAAGATGGAGGCAGGTAAGTGTCCCTTAGATTTGTCATGGTGGAGGTTATTGGTGACCTTTGCAAATGAGTTTCACTGGAGTAAAGTGGTGCAGATAAATCTTTATTTCAGTGGATTGGAGAGAGAGTGGGCCATATAATGTAGTGGTTGTATGAGAACTCTGGAGCCAGCATGGCAGGTTTGAACTCTGACTTTGCTATACTTATTATAGGTAAGTTGCTTAAGTCAGTGCCTCCCTTGTTTGATCTGTAAAATAGGGGAAATAATAATATATATTAAAATCTTGAAATACTACCTGGTGTGTAATAAGCACTCCATAAATATTAGGTAAATAGATAACTTTTTAAAAATTTTTGGGTTGAAATTACATTCCTTTTTTTTAAGACTTCAGTTTTCAGATTACTTATCAGCTTTAATACCATTTCTTTTTTTCACTAACCTAAAAGATTTATAGCTACTTAGTATGTACGCATGTAAGTTTTCTTTAGTTTTCAGAAAGCATAGTCTAGGTATCATATAGTTTATCAGATGGTTGTAACACTTATTTATTCAGGGGTCATTACTGTTGGACTAAATAAGACACCACTAGTAGAGCAGTGGTAGGAAATGGGATTGGTCTTTTTATGGTGTACATTGTTGTCACAAAATTGAGGCCTTATCCAAGACTCTGTCCCTTTAATTGCCTCTCGGATTATTTTAGGTAATGACTTACAAAGGTTGATCCCAATTATTTAAAACCAGTGGTTTCTGGTCTTGGTGTTTTGTAACTTTAAGATATGTTTGTTATCCAAAGGAATGTTTCTGCTTTACATTAAAACTGTAATCGCAAAGTATCACCTGTTTGAGGGAGGAACATTTGAAGGACTAAGGGTAAGATGTGACTCAAAAATTGTATAGCAACTTTTTAGCTACTGTGGACTAGTAAAGTATCTCATGCTTTTGGACGTATCCCACATTTTGAATGTATTAATTCAGCAAACTTACCGAACACCTAGCTTGCTTGCTCTGTCCTAATCAATGTGCTAGATATTGGGGAAATGTTAGGAAACAGGCTTTGAAATTACTATCTTCATATTGTTTACCATTCGCTAGGGAAGACATGTTGAACAAGTAATTACAGGTCTAGTGAATGTTATAAGGAAGTTCAGAATGCTGCCATATATATGGCTGGGTAGGTTAGAAAAGGCTTCCCTGGCATGGTAACATTTCATCTTAGCCTGGAATAATAAAGAGCAGTTTTCTGGGGCAAAAGAGTAGAATGGGAACCAGTAAGAGGTTTTGGAGAATAGATTATATGAAGGCCTTAGAATAAAAGAAAAAAGGTGCCTTGGAGAATTGAAAGAAATTAAAAAAGAGCAAGAGGAAGCATGGCATTAGATACCTCCAGAGAGAGGAGCCAGATTGGGCAGGGCTTTGTTGAGTCATCTTAAGGTTTTGGATATTATTGAAATATAGTGGGAAGCCCGTGAAGGGTTTTAGGGCAAGAGAGTTTTCAGATTGATTAAAAAAAAAAAAATCAGTCTGGTTGCAGTTTCAGCATGAAATAAAAGTCTGTCTTTATTATTACTATTACTATTATAAGTGCTATAGATATATCATGGGTTCTGAGTCTTCTTTTTAATAAATTACAGAAAATGGTGTTAAAATTGTCATCTTGAAATACTTAAGATATTTTGTTCTCACAAACAATTTGCTTCATCAGACTTGTTAATAATAAAATAAAACTAGATGTTGGTCTTTCCTCTAATATTTATTTCTTTTTAATAACGTACAGTCTTGTTGAACTTCTTTGTTTTTTTAAAACAAAAATGTATCTAATATATTTTAAAACATTTTAATGGGTTCACACATCACTAAATATGATAATTTTTTAGCTGAAGGGAAACTTCAAGATCTAATCAAACCCCTTAATTTTTCAGAAATAAATTGAGAGGCAGATAGATACAATAATATGTTCAGGTTGCCTGACTTTGGTAATAAGTACCAGAATGTTGTACTCCTTCACTATTGTAGTGCTGTGGAGGTAGTGTTGTGTAGTGGGAAAAAAAAAACAAGCTTTGTGTATGCATAGATCAGTGTTCAAATCTTAACTCTGCCATTTATTAGAGAGTGATGTAGACAAACGGTCCTCCCTTTTCCTTATTGGTGTGGTAGGGAGAATTATATTCCTTTCTATCTGTAGTTGAGAGGATCCAGTGAGACACGTATTTAAGAGCCTAGTCTTTCCCCCCTTTTCTTAAATACTGGTGAATTAAAAACAAAGAGGTTGCATTACAACTATTGCTACTGTTACTGTTGTCACCTCCACTACTGCTACCACCACCACCTAATGTTTGTATTTGTTTTTATAAAAGCTTTGTGTGTATTCTCAGAGTTCTATGAAGTAAGCATTGTCTCCATTTTGTAGGTGCTGAAATTGAGACACTGAAGCTGGAGTTAAGCTGTCTAAAGTCTTGTGGCTTTAGCATGTGACTAAATAGTGATTTAAACTTGGCCTTTTTTCCTCTCCAGAATCCATGTTCTTAATTTATTGTATGATACAGCTTCCTAGTATTTTCTGTTCTGTTACTGTATGCTACCTTTTACTATTACATTTTAATAGTAGTAGCTGCTCTTGTTGCAAAGGAGCAGTCTGTGTTCTAAAGCATGATGGTTATCAGTGCTTTGCAGAGTTTATGAAAGAAATCTTTGGTGTTTTTGTACTCTTGTTTTTGTAGTCTTTTTCACTTCATCCACACTTGTTACTACACCTTTCTCACTACAGTGAAATTTATTTTTGTTTCTGTCTTATAAGAAGAACTGTTCTTATGGATTTGTAAGGTGGTTGATCTTTTTCTCCAGAAGTTTTGATTCCATTTCCCACCTTTGATATTTCTCTTTCTACCAGCTCCTCTTGGCATAGTCAGTCTGCCTCTCCTTAAGGAAGTAAAAGACTCAGCAACAATGACAGCAAAAACCAAAACAAAAAATAACACCGTACTTCTAGTCACCGTTTTGCTAGCTTTCTTTTCCTTTCACTGGTAAATCTTGAAATAGTAGTCAATCTTTAATTTTTATTTTGTTCATCCCCAACCATTTGCTTATTAATGCCTCGTAATGTAGTTTCTTCTTACTTGCAAAGTTGTTTACCTCAATAGTACCAATGACTTTGTTTATTAAATGTCAAGATTTTATATATTTTATATTCTTTGACTTATTGTATAACATTAGATGTTGATGCCGCCTTTTTTTTTTATTTTTTATTTTTTTAACTTCTCATCTGTCTTGAATCCCTGATAGCTTGGTTCTTTCTTAAATCAGTCCTATCTCTTTTTTTCTTGCTTCCTCTGCCTTCTAATTAGTCTTTTGAAATTCTGTTACTCCTATCATCTCATCATTCTCATGGGTGGATTCTATTATAATCTATGCCCGTCATTCTTAAAAAACTTTTTTTAGTGTGTGTTGTAGTGTAGTCTTTGTTGAAGACTCTTCTCTAGAATGTTGCATATAATTGCAAATTTGCATTGAATTTGAGAGCTTTTCAACCTCTTCTGAGCCTGTTAGTGGACTCAAGCTAGATCTCCTTGCATATATTTTTCCATGTAAGTATGTTTAAATTTATCCACTCTTCAAAACCTTAAACTTTTAACTCCAGTTGTTAGCTGCATAGCCATCCTCATCTCTCACATGAACTTCAGACTACATTTCTGAAATAAATGTTCTCTGGATCCATTAATTTCCATTTCTCCAAATTATCTAGGCTTGAAATTTTATTTTTTTATTACTACTCCCTCTTCTCCATTCACTCAATCATTAGGTTCTCTCCCTCCCTCCCTCTCTCTCTCAAAACAGTTCTTACTAATGCCATTGCCTAGTAAAGGGTCTCACACTCTTTATCTAAACGATTTCTGTTTTTTTTTTTAACAAACCTCCCAATCTCCAATTCTCTTCCGCCTTTCAGTTTTTCCAGCATGGATGTTCAACTTTGTTGATATTCTATTGCTTGATAAATAAATAAAATTACATACTTTTTAACTTGGCTTTCAGAACTCTGGAAAGATAATTAGATTTCATTCATATAAACTGGAAAGATAATTTCTTTCAAATTATCTTTCCAGTTTATATATTTGAGCTTTTTATTTGCATCTTAATTTCAGCAACTGAACGTTTCATTGTGATTCTCTGTCATTTTTTTTTATTGTCCCTTTTTTTTTCCCACTTTAAATAGTACTAGGTAACGTTCACTAAGTGTTTACTATATGCCAGTCATTGTGCATTCATTGTATGTGGGTTGGATTCTGTTATCCCGATTTTAAAGGTTAGGAAATTGTGCCTAATTTCATACTGCAATGTAAATAAGTTTATCATTAACCTAAAATAGAATGAACAGATCTTAAGTGTTCAGTTGGGGAAGTTTTACAGCTATATCTGAGTAATGCCCGCCACCCCCAAAGTCTAGAATGTTATTTAGAAAATTCCCATGTTCCTTTCCACATATCCCCCCCCCCCCCATGAAGGCAACCGCTTTCTAATTTCTGTCACCATAGATTAATTTTACCTGTTTCAAACTCCATTTAAGTGGAATAATATATTACTTACTCTTTTGTGTCCAGTGTTGTTGCATTCATCCATGTTGTTGCTTCTTTAGTTTCTTATTGCTGAATAGTATTCCATTGTGCGAATATATACTACAGTTTGTTCATTCTCTAGTTGGTGGCTGTGAGGATTGAATCATGGCTTCATAAAAGGCATGTTCAGGTCCCAACCCGAGATCCTATGTATGTGAACTCATTTGTACATAGGACCTTTGAAGATGTTATTAGTTAAGCATGCCCAAACTGAATGAAGGTGGGCCTTAATCCAATATGACTGAAGTCCTTATAAGCAAAGGAAATTGGACATGGAATAGAAGCCACAGTAGAAGCAAGAAGCTGTGGAAATCAGTGGATTCTGGAAGAGAAGGGAGAAGATGCCACTATGTGCATTGTCATGTGACAGGAAAGCCGAGGAACCCCTAAGCCAGCCAGCCAAAGTTACAGACCCAGAGGGAAGCAAGCCTTCTAGCCTCTGAAACTGTGAGCCAGTAAATTCCTGTTGTTAAGCCAACAATAAGAATTTTGTATGTTATTTGTTTTAGGAGCTGAGAAACTAAAACAATGGCAGTTTGGGGTATTTGGCATTTATGAATGCAGCTGCTACACTTTTTAAAAATTTTTTTGAAATAATCTCAAACTTACAGGACAGTTGCAAAAATAATACAAACCCCACACAGAAAACTCCAGCATACCCTGAATCCACCCCAGATTCACAAATTTTAACATTTTGCCACCTTTGCCATATCGTTCTATCCATCTGTTTATCAATGTCATCCATCTGTCTGCCTACCTACTTATCTTTCTGAACATTTGAAAGCAGGTTGCACACATCATACTCCTTGAACAAATAATATTTCAATTGTGTGAGTGTAAATAATCACTCACACAATTCAATGTATTGCATTTAATTGCCGTTATCTCTGGTTTCTCTCTTTTTTTTTTTTTTTTTTTTTTTTTGTTAATTGTGGAAACATTTACAACAAATCTCACACCTTCCCCTCCCGGGTATACCATTCAGTGGGATTAATCACATATACTATGTTGCATTACCTTCACCACTAGCCATTATTAGAACTTTCTCTTCACTCTAAAAAGAAACCCTAAACTTACTGGAAATTAACTTCCCTTTACCCTTACTCCTTGTTCCTGGTAACCTGTACTCCATTTCTGTCTCTATGAGTTTGCCTGTTCTCTGATATTTTCTTGTGGTTAGCATGGGACTTAAATTTAACATCCTAAATCTATAACAGTCTCATTTTCTTACCAGCTTCAATAGCAAACATAAATTTTGTTCCTATGATGCTGTGTTCCTTTACCTTTATGTAGTTCTTTTCACAACTTACATTATGAGTCTAAATCCATTGATTCGTCATTACATTTTATGCATTTGCCTTTTAGATCCTGTAGAAAGTAAAAATTGGAGTTACGAAAGTATGATAGTACTGGTATTTATATTTACCCATGTCATTATCTGTACCAAAGATGTTTATTTCTTCACATGGCTTTGGTCAATTACTAGGGTCCTTTCAACCTGGGGAACTTCCTTTAGCATTTCTTGTAGGGCTAATCTGATGGTAATGAAGTCCCTCAGCTTTTGTTTATCTGGGAATGTCTTAATTTTTTGCTTCCAGCACTTTAAATATGTCTACCTACTCTCCTCTTGCCTCCATGGTTTCCAGTGAGAATTTGGCATTTAATCTTAAGGCTCCCTTGTATGTAACACATTGCTTCACTCTTGTGACTTTCAGAATTCTCTATTTTTGGCATTCAGCAGTTTGATTATAATACGGCTCAGTGTGGGTCTGTTTGGAATTATCCTGTTTAAGAGTTCATTGAGCATCTTGGATGTATATATTCCTGTCTTTTGTTAAATTTGGGAAGTTTCCATCCATTATTTCTTTGAATATTCTCTCTGTCCTCTCTCTTCCCTTTCCGGGACTTCCCACAATGCATATAACAGTATGTTCGATGGTGTCCGACAGGTTCCTCAGACTCTGTTCACAATTTCTTCATCTTTTCCTTCTGTTTCCCAGACAGGATGATTTTAATTACCTTATCATCAGGTTCATTGGTTCTTTCTTTTGCCGTCTCTAATCTGCTGTGGAATCCCTCCAGGGAAGTATTAATTTCTGGTACTGTGATCTTCAGTTTTTTTCGGTACCTGTTCATAATTTCTGTCTCTCTATTGATATTTTTTGCGTTCATCTGCCATTTTCCTGATTTCCTTTAGTTCCTTGTCCATGTTTTCCTTTAGCTCTTTGAACATATTTAGGACCATTTTTTAGCCTTTGTCTGGAATGTCCCAGTTCTGCTCCTCCTCGTTGATGGTTTCTAATACTTTAATTTTCTCCTTTTCCAGGGTTATTCCTTTCTGTTTCCCTGTATATTTTGTAACTTTTTGTTGAAACCTGGACATGTAGATATTTTAATGTACTATCGCTGGAATTGAGAGTCTGAGGTGTTCCTTATGTTTGTATCCAACTCATGACAGCTTTTCTTGAATGTCAGGCACTAACCAAAAAAAAAAGGAAAGAAAGAAAAAGGTAAACACCTTTATTTTGGAAAGTTCTTGCCCATTGTGTCATAAAACATTTTTTTTTCTGCCCCATTTTCTCTCCTCTGTTTCTAAGACTGTATATTAGATTGTTTGATATTGACTTACAGACCTTGGGTACAGATCTTGGATATGTTTTAAAATTTTATTTTTGTTCCTTTACTCTTGGTTTGGATACTTTTTATTTTCCTGTCTTCAAGTTCACTTACGTTTTTCTCTATGGTGTCTAGTCTGCTTTATAGCCAATCTAATGAATTCTTTATTTCTGATATCATATTTTTCATGTCTAGGATTTTCCATTTGGTGCTTTTGTTTTTTAATAGTTTCTGTGTCTCAGCTGAGGTTTACCATGTTTTCCCACCTTTTCCAATAAATTATTTAGCAATTTTACCAGTTATCTCAAAGTCCCTATTTGATAATTCTCTTACCTGGGTCATCTCTGTTTGTTTCTGTTGACTGGTTATTCTCATGTTGGTAACATTTTCTTGCTATTTTTATGTGCTTTAATTTTTGTTTGTTTTTGGTAATTTTATTCTTTGTAAAATACCTTGTTTTTTGTAAATCATATTTTATTATTGTAGACTATAACATATATACATATATACATACATAGAAGTGATAACTTTCCAAGTGCAATTTAGCAAATTTCAGACTATTATGAGTAACAGTTCCACAATTTCAGTTATTTCCTTAAATTTAACAAGTAGCTATTGAAAAAATTTCAAAGGATGCAATGGGTTACAGTTCCACCAGTTCAATTCTTTCCTTCTAGTTATTCTAACACCCTAGCAACTAAGAAAAAAGAAAATTATATGGAGGTTCAGTATTCATAATCCTTTGTTAAATTTTGTCTTGTCTTTTGCTACCCCTTCCTCTAGTTTAATCACTTTGCCAAGCTTCAGGGATGCCTAGGCAGTAACTACCTGTGCCAGTTTGGATATATTATGTTCCCAGAAAAAGTCACATTCTTTAATGCAATCTTGTGGGGGCAGATGTTTTTAGTCTTGATTAGGTTGGATCCTGTGGTTGTTTCCATGGAGATGTGACCCACCCAACTGTAGGTGATAACACTGATTAAATTATTTCCATGGAGGTGTGCCCCCACCCCTTCAGTGTGGGGCTTAATTAAGTCTCTGGAGCCCTGTAAGAGCTCAGACAGAAGAAGCTCAGTGCTGCAACTGAGAGAGACATTTTGGAGACGACTGTTGAAAGCAGACTTTTGCTGATGCTTTGGAGATGCTAGCCCCAGAGTTTGCTCTGGAGAAGCTAAGAGAGGACAAAATACCCCAAGAGCAACATTTTGAAGAATGCACAGAAACAGAGAGAGGAGCTGGAACACAACCTGGGATCAGCAGACGCCGGCCATATGGCTTCCCAGCTAACAGAGTTTTCTGGACGCCCTTGGCCTTCCTTCAGTGAAGGTATTCTCTTGTTGATGACTTAGTATGGACATTTTCATGGCCTTCCGACTATAAATTTGTAGCCAAATAAATGCTCTTTATAAAAGCCTGTACATTTCTGGTATTTTGCATGATGGCAGCATTAGCAAACCGGAACACTACCCTAACTTGTTCATGTTGAAAACAGATGTTGAATTTACAAGAAAAGGCAACACATCTGGTTGATGTTCTTGAAGAGGCTATTGTCTGTGGGTTTTGGGACTTAGCTGGCATAGAAGTTCTCTGAAGGATTTAAGTTTCTAAAGTATATTCTTAGTGAGTGAAACTTTTATAGAGTCCCAGGGATCTGGGTATTCTTTAAGGTTTTGGGCACTGTTGTTGACTTGGACTTATCATCCTGTGGTCATTTGGCATATCTAGGTGAAGCTTACGTGGGGGTAACCTCTAGGATAGCCTCTTGACTCTATTTGAATTTTCCTAGCCACTGAAACATTTGATTGCCTTTCTTTTCCCCCTTTGGGTCAAAAAGGAATTCTCAGTCCCTCGATGCCAGGGTCAGGCTCATTTCTGGAGTCCGTGTCACACGTCGGGGGGAAGGTGATGAATTTATTTGCCAAGTTAGGCTTAGAGAAAGTCCACATTTGAGCAGCAGAAGAGGTTCTCTGGAGATGACTCCTAGGCATAATTATAGGTGGGCTCAGCCTCCCCTTTACAACGTAAGTTTCACCTGAACAAGCCTCAAGATCAAGGGCTTGACTTATAAAGTAGGGGGTTCCTAAGTTCACATGGCATATGTTATATCCATGATAATCCATCAGTATCTCACATTATCATCACTTAGTTGTACAATCCTCGTCACTCTCCGTTTTAAACAATCCTCATAACTCAGAACACCTTGTAGCTCTTCTTGGCCCTTAATTATTTGTCCCTAGTATTTATGTGATACCAGTAAGGTATTTCTATTGCTTAGAGTCCCTAGTATGCTATAGGTAGATTTTTCCCATATACCCTTCTGTTTTCAACTCTTTGTGCTAGTGTCCTACCTTACAAGTGTATCATACAAGGACCTATGTTTATTTGTGGTGCTGATCTGTGGGAAACATGCCTTTAAACACCCCATTCAATCCTGTTTGCCTTCAGTACAACTCTGATACTTAATAATCCCATTAACAAACAATCATCACCCCTATCCATTCCCATACCTTTGAGTTCACCATCATTAACATATCTGAACATACTAGATTATCATTCCCCCTCACTAGCTTCCATCACTAAGTCCCCAGTATCCTACATTATAAGACATTGATTTTACATTGTTCAGAGTGTTCATAGAAGTGACATATAGTATCTCTCCTTTTGTGTCTGACTTATTTCAGCATTATATCTTCAAGGTACATCCATGTTGCCATGTATTTCAGGACCTTGTTCCTTCTTACTGCTGCATAATATTCTATTGTTTATGTATATCCCACATTTTGTATATCCACTCATCTGTTGAAGGACACATGGATTGTTTCCATCTTCTGGCAGTTGTGAACAGTGCTGCTATGAACATCAGCGTACAAATGTCTGTTCATGTCACTGCTTTCAAGTCTTCTGGGTATATACCAAGAAGTGGAATTGCTAGATCGTAGGGTAATTCAATATCTAGTTTTCTGAGAAACCACCAGCTGTCTTCCACAGTGGCTGTACCATTATACATTCCCACCAGCAATGAACAAGAGTTTCAGTTTTTCCACATACTCTCCAGTATTTATTGTTTTCTGTTTGTTTAATGGCAGTCATTTTATTGGTGTGAGATGGAATCTCATTGTGGTTTTGATTTGCATTTCCCTAATAGCTAGTGAAGATGAGCGTTTTTTCATGTGTTTTTTAGCTGTTTGTATTTCCTCTTCAGAGAAATAGCTTTTCATCTTTTGCCTATTTTATAATTGGGCTGTTTGTACTATTGTTGAGTTGTAGGATTTTTTTTATATATGCAAGATATCAGTCTCTTATCAGATATGTGGTTTCCAAATATTTTCTCCCATTGAGTTGGCTCTTCACTTTTTTGACAAAGGTTTTTGAGGCACAGAAGCTTTTGATTTTGAGGCGTTCCCATATATATATTTTTTTCCTATCATTGCTTGTGCTTTGGGTGTAAGGGCTAAGAAGTTTCCTGCTATTACTAGGTCGTGAAGATGTCTTCTAAGAGTTTTGTTGTGCTGTCTCTTATATTGAGGTCTTTGATCCACTTTGAATTAATTTTTGTATAGGAGTGTAAGGTAGGGGTCCTCTTTCATTCTTTTGATTATGGCTATCCAGTTCTCCCAGCCCCATTTGTTGAAGAGGCTTTTCTGTCCCAGTTCTGGGATTTGGGGGGCCTTATCAAAAATCAGCCGACCATATATCTGGGGCTCTATTTCCGAACTCTTAGTTTGATTCTGTTGATCAATATGTCTGTCTGTATGCCAATACCATGCTGTTTTGACCACCATAGCTTTATAGTAGGCTTCAAAGTTTCGAAGTGTAAGTCCTCCCGCTTCATTCTTTTTTAGGATGTTTTTAACAATTCAAGGCCCCTTTCCGTTCCAAATAAGTTTGATAACTAACTTTTCCAAGTCTGCAAAATAGGTTATTGGAATTTTGATTGGAATTGCGTTGAATCTGTAGATCAGTTTGGGTAGAATGGACATCTTAATGTTTAGTCCATGAGCATGGAATATTTGTCCACTTATTTAGGTCCTTTTAAAAATTCTTTTAGTAAAGTTTTGTAATTTTCTGTGTAGAAGTCTTTGACTTCCTTGGTTAAGTTTATTCCTTAGGGACTTGATTTTTTTTTTTTTATCATCATTTTATTGAGATATATTCACATACCACGCAGTCATACAAAACAAATCGTACTTTCGATTGTTTACAGTACCATTACATAGTTGTACATTCATCACCTAAATCAATCCCTGACACCTTCATTAGCACACACACAAAAATAACAAGAATAATAATTAGAGTGAAAAAGAGCAATTGAAGTAAAAAAGAACACTGGGTACCTTTGTCTGTTTGTTTCCTTCCCCTATTTTTCTACTCATCCATCCATAAACTAGACAAAGTGGAGTGTGGTCCTTATGGCTTTCCCAATCCCATTGTCACCCCTCATAAGCTACATTTTTATACAACTGTCTTCGAGATTCATGGGTTCTGGGTTGTAGTTTGATAGTTTCAGGTATCCACCACCAGCTACCCCAGTTCTTTAGAACCTAAAAAGGGTTGTCTAAAGTGTGCGTAGGAGTGCCCACCAAAGTGACCTCTCGGCTCCTTTTGGAATCTCTCTGCCACTGAAGCTTATTTCATTTCCTTTCACATCCCCCTTTTGGTCAAGAAGATGTTCTCCGTCCCACGATGCTGGGTCTACATTCCTCCCCGGGAGTCATATTCTACGTTGCCAGGGAGATTCACTCCCCTGGGTGTCTGATCCCATGTAGGGGGGAGGGCAGTGATTTCACCTTTCAAGTTGGCTTAGCCAGAGAGAGAGGGCCACATGTGAGCAACAAAGAGGCATTCAGGAGGAGACTCTTAGGCACAAATATAGGGAGGCCTAGCCTCTCCTTTGCAGCAACCGTCTTCCCAAGGGTAAAACTTATGGTAGAGGGCTCAACCCATCAAACCACCAGTCCCCTATGTCTGTGGTCATGTTAGCAACCATGGAAGTGGGGTAGGCGAATACCCCTGCATTCTCCACAGGCTCCTCAAGGGGGCACTACATCTTTTTTTTTTTCCTTGTTTTTCTTTCTTTCTTTTTTTTTTTTTTAACTTTCCCTTCTTTTTTAAATCAACTGTATGAAAAAAAAAGTTAAAAAGAAAACAAACATACAATAAAAGAACATTTCAAAGAGACCATAACAAGGGAGTAAGAAAAAGACAACTAACCTAAGATAACTGCTTAACTTCCAACATGTTCCTACTTTACCCCAAGAAATATGTTGGATGTTGGATTTTGCCAAATGCTTTTTCAGCATCTATTGAGATGATCATTTGATTTTTCCCTTTTGACTTGTTAATGTGTTGTAATACATTGATTGATTTTCTTATGTTGAACCATCCTTGCATGTCTGAATGAAACCCACTTCGTCATGGTGTATGATTTTTTTAATGTGTCTTTGGATTCGATTTGCAAGTATTTTGTTGAGGATTTTTGCATCTATATTCATTAGGGAGATTGGCCAGTAGTTTTCCTTTTTTGTAGCATCTTTGCCTGGTTTTGGTATTAGATTGATGTTAGCTTCATAAAATGAGTTAGGTAGTGTTCCATTTTCTTCAATGTTTTGAAAGAGTTTGAGTAAGATTGGTGTCAGTTCTTTCTGGAAAGTTTGGTAGAATTCCCCTGTGAAGCCATCTGGCCCTGGGCATTTATTTGTGGGAAGATTTTTGATGACTAATTGGATCTCTTTGCTTGTGATGGGTTGGTTGGGGTCTTCTGTTTCTTCTCTGGTCAGTCTAGGTTGTTCATATGTTTCCAGGAAATTGTCCATTTCCTCTACATTATCCAGTTTGTTGCCATACAGTTGTTCATAGTATCCTCTTATAATTTTTTTAATTTCTTCAGGATCTGCAGTTATGTCACCTTTTTCATTCATTATTTTGTTTATATGGGTCTTCTCTCTTTTTGATTTTGTCAGTCTAGCTAGGGGCTTGTCAATCTTGTTGATCTTCTCAAAGAACCAACTTTCAGTGATATTAATCCTCTCTATTGTTATTTTGTTCTCTATGTCATTTATTTCTGCTTCAGTCCTTGTTATTTCTTTTCTTGTACTTGGTTTAGGATTGGTTTGCTGTTCATTTTCTAGCTTCTTCAGTTGATCCATTAGTTCTTTGATTTTGGCTCTTTCTTCCTTTTTAATATATGCGTTTAGTGCTATAAATTTCCCCCTTAGCACTGCTTTTGCTGCATCCCATAGGTTTTGGTATGTTGTGTTCTCATTTTCATTCGTCTCTATATATTTAGCAATTTCTCTTGCTATTTCTTCTTTAACCCACTGATTGTTTAGGAGTGTGTTGTTTAACCTCCAGGTATTTGTGAATTTTCTAAGTCTCTGATGGTTATTGACTTCTAATTGTATTCCATTGTGGTCAGAGAATGTGCTTTGAATAATTTCAATCTTTTTAAATTTATTGAGGCTTGTTTTATGTCCCAGCATATGATCTATTCTGGAGAAAGTTCCATGAGCACTAGAAAAGTATGTGTATCCTGGTGATTTGGGATGTAATGTCCTGTATATGTCTGTTAAATCTAATTCATTTATCAGATTGTTTAGGTTTTCAATTTCCTTATTGGTCTTCTGTCTGGTTGATCTATCTATAGGAGAGAGTGATGTGTTGAAGTCTCCCACAATTATTGTGGAAACATCAATTGCTTCCTTTAGTTTTGCCAGTGTTTCTCTCATGTATTTTGTGGCACCTTGGTTGGGTGCATAGACATTTACGATTGTTATTTCTTCTTGTTGAATTGCCCCTTTTATTAGTATGTAGTGGCCTTCTTTGTCTCTCAAAACATCCCTGCATTTAAAGTCTATTTTATCTGAGATTAATATTGCTACACCTGCTTTCTTTTGGCTGTAGCTTGCATGAAATATTTTTTTCCATCCTTTCACTTTCAGTTTCTTTGTGTCCCTGTGTCTAAGATGAGTCTCTTGTATGCAACATATTGATGGTTCATTTTTTTTGATCCATTCGGCGAATCTATATCTTTTAATTGGGGAGTTTAATCCATTTACATTCAACGTTATAACCGTGAAGGCATTTCTTGAATCAGCCATCTTATCCTTTGGTTTATGTTTGTCATATTTTTCCCCTCTCTCTATTAATATCCTTTATTGTACCCATACTGAATCTCTTTAGTACTGAACCTTTCTCCAAGTCTCTCTGTCCTGTCTTTTTTTCTCTGTCTGTAGGGCTCCCTTTAGTATCTCCAGTAGGGCAGGCCTCTTGTTAGCAAATTCTCTCAGCATTTGTTTGTCTGTGAAAAATTTAAGCTCTCCCTCAAATTTGAAGGAGAGCTTTGCTGGATAAAGTATTCTTGGCTGGAAATTTTTCTCACTCAGAATTTTAAATATATCGTGCCACTGCCTTCTCGCCTCCATGGTGGCTGCTGAGTAGTCACTACTTAGTCTTATGCTGTTTCCTTTGTATGTGGTGAATTGCTTTTCTCTTGCTGCTTTCAGAACTTGCTCCTTCTCTTCTGTGTTTGACAGTGTGATCAGAATATGTCTCGGAGTGGGTTTATTTGGATTTATTCTATTTGGAGTTCGCTGAACATTTATGATTTGTGTATTTATGTTGTTTAGAAGATTTGGGAAGTTTTCCCCAACAATTTCTTTGAATACTCTTCCTAGACCTTTACCCTTTTCTTCCCCTTCTGGAACACCAATGAGTCTTATATTCGGACGTTTCTTATTATCTATCATATCCCTGAGGTCCATTTCGATTTTTTCAATTTTTTTCCCCATTCTTTCTTTTGTGCTTCCATTTTCCATTCTGTCATGTTCCAGGTCACTGATTCGTTGTTCAACTTCCTCTAGTCTTGTACTATGAGTGTCCAGAATCTTTTTAATTTGGTCAACAGTTTCTTTAATTTCCATAAGATCATCCATTTTTTTATTTAGTCTTGCAGTATCTTCTTTATGCTCTCCTAGGGTCTTCTTGATTTCCTTTGTATCCCGTACTATGGTCTCATTGTTCATCTTTAGTTCTTTGAGTAGCTGCTCTAGGTGCTGTGTCTCTTCTGATCTTTTGATTTGGGTGCTTGGGCTTGGGTTATCCATATCGTCTGGTTTTTTCATATGCTTTATAATTTTCTGTTGTTTTTGGCCTCGTGGCATTTGCTGAACTTGATAGGGTTCTTTTAGGATTTGTAGACCAATTGAAGTCCTTATCTCTAATTTATCAGATCTACAGCTTCATGGAGTACACTTTCTCTAACTAACCAGCAGGTGGCGTCCACGAGCCACCTGTTCTCCACAAGCCAGTTCTCCCCTGCTTAGCCTTTTTGGTGAGTGGGGGAGTGAGTCTTGTGGGGTCCAATTGGTGTACCAAGCTTGCGTGTGTAGTTGGTGTTGCCTGCCCTGTATATGGGGCGTGTTTCTGGGCAGTCAGGGAGGGGGGGTGGCCCTAACAATCAAATCTCCCTGGTGATCCTAGAGTTTTAAAGCTGCTGCAATAGTCTAATCCTTCAGTTCAGTCCTGCCACAGTTTGTCTCTGCCACTGACCCACAAGTCCTTGGTATTGGTGTATGGCTCCTGAGACTTGCAAGTGGGCCCCTCTTCCAGGCTGTGCACCCCGGGTCCTCTGTTGAGGGACGACTGTGCTATGTCACAGGTGAGTGCCGTCCCCTCAGAGCGGTTCTGGGCTGCTGGGCTTTGTAGGGAGGCTCCCAGTCTGCTGAAATGATGGCTGAATGGGGCTTTGTTAATTCATACTGCTCCACCTTCCCAAGTCTGGGACAGTCAGCTGAGGTTGCAGGGAAGGCTAATGTCCACACCCAGTTCTGTGGTGTGTGCCTGTTATTTGAAGCGGTTCCGTCCCACTGGGTTGTCTGGGGCAGGTCTGGGCTATGGGGCTTGCGACAGGCAGGAGTGTTTCCTGTCCACCAGGATGATGGCTGTGAGCAGACACCCCCCTTTTCTTGGGAAGTTGTGGTGTTTAGTGAATTTTCTCAGCCACTGGATTATTGCATTTTGTCTCAGAGCTCTCTTGGTTCTGCTCATCTTGACCTGCCCAAATTGCAAGTCTTTGAAGCTTTCTGTATTGGGCTTCTTAGAGTAATTGTTTTAGAAAAAGAAAAAAGGATTAAAAAAAAACGGCCCTCCTCAGAGATCTAATGGGTTATTGAAATGCTAAGAGACAAAGCAGTTAGGGCCATTAAGGAAAGGTCCACAGGGCAGAGAGATTAGCTTTTCTTCGGGATTTGCATATGAGCCTCAGGGCCTGAGCTCTGCCCTTCCCCTTTCTATGTTCACCAGAACTCCAAAAATCCTCCGCTTTTATTTTGGAGTTTTTCGTGTTGTTTTTTTCTATGCCTGTCTCCTCTCTGCTGGGCTGGCTGCTCTCAGATTCTCTGGTGTCTGGTTGGAGTTTGGATCTGTAGAATGAGTTTCTGGTGAGGGCTGCCACTGCAGTTCTCACTTCTCCTTCCCGGAGCTGACAGCCCCTCCTCCCACGGGACTGAGCCTGGCAGGGAGGGGTGTGGGTCCCCAGGCCACAAAAACTTACAGATTTCGCTGATATCAGCAGTTCAACTTTTTCATGAGTGTTGTATGAAGTATGCCCAAAGTCAGATTGCTCTGTGGTGTCCAGTCCACACAGTTCCTGGCTTTCTGCCTACTTTCCTGGAGGAGTAACTAAAACATACAGCTCACCAGTCCGCCGTCTTGCCCCGCCTCCCTGTAGGTAGATTTTTGATGACTGATTGAATCTCTTTGCTTGTGATTGGTTTGTTGAGGTCTTCTATTTCTTTTTGGGTCAGTCTAGGTTGTGCTTGTGTTTCCAGGAAATTGTCCATTTCTTCTAAATTGTCTAGCTTGGTGGCATACAGTTGTTCATAGTATCCTCTTATGTTTTTTTCTGTTTCTTCTTGATCCATAGTAATTATCCCCTTCTCATTTCTGATTGTTTATTTGGGTCTTCTCTTTTTTACTTTGTCAGTCTAGCTAAGGTTCTTTCAATCTTGTTTATATTCTCAAAGAACCAACTTTTGGCCCGCCCTCCCTCATTCTCCTGCTCATTTATTTCTGCTTTAACCTTTATTATTTCTTCTACTTGCTTTAGGGTTAGTTTGCTGATCATTCTCCAGCCTCTTCAATTGTTCAGTTAGGTCTTTAGTTTTAGTTCTTTCTTGCAGCTATAAATTTCCCTCTGAACACTGCCTTCGCTGCATCTCACAGGTTTTGATATGTTGTGTTCTCCTTTTCATTTGTGTCTACATATTTACCAGTTTCTCTTGCAGTTTCTTCTTTGACCCACTGGTTGTTTAGGAGTGTGTTGTTGTTAAACCGCCATATATTTCTGAAAGATCTGGTTCTTTGGTGGTTATTGATTTCTAGTTGATTTTCATTATGGTCAGTGAATATGCTTTCAGTATTTTTCAATTTATTAATCCTTGTTTTGTATTGCAGCATATGATCTATCCAGGAGAGTGTTCAGTGGGCACTAGAGAATGTATATCCTGGTAGTTTGGGATATAACAATCTGTATGTGTCTGTTAAGTCTAATTCATTTATCATATTGTTTAGGTTCTCAATTTCTTTATTGGTCCTCTGTCTAGTTCTGTCTATAGAAGAGTGTTGTATTGAAATCTCCCACTATTATTGTAGATGTGTCTATTGCTCCCTTCAGTTTAACCAATGTATGTCTCATGTATCCTTTATTGGGTGCATAAACATTTATGATTGTTACTTGTTAGTGAATTGTCCCTTTTATTAATATATAGTGTCCTTCTTTGTCTCTTATGACATCTTTGCAATTTAAGGTTTATTTTGTCAGATATTAGTATAGCTATCCCAGCTTTCTTTTGGTTGCAGTTTGTGTATTTTTTTTTCTATCCTTTCATTTTCAGTCTCTGTGTCACAGGGTCTCAGATGAGTCTCTTATAAACAGCATGTCAATGGGTCATACTTTGTAATCCATTCTACCAATCTCTATCTTTTAATTGGGGAGTTTAATCCATTCACATTTGAAGTTACTATGAAGGGAGTTATTTAATCAGCCACTTTATCCTTTGATTTTTAATTGTTAGATCTATTTTTTTATCTCTCTCTGTTTCTTTCCTTTAAGTTACCCTTACTAACACTCTTCAGTTCTGTGCTCTTCTCTAGACCACTCTCTCTTTTCTTTTTTTCTCAGTTTGTAGAGCTCCTTTTAGTATTTCTTTCAGGGCAGGTCTCTTGTTAACAAATTGTCTCAGCATTTGTCTGTGAAAATTTTAAACTCTCCCTCAATTTTGAAGGAGAGCTTTGCTGGATAAAGAATTCTTGGTTAGCAATTTTTCTCTTTCAGTATCATAAATGTGTCATACCACTGTCCTCTTGCCTCCATGGTGCCCGCTGAGTAGTCATTACTTAGTCTTATGTTGTTTCCCTTGTATGTGTTGAATTGCTTCTCTCTTGCTGCTTTCAGAAGTTTCTCCTCTTCAGCATTTGTTAATCTAATCAGTATATGTTTCAGAGTAGGTTTATTTGGATTTATTCTATTTGGGGTTCGTTGGGCATCTTTATGTCATTTAGAAGGGTTGGGAAGTTTTCCCCAACTATAACTTGAAACGCTTTTCCTATCCTTGTAACCTTCTCTTCTCCTTCTGGGACACCAGCGATTCTTGTATTTGTTTGCTTCATGCTGTCCATCATTTCTCTGAGATCCATTTCAAATTTTTTAAAATTTTTTTCCATTTATTTTTTTGTGTGCTCACATTCAATTAATCTGTCCTCAAGTTCACTTATCTCTTCAAATATGCTATTGTGTGTCTGTAGTGTATTTTTAATTTGATCCACAGTGTCTTTTATTTCCATAAGGTCTATTATTGTTTAATTTACTCTTTCAATTTCTTCTTGTAGAGTCATCTTGATTTCTTTTGTGTCTTTAGCAATCTCATTGAAGTTGTTTTGAAGATTTCTTTGTACTTCTTAATTGCTCCAAAGTTTGTGTCTCTTCTGGCTTTTAATTTGTTTGTTTTGCTTGTCCATATTTTCTGGATTCTTCAAGTGTCTTGTAATTTTCTGTTGGCTTTGTGAGATTTGCTTGTCTTGATAAGGTATCGTGGGAAATGCAGGATTGTTTAAGTGTTTATATTTAATTTGTTAAAACCATAGCTTGCTTGAGTACAGTTTCCCAATCCTACCAGCAGGTGGCTCTCTTGAGATACAGTTTCCTGGAGTGCAGATTTCCTAACCTACTAGCAGGTTGCGCTGTCAAGTCAGTCTTCCTCGAGCTTCTCCTGGGTGCTAGGCTGAGTCCAAACTGGGTGGAAAACCAATCAGTGCACAGGTTCTCCATGTGCTCTGGGGACTGCCTGCCCTGGGCTGCAGTGTGGGCCCTGAGCAGTTAGGCAGGGAGTCTGCTCAAGGGCACTGCACAGATGGAATGTGGGCCCTGCCTGCTTTGTGTGCCTGAGTCTCTGGGGTGTGGGAGGGATTCCTGATCATCAGCATGGTGCCTCTCCTTTCCCCACTTCTTGCCGGTGCAATCCTCCTCCCCCATACTTCTGTTGGGGGAGAGTAAATGCTGGCTGCTGAGTTCCCTCATGGGAGCTCCCTGCTGTCTTGACTGTGTAGGATTACCCCCAACCAACTGTCAGAGTAGGTGCACGGGAGTGGAGAACCACTGTTCACTCCCTTGTCTGGTGGCAGTTTTGGGCTGCTGGCCGGAAGTCCGTCCACAGGAACAAACTCACCCATCCCTGGAACCTCCGTTTCTCTAATGTTTTTGTTGGTGTCCCCGCCACCTACTGTGGGCGACCCTCTGTGGTTGGTCACACCCTGAAACGATGATCCTGGGTGTCCTCTGGCCCCTTTCAAGTTACTTACCTGGAGGAGAAGCCTGTTGTGCCTCACCTACTCTGCCATCTTCCCAGAAGTCTCTGTTTGCTTTGATTTTTTTTTTAAATGGAAATTGCCCCTCAATGGCTTTTATTTGTTTCACAGAACACTTAAAAAGTGCTCAGTGGACTGTAAGCATTCTCAATACATTACTTTATTTAATCCTCACAATATTTTGTCATTAACATTGTAGGTCAGATGAACAAATTAAAGTTCAGAGAATTTAAGCAGTTTGTTTAGTCTCACTTTTAGTAAGTGTCAAAGCTAATATTTGAATTCAGGTCTGCGTGACTCAAACAAACCCCCATGATCTAAAGCAGTACTTCACATACTTCTTTATTTACGAACAGTGTGTGTTCTTCCTGTTTCTTTTTTTTATGCAGTTTGAGATATATTCACATACCATACAATCATCCAAAGCTTACAGTTTTTCACAATATCATCATATAGTTGTGCGTTCTTCCTTTGTCTTTTGAATCAATTTTTGAACATTTTCATTACTTAGAAAAAAGAAAAATAATAAAAATAAAAGTAAAAAAGAACACCCAAAACACCCCATTCTGCTCCCCCCCCCATTAGTCATTTACTTTATGTCCCCATTTTTCTTCTAATCTGTATGCTGGGCTTTTTATGCAAAAGAACTGTAGACACTGAAGTAAATAGGATTTGTCTTAAGTAAGGGGCATGTCCTTTCTTTTGTTAGGCCACTAGAGTGGAGACTGAGACATTTTGCTCTGTAGTTGAGCTGGTTCTGAACTTTGTAACTTTAATTTGATTCACTTCAACACTGGCTTGCCCTTTGGCAAGGCCTGGAATCTGTACACTGCTGAGATTCTGGATAGCTAACGGGGCTTTACCTCCAAGCACCTCACTTTTGGAACTATGGGTGATCTCTCTTTGCTTCACAGTCCCGCTGCCATAGTTTTGAGTAACTGAGAAGATCTTTGCTCTTCAGTCCCACCTCCTGCCTTCATTACTTTTGGAACACTCTTTTGGCATTGTGGTTTCTTCCCTTGTCTTTTGAAGAGTAACCATTCAGTACTCTGCTCAACCCTCCCACCCTGCTCCCAGACTCTGGTAGTTGAAAGCTGAGAGTGCCTTGACGGATTTCAAGTTCTCTCTCCCATCACCCAGTTTTGGCATCCTACTCCTGAGTTCTTGGTTGGAAAGAGGCATCTTTTTACTCTGCATGTTTCTGAGATTTATCCTTAGGGTTGTGTGTACCTAGTAGTTTGTTCCTTTTTATTGCTGAGTAGTATTCCATTGTCAGAAGATGTCATGATAGTGCCCATACTATTTTTAGGCCTGATAGTTAATTTAACACAATTTCTTTTCAGATCTTTTTAATTAAAAGATAATACATTCCCATTTAAAACAAACAAACCTTAAATAGTATGGACATATACACCAAAGTGAGTCTTGTAATCCCTTACCAAGACTATGTGTAAATATAAACATATATCTGTAAAAATAAACATAACGTAATTTGTGTGTGTGTAGATATGTAATTTTTTACATAGATGGCATATTTTTCCTTTTACTAAAATTAATATTTCAGTTAACAGACACTCTGGGCATTCTCCCATATAAATACTTTCTTAAATAGATTCTTAATGTTTCCAGTGGCTCCATAGTATTCCATTTTGTGACTAGCCTATAACTTGTTTTAATCATGCTTTATTTATGATGTGCCCATTACTTTTTAGGGAAAAAAAAAATAGCCCTTTTTCTTAAATTACTAAAGTATTCTCTGCATATAGTTAAAATTTACCAGAAGGCTCTAGGATGAAACAAAAGTCCTCTTTACAGTCCACACCCCAGTGCTTTTGGTAATAATATGTAGTCTTTGTACTTTAAAAAGATCTGAAATCCAATTTCATTGAGCTAAGATACCATAGTTTATGTAACTGTTAGGTTTTTCTGTGTCATTTAGGTTGTTTCTTATTTTTTAAATAAATAGCTGCATTGTTTATCGTCCTATTTATTGTTTTTTAAATGTGTAATTTTAATTCTCAGAAGTAATAATTATTTTCCAGAAGGCAGTTAATGCTACTCTTGGATACCTTCCTAATATTAACAAGTGTATGTTTGAAAGCCAGGCTGGTATTTTTTTTTGGTTGTTTTTTAAATTCAGTAGTTCAGATAAACTTGTTTTAAAATTTTATGTCCTGCATTGTGGCAAGTAATACCTCTTTTTTTTCTTGCCTCCAATAGCCATTTTAAAAGAAGTGACAGAAGGATATGATTACATGTCAGTGTAAATTTTAGTCTTTTTTTTTTTTGAGTTCTGTGTACTATAACTTTATGTATGTTGCCGTTCTGCTCCCTGCTGCTATGCCTATATTCTCCAGTTATTTGTTTTCCATTGCTTACTGGCAAGTTAAAAGTTGATATGTAAAATTGTTTATAATCTTAAATGAGATCAGTTATTGTTTATGAAATCCATTTGAATGATTATAAATCTTACCTTAGCATTAATATGCAGTTCAGCAGATCATTCGGTGCTCCATGCAACAAAAATTAGCAACCAAAGGTGCTTTGAGGCCTTTAACTTAATGACCTTTTTTCTGTATAAATGTCTTAAATTGTCAGTGTGAGCCTTCTTATATGTTTGTATTATTTTCTTTAATGATATCTCAATTTGCCTTTTTTAAAAGTTTGATTCTTTATAATAGTAGTCTGACTGTGAAAGAGGTATATCTCAATTTGAAAATGTAGTCATAAACTTGGGGTGACCGGTTTGTAAAGTTTTTCATGTTTTTTCCCAAATTTAATTGTATTAAAGCCTTGATGCATCTGATGACACTAAATAGCCAAAATTGAAAAAACAGTTATGATCTGTGAGAATATATGGGGTTTGGAGGAGTTATGAATGTTCAGTATGACTGAAGAGTAAGAAAAGGATTTTGAATTCAACCAGCTTTGTTGGCTTCAGATTAAGAAGGGGTTTTATTGCCATGCTGTACTGTTTTGGGTGGTAGGTTATGGGATACTGAGGAAGATTAATTAAAGTAGAGGAGTAACTTGGGTAGATTTCTTATTTAGAATGATGCTTATAGAATTTGGGTATTTGATTAAATTGGAGCATTTTGGAGATAGGAAGACTATCTAGCAATCTTTTATTGTAATTAAGGGTGAGTTGTGAAATGCCTGAACTTGGACTTTGGCAGGTGTTCCTTAGTTGAGAATCTAGGAAGAGAGAAGACAATAATATACTTGGAAATTTTGTACTGAATATGTGTGAAGGCTGTCTTAGCAGGATATAGAAAAAAAGGCAACTAGGAAAGACTTATGAAAATGCTAGAGAAGTTTTTATTGTTTTCTTTTTTGTATCTGTTACAGATCTATGACTTAAGTACACCTTTATCTCATCGTAATTCGGTTTGACATAAACTGTGAGGTTGTTTTTTGTGAATTTTGGTTGAAATGCTTCTCATCTGATATTCCCTTTTATAATGTAGGTATAATTAGTAGATACTTTTCAACACATTGTGATAGTTCTGGGGAAAAGGCAGAATATTTACCTAGGATCCCTGTAGGGGAAGCAGACAAGCATATCAATAGGTACAATTTGACAGTGGTTAAAAGTATATACAGATCATTAGGATCACTGAGAAGAGATACCAGGACTGGCAAATTAGGGGAAAATGTACAAGATGTTTCTGTTTAGTAGAATTTAGGTGTTACTTAACCCTTTAAAAGGTTCAGAAGATTGGGGGTGGGAGAGGGGTTGGACAGAATTGTCCTTTTAGATTCTAGTAGACTGTTACTTTGAAGTTCAGTTAAATAAAGTTACTGGGAAGGGAGAAGGGAATACAGTGGTGGTGAAAGCTTATTGTTTTATTTCTAAAAGGAACCGACTTTTTCAGATCATATTCACAGGTTCAGTGACTTCCTTTTAAAACTGAGAACACTGAAGCTTAGAGAAATAAAATGCTAACCCAGAATTACATAACTAGCAAACCAGACTAGATATCTGAAAACTCCACTTTTTTTGGAGTCCCATCCAGTGCTTTTTTACAATACCAGCTTGCTTCATGGTTTGGCTTAGAAGACAAAGTGGTTTTGAAAGGGAATAGTACTTAAATTCACCAGATTTTAACCAAGCGTGTACTTAGGGTTGTAGGCATCTTATAACTTTAAAATATTTATCATATTTCATCTGTTAGTAATCCCTTAACATTTATTATGGTGTTTGGCAGGCTTATAAAATGCTTTCTTATTCATAATCTTATCCTTCCTTATTTGGTCCTCTTTATTATTTGTAAACTGGCAGACAGCTGTTAATCTCAGATGAAGAAACTGAGGCCTAGTTTTCTTAATCTTGGAATTGTGAGCTAAAAAATGTGTAGTACAATTCCTCTTTTGTAAAGAAAAAATTTTTGACATGATTGTGGTAGTGATATTAGAAAAAGACTCATAAATGAGTATATGCCATATGCAGCCACATAGCAATAGCCAGCCCCCCCCCCTTTTTTTAATATATTAGAAAAAAGGTCTTAAGAGTTTAATTGATTCAGCCAAGTTCACACAGAATGGCAGAACTATGATTTTTAGATTCCTGGTTCTGGTACTATTTTGCATTAGTTCTGCCTCTTCTTGGTCATGAGAGAAAAAGTTCCCCACTATCCTTTTAGTAACTAAAGGGGTAAATTACCCCAGATCTGTTTTGTAACTAGTTGGAGAGGGAATTGGCTTATGTAACCTTTAGGATCCAGCCCTTTCTCAGAGAACCCAACTCTTTCTCAACTATAAATGGTAGAAAGTATATCCTGAAATGTGGAGTTATGTTTTGGATTGTCATATTAGCATTTCATTGCAGTTCCACTTTTTGTGAGAGTTCTGTGGTGTGATACTACAGCCACATCTCTCTCTGCTCAATTTGCTATTTGGAGTACTGCTGTTTATACTCTTATCTTTGAGAGTATGACGATTGACTTTGTCTTTGAATTAGACACTGAATAGGTATTTTCTAAATAACTTCTAAAACAGTGGTTCTCAAGTGTGGTCTGAGGACTCATGGGGTTTCCCGAAACCCTGTCATGGAATCTGTGAGGTCCTCACATCCAATTCTGTATCTGTGTGAGGCAGGATTTTCTTTGAATATTTCAGCAACATATCACTGCTTTTGAATGCAAAAGCAGATATGAGAATTCATCTATTTTCTGTTAAGCCAGACATAAAGGATATTTTCAAAAAATATAAAATGATACTTTTCTCACTGATGTTTTATTTTATTTTGGAAAATATATGTATTTTTTTCATAATAATAGGGTATTTATCTTAAATTGTAATGAGCTTTTTTTCTTTAAGCTGAATTAATACTTTAAAATTTTCCAAGTTTTAATTCTTAATGTGGTAGTAAATATTGATAGTTATAACCCTTTCAAACCAAAGCTCTTTGGAATTCTCTGTATTTTTTAAAGTGCAAGGGGATCCTGAGACCAAAAAGTTTGAGAACCACTGTTCTCAAGCTAAGGAATCACTGCTGTTTCTTATGGTGGTCTAGGGGAATAAAAGAACTGACTTTGAATAGTTTTTAGTGTTATAATTACATATTGTGGTAAGTTTTTACAGTAGCAAGAAGTGTGTACTCATTGATGGATCATATTTAGATATGCTTATTTTGTGATGGTGATTTTATTGTGTAGGGTGATTTCTGTCTAACTGTAATATTTAACCTTTGCTTAACTAATTATTGTGTACAAATAACCTATTTTTGCCTCCTTATTTGAATTGAATGAAGTTGTATGATAAAGCTAAGGTAATTGAATTTTTCATTGTATGTATTATGTTGGTTGCAATGAAATTTGGATCTTTAAAAGGGTAAAATCGTAAGTTCAGAAAGAAACTATGACTTTTATATAAGTTAGATATTTTTCTTGAATATGAAATGAAAATTTGGTAGGAACAGATGTGGGTGTATATCCGTGTTCTAAAGTTCTGAGTTAACATATTTAAATTTAATTTTTTAGTTCCCACTACCACCCCCAGCTCCTCCTTTTGAAGGTTATTGAAAATGGAAGCTTGGGTTAAATTCCTTCAATTATCTTTCACTGAATTTCTGAAATCTCCAAGAAACTTGAACAGAACAAAACAAACCTCTTTTTGAAATATTGTAGTTGAGTGTTCTAGCTTTCTTTACTTTCTTATCTCATTACTATTTGAAAGACCTAAATTAAGTAAAAACTAAAACTAACACTTGAATGATTGATGTGCTAGGAGGATTAATTTCAACCTTTATATCTTTGGGTAAATTTGATTCATGTTATTTAAAGTACTACTTAAGAAAATGCAGTTTCTTTGGGAGATTTTATTATAAATTTGGTTTTCTGCTTCTCTGACTTATTTAGTTGGGTGTCATATCCCTCCCCATATACAAATGATCACCCCTATGCTTTTTAAGGGTATATATGAAGCTGGAACCTTCCAACTCATTTTTTAAAATCAAAGTTCATTCTTATTAGTTCTATCCTTAATATACATATTTGGCAATTGATAGAGGTTTTATTTTTATACCTTTGAAATCACTGGTTTGGTTGACTTTATAGTGATTTGGATATTTAATTTGCAAAGCTCATTGAGGCAGTTATTTTTAAGTCCTTGGAGAAGTGAGAGATTGGAAATCCTAGTGTTTATGGACTCTCACTTGCTTCATCCCCCTGGACTCCTTATGTTTCCTCATATACTTTTGTCTCCCACCTCAGGCCCTTTCTGTTGGGGTCCCTCTGCCTGGGCTATCCTTTTTCCAAATATTCACAAGGTTTGCTTTCACTCCATTCAGCTCCCTGTGTAAATTCAAATCTGTTTAAATGTAGTTTCACCAGAGTCCCTCACTGACAGTTCTAACATGGTACTCATTCATTCATTAACCCCCTCCCTCTCACCCTTCCTTCCCCTCTCGCTCCTTCTCAGTACTGTTCCCATATACTGCATTTGTTATGTTTAAAATTTTTTTTTTTGTAATGTGGACAGCTGTTTAAAACAACTGACCCCTTATAGTCTGAATAAAATCTTCTTTTGATTAGGTAATTTAAAGTTTTATTTCATTAATTTTGCAGTGCAGGTTATCATTGCTAGATTTTCAAATAATGCAGCATTGGCACTTTCAATTAATATGACAAAAAGAAAAGAGAGCACATGTCCCTGATCCATAATATTTTGGTATATTATTAAAATTCTATGGTTCAATTATTTTTTACTCAGTTGTAATTTGCAAGTATATTTTTTCTTTGTTTTCAAATACGTTAAAATAAAAATGGAATGGCTTCTTAAAGGACTTAAGAAAACTTGCTGCCCCAATGCACATTCAGTTGTTGCTACTAAATGGTGAAATTACAAACCTAGCTTATCTTATATAATTTGAACTCTTAACAAAATTTTGAAAGTTATTTGCCATTCAGACTAATTCAAGCATTTAGAAATTTTGTGTGTTGTAGTTGTTGCTATTGTGGTTTTTATTGGTTTTTTATTTGATTCAAAGTGATTCCTACAAATGATGTTGAGCAAAGATTGATCAGAGCATATAATAGGAAATTGTATATTGCTGTTTTATAAAACTGTTGTCTGTAGATCAAAATAATTACAAAAATCAAAAAGGTCTTTCTCTAAATTTTAGCTGCTAACATTTTAATTCACTGTAACTGTCCTATTTATAGAATAGGGTAGAGAATGGAACAAATTTGGTGTTTGATTAAGAGAAATATAAAATGTTTATAAACAACAGTTGCAGTAAAACGGTATATAACAGATGATAGTTTTATATATTATATGATTTACAGCAAACTGAAGTGTATTTAGCTTGATGTCTAGTTAGGTTGGTGTCTAGTTGAGTATGCTGATTCAGATTTTCTTAATATGAGTAAGTACTGTTTCATGGTCTCTCATGCAATGTTACCAGTTTTCAGATGCAAATATCCATAGATAGGTAATGAGGTTATTGTCCCAGTTCATCATGCTCATTTCATCAGTGAGCTGAGTATTTCCATGCTCATTATGATAAAACATGCATGAAAACAATAAAACTGAATTAAAAAAAAATGCATGAAGAAAAAGTTAATTTATTAAAAGCCATTTTGTCTGTATTTTAAAAAGTTTTTTGTTGGTATGTATATGAAGTAAACTTGGAAGAAAAAGTGTTTTTAAAAATCTATCATGTACCATTAAAATGGATATTTTTCTTCTGTTTCTTGTTTAGGTTATAACTTAGCTCAAGTCTTTGTAATAAATTGAAATAGATTTATGAGAAAAGTTGAGTTATGATTACTGACTAACAAATTACCCTGAAATTTAGTAGCTTTAAACAGACATTTGTCTCCTCTCAGTGGGTGAGGAATTTGGGAGCAGTTTAGCTGAATGTTTCTGGCTCAGGTCTCTCATGAGATTGCAGTCAAGCTGTCAGCCAGTGCTTCAGTCTTCTCAAGGTTCACTTGGAACTGTAGAATCTTCTTCTAAGCTCACACACATGTGGCTGTTGGCTGGAGGACTCACTTCATCACCACATGGTCTTGTTTATGAGGCTCAAGTGTCTTCAGGACATGGCAGCTGATTTCTCCAGACAGCTGTCTTCTCCAGAACAAGTGATCCAAGAAAGAAGGATGCCACACTGTTTCATGACCTAATTTCAGAAGTTAAGACACTGTTACTTATGCCATTTGTTAGAAGCAAGTCACTAAGTCCAGCCCATTCTATTGGATTTCTGTGTAGCCTTTATAAAATAAACAATACAACAAAACACAGATCGTTGAATTAGGCCTCTTGATTGACTTGCAGTCAAGTTTTTTCATAGATTATTCTACTGTGCAACCAAAGCTGATTGTCTTAAGATGTACTTTTTAATTCAATGAAATATATATACTTCTATACTTTTGTAGAACTGTTATACAAAATATATTTAAATATGTGTGAATTGGAGACTTTTTCATATATGTGTTTCAGTTCTCTAGCTTTATTTTAATGTGTATGGGTTGTTTATTAATATGCTAGCATTTGAAATTTAGGTAGAAGTGTGGAATCTCCTGTGCTTATTGTTAGAGTTAAAATTGCTAACAATTCAAGAATAAAGAGCAATAAAAATGATCTAATGTTAAATAAATCCCTTTCTCCCATGTCATCTGTCGTCATCTTCCCCTGCCCTGATTCCCTAGTTCCTGTCCTATATCTTGTTTTAAAGCTATGATTGTTAAACCTTTTTGTGCCAAATCTTTTTGTGTCATTGGTATCCTTGAAAATCTAATTTACTAAGCATCACGTATGCTATTGGCATGAAAGTAAGCCATTGTATATTTGCTTCCAAGCTAGGAAATTGTCCAAGGTGAGACCTTAGAGTTGATTCTAGGTTGGGAGTTGGCCATGCTCATAAGAGAGAACGATAGTGTATAGGGAAAGTGAGCCAAGGTGGTTGAGGAATTGTTTAAAGGCTGCTTAGATAATGGACTTTGAAAATTCAACTGGAAAGGGGAGGCTACAGGAGGAGGTAAGCTAAAGTAATTGTTTCTATGTAGGAAACTGAGGATATAAGGAGGTGGCAGCATTGTAGAGAGTTTTTAAAAAGAGTAATTGGGTAGATAGGGAATTGATCACTGAAATGCTTAGTGTTTATAGTAATAAATAAATTGCAGATCTGGATCTGCACAGCTCACTGTAAAAGACAATCTGTGGTAAGCTCTCCAAAGATGAGTTACAGTGAACTCTGGTTATGCCTCTGGATAGTGGATCTCAAGCATTTCTTTTGGGCTTTAATTTGCTAAATCTGTGTACATATGTAAAAAGAAAAAAAATAGATTATTTTAGGGGAGTTGTAGGTGTTGAGTCATTGCTTATGTCATTTCTTAAGCAGTTATGCTCTTAATGCTTAAAAGAAGGCTAGCATTGTTTGCACAAAAAGGTGGTGATTCCCTCCCTCAAATAGTAATGAAATTACTTCTGTTGAGTAAACTTTTTATGTCATCTTATAATAAAAGCTGAAAAAAATCCTTTGTTTCTATTTTTTTAAAAAATGCTTTTCTGTATGTACCCTCGATAAGAGATTTTGAAGAAATCATGTAAGATGATAAAGCATTTGAATGGTAGAGTAGATGTAAAAAAAAGAAAAACTCAGTTTAAAAGAATGTTTTTACGTTAAATGTTTATTTGAAATCAAATGGTTTTGTCCATAAAGTACAATAATATAAAATCTGAAAAAAAAAAAAGTCTAATGTACTGTAATGGTTAAGAGCATAGTCTTTGGAATAAGAGATTTAGGTTTAACTCTTCATTCTGTTACTTCCTTGCCATGTTGTCTTTGGTATTTGCTTAGCTTTTTCCCAGCCTCAGTTTCTTCATTTGTAAAATGAGAGCAAAATATGGTTTGTAACATAAGCACCCATTTTATGGCACAAACTAGGTATTAAGTAAATATTAGTGGTAACCATTGCTATTGTTTTGTTGTTATTTAACTTAGATCTTGTAAAATGATCTATAATTAATAAAATTTTTAGCTCACTTAAAAACTATGCAAACTTTTTCTCTACCTTGTTTTTAAAGCTTTATATATTGAATATTTATTGAAAATTTCTCCAAGATAAGAAAACTTCCTCATTCTTTTTTTATGTGCTTTTGCTGTGTGCCATTTCCTTGTGTGTTTAGTATAATTTGTTTTTCCAGTCCTCTGTCAATGGATCTTTGCTCATTTTTTAATTTATAATTAGTGTGACAGTGAATAACTTACATCGTGTCATTTTGAACGTGTACATATGTCTGTAGGATAGATTCCTAGAAGTAGACTTATTGGGTTAAAAGGTATAGGTAAGTATTCCTGATCTTGATAGATACTGCCAAAATACTCTCTCTAGGGACCAATAGTTCATTGTACACCAGCAACAGTATATGAAAACTGCCTGTTTTTCTGTATAGCTTTGCTTCCAGAATATATTTTCATATATTTGGATTTTACCAACCTGATAGCTAAAAAATGGTATGTAGTGTAGGGTAAATTTGCATTTCTCTTATGAATGAGGTTGTAATTTTACTCTGTTTAAAAGCAATTTTTATTTCTTTTTCTGTAACGTATCTTTATATCCTTTGTCCTTTTTTCTCTTGTGGTGTAGGTCTTATTGATTAATAGAAACTGTATGTTAGAGTGATTTGCCTTTTGCCATAAATTAAATTACTTGATCTAGTTTCTCATTTGTCTTTTTCTCATTTTGTTTTTGATTTTTATATAATTATTCATTTTCATGTGTATTTTACTTCATAACTTTATTATTCCAGAGTTAATGAAATAACTTTCATGTTTTCTTCTAATAATTTAATGGTTTCATGTTGTTACATTTTTGTATTTAATTGTGGTATATGGAAGAATTAGGGATCCAAATTAGTTTTATAAAAGATATCTCCAAGTTGTCTTAGTACGATTTATTGCATAGATAATCTCTTCCTTATTGATTTGGATGCCACTTTTATAAAATCTAAATTCCTATATTTGTTTGAGTCTATTTGTAGGTTATCTTTTCTGCTGTTTATTTAATATATTGTGTATTCTGTCTCCAAATTTCTCTATAATGCTCTCTCAGGTTTTCTGCCTATTATTTGTCTAGCTCTGATGGGGGAAAGCCTTTTGGTATTTTATTAGAACCATACTAATTATATTAGTTTATGATGCTTTGGTATTGTTCATACTTTGTTTTGACTTCTTTTTAATAATAAAGCCTATTTATTTTTTAAATGTATAAATAGTGTATACATATTATTTGAAAGGATGCTGAATGATGAGTACATGTATCATGTAAAGTGTATTAATATAAAAGGGAAAAACTTCAATTTCTTGAGTGCCTTCCATAAGCCAGGTGCTTTTTTACATACAGTAACTCATTTAACTATCATGTCTACTACATTAGTTTGACTGGAATCTGTAAAATGTGTAGTTTTTTAATGGCTAAATTTTCTTCAACATTGCTTTTTTCTTCAGCTGTGATGCAGATCCATCAGCCCTAGCAAAATATGTTCTGGCTTTAGTAAAGAAAGACAAAAGTGAAAAAGAGTTAAAGGCATTGTGTATTGATCAGCTAGATGTATTTCTTCAGAAAGGTAAGATCTTTGATTTACAAATATTACTTTATTATAAAAAATTATTTTAAAATAAGATTATCCATAGGGTACTAAAGGAACCCAGTAAAAGACAAGATCTAATTGTAATAGAGTTAAACAAACAATATTATTACTGATTATATCCATAGTTCACTTAAAATGGAAGCCATCTGCTCCATTAAAATTCTTCCGCTCATGCCTAAAGCATGCTGACAGTTTTCCTTACATAGTTAAAAAGATTAAGACAATGACTGAATGCCTCTTTATTTAAAGATAGTACTGCCTAGTAAGCTACTTTGAATGTTGTATTTACACATTACTTCTCAACTTTTTTCACTTTGCTTACGACTAGAGAATGATAATATTTGTGTGGGGCACAGTGGGTGAGTGGTATGGGAAAGACTAGTCGTGGCTGAAAGTGACTGGCCCATTGGTTCTGGGTGACTGGCCCATGGGCTCTGGCCATTCCAGCACCCACCGTCCTGAAAGTTGAATGCATCAGTGTTACTATGAGACTTGTGCTGTGGTACACTGGTTGGGAAGCTATTGGGCTTAATACAATTTCTAGATTTCTAAAAATCAAGGTATATTTTATCCAATTAGAGGTCTGATGTATGGAGGTGGAGAAGTAATATATTTTAATCTATAGCATTTTGGTTTTATTTTTAGAGACACAGATATTTGTGGAAAAACTTTTTGATGCTGTGAATACAAAGAGTTATCTACCTCCTCCAGAACAGCCATCATCGGGAAGCCTGAAGGTAGAATTTTTTCAACACCAAGAAAAAGATATTAAAAAAGAAGAGGTAAGGATTTGTGTTACATTTTACATGTTCTTTAAATACATATCAGGAATAATTAAACTGTTTTATTTCCTGGATCTGTGTTGGCAGTCCCGAAGACCTCCCCACCCCGTCCAAGTTTGATGATTCATTGGGAGGACTCATAGTATATAGTTATACTCATGGCTGTATTTATTACAGTGAAAGGATGCAAAGCAAAATCAGCCAATGTAAAAGGCACATGGATGAAGTCTGGGGAAAAACAAGTGCAAGCTTTCAAGAGTCTTCTCCCAGTGGAGTCATCAGGACACTCTTAATTCCCCCAGCGATGAATTGTGGCAACACGTGTGAAATGTCTACCATTAGAGATTCAGTGCCCTGAGTTTTTATTGGAGTCTGGTCACATAAAGTAGCCTCTGCCTAGGATATACCCAAGTTTCAGACTCCCAGAAGAAAAGCAGGTATTCAGCATAAACCATATTGTTTACAAAAACAATTCAGGTACAGTGAGCCACTTTTATTAGGGAATGGTGGAAACCCTTCCAAAATCCAGGTTCCCAGATGCCAGCCAAGGGCCAGCCTTGCCAGCAGCCCTTTCTAAAGATAGTAGTCTAAGGCCTGCTGTTTAAGCTTTTCTGCACAGGATTTAATAGCTATGGATTCTTATTATCAATATTCTATAAAAGTAATTAGACTGGCAGAACTGTTTGCTTCTGTGCTGCATCCATTTACTTGGTGACTGTTTTTAAGATAGTCAAGTAAAAGGGCTTTTACAGGGCAATGGAAATGACTTTATACTTTAAGAGCTTTTGAAATTTTTATCTGTATTATATAAGCTTCTCTATTCACTCTTGCTAAATAGTCATATGATTCGGATAGCATCAATTTGGTTTTTAAAACTTGTAATTCCAGCAAAAATAATTCTTGGCAATTAATCCAAGCTTTAGGGTCAGATGAATCATTGTTAAAATTTTGACTCTGCTGTTCCATGCTTTATAATCTTGAGAACATTACTTTTCTAAGCCTCAGTTTACTCAACTGTGAAATGGAAACATTGCAAGATTGTTGTGAGGAATAAGTTAAATAATGTATATGAAACATCTGGTAGGTTCTAAGTAAATGGTAGCTGTTAATCATTGTTGAGAGATTGCTGTGCTGTGGGAACTGAGGTTGTAACCTGTGTTTTTTCCTCTCATACTCTGTATGTTTTCCCCAGATGATATGAGTAATACATGTTTATGTTGCAATGATACAGACGTAATATTATACAATAATTATCAAATATATTTTTATCTCTCTGTATCTGAATTTATTTACACACATGTATATGTATTTATTCATAGATATGCCTATAGAAAAAGGACATCCTATATGATTAATTTCACATATGTTACTCCAAGTTTTTCCTACACTTAAGAATATTTTCCCCCCCAATACTATTATCATACTGTATGGTTTTTAGTTAAAAATATATCTTTAAATTTTTAAAATATTTATATTAAATACATATTTATATATTTTATATTTCACTGCTTACATTCTTTTTAAACAGCTCATAATATGGTACTGTGTAGTGTATCTGGATTAGATTCAATTTATATAATTAATAGAAGAAACACAAAAGGTCTATTTTTCTGTGATATGTAAAGGAGTTCTCAGTAGACAATCTAGGGGTAGTATGATGGTTCCAGGTCTTAAAGGACCTGGAACTCCTTGTAATTTTCTGCTCTGCCATCCTTAGTGTGCGGCTGCCTGGAATGCAGACAGGATGAGTGGAGTGGCAGCAGGAAGGAAGAAGGAGCAAGGACAAAGGGTGTGTGTGCATCCCAACTGAGTTAGCCACCTTGAAAGAATTTTCCTGGGAGCCCCATATGCTGCCTCTGTTTACTTCTCACTGGTCGCTTCTGTCTGCAAGAGAAGACCAGAAGTGTAGTTTTATAACTATACATATTTCATACCCAGTAGTAGAGGGGATCTGTTAGAGTGGAAGATGGGGAGAGTGGATATTGTGTTGGCAACTGTTTATGTCACATAGAGCTATACAATAATTTAAGTATTTTCCCACTGATGGGTATTTGGGTTGGTTCCACATTTTTGCAAAATAAATCATATATATAATTATAGAAGTTGTAAATTTACAGAAAAATCATACAGAAAATATATAAATAAATTACATTTTAATTCTAAAAATATCTCTAGTAAATTATGTGCCCTTGGTTTGAGACGCAGTCTTCTTCTAAAATAAGTTAGTGGTGAAATTTTAGTCTTTTCATCTATCGATACAATAATACTTGGACCATAGTTTTCTGAACCAGTTGTAGAAGATATTTCTCCTTGATCTTTCTGAACTATTAAAATGCCAGATGGCAGCCTGGGTTTTAAATGTTGTGGGTATAGTGAAAGTTCCCAGATGGGCCTGTTCTGTGGAATATGATGATCTGTCAATATAAATTACTCTCACGAGTACATTGAGTGATGGAAATAGCTGACGTTGTGGACCTGTGACCCGTAATATTCTTTGAAACTTGCTTTCTAACTGCTTGTTAAATCGTTCTTTGAAAATTACCACTGTTATGTGTATATGTTAAAGTTCACAACAAAAAGGCATTAAAAAAAAGAGTACATTGAGGCAAATAGAAGGGAAGAAGTGCATCAGGAGGGTTATATTTCTACCAGTTTTCTTCAGGGGAGGGTAGAAGTATGGTTGGAAAGAGGAGAACAAAAGTCCTTAAATAAAAAAAGGCAAACTATTAGATTTTGAAGTGGTTTTTCTTATAGTTTGGCCTGTTGATAGGATTTCCATGTAATTTATCATTCCAAGTGGGACACTTTGTAAAATGAGAGAGGCTCTAACCAAAAAGGGACGCTGAAAAAACTGGGGAAAACTAGGACATGTTTACCCTATCAGTAGACTACCTGCATCAGAATGTCCAATCAAAATATTGAGTCCTATCATATGTACAGAAGCCACATGTTCAGTATTTCCTGTATGTGTTTAACTTTTGAATCCTGTTTTTTCTAGTGACACCCTTTAATGTATGGAACCAGTACTGTTGTGGACATTACAGTCTGGGAAGTGCTGGCCTAGAGAAAGTAGTTCTGATCAAGGGAATTTACAGGGTTGATGCCTTGAAATTATATAATATGAATGGAGGACCTTGGAGGAAAGAGGATTTTTTTTTTTAATGATCTGGTTTTTAAGACCAAGTTCTCATTTGTTCTACATTACCTGATGTGTTTTGCACCAGGCCAAATCCATGAAACCAAAAGTCCAATGTTACGTTGGACTTTTGAAAGAAGGAATAAAAATGGCCTTCCACTAATTATGTTAAAATGGGGATACTTGCTTAAGATGTTTTCTCACCACCATTATCTAGAATAAACGTTTATGAGTTTCTTTACCATTTACTTTAACTTTCAAGAGGCCTGCTTTTGTGGCTAAATAAAATGATTGTACTTTGTAGAAAAATTTTTTTGTTTAAATTCTTTTACGCAAAGGAGACAATTTAGCTCATGTATTTTAATATTACTTAAGCCATTAAAATAGCACCATGGCAAGGAATAACTTGCTAAACTTTTTCACATTTTTCTTTGTACTTCAGATCACAAAGGAGGAAGAGCGAGAAAAGAAGTTTTCTAGAAGAATAAATCACAGCCCTCCCCAGTCAAGTTCCCGATACAGAGAAAATAGGTGATTGGTTCATTGAGCCATTCTCAGAGTTTAGGCTTTGGTTATCTTTTAGATGAATATTTAGACTTAAAATGTTTTTTACATTTTAGAGAGAAAAGTAACTTCTCCTCTCTTATTGGTATAGGAAAGTTCCTTTTCTACCAAGAAAATCTAGGTAAAATTTATAGGTCATTGAAATGAAATTTAGAACAGTACTTGGTATATAGAAAACACTTGATAAATACTGGTTTTTATTATTTTTATTTCTACCTTCAAGTTCTAATGGCATCTTAATATGAAGACTTTTTCTTGCTTGAAGTTTCTCTTAAATGTGAATAAATTATTTTTCCCTTGAAGGCTTCAAAAGCATTTAGAATAGAATGCATGTCATATGTGCCTATGTGTATGAGACTAAATGTATAAGACATTATGTCCTGTGTGTATGTAAGACATACATACATAGAGTGTGTGTCTTAGTGTATGTCTTAGAGCGCTTAAACAGAGCATACTTAGTGTTTTTCATTTGTTTGAATCTTTCAATATTTATTTTTCTGATAGTGGAATGAAGAATTATAATGTTACGAGAATTGTGACTTTTGCATTTAATTAGAATATTCTCTTTATCCATTTAAAAATTATTTCCATAAAATTGTTCATATATTTCTTTAGAAGTCGTGATGAGAGGAAAAAAGATGATCGTTCTCGCAAAAGAGATTATGATCGAAACCCTCCTCGAAGAGATTCATACAGAGACCGGTACAATAGAAGACGAGGACGGAGTCGTAGTTACAGCAGGAGTCGGAGTCGAAGTTGGAGTAAAGAGAGACTGCGTGACAGGGATAGGGATAGGAGCAGGACTAGAAGCAGAAGCAGAACACGGAGCAGAGGTAAATAATTCATATAAATATGTACTTTGTTGGCATTCTTTTTTTGGTGAAAAACTTCATTTTAAGTTTTTATTTCATTTTTGTGTTTTAATTTCATTACTCTTTAATTTTTTTCTCTTTTGGTGCATTTTGTGGTCTAAGTGAATGCTTTTTAAAATTTCTTTAAAAATTTTTGTTTCATTCACATTAAAATCACATTTAGTTACTACTACACACCCACAGAATGGCTAAACTAAAGATACTAAACATAGCAAGTATTGCTTAGGATGGAGATGAACTTGCTGAGTTTATCGACATTTTAAAACATTAAACATACATCTTCCTGATGACCCAGCCACTCAACTCCTAGTATTTACCCAAGAAAAATGAAAGCATATGTCTACTAAAGACTTGTACAAGTCTGTTTTATTTTTATTTATTCTATTTTTATTTGTTTACTGTGGCTTTATTTTTAACAGCCCAAAACTAGAAACAACCCAATTGTCCATCAACAGGTGCATGGACAAACAGATTGTGATGTATTCATACAACGGAATATTACTCAGCAGTAATAAGTAACGGACTACTCATACAAGAAACAACATGGATGAATCTCAAAATAATTATGCCAAGTGAAAGAAGCCAGACAAAATAGAATATATACGTGTATCAAAATTTAGAAAGTGCAAACTAATATATGGTAACAGAAAGCAAATCAGTGGTTGCCTAGGGATGGATTACAAAAGGGTCATAAGGAAACTTTGGTGGGTGATGAGTGGGCTCATTATTTTGATTGCAGTGAAGGTATCATGTTTATATATAGGTCAGAACTCATTAAATTGTACATCTTAAGTATGTACACTTTATTGTGTATCACATACTTCCAAACTTTAAAAAAATGAAAAAAATTAAGATCTGTTTGTTCACAAGAAAGTGTTTTTTCCAACATGTATGATTTTTCTTCCACAATGTATTAGTGAAAGATGTTACAGGGAGTAAAACAACTAAAACACCTGTGAGTAAAATGCCGTTTCTCAAGCTTAGGTATATATTACATTTGCAACTTTTCTTGTACATTCACCTTCAGTTTTTAGGAAATACTGTTTTTGGCTTTTAATAAAGCCAAAGTATAAGCTCTGTACTTCTTGGTTACTCTTTTCTTAGAGGGCTTCCCCTTCCACAAGCATAGTAGGCCACTCTGCACTTTGCTTCATTTGACTGATCTCCTTAATGCCATCTCCTTTCTTAGGACCGATTAAAACCTAGTTAGTTTCTTTGTTCATATTTAATGTGAATTATTTTGTTTTTCCTCTTTGTCCATTTTCATCTTCACCAAGTAGTGGTCAATGTAAAAAGTCCTACTAGGATCTTTAGATGTATGGCAACTCAATGTTCATCTCAGGAAAAATAACTACTTTTAAAAACTTCATGTTTTATTTTGTGGGTTGAAATAATTTTGCATATTAAGGTTGTAATGAAGAAAGTAAAAAAATCTTTTTTTCTATAAACAGAGCTCAAAAGAAAAAGCTCATTAAGTGCAGCAACGTTACGCTTGTTTTTATAGTTTAGATCATATTGAGTAGAAATAGCTTACCTTGGACCATTAAGGACTAATTGACTAGTTTGTTAACGAACAGGATTGTGCAAAATGTAAGCAGTTTGTCCATGTTTAACAAAACATCACTGTCACTTAGAACTGGGGCTTGGTTTTTATAAATAGGGTGTCATTTTATAAATCATTTCTATTTTGTTGCAGAAAGGGACCTGGTAAAGCCCAAATATGACCTGGATAGAACAGATCCATTAGAAAATAATTATACTCCCGTCTCTTCAGTTCCTAACATTTCATCTGGCCACTATCCTGTACCTACATTGAGCAGTACTATTACAGTAATTGCACCTACTCATCATGGTAATAACACTACCGAAAGTTGGTCTGAATTTCACGAAGACCAGGTGGACCATAACTCTTATGCAAGACCACCAATGCCAAAGAAACGATGTAGAGACTATGATGGTGAGTCTTTCAATTGCTTCATGAAATATTTAATTAATATTTAATATCAGACTTCCTCTGATATGGGCAATAGTGGAAAATTACTCTTAAGCACTTCATGAACCACAATTGAATATCAAGATAGTGTTTATTTGCATGTCTCTTAAGGTATTATTGGAGTTTTCCAAGCAAGAAATAAATTATCTACTGAGGTTATTTATCAAGAGAGTCTCTTACTGAAACATTCTTGCCAGAATCCACTGGTTCTTGGAAAGTAGAGATGAATGGTCGTTCCATGTAAAATGGTTATTGGGATGTAGGTCGGAACTAGAAATGTGAATATTGCCTATGTAAGAATTTTATAAAAGAATCTAATAGAAGACTTTAAGGATTTACTGTAAACATTTTGGAAATAATATTAAAGCCATATTTGTATGAATATTCTTGGTTTTATGTGAGCAATTTACATGAAGTATAATGTTTCTAATGATAAAAAGAATAAATTCTGAATCTTTCTAGCTAGATAAATTCTTTATAGTGTGTACATAGATATATTATCAAGTGTTAATAGTGGAATTAGCACATAGGTCTTGTGAAATGGGTAATTATACTTGCCTATTATTAAAAATGCTCACATTTTAAAATATCTTATTTTTGTTAATTACAGAGGAAACTTATATGTTCAGTGCCTTTTACATTTTTTTCTAATTATTTTTCCTCACAGAAAAGGGTTTCTGTATGAGAGGAGACATGTGCCCTTTTGATCATGGAAGTGACCCAGTAGTTGTAGAAGATGTGAATCTTCCTGGTATGCTGCCTTTCCCAGCACAGCCTCCTGTTGTTGAAGGACCACCACCTCCTGGACTTCCTCCACCTCCACCAATTCTTACACCCCCACCTGTGAATCTTAGACCCCCAGTGCCACCTCCAGGTCCATTACCACCCAGTCTCCCACCTGTCACAGGTAAGTAAATATGTTTGTTTATGTTCTATGCATTCATAGTCTTTTTATATAGATAATGAGTTTGATGTTTGGCTTTTTGTTAAAGGGATCTAAACTAATCCTTATAGATATCAGCTAGAAACTAAGAGCCAGTTACTCTGATTTGGAATATGTCGACTTTGCACGTTACGCCAGTCACTTAAAATGGTTTGGAGTGGACTCGAATTATATACGTCCCTAACAAACCCCAGCTGTCTGTAGTCCTTTATAGCTTAAGGCATATATTATATTATATATATTATAAGGATAGTTTGTTTGAGAAAGCTAGATTAATTGTAAGAGTTGGTGTTTATATATATGATAATTGGAAATACCATGTTTGGATATACAATAACTTATTTTATTTGTTTGCTTTCAGATGATATTTCTTATTCTTTGGTTTTGACAGGACCACCCCCTCCACTTCCTCCTTTGCAGCCATCTGGCATGGATGCTCCCCCAAACTCTGCAACTAGTTCTGTTCCTACTGTAGTAACAACTGGCATTCATCACCAGCCTCCTCCTGCTCCACCCTCTCTTTTTACTGCAGGTGCAGTTTTGACCCTTTCTGTATTCATAAGGTTATAGTTTTCTAGCAGAATTTTAGATGAGAAAATATAAAATGTCCAGAGAGTGAATTGCTCTGTCTGGACTATGTTGCCCAGTAAAATTATATAGAATGCAGTGTAGACTTGGTGAGTATACATTAAATGTAAGCCATCAGCTGTGATTTTTTAAGGAGCTAAGTTCTATTTTCTCCTTAAAATAACATTTTTTATATTTATGAAACTTCTCTCTTTAGGATATATATAAAATTGTTAGTTGTATATTATATATTAGTAATATGTTGCATAGTTTTTCTGTTATTACCAAGTGGAGTTTTATAATTGTTTTTTAATTACAGTTTTTGTATTACCAGATACATATGACACAGATGGCTACAATCCTGAAGCTCCAAGCATAACAAACACTTCCAGACCTATGTATAGACACAGGGTGCATGCACAAAGGCCTAACTTGATAGGACTTACATCAGGGGATATGGATTTGCCACCAAGAGGTACTGTGATTAATCTTTTCTTATAGCTTTCCTAATATCAGGCGTGGCAAAACACTTGATAAATAAAAGAACACTTGATAAAATAAAGAACAGTCAGTCTTGCATTTATTGGGCTTGAGTAAGGAATTGTGATTATTTTTATTCCCTGAATCCTTTGGTGTCTCCCTTGAGAAAAAGGTAATGTGTGGTTCCCTGTCCGGCGCCTTCTCGCTCGGTCCCACGCGTCCTGTCCTCGGCCGGCAAGGAGAACAGAGGGAAAGAGGGAGAGACACAGACAAACTGACACTTGAGGCACACAACGGCAGTGAATGCAAGCCCTTTACTGGAGTCAGGAAGAAAACTTTCTCTGTTACATATTCCACACGAGGCCCTATGCCCCGTGGGAGAACAACCTCTATGCGGCCGTCAGGCACGGCTCCCTGTGGGCTGTCTCCCCGAGGCTAGCCCGGGCAATTTCTTATATACAATAGTTACAGCCAATGTGCTGGCACTACGTAAGCGTGTACAATAGGCTAGCAGCAACCGCTGCCTCATGCGTCATATGCGGAAGCAGGATACAGGCGCCATCTTGGCTCAAACGATGGGCGGGGGCTACTCTAGAGCAGGTCGCAGCGTGTCCACCAGGCCCTAACCCGGAAAGCGGCTCCCCACAGTTCCCTATTTGTGGTATTGGTGACAGCTTTTTCTAATATCCAGTGGGAAGGCACTTTCCCAATGGTACATATTTTCTCAGGTAGTTTTGTTGGTATTTTATGTTTCTTAGTCTTAATTAGTTTGTCTAAATTCTTGATTGAGTGTAATACTTTATAATTTCTCAAGATAGATTCTTTCCTAGTTTGTATAATAAAATCAGCTGTATAAACATATGCTTTTTACATATTTTATTTTTGTTTTCTTTTGACATGTTAGAGTTGGTTATAGGTTTGCTTATAATATTGCTAAAGCAAAAGGAATACTTTTTTAGGAGGTATCTCATTACGTTTTGAAATTTTCTTAAGAGAGAAGACAGGCTTTTTAATAAAATTTGTAAAAGGAAGAAGACCAACACAGTCATAAGCCAGGGCAGCATAAATGCTATTACCAAAGGTGCAGCGTGATAGGGAAAGGTCAGAGGAGGAAGAGAGTTCACATTAAATTGAATAATATAGCATTGCCACAGATAACATTTGATATTGGGGATCAAGAGATTGTTAGACATAATAGAAAATATTGTGTGACCTAATGTCTTTTCTCCCAGCCACCTCAACTAACTTTCAAATCACACATTCTTTCTTATCTTTCCTTCATGTTTTTCCTAGTTAGAAAAAAATCTTGGCTCATCAATCATGAATAAAATTCCAACTTAAATAATAGAAGTTAGTGCATAATGTGGTTTAGTGAATTTGTCATTACTGACAATTTGTTCCTTAGATACTCTGTTAGATATTCTGTTAGAAACTCTGAGCATCTGTCTTGAATGTTCAAGGAACTCTTTGTGATGGATGTATGAGGAAAATTTTAAATTCAAATTTATATCTTTTTCAGAATCATAGGACAGCATTTAATTTGGACCTTTACTCTTTTTAATTCTTCTTTGAGTCATTCCAATAATTATCATTAACAACATCATCAGAAGAAAAGTTTTTTAACAGTTTCTATATAAGGTATATGCAGATTGCTTATAATTGAAAAAAAAAGTAGTGACTTGAGATTTTGGCTGTTCATGGTGTTTATCTATCACTCCAAATTTTCCCCTCCTAAATCATGGGGAACTGTCCCCACCCCTACCCCTCTTCCTTCTTTGGCTCACTACTCAGTATTTATTCCCTTTACATTATACCAATACTTATTACACTTACTGGGGATTCCACTTCATCATCTCTTACCTGATGCTCTGGAGTAGCATCACTATATGCCACTAAAGATCAGTATTTGTTAGACCCATTCCAATGCCAGGCCTATTTCTGGCTGTGATAGAGGGAAGGAAGAGTGGTCAAAACCTTACATATAAATCTTAGCCTTTAAACCTTGGAGTTATGGTAATTTTAACTCCACATGCCTGTAATTACAAGTTGCAGTAACAGGCCTTATTGAGAGATAAATGTCCAGCATACCTATTAACAAGTTTGAATGCGGTTCTCACAGAAAGATTGTTGAACATAGTGATTATTTTAGTACTGTTCTTTAGATAAATCATGGACTATTTTTGTAAGCTGGATTAGGAATCTATTCTCCATTAATAGCATTAATTACATTGTTTTTATGTACCAAACAACTGATTTTGCAATCCATTCAAATTGAGGATTTCCTGTATTTTCTTTATCTTTTTCAGCCCCCTCATCCCCACCCCAATATGTTCTCATCTATTCCCCATTTGGGTTTGAAATTTACTGCCCTGGATTTTGACAGATTCTTAAAGGAAAAGTCTCACAAGCATGATTTTATAATGGTTACACTCGTGATCATTAATAGTTTTGCTATTATATAATGTTACACATCTAGTAGCCTTCTAGATGGCCTTAATTTAAAGTTGTCATAGACTGTTATGTAGCAATTGTATTTTTATGCTTAATATTTTAAATCTTGAAGGAAAATTATTATTATTAATCAATTGGAAAAAGTTTTAGGTCCTTTGATGTCATGAATTAATCACAAATGTAAAAGTGACTCAGGGGTCCTGATAATTGTTCTTTCCAGATTTCTTAGGAGGTGGAGAACTTGATAAATCAAGTTCCCATGATTGGGTATAGGTAGGAGAAAAGATTTTGCAGTCAACAGAAGCCAACACTGAAAATTTTAAGCAGAGCATCATTGTATTAAAAGTATATTGGGGGGAAAGCATTAGACATATTTGCTAATTGTAAAAGAGGAGCTCACTTCTGCATTTTTAACATCTTGTCTTTTAAATAAATAACAATGAGAGACAGTCTGAATGAGTGAATACAGATAAGTTGGAGCAAAACCATCACAGCTACTGGGGAAAAACACACCATTATTGCCTCTCTTAGTGAACTTTCAGGCAAAGAATTTTTTTTTTTTTTTTTTTTTAAAGGATGTTAGGTAGCTCAGAGACTACCTAAGAAGAGCAGTGAACTGGGCTTCGGAGGCTGTGTAGGTAGAGTAAGGCCAAAATCCTTCAGAATAGGTTCTATGAAGATACTGGGCAAAGAAGATACAACTTGCACTGTATATTTCACTAATACAAGAAACTGAATGTTTGCTTCCACAGTTCTGCTATGGAGATGTAGGATAAGTCAGAGTTAGCTAGAGAAAGGACTAAAGCGCATACAATGTATGATGTATTTGAGAAATTGAAAGAACTTTGTAACTCAAGCAGAGGGAAGAAGGGATGAAGAGGGAGATAAGAGACCAACTAAAGGCATTTAAAGAATTTTAGAAAAGGCATGAAAGTAGCTAGACATGGGTGGTAGCAGTGGAAAGTGAATAGATTTAAGTTTAATGGAAAGAATTAACGTTTAGTAATTTATTGGATTGTGGGAGCATAGTATGGGGTAATTGGAGAGGATGCACTTAAGGTCGCCAGTTTCTGTCTTGGATTATTGGGCAGATGTTCATATCGTTCATTGAGAGAAAGAACAGATTCTGTAGGAAGATAAATTTACTTTTGGAAGTGTGTATGTGCCCGTGTATCAGCAGAGTTCATGTGTGACAGAGAGATTTGGGATCCTGTATGGAGTTCATAATTGGAGCCATAAGAGAGATTGTACTGAAACAGATCCTAAGTTCTTTTGGTTAGTTATGTGTTTAGAAATATGTAAAGATGGGATTTTATACAATTTATCCATCTTTAAAAAAATTTTTAAATTCTTTTTTTTCCATGTGGATTAAGGTTTGAATGTTGTAAACTTTGGTGTCATTTGGGAAAAACAGGTTAAATGTACTGTGTTCATTGTAGTCCATTTAGGTAAATGTAAAATGTTGAAAATAGCAGGTATTTACAGGTATTTTGCACTGCATTTCCACTGACATCCATTTTTGTGTCAGTCCTGTTTTCCTTTTATAACTCAGGTATGCTTTTGTTATGTTAATATGCGTTCCTTACGTTAATATGTTGATGTTTAAGCAGCTCACTTCAGTTGCAACTCTACTAACTTACACATTCTCAAGTGTTAAATTTTGAAAAGTTTAGGTTGTGCATTTGATTTCAAAACTTGCCTGTGGCAGGTTTGACATATCTGCTAAAAAGGACAGAAGTAAATAGTTTAGAGAAAATTATAAACTTGATATAACCTCAAGATGATTTGTTATTTATTTTTATATTTATTTATTTGTATGAGTGATGGCAGATGGGAACATTTGCATGGGCCCTACCCCTAAAGAAGTAGCCCACAGAATCATATTTTAATTTGGCATGTGAGAATTATTGATTCTTCTTCACAGTTTCTCTAGATGTGAAATGAAAGAATGTTGCTTTAAATTGAAATAGATTTAAATTCCTTATATTACTGTGTTTGATGGCACGTTTATTTCTGTTTCTATAAAAATATATATTTGGACAAAAAGTCAAAACTTTGTTTTCAGTACAGATTTTAGAAAGTAGCCATGATGCACAGAAAATATTAATCTATGCTTTCTTTTGTTTTATTGTTTTGTTTTCAAACAGAAAAGCCTCCTAATAAAAGCAGTATGAGGATAGTAGTGGATTCAGAATCAAGGAAAAGAACCATTGGTTCTGGGGAGCCTGGAGTTCCTCCAAAGAAGACTTGGTTTGATAAGTAAGCTGGCAGAGAAAATTGAAAGATTTTATTTTACACTGGTATTTAGGATTGTTGAAGTATTATAAACAGTACAATATTTTCCTTCACAAAGAGAAAAAAATTTACATTAATTCAGTTCTGTAGGAATTCTCCAGCTAGACTGTAAGTGGTTTTCTAAAAATTTTATGTTAGTTTTCTGGTACTTGGAAGGCATTTTCTTATCGGAGCAGTGTGGTGGTTTAAGGCACAATTTATCCTCTCTTCCTTCTTCCCACTCCCCGCCAAAATCCTTTCTTATAAATGTGGTTGAATATTAGAAATAAAGGATAGTTGTGAGCCTATCATCAGGACAAGGAAGTGTGGGTGGAGTCTGGGAAAAGGCTTTCCCATGTGGGCAGTTTCTGTTAAGATCTAGAAAGGGTGTTTTTTTGAGGAGGAAGGGGACTGCTTCTTAGCCACTGAAGTTGTCAAGGGCTTCAGAGAAAGGAAGGGGTAAGAAATCAGAATATTGGTGTATGTGATGATTCACTTATAAATTTGAGTGTTTGAGGAGAGACTAGACTCACAACTATAAAGCTTAAACATCTATTTAATAATGAATAGGGACTAGTTCTGGCTCTGCCTTTAATTCTGTCATGTTAGGCAAGCACTGCAACTTCTCTGGGGCCACAGCTTTGTCATTTTTTAAAATGTTAAGTGTATGGTCTATAGTTCTATAATAGATGTATTTTTTAAGCTGGAGAGCAGTTGTGACAGTCATTCTTTGCTTTTCATCAAAGTTTAAAATAGGATACACTTCAGTAAGCTAGCTTTTGCCAAAATGCAACAAGGGTTATTGAATAGGAGAATTGATTGCTGAGAATTAAAGCAGGGTGGATAAGAAGTAGAAAGTAACAAATGATATGGAAGAACCTCTTTTTCTCTGTTGGCTTCCATAAATCAAGTTACCCCTACTGATTTGGAAACTTCATTGTTTGAATGGAAGAAAATTTAAGCTTCTTTTTATCAACCAGTAATTTCCTAGTTTGAGGGGATAAATGGAACTTAACAGGACATTTGTTTTGTATATAAAACTTTATTCCTTTGTAATTGATAGGGATCATGATTTTTTAATATATTTGTTAATCTGATTTTTGTTGCAGACCAAATTTTAATAGAACAAATAGCCCAGGCTTCCAGAAGAAGGTTCAGTTTGGAAATGAAAATACCAAACTTGAACTAAGAAAAGTTCCTCCAGAATTAAATAATATCAGCAAACTTAATGAGCATTTTAGTCGATTTGGAACGTTGGTTAACTTACAGGTAAGAGCCATGAAATGATTCTGTTGTATCTGTTCTAATTTTTTACAGAACTTACTATATTAAGATAATTACTTTAATATAGAAATATGGATATTTTGCTAATAAATTTGGAAAAATAGGTATGAAATGAAGTTTTCTAGGAAATTCTGAGATTTTAAATAAGGTTTTCATTTCAAAAAGCAGGAGTTTTGATCATATTATTGTAAACTTTTTATGTAAAGAAGCTATAAAATTACAGCAAAAGTGAAATAATTGCATTCTGTAAAAAACTAATCTTAGAGTAGTTTTTAGTTCCTCAGTTTTCAAAATCATTTCAACAGAAAACTTGATTCAGATTTATTTTTGTCACTTCTGTGGTGGCATGGATTTAACAGATAGTTTTGGGGCCCTAATGACATGTAACCCATAAATTGTTTAAACATTTACTTTTTTCCTCTACCACTTTGGGACATCCTTTGAGATAATGTCAGTGTAATTTTTATTTATTTGACCTCAGATAAAATTACACCTTCATTTGAGTGCAGTTACACAGTTACTTCGTGTTGAGTTTCCATTATGTGATATGTTGACAGTGTTGAAATAATATGTTGGTCCCACTCCCCTGTCCCCATTTTATGTAACATTCTTCTTTTCAGCTGAAATAATTATAGCTCCCACAATCTGATAAAATGAAGAACACATGAACACATTTTAGAGGGTACTGCTTATCTTAAATTGGTATTTTGGAAAATTTTGTTTTCTTGCCATTAAAAAAGTACCATTATAAAAGTAATAGATGAAAAACTGTATGCTTGTTTGGGGTTGGTGCAATGGAAATATGTACAGAACCTAAAGGAAATGTTTCCCTTCAGCTCTTTGTGCCCCTCACATCTCCCTCCCCATTTGACAGTTACATTGTTAGTAATTTACTGTCAGTCCAGATTTTTTGTGATGTATTTCTATATGTAGTAGATCTGTCAGTCAGTACACAAACTTTAGGAAAAAATATGGACCCGTACGATTCATATTACTCAGTAGTTACTTACCTAATCAATTTGATTCAATCTGATCTACTACATTTAGGTCTAGAAATAAAATAGTTCTCAGAGCATTCTTTTCCCCACACAATTTGCCACACAGGTAATATAAAAATTTTAAAAAATTTTTCACAGCTGATGGGCAAAACATGATATCTAATTAATTACTGTTTCAAATTGCATTCCTTGAATCACTAATGAGGTTAATATCTTTTCTTTACTGGGCCCTTTTGCTATCTCTGCATACCATCTGTATGATAATTTATGAAATACGTTTTTTTAAAACAGTTAAAAAAAAAAACTTTAGCTTCATTGTAAGTAAAAATGTTGGTGAAATTCTTGATGTTTTTATATTCCAGTAAATGCAGAGATATTAATCTGCTACCTAAAATTGTCCTTCATAGTAATAGCTAATATTTCCTGAACACTCAATATATACTCTCTGTTCTACATGAATTTTATTTAGTTCTTAAAACAGCACTACCAAGTGGTGGATACTGTTATAACCCCATTTATGGAAGAGGGAATTGAGACACATAAAGGTTAAATAACTTGCTCATGCATACATAAGGTAGTACCCAGGTTTGAGCTAGGCAATTTGACTTAGAGCCTGTGCTCTTAATTTCTATTCTGTATTGTTCCACACTATCAGTGGCTTGTATACCACATTATGGGAAATACTGTTAGTGTTGAAAGAATGGGAAATTGAAGCAAAAAGCCTTGAATGTACTATCTAGACTACAGAATCGTATACTCTTTGAATCTGTTTCCTCGTGTAAAGCATAGTTAATGCAGTTACATAAGTTTTTTCCCTGAACATTTTTTTCACTCTTGTTAATACTATTGTCAGAATTATGAATTTGCAAATATAGGATATTGTTTAGATGGGTTTTTCTTTAATCTAATTAGAGATCACTCCTTTCAAAGTAGTTTATTGCCTTCTTCTGACTGTTTGGGTCTTGGCCACATCGTTTATTGACATACAGGGATTGTTTCCCATAGTATTAAAATTGGGAGAAGAAAGTGAAATATACCAAATATTCTGTATGAAACATTTGTGTGGTCAGCACTCTCTGCCAAGTGCTCATAGAGAAGTCTCTCATTTCACTGTGAATAATTCTTGATTACCATTTCTCCTAGAAAGGGAGGATAGTCAAGTTAGTACTCTTTAAAGAAGCTTTGGTAATAATCTAGGTATAAGGCAATGTAAAGGTAGAATCCAATTTGGAAAGACCATTATTTAATCTCTTCAGAAATTTTACTATATGAAGCCATAGATTCTCTTGGAAATTCACAGCTCTTAATATTTTAAATGTTAGGTTGCTTATAATGGTGATCCTGAAGGTGCCCTTATCCAATTTGCAACATATGAAGAAGCAAAGAAAGCAATATCAAGTACAGAAGCAGTGCTGAATAATCGCTTTATTAAGGTTTATTGGCACAGAGAAGGAAGCACCCAGCAGTTACAAACTGCTTCCCCAAAGGTAAGAGAGAAGTTTGAGTGAATTTAAATGCTTTCCTTAGAAAGTTCTTAGCATAATGTTTAGTAGTCCAAGGCCTTGGTGTTAGACTGAAGTTCAGATCCTGGCTCTACCACAGTTACCTGAATGAACCTGAGGAAGTTACTTGACCACTCTAACCTATTCTTTCATTTAATTGTGAAGTTAACCTCTAGTTTTGAGAATGATAAGATGATATGTGTAAAGTATATAGCATAGTCCCTGGAAAATAGGAGATAATTGGTAAATAGTAGCTATGCATATTCCAGAAACTCAGACTATGGGTTCGTCTTGGAAATTCTTCTTACTCAAGCTCTGTTTCTCTTGGAATAAATGAATGAATGAATATGTAGCGTTAGATTAATTGTTTGTAAAGTTGTATTATGGCAGTTTGATTTTGGGTTTAATTTTTTTATTTAACTGTCCCTTTAAAAAAAGGACAGTAAAGAGTGAACTTAAATTTTTTCCTCTACTTTGTAAATAAGTTATTTTATGCAAAGAAAATTATATAGATGCTTAAAGAAAATTGGAAGGGGATTTGGTTTCGATTACAAGCTACATTTTGAAACTCCTTTTGTATGGGCAATTGAGTAACATTACTACAAAGGGTTTTTTAGCACACTAATGAACCAATCACCTTGTTTAAAATTTTTTTCTTGTTCTGAGGTAATGCAGCCTTTAGTCCAGCAACCCATTTTGCCTGTTGTGAAACAGTCTGTCAAAGAGCGGTTGGGTCCAGTACCTTCAAGTAATATTGAACCTGCAGAAGCCCAGAGTGCCAGTTCAGACCTTCCTCAGGTAAATGAAAGATCTTATCACCATAGTTGGTTCTCAGTAAATTAGTCTCCCTTGATGATTTGAATTATTGTTAATTGTATGTATTTTATACAGAAATATGATAGTCTTTACGTTATTTGAATCCCACTTGTAGAATTCTTTTACCATTACTATAACATTTTCACAGCCTCTACTTTTCCTGTAGTATTTGAATCTTAAATTCTTTTCTCCAGTTAATATTTATTTATGAGAAAGGTCTCTCACTTTGTGAAGGAGACATATTTCAGCAAAGTTGCCTGAAAAATGAAGTTCAGTACACTAAATCATATTTTTCTCATCATCTTTTTACTTAATTAGAATTCTATTCCAGAGATAATTGTGCAGTAGACTGAGTTGAAAGCTTTTGGGAAGGAAGGCTTAAACCATCAGATTAAAGCATACTTGATATTATATTATTTCAAGTAATTATGCAGCGCTCTCAGAACATGTATCACTCCTGACTCACTTTTCCATGTGTCATTCCCTTCCAAATCCCTTCTATACTTGAGTGGCAATTTCTTGTTTCTACACTTATTTTCTGAAATTTAGCTTTCCTTTCCAGATGCTTCAGCATTTGCTGTGTGAAATATTTAGGATGCAGTATCCTATTTAGTAATAGATGCCACTTTATTAAAATGGTCCCTAGAAAACTCTTGAAGGAAGGGTATTCAGATTCTGTAAAATCATGCAGAATTGTAAATTGGTAAATTACTAGTTATTAGAAAAAAAATCCCCAATCCTAAATATTCCAAATCACCACCAAGTACAGTGTGTGCTTGGATATAAACAAACATGCTTTAGGAAAGAAGGGCTTTTATTTTACTCTTAGAAACATGCAAATATTTTACTTCCTCAAATCTGATATTTAAAATGTTCAGACTTTCTACTTGTCAACATAGAATTCTAAGAATTTATGATTCTGTATTAGTGGAAGGGACCTGACAATCACCTAGTTCAAGCCTCTTTGCTTTACATCTTTACATCATAATTTTTCATTATTGAGTAATATTGCATGATTTATTTTTGTTTTTCTACAAACAATTTCTTTGTCTCTCTTAAAACCTCCCAAATTTTTGTAATTAGCATCAGTGTACTTATTGACTTCATATATATTAATCTAATCAGAATGTTCAAAATCCCAACAGATCTATATATGTTTGGGGAAACACTGAATATGTCCATTTTAATTTTTTTAGAATGTAACTAAGTTATCTGTGAAGGACAGGTTGGGTTTTGTATCAAAGCCATCTGTTTCAGCAACTGAAAAGGTAAGAAGAATAGCATGATGTGTTTGTCTTGGCTTCATGAATGTTTTCAGGTGGCATCTTAATTAAAATTTTTTTTCATTGTTCTCAACTCTTGCTTCTTAACAGTACCTGTTTCTCTTATTCCTATGTTTTTGCTTTCCATTTTCTGAAAAAAAAAAAAAATTTACCAATTTTTTTTACTTTTTTGCATCAGTATTTTAATACTTGCCTCTTGCTATATTTCCATGTGCTCCATTCTTTTTTTTTTTTAATTTCCTTTATTTTCTTTAGAGATATTTTACATGTTACTTTTCTCATTCTGCAGCCTGATAGAAAGAGCCATGGATTAGAAATTTTACCTGGGTTTGAACTCTTAACTTCTCAGTAACTTCTTGACTTTGGGCAGTAACTTCTCTGAATCTTTTCCTCATTGGCAAAATGGTTATGGTAATATTTGTCTTGCTCACAGGGTTTTGTGAGGATCAAATTAAATCATTTATTTGGAAGTATTTTGTAAACTGGAAAGGATGATGTAAATGTAAGTTTTTATTTGTTATTAATGGTTATTGGTGTAACCTGACAAGTAATAAATTTAGTCATTTCTTTTTAAAATGGGAGACAAATACTAAGATAAGACCATTTGTGGACCTAACTAATAGTTCTGTATAGAGCATTGTTTTCTTTCTGTTTATGTATGACAGAATGCCCTGATCTGTAGTCTTAATGCTCTGAGGTATGTAGGATCACAGAATATTAGCATTAGAGAATCTTTCTCATTTCTCTATCCTCATTTTAAAGGACTCTGCAGCCCAAATAGTTTTATGGACTGACCTAGACACAATGAGTTACTGAGCCAAGACCAGAATCTGGGTCTCCTATTTTTAGTCCATGGCTCTTTCGATTTTGAAGATTACAAAGGAAACGGGCTTCATAGGTAAATAGAGCATCCCTGGAGATAGCAGACCTGCTATTTTCAGTGAGTCCTCAGTATATTGTTTTTCTTATTTCTTGTTTTTGCTTTGGCAATTCTAGGAATTTGAATCTGAATCTCATTTTATCAGGCTTTCCTAATGGACATCTCAGCCTTACTTCAGGCAAAACAGGCTTAAAATGTATTCATTATTTCCTATATAAATTAGTTTCTCCTAGCCTCCAACTCTGGAGTTGATACCACCATCTTTCAAGTTATATAGTCCAGTAGCCTTAATCATTTACTTGTTTTTGTAGTCCGCTTCCTTTTTTCCTCCACTTTCAGTATTCTGGCCTCTGGATGCAGTGTCCTAGCTGACATCTTGGAGTTCTCTTCCTCTAGTTTGCACTGCTGCTATCCTACACTAAGACTTATTTTAATGTTAATTCATTACAAAAACGGTCACTTTCTCTGCCTTACTTTGCTTTAATTACTTTGCTTGATTTCACAGCTCATGATACCTAAATTTTTCTGATTCTATTAATTCACTGGTTTTCCCTCCTACACTAGGGAGTACTTTTCTGCTCATTGTCTTTGTCCTGTCATCCTCCCTCCCCTTCCCCCTTTTATTAGTGGTGATTTTCCTGGAGTGCTTTTCCCTCTGCCTAATTGAATTCCAATCATTCTTTAAAGTTTCAAAATCCCTAGCTTTCTCCCATAAACCTCTAGGTTTTTCCATATAGTGATTCCCCCCTTTCCTGTGAATTTCCTTATCGAGTCTGTGCTACTGCTAACTTTAGCGGTGTCTGTTTACTTTGATTACATTTATCCTTCTTGATAACAAGTAGCTCAGGAATAAAGAATGCTATAAGGTCTGCTATACAAACAATTCCGGAGACTTCTAAGTATCTGATTAATTATGTTTAGGATCCTGCTAATGTCACAATTTGAAATCTGAAATTGAAGTCTGCACTAATCGTAGCTTTAACAAATTTATAGTATATTTTGCTACTGTTTTCTTTGTATCTTTTAAGATGTTTTGTATGCTTTAAAATAAAATAATTACTTGATAGTATAACTTTACTTATATAGTTACCACTAAATGAATTCGTGAAAAATCACTAATGGTAATGAGCTACTTAAGAAAAAAGAAGGTACTTAGTAAATACTGTCAAAAATCTTTTAGGACAAAAAAATAAGTATATAAGCTCAGCCATTTACAGAGTAGCGTTTTATTTTTGCTTATTCTTTGTTGTGTTTGTTACCTTATTCTTTAGGAGGTTTCCCAAGACGGCAGTGATGCAAAGGTCTTAAGAAAAATAGAAACATGTTCCCCATCATCAAATATTATGAAAAAAAAAATTTTCAGTTGAAGGCAGGGGAAAGCTCAAAGCTAGTATCTACAAAGTATCTCCTATCATTGTTAAAACAAATAAGTACACAAATGTAAAATTTATTCCTTTTCTATAAACAACATCCAGTATAGCCTTTAGCCCTTTTTACTAAGATTCCATTTTTGTGGAGCTGGGTAAGAAGGAATTTAAAACCTAATCGATGCTGCTAAATATTAAGATATTGCAGTCAGTATTATTTGAGTGGAGGGATTAGTGAAATGGTGTTTGAACAAGCCTCTGCTTACTATATAGAGATTTATGGAGAATAAAGGTGGCATCTGTATATCCTATCCTGGCTGGTTTTTAAAAGAAGAGAGACTGTCCAAATTATCTCCCTAAAGCCCTGCTAGATTCTAAGATGGCAGCTGAATAATCAGTTCAGTATTTGATCTTATATTTATCCTAATCAATTTTAGTAGATCATATTTATGATATGGGATGTTATTGTTCTTTAGTAATATTCTCTGCAAACTAAAAATATATCTTGGTCCTTTTGTGTGACAATATGTTAACACCTGTACCTTAGAACTTCTAAAAGAAATTGTGTGGTATAATTGAAAGAGCATTACATGACATATAGAAACTTCAGCTGTTGAGTTAGCAACTGACATTCTGTGTGATCCTGAAAAATCTTACTCTTCCCTTTTTGTTACCCTAACCCTTTGATTTTTTTAATTTGAATTTGTAGTATAATTTTTCTACTTTAATATAAAGATTATGGTAGTTCATGATAGTTTTTGTTCATACTGTAACTATTATTGTTTTTTATTTTTCTTTAATGCATTGGCTTCTGCCAGGATTATTACCTCCGATTTTTATTTATGAAATATTATGGTTTATTTAAAATTATTTGCTTTCCTGAACTTTCTGGGAACCAATCCATTGCAGTAAAAATTGATTATTGACTGTACAAATTTTTTTTTTGATGTAAAAATATTTCTCTGCAAGGTCTTTAATCCTTTTGTTACTTTTGAGCTACATAGTATTCTTGAAAGAAATAAAACTGCTAATCCCTGAAAATATTTCATAAATTTAACTTTAAAATCTTTTGCTCTTGCCAGAAGTCCCAGTTAGTGAACTTTTGCTGTATAGATATACTGTTTTAAGAGATTATCATAAATTTAGATCATTCAGTTTTACTGAAAAGATGAATATTTTTAAAATTGGCTAAATAGTAATTATATTAAATAAGTTTCTTAAACATAACTCCTTTGATACTATATTTTTATTTCATAAAACATGGTACTTCTTCTTTAGAAACCTGTTAGAGCTAGCTTATAGTGAGTGTGGCTGTTAAGCATCATACCTGTGTTTCTTTTATATTTGATTCCAGCTTGGGCATTGGTTATTGAACTATAGTACTTAGATGACTCTTTTTGTAGTCAGTAATTTTTACCAAAAACTTTTTTTCTTTCCATTTTTATCCAAGAGAAATAGCTGTTTTTTTTTCCTCTCTCTCTCTCTCTCTCTCTCTTTTTCTCTTTTTTTTTTTTTTTTTTTTTTTTTTTTTTTTTTTTTTTTTTTTTTTTTGCAAATACTGATAGTAGTTGTGGCTGATAATATTTTACCTAGAAAATAAGATTAAGGGGTGTTAATGGATAATAACTTCTCCTTCTTTAAGAGGTCGGTTTTTGTCTTGGGAAGTAAAAGGTATTAATGATACACATTTTGAAAACACAGCACATGATACTTCTTAATTCATTTTGTGAGTCTAACATACTTTGATACCCAAACTTGACAGGGTTATTACAAGAAAGAAAAATTACAGGGTATTATTACTTATGGACATAGATACAAAAATCCTAAGCAAAATAATAGTAAATGTCCAGTGATATATAAAAAAGATATACATTATAGCAAGATAGAATTTATTCCAGAAATAAAAGATTGGTTGAACATTTGAAATTCAGTTTTGTTCACCAGATTAAATAAGGGAAAGAAAAAAAAAAATCTGTATGATCATCTTGATAGATGTAGAAAAAGCATTTGGTGAAATTTAAAAGACTCTACAAACTAGGAGAGGAAGGGCACTTCCTTAATCTGATACAACATATCTACAGCTAACATTGTACTCAGTGATGAAAAACTAGATTCTTTTCCCCTAAGACCAGGAACAAGGCAAGGATATCCACTCTCACTACACATCCTGGAGGGCCTAACCAGTAAAATAGAGAAAGAAAAAGAAATTGTATAAAGATTGGAAAGGAAGAAACAAAACTCTATTTACTCATAGATGACATGAGTATATATGTAAAAAATCGAAAAGATTTCGCAAACAACTAGAGTAATAAGTGACCTTAGTAAGGTCACTGGAAATGAGGTCAATATGTAAAATACAGCAGTGCAGAAACCTTTGTAGAAAATAAGATGTGATTGTTTGAAAAAGGCATTGCCTATGCTTTAACTATGTTCTTAGGAATTGTAAACATCTTTTCTGTTGGATTTGTCACTTCCTTCCCACTATTTCATTTTTCTTCTCTTTTATCACAACTCTATCTTCATCTTTTGAAAATACAAATATCCCTTGCTATTGAAACTCTTAACTATCTAAACTCTGGAACCAGATAGATTTTTCAAATAGTGAAGATATTTATAAATCATGTAGTTCATCATTTCTAAGATGATTTTTATTTTCACATTTTAACACCTCTGAAATTGATTTGCATCTAATGGTTATGGTATATTATGGTTATAATTGGAAGTCTTTTTATTCATTAGGGTACATAAAATAATAGTAGTTGTTATAGTCAGTGATGTGAAATGTTAGTTGATGTTTTGTTTTTACAGAGGGAAATTCCTGGATAAAGCAGAGGAGTAGGAGTGCTTTTAGGAATAAGGGATCTTGTCACCCATCACATACTTTGACTCACTTTGAACCATCACACCTTAATCTGATATCAGGGTGTTAATAAGGATGAGTAGGCATGTTTCCTACTCATTAAAGTTGGAGAAATGCTGCATTAAACAAATTATATGGGTTTCTTTATTGCCAGGCTTCTCAGAGCTTTTATTATGATAATGTAACATGTTTTGAAACTGGAGAATAGGGTTATGTTATTCTTTGTGTCTTTCCAACTTACTTGCATATAGAAATCTTTTTTTTAATCACAAACTTGTCAACTTGTTATAGAACCTCCTTGAAAGAAATCAACTTACGAAACACTCAGACTCTGTCTTAAACAGATTATTTTGACTCTTTTCCCTTGTAAAGTTACTCTTTTACTTTCATATAATCATGTACTTTGGCATTGGGTGATGGGTATGGTAAGGTAATATGGAAGAAATTTTCCCTAGAATTACAGAAAATGAAATGATGACTGAAGTTAGACTACAAATAAATCTGTGTTTACTTTGTATTTGGATGAATTCAGCCATTTCATATTTGATATTGATAACTGAGTATTGTTATTAAAGTAAGAAAATCATCAAATTTTGATACATGTCAAGTGTTATAAAGAACCTTATTTTTAAAAATCAGTTGTGCGTATGGAACCAGTATATACAGTATTCTTGGTTTTTATCTCATTTAAAGGTTAAAACATTATTGCTTAGAATGATGATGAGTTGCTGAGGCCTGAAGCCCTATGTAGTCTACTTAGCTTTGTAATGTTCCCTAATTTAAATTCATAATGAAAGGTTAAAAAGTGATCTTCAGATTGCTGCTTCAGGTCTTCTTGGATATTAACATTTTAGTAGTTAAAATGTCTCAATAATACTGTTACATTTCAGTAGTTCCTTTAATCATTTTTTTTTTTTTTTTTTTTGGTCATGGACTCCTTAAGACTTTGGAAGCTTTGTTTTTTTCTTTTGGTTTCCCTGTTCACTTTTATGGCATTCATAGATCTCCCTGAAGGGACCTTTTTAAGAACCAGTAATTAACCTCCCCATGGAATTTACAGCTGTTTCGTTTTTGAAGGATAAAGAAGGCAGCCTGTAAATATTTTTATTTTCTTGACTTCACCATTATATAAAAAAGATTGTCCATCCCTTACCTAGAATCATTTCTTTGCAATTTAGTGCAGAAGTGAGTATGTACCATGTGATTAGGCACTGCTCTAGGCACTTACTATATAGCAGTAAAGCCAAAACAAACAAAAAAAAAAAACCTCTACCCTCATGGAATGATTTTTGAGTTTATAAAGGCCTTAGACACCATCAAGTTGAACTTCCTCATTTTATAGATGAGCAAACTGAAGCCTAGATGATTGATTTTACCCAAGTTCTCATAATTAATTGGTAGTAGGGCTTAGGTACTTGAAGATGGACGAAAGAGGAGAAAGACATGGTCCTTCTTTCAAGTGTAGACCAGAAGAGCAACACATGAATTACTGTCAAGTCAACTTTATTAAATGTTACAATATATGAAGGAATAAAATTTCAGAGAAGCACCCGGGTAACGAGAGCTAAATGATTAGGGCTTTGTGGAGGTCTTGATTGTTACGCTGAACCTGAGTGGGGTTTAAGGAAATAAGGTCACTTCAAGCAGAAGGAACAGTGCTAAAAAGGAATGGAGTAAGAAAGCAATAGAGTTTCTTTCAGATCTGCAAATTGCAAATGATTGTGTTAAATTGTTTGAAGGACAGCATCCAGTTTCCTCCTGTGCCATACCCTTCCATGTAGATTTTTGCTTTAGTCATTAGGAGTCATGGTAAATGTATTCAGCAATTAATATTTTCTCACTGATTCAATGATAGCAGTGTTTTGGTTTTTTTTTGCTGATTTGAAGTTTTTGAATGTTTGTTTTGCTTTTTTTCATGTAAGTGTTGTTAAGAAATTTTCATTTTAGAGTTTATGTGTTCCTCATTTATGCCCTTTCTTTCAATTCACTAAATGTGATTTACTTATTATAGGTGTATAATGCATTTAATTCATTGTACTAAATTTTGTCAGAAGTGTTTAAAGTTGAATTTTGTAGAAAAGAACAGTTAAGAAATCATAAATGGTTGATATGTTTTTTAAGAAGTTGAATTTGTATTGGTAGGTGTTATCTACATCTACTGGCCTAACAAAAACAGTATATAATCCAGCTGCTTTGAAGGCTGCACAAAAATCCTTACTTGTTTCAACCTCTGCAGTTGATAATAATGAAGCACAGAAAAAAAAACAGGTAAGTACAGCTAGCATAATGCAGAAAATTTGCATGTAGAAGCTTTTCTGCATCTTTGTGCTTTTTCAGTGTTTATCACAAAATAGGACTAAAGAAGGTGTATATTGGCTGCCACTTGACTTTGTTTCATAATGTGGAAGTAAATATTATATTTTTCTTAGAATAAAAGGTTTTCCTGATTGATGTTTGAAATTTTGTGCATAGTTAAATTTTATGTCACAAGACTTTGCATTTAATTTTTGTTGCCATGCTTTTGCAATTACAACCACTTAACCACTTTTTTCCTCTGGAATAATTTTATCAGAAAAATAAATCTAGCAATATTCTCATTATTTTTGATCCCTTTCTCTAGGAGGCGCTGAAACTTCAGCAGGATGTAAGGAAAAGGAAACAAGAAATTTTAGAAAAGCACATTGAAACACAGAAGGTAAATGTCAACATTAGAATTGGCAAAATAAATTTATAAGTAATACAATTTTGGGTGAATTTGATCTTATACTGCAAGATATTTCTGAGAAGCAGCAGATTTACTGTAGTTGGTAATGGTAAAACTAAAATATTTATCAATGATAATGTACTAGGGGAGGACCATATACTTAAAATGGCAGGTGTAGAGAGTAAGTGGAAGTGGTTATCGACTTCAAATGAAAATATGATAATGCTTATCCAGCTATCTTGTGCCCAGGAGTTTGTTCAGATAATGAAATAGAACCTTTTTTTCACAATTTTTTGATATGTACCTTTCTTTATTGACTTGGGATTGCTAATCCTATGTTGTCTGATACGGTAGTGCTAGTCAAAGGTGACTGTTGAGTATTTGAATATCTCTAGTCTGAAATAAGATGTTCTGTAAATGTATCTAATACATGCCAGATTTCAAAGACTTAGTACCAAAAAGGGGGAGAAATATCTCAATTTTTTTGTATTGATGACATCTTGAAAAAGAAACATTTTTGATATGTCAGGTTAAGTAAGTTATATTATTAAATTTTTTAATGTGGGTGCTAGAAAATTTTAAAATACTGTGTGGCTTGCATTATTCCTTTTGGACAGTGTTGCTCTAATTTATGACATTTAACTACAGTCAGCTGTTGATTATCCCTGATAATAAAGATTAGCAAGATGATGTTTCAGAATACTGAAAATGTAGAAACTTTTTACTTTTCTGTTTGAAATTTTTTTTTTCCCTAATTTAAATTTGGATGTAGTTGATAAAGAGAACAGTGCTTTCCACCAAAAAATGAAGTCATCTTGACTCAGATAGCCCATAATATTGTGTGGCTTCTCCCATCTCATGTTATCTTGATTACCTTGATAACCTTGTTTCCTAGCCATGTTGGGGATATCATCCTCAGGCTGGCCAATTATTTTTCACTGTGACAAGGAAAGTAATTAAACATTCAACTTTTCTAATATCTCAGTATGTGAAGGAAACAATAAACTTCTCTCTGGTTATTCCTGGATTGCAGACTACATTTAGAGTGGGAATACTTAGAGGCAGTAATGTCAACGAATGGATTAGAAAGTGAAACTGCTGATGTTATTTTAAGTTGATAAATTTCTAGTGCTTAAACTGGGCTTCATCTGGTTGTGTGTACTTTGAATTTATGTCCTAAAAGACCCAAATAGTAATATAATTCTTCATAAATTAACCAGTACTAAGGCCAGATAGCATTACCAAATCTGCTACTTTGCCATCTTTACTTAGTTGCTTTAGCCTTGTCATGAATGCAACACATGAAGGAGTTAAATATTTTATATTTACTTGTGTTTACTTTGTTAATAATAATAGAAAATATCTTAAAATATATTTTTTTCTTTTTAAAAATTTAACAGATGTTAATTTCAAAACTGGAGAAAAACAAAGCAATGAAGTCTGAAGATAAAGCAGAAATAATGAAAACTTTAGAGGTTTTGACAAAAAATATTACTAAGTTGAAAGATGAAGTCAAAGCTGCTTCTCCTGGACGTTGTCTTCCAAAAAGTATAAAAACCAAGACTCAGGTATTTTAATTGGTGTTGTTATTCATACTACTACTATTAAAAAATTTATGCACTATATTGTTTTACTTGGGTTTTTTTGCTTTTATTTTTGTTTTTAGGTAATATGCTTTGCTCAAAATCTGATCATTGCATGCTACCATTCCATCCCCCCCAATAAATAATGAGTAAAATAAGTAAATAAATACAAACAAATGCTACCTGTTGAATCCTTTTGGAATGTAGTTGGAAAATCAAGTAATTAGGAAAATAGGATTAAGCTTGAAAAGGTAGCTTGATGACAGAATGATACAGATGCTTTGAATGCTTGACCAAGGAGTTTGTAAGTTGTGTAAGCAGTTGGTAGTATAAAAAGTTACTGAACAGAGAAGTAACATTCTGACAGTACTGTGCATAGAGTAGATTAATTGAAAGGGGGAAATTTTAGGTAAATTAAGCCAGTAGGTGAAAATAAGTGAGCAACGTAATTTTGGATGGTGATGAGTGATTTAAAATATATATATATATATATATAATAGTAATATTTGATGTGTATGTATGTATAAAATCGTGAGCTTGTATTGATACTTCTAGTTTTAATCCAACACTACAGAAGTCTCCTTTTCTTCTCGTATAACATTTTATTTCCCTATTCCATAATGTCAGCTTGGTTCCCACTACCATCAATGTATTACTCATTTGCACAGTCTTATAATACAATAAAAATAATTCCAAAATTGCTACAACTATACTAACAACAACTAACTAAAATGAGGTTCAAAATTTACTTGCATTCTTTGCAACGTCATAATATATTCCAAGGGTGTAAAGACAGAACTGTGTTCTAAAATTACTTGGATTTTTTTCCCCCCTTTTTTGTGGTCATGACATCCATTTGATAAAGTTAGGTTTATTTCTCTTTGTATTCAGTTTTGGATCCCCCACCCCCACCCCATTCTTGTTGATTTGATCTGATTTTTTGAATAAGCATAACAAACTAGTTCAAAAATCAAAACTACATAAAAAGATATACTCAGAAAACTCCTTTTACTTTGATCCCTGACAGGCTAGCCCCACCCACCCCCTCTAGATAACCAGTGTCATTAATTTATGATTATCCTTCTAATATTCTTTTTTATAGATATAAGCAGATGTGATATACATATGCATAAATATACATGCATACAAATATATGCATACATGTGTGTGCGTGCATGTGTGTATTCTTTCTTACACAAGAGCATATGATCTGTTATTCGTTAGCAGTTTGGGTTTTTTTGTTTTTGTTTTGTTTTTCTTTAGCAGTTATTTCCTGAAAATTATTCCATATCAATCCTTAGTAGTATCACTCTGGCTACTTTATGGAGAATGAATTACAGAGAAATCAGTGAAAATAATAACAAGTTAGGAAGCTTTTGCAGTAGTTTAGACCAGAGGGAGTTGATGACTTCAATTAGGGTGGGGTGGTAGAATTGAAGATAGAAAATAAGTGTATGGATTAAATGGAGAGAAGTAAAAGTTCTTTGTAAAAAGTTTTTCTAAATACAAGATATTAATGGTTTTCACCTAAAATATTAATCCTTTTTCTTAGATGCAGAAGGAATTGCTTGACACAGAACTGGATTTATATAAGAAGATGCAGGCTGGAGAAGAAGTCACTGAACTTAGGAGAAAGTACACAGAATTACAGCTGGAAGTATGTTTCATCACAACTACACAATATGCTAAAAAGAAACTTGGAGTTGTGGTAGTTAATTTGGAAATATGTGCACTTTGTTCTAGTCAGCAGTGGTTGGCAATCCCTGGCATACCTATTGAAATGTCAGTATAGGACAGAGGGAAGGAGGTTAACAAATTTTCAGAGCTAGTAGAGAAAATCTTTTAATTAGTGAGAGGTGGCAACAATTCTATCTGCACAGCAAAATCCTTCCTCTTCTAGTGAATTTTCTCTTCTCTGTTCTCAGATCTGTCCTTCTCTGAGAGCTAACAGTGGTTAAAGGCTTTTTGGGTTTACAAAGATATTCTGTGCATATACAGGCATACTATATTTAATTGCTATAGGGTCAAATTTTTAGTGATAGAATTTTACTGAAGGACATGCTTACTTAACTTTTGCCTATAGATGGTGCTGTGGATGTTTGTAAAAGAAAAAATAGACCATTTTCTTAACAATTTACTTCTATATATATGTAACGAATTCCTAGTATTGTTGATCCCTATTACATGAGAATTTTTAATATTTAGCAAAAAGATATTTTAAAAGTTGGAATTGTATTTTGAAGTATAGGAAGGCATTAATATGAATATAGTTGATAATTGTCTATATTTCTCTCATTGATGCAACAGAATTTTAAATCTTTTTTGTATTTTGGATTATTTTATTTAATCTGAGAAAAATACTCTTTTCCAAATTTGTTAGCATTTTGATCATTACTTTTGGAAACAGTAGAAATCTATGTTGAGTCTTGGTATCCAGGTATTAAAGATAAGATTTAAGGCTTTATCTTGTCTAAAAGTCATGGGAAGCCATTAGATGTCTTAAAACTGAATTCATTAACATTCTCTGGAAACTTGATTTGATTGTATCTGTGCTGCCCAAGATTACAGGTTTTCTAAGAGAGAGATTTCTTTTATGTTTATATTGAAATTGCCTTTTCCTCATTTTGGAGATTTCATGCCACTATTTGGTGAGACTTGAAAAACGGTAGTTTAAAAAATTCATTTAGTAAGTAAACAATAACATGACCAAAATGCTTTATTAGTCTATGTTTTGGTTCTTTATCATGTATAGTGGAACACTAAATGGCATTTTCAGTTTTTTTTCTTTTATGAAGGCTCACATTCAGTTTGCAAATAATATCAGTATATGCAGTGATATGGTGTGTTCATGCACCACATTAATTCCATTAGTTAATAAATAGTGAAAAAAGGTTCTGAGACCAAGCAAATTTGGAAATGGGTTATTCTAAACAGACTTCCTGATATAGGGTTTCTCAGAGGCTTTTAATTTGTGAATCACTAAAAATATGTATTAGTATTTATTGCTGCTCAAATTTATTTGTCCATGGACCCCTTATTTCAAGGAGCATTTTGAGACCTTAATGTTCCTCAGAATATGCTTTTAAATATGCTGCTCCAGGGTCAACATTAATCCTTGATCTTTTAAGTTTATTGTTTGGATTTTAGATGATTGTTTTAGCTAATGTTAAAATTAACTGTCTTAAGGTGGAGAAACTGAAATACTGATACTAGCAGAGATTTGGCAGTGGTGTCTGCTTGACACTTTTACTTGGATGCCTCGTATCCTTAGATCTGATATAGTCAAAATTGTGTTTATCTTGCCCCTAAACCTGATATACATCTATCCACTTACCCAAACCAGTACTTGGGAGTTGTAATTGACTCCTCCTTTTCCCTGAATGTCCAAAGCCATTTAATTACCAAGTTTTATAGATGTAGACTCCAAAATACCCCTAAACCATATTTACTTCTATCTCCATTGTCACCAGCTGTGGTCCAAGATCCTATCTTAAGTTGCTGGGAGTACTCTCATGGCCTACTTACTGACTGATTCCCTTGCTTGCTTTCTCTTCTTCTATTTTGTTCTTAAAATTCTAGCCATAATAACATTTTTAACACTAATTAGATTATATCATTCTACTACCCTGCTTAAAATCCTTTACTTGATTTTCATGGCACTTGGGATCAAAATCAGATTCCTTAATACAGTTCTTTAAGTTATGCATGATCTGGCTGTGTCTGTTACCCCAACCTCATCTCTCCATTCCATGTGATTTGGCTACACTGGACTTTATTCATTCTTTGAAGGTCCCGTTCCTTGGGACCTTTGTTCATGCTGTAACCTCCACCTCAGCCTTTCTTCATTTGTTCTTTTGTTCCTTCTTTGATTCATTGAACAAAAATGCCAGCTACTGTTGCAGGTACTGGGGATAAAGCAGAGAGTGAAACAGAAAAAAAACAAAACACTTCCATGGAGCTTTCAATCTAGTAGTTAATTCTACTGCAGATCTTTAAAAGTTTTTTTCATATCTTTAAGTAAAGCATTTCCTCACTTCATGAGTCACTTATAATTAATATAATTGAGTAATTTAGTTGCTTAATGTCTCTTTACCCCTCTAGGATTTGAGTTTCATGAGGGTGGGGATTGCACACAGGAAGTGCTCATTAAATATTTGTGAATGAAGGATTGGTATGCTATTCATACAGAGTGGTGTGGTAGAATATAAATTACTATGTATATTAGTGACAAGTGGTCAAAATAATGAATTTGAGGTAACTCTACCTACTGAAGTCAACAGGCAAACAAATATAAACACTGTATTTGGAAGTCATAACTGGAAAAATACATTTATTGTGTATCTAGATAGTATCTATGTATTAACCTGACATTTGAGATAACATTCAATATTGTATGTTATATGGAAATCCAGAGTTACTGGTGTTTCTATGATGCATTTTATTATCTTCGAGAGCAAGAATTTCTAGAAAAAGGTACATTTAGCTACTTCAAAACTTTGCTTAATGTTATTTTCTAAATTCATAAACTGCCCTATTTTGCTTTCATTTTTAAAACTAAAACCTCATCTTAAATTGTGTGACCCTTTTGTAAGGCATGATTGGAATATCATGTCAAATTGCTGTTTAAACTGTGTGTCTGATCCCTTCTAGGCTGCAAAACGAGGGATTTTGTCATCTGGTCGAGGTAGAGGAATTCATTCAAGAGGTCGAGGGGCAGCTCATAGCAGAGGCAGGGGTCGAGGTCGAGGTCGAGGCGTTCCTGGGCATGCTGTGGTGGATCACCGTCCCAGGGCATTGGAGATTTCTGCATTTACAGAGAGCGATAGAGAGGATCTTCTTCCTCATTTTGCGGTACTTTCTTTTTTGTCTTGCCCAGCAAAACAAGTACTAATAATCATTGTTGGGGAAAATGGATATAATGGAAAGAGAAATGCAAACAAAGTGAGTAATTTATGCCCATTAATCTGAACATAGGGTTTGATTACTCTATAATAATCTATTATTAATTTCTTAGAAAATAGAAATTGCAGGTTTTTTAAAAAAAATAATATCTGAAAGAAATATTACTACCTTATACTTAGGTCTTCAGATATTGTGAAATGAATGATTTAACTTTATTATTTCAGAGAGGGAAGTCGTGTAATTTAGTTTCATTTGACATTACTTTAAGGAAATGTCTAACACATTGCATAGGCCATCCAGATTTTTCTTTTCTTAAAATGGAATTTTGTTTTTTGGTAAAGTATTCTTGATCTAGATTTCCCAGAAATAAAACAAGACAAAATTTTGGTAGCTCATCTTTGAAGTTGTTTTAGTCAGTGCCAGGATATAATTAAAGGCAGCCTCTCTCATGGTAACAGACTGAACTATGAGAAAGAAGAATGGGATCCTAGTCAGTGCTAATCTATTATTAAGCTTGGACTTACTGGGATTTAGTGGGTTCATGTGCAAAATGGAGAAGATTATATCTACTTAACAGCCTTTTCAACTTAAATATATGATTCTTAACTTAGTGTTATCCCAAAAGCTAGTTAACAAGCAATCAGTCTTGCCCTCAGCATTATAGTAATTGCTCTGGGAAAAATGAAATAAATAAAAAACCAGTTCTTTACCCTTAAGGATTTTGTGAATATTAATTTAACACCAGTTAAGGTAAACTACGAAAATAATTTGTAATCAGGTTAAACTTATTAGAAACCATAAATTCTTTAGTGACTTGAAGTATTTTTCACATAGGCATAGATGGAAAAAGAACAGTAGAGGGAAATTTCATGAGGTAGTAAAACTAGAGCTTAGCTCTTGAAGGACAGGTAAACTTGTTAAGTACACATATAATTTAACCTTTTGAAAATTCATATGTAAATATTTTACAAATACATTCCAGAACGATGTGGCAGTTACGGAGATGAAAGTATACTTTGTCTTGGGACATAAGGGGCATTGAAAGAAATGATTTATGTTTAAGAAATAATTTAAATGATTAATATTTAAGGATAAGGAATCTGGAATGTCCTATGCTTGATGTATGCCAAAGGAGAAAGAAGGGAATCATAGAAGTAGAAAAGAGTTTGGAGATAATCTAGCCCAACTCTCCCCTGCGTCCCTACCCTCCACAAGAGGAAGAGTAGATAACTTAAGTGTAGGTAGTATATTTGTGAATAGTTACACAGCTAACCAGGAAACCATCAAAGAATATGCCAAAATAATCCAAACAAATAAGTTTGAATGAGTTTGGTAGAGGAATTAATGTGTTTGGGAGAAACTAAGATGATTTTAGTTTTAGAAATATTCAGAGCCCCTTACTGGAAATTAATTTGGAGATTCAAATCTAGAGCTTCATTTGAAGTTAGTGGTAATGTACATTTAAAAATTATTAGTCTTTTAAGTAAGAGTGGGTTTAGATAAAGCTTAGCTTCTCTTTTTCAACCTATGATTTGAACATAGGACATGTATCAGAGGGAAAAAATACATCATTAAAGGAATATTGGTTTTACAAATTATGATTAACAAATACTTTCTTTAATTTATCCAATATGACCAGTAGTAATAAAAAATTACACCTGAAACTTACACAGAACTTACTTTGTGACAGGTATTATTCTGTGTGCCTTATAATAACTCATTATAATATGAGTTTTTTGAATAATAAAATGAGGTTGGTACCTGTCATGCCCATTTTAGAGATGAGGAAGATGAAGCATGAAGAGGTTAAGTAGCTTGCTCAAGTTTACACAGCCAGTAACTGGGAGAGCTGGGTTCTGACTGTATCTGCAGTCCATTCTCTTTACTGTGCTCTGCAAAATTTTTTTCTATGGTGTGTTTGTGTGTGTTTAATGAGGATATAGTTTTATTTTCAGTAAGAAATAGAGAAGGAAGGTATTAGTAACAATATATAAGGGACTAGAATTTTATGTGATAAAGGTTGCTGTGTGTAGAAAAATCCTTCTACATGTAGACAAAGTAGAACCTAGCAAACAAAAAGTCAGTATAACTTAATGTATTTAGCTTTTAAATGTCCTAGTTTTGAAATGTCTTGTGGAGTAGATAGCAAGAGTGAAAGCATGGTCCATTAGAGGGTTAAATTTTTGAGTCAAAAGATGTGGGCTCTCATCGTGGTAATTAATTTAACTACTTTGGGGAAATTATTAAATTCTCTGAATCTTTTATTTTCCCATCTTAAGTTGGGAATAATGTCAAAAACTCATAGAATGTTCTGAGTATTAACTATTCCACTTAAGAAAGAATTGAATATATCCTGGAATTTGAGTAATGAGAGATAAGGAAACTAAGGTTGTATTTCCTTCATTTAAAGAATAGATAAATATATTTTGCTAATTCTGAATTATAACTATAATTAGTATAGAATTATAATAAGGTTGTAATATTAAAACTGGAAGCTAGAACCACCCTTTATCTGACAGTATCAAGTACTAAAATGGATTATTCACCATTCTTTACTGTTAATTAGCTTGAATTATTATATATTCTGGGTTATTTTTATTGGTGTTTTAAAAACCATTACAGTTTTGGATGTCATAAAATATTTGGGGGAATTACTTTTTTGTTTTTGTTTTTTTTTAATTTAAAGCAATATGGTGAAATTGAAGATTGTCAGATTGATGACTCTTCACTTCATGCAGTAATTACATTCAAGACAAGAGCAGAGGCCGAAGCAGTAAGTATTAAAAGTAATTTAATTTACTGAAAATTCAAATTTAAATATTTTGTTTTAATATAAATGAATGTTTTAACTTACCAAATAAGTATGCTTTACAATAGATAAAACATGTAAAATAGAACAGTAGATGGAGAACAAGATTCATGCCTACAAAGCACTTCCTAATAACAGTTAGGCAATTCTGTATATAACATGATACAGTTAGACTATTTAAGTAGTCACCAAAGTGAATATCTCAAGTTTTATTGTCTTCAGACACCAGGAGTTCTCCTTCCTTTCTCTTTCATAGGAGGTAAAACCACCTCATTCTCCATTATACTTTCTCCTGCTGGGTCCAGAGTGAGATCAGCTTTGGCAGAATGAGTAGCAAAGGGTAAATTAGAAACTGCGAGTATAATCCTGGTGTTTTTGTCCTTTTTAGCCATCCCATACTTACTACTTCCCAGTGTCAGCAGGCTGAACTCTTAAGTGTCCCTAGCTCGGTGTATCACCAACTAGGCTCCTACTCCTTTTTGCCCAAAACATGATATATAGCTCTAGCTTTTAGAAGTACTCTTTTGCATTGTTTTTTAAACAGTGGGTCTTAAATTATCTTCCCAAAGACTGACCAGAAGTATATGCAGCCAGGTTTTTCATTTCAGATTTAAAAGATTGAAAAAGGAAAATAGGAGTGCACTGTGGAGGATACATAGGAGCCTTTTTAGCCCTGTGTATTTTTCATTCAGGAGTTGTGGAGAAGAGGATACAACTGTTTTGTTCTTGTAAAAATACCTTAAGAATTCTAAACAATTAACCTGATATGAATGTAAGAGTGGGATGCTTTTCAGAAGTTTTAAATTGATTGTGGTGTAAATAAGCTTTGGAAAACGTCTAAATTGATTTATCCTTTTTATAGTAAACATTACTTGCCAACACTGTGATACACTGCTAGAGGCTTATCTAGTATTAGTTGCTCTCTGGGCGTTTTAACCAATGTTAAGACTGGGTCTGATAAGTCTCAGCAAAGTGTTCACATGGAGCCCTGGAGTGGGGAGGGTGGATTATTTTACAGAGTAGGAATTCCTGATCTTAGGGATTTTGTCTTTTTCAAACTAGTCTTTAGCAAGTTTCATTTATAGATATTTGCAAAAACTAAAATAATTTCTAGTTGGGGAGAGTTAAAACTTTCCTATGAACTTGTATGTATATATATATATTTTTTAATCAGTTTTATTGAGATATATTCACATACTATGCAGTCATACAAAGCATACAATCAGTTGTTCATAGTACCCCCATATAGCTGTGTGTCCATCACCCAAATTAATTTTTGAACATTTTCATTACCACACACACAAAATAAGAATAAAAATTAAAATGAAAAAGAACAATTAAAGTAAAAAAGAACAGTGGGTGCTTTTTTTTTTTTTTTTTGCTTCTATTTTTCTACTCATCCGTCCATACACTGGACAGAGGGGAGTGTGATACACATGGCTTTCCCGATCACATTGTCACTCCTCATAAGCTACATTTTTATACAATCGTCTTCAAGATTCAAGGGTTCTGGGTTGTAGTTTGATAGTTTCAGGTATTTACTGCTAGCTGTTCCAATTCATTAGAACCTAAAAAGGATTATCTATATTGTGTGTAAGAGTGCCCACCAGAGTGACCTCTCAACTCCTTTTGAAATCTCTCAGCCACTGAAACTTACTTCATTTCATTTCACGTTGCCCTTTTGGTCAAGAAGATGTTCTCCATCCCACGATGATGGGTCCAGATTCCTCCCTGGAAGTCATATTCCACATTGCCAGGGGTATTTACACCCTTGGTGTCAGATCCCGTGTAGGGGGGAGGGCAGTGATTTTTCCTTTGCAGTAACAGTCTTCCCAAGGGCTGTATGTATATGTTATATTAAAAATAGACCTGTGATCAAGTTTTCTCTCAAAGGTATTGTTAAGTACAAGTTTAGAATAGGCTTCCTTTAAATGATGGCCTAATTTCCAGTGTATTGTTAGGTAAGGAGCTTGAGTTCCATCTCTTTCTATCTTATTTATTTTCTAGGAAGTAGTAATATTACGAAAAAATGGTAGTTGTTATTGTTCGACAGGTTAAGACATTACCAGGTTTGTGGACTTTGTACGAACTTAAAAAAATGTGTACTGCTTCTCCTTGCTTACTTTTGTGACTGAAAAAAATTCTTGTCTCTTAAATAATTTTTGAAAGTTTTGCTCTTGGTAAGACGTATTAACATATACCTTCTTTCTTAGGTCTGGCTTTTTCCAAATTAGATGTATACTTTTATGCATTTTTATACAATGTATGTATTTTCCAAAATGAATAGCAATCATTAAAAAGATGAGAGATTAGTGTATAAGAAAGAATTTAACACTAAATTAAATGAAAGTTAAATAAGTGACGAAATAACTAATGACCCTAGGTCTATTAAGAGTTATCTCTTTAATATAAATACCATTTTGATTGGATTTACTTAATAGGCTGAAAGAAATAACTACCACTGCTATGGTAAACATTTGGAATTAAGTTACAGAAGTTGTTAAATGGATAAACATTTTGTTAAGCCAAAAAGCATCTTAAAAATTTGTAATGTTCTATTTTTAGAAAAAAATAGGAAATTAATTTGAAGTTTATTTTATACCAGTGAGATAAAACTAGATCAGTGGTTGTGAACTTACAGATTTCAGGGCTCAGTAAGGTTTAGGAATAAAAAAATAAGTGTGTTTGACATAAATAAAGGTGCCAATTTTTTTTATTTTGCCAAGGAAGATTACTAAAAAAAAGAAAAAAAGATTGCCATATGCCATCACCTTCATTATAAGAAATTTTTAACCCCAGAAATGTAAACTCAGGATAAAAGATGGCCCTTCCTAAAAAAAAAAGAAATTGTCAACCTATGCCAATATTTATATCTTCATATTACATTTTTCTTATTTTCTTCACCATTTTCTGGATGAGTGAATGAATTTCTCTTTATTTGCTGTAATCTTAGATGCATAGTATTTCAAGGCAAAAATATAGGAATTAGGTAATTGAGACATTAAAATATGGATGAATAGTAAGAAATTTTCCTCAGAAAAGAAATTTAAATATTATAAGGAATAAAAAATAATAAGCAAAACACTTTTAGATTTAGGTTATGATGGTTATGGTTTGACTGTGGTTAATTTGAAGATTGTACCTACTACTTTATTTTCTGTTTTCCTATTTTGTCTGTCACTACCCCAGTGTACTAAATTTGAGTAAGTACCCAAACAGGACAGAAGGAAGTAGCCTCTTCCTATGACTGATCATAGTGTTATTTTTCCTACTCTTAATTGTTTCTGTACCTTTGCGGGGAGCCTAGGATCCAGTATCAGAATAGTGATAGTTAAATTCCTATTTTAGAATAATCAGTCCCAAAGATGAAATGCTACAGTCCACACTAAGTATATTTTGTTAGATCAAAGGAAGGAGAATTAATCTTATTTTACTGACCCTTTTTTTCTTTTTTAATGCAATTTTATTGAGATATAATCACATAACATACTCATACAAAGTGTGCAATCAGTTATTCACAATATCATCATATAGTTGTGCTTTCATCACCACAAACTTTGAACTTTTTCATTACTTCCAAAAATAAAATGAAAGTTAAAATAAAACGAATACCCAAAACATCCCATTTCCCTCCTCCCCCCATTGTTCATTTACTTTTTTTTAATACAGTATAATTGAGACATATTCACACACCCTGCAGTCATCCACAGCATACAGTTAGTCACAGCACCATCATACAGTTGTGTGTTCATCACCAGAATCAAGTTTTGAACCTTTTCCTTACTCCAAATTAAAAATAAAAGCAAAAAAGAATCCCTAAATCTTTCCATCCCCTCTATCCCACCCTATTCTTCATCTAATTTTTGTACCCATTTTTCAATTCATCTGTCCATATACTAGATAAAAGGAGTGCGAGGCATAAGGTTTTCAGTCACAGAGTCACACTATGCAATCTGTATAGTAATACAGTCATCTTCAAGAATCAAGGTCACTGCAGTTAGACAGCTTCAGGTATTTCCTCTAGCCAGCCCTCTAAAGACTAAAAGGTGATATCTATATAGCAATAAGAATAACCTCCAGAGTGACTCTCAACTTCATTTGAAATCTCTCAGCCACTGGAACCCTACTTTGCTTCGTCTCTCTTCCCCTTTTTGGTCAAGAAGATCCTCTCAGTCCCACAGTGCTGGGTCCAGGCTTATCTCCAGGAGTCATTTCCTGTGTTGTCAGAGGGATTCACACCACTGGGAGTCAAGACTGACCCATTTTTGACACCTTTTCCCCAACTCCTAGCAGTTGTTAAGATTTACTCATTCAAAACCTCTAAGTTACTTACAACAGTGCCTGGAACAGTCTTAAATGTTAGCTGTCATTATCGTTGTTGTGCTTTTTTTTTTAGAGGAGTTATTGTTTAATCAATGAAACTGAATGGAAACAAGATAGAATAGAAGGTTTTAAGACTCTTACTCTTTAGACTTGAAGTTAGAAGCATTGAATTGGGTTCCTAGAGGGTAGTGCAGCATCATCAGTCAAAAGTTGATGGGGCTGACTGAGTTAATAGTCAGTTTATAGCAAAATAGATTCAAGAGTAATCAAATCATGTTTGATTTGAGTTTTTTGGTTTGTTTTTACTACTTCATTTAGTAGTTATTAAGTATTGCTATTTCATGCACACTGTGCTATCAAAATGAGTAAATCCCAGGTCTGAAGCTTGTGAGAAAATGGCCACAAGGCTTGAACTCAAGAGTTAAAGGAATGGAAGTCTTTCCTTGTGAGTCCTAAAAATTTGATTTTACATTTTTTTAATTACTGTGGTAATTTAATGTAACTCCTGCCTAAATACTGTATACTGTGGTTATTACTGACATTAATAAACTTGCTTTTAGCCTTTTATAAATTAGTTCTATCATTATTGTTACTAAAATTTAAGGTACGCTAGGACTGCAGGTTCAATTCTCTTGTAATTATCTATAACTCCAGGCAGTTTTCCCCACTCTGTTTTTGCAGAATGCTGATCTGCAAGAGCTATACTGCTACAACAATACAGTCATAACTGTTATATCTGATTTTCTTGTTAGATAAATTTGTGAAAAGCTGCATTCCATGTGCTCCATTTAGAATCACAATCTTAAATGTCTCTGAGAAGTCAGGAGGTAAACAAGCATATTTAATTTCCTCAAAACGATTAATATTTGCAAAATATTATCAGTTACCCCACCAGCATTTGCATTTCCTTGATTTTCTTATAAATTATTTTGAAAGATTGAAGAACATGAAAGATGAAGAAGTTTTAGAGAAAGATTTAGTATTATTAAGAGTACAATTCCCCAATGAATTATTATATATTTCTAGAACTAGATAAGCTTATTCTGAAGTTTATAAATGTGCACACGCACATATATATGTATGTATATGTGTGTATGTATATGTGTGTGTTTGTGTGTGTTTGTGTAATCTGCCAGGAATATAAACCTATTCCTGTTTTAATAAAAGCTATGGAGACGTTCAATTTTTAAAATGAGAAATAGACTTTATCATATTGAGTATTTAAAGAAAGGTGAATTTTTTTCCTTATTCTATTTCTGTTATTTCCTAATATTGAACTCTGTTCCCTTCTGGAATAAATACAATTTAATTTTATTTTCCTTTGATAAATCACTGAAGTCTGTTGAAAAAAATTTTTTTAATTGGTTATCCTTTAAATGGATTTTCACAAGTATGATTGTTTTGTAGATTTTGGGGGTACACTGTTTTCATCAAGTATCAGTATCACACTGGCTTTATAAAAAAATAATGGGAAGTTTTTATCTTTTTCTTTTTTCTTTTTTCCCTGAGAAAATTTAAGTAGCATTGGATTTGTAGCATTTGTGTTTCTTAAAAGTGTAATAACTGAAACTGTCATAATCTAATGATTTTTTTAAACCATGTATCTTTTTAAAAACTGTCTTTTCTGTAAACTTGGTTTGCTTAGTTTTGTTTTCAGTTTAGTACTTTGTCAGTTTTTTTCAAAAATTGTCTTTTCATATAGATTTTCAACTGTATTTGTATTGAGATGAGCAAATTTAATTTTGTCATCTGAGATTATTTCCCCTACTCTCCTTTTTACATTTTGTCTATTTTTACATTTAGCCCCAACTCCCACCTTCATGACCCACTACCACCTTGTTCAGGTGAGCATCCTATAGAGCACATTTAAACATGATATTCTTTACTAGAGTTTTGTAAATAGTTAAGAATTTCCATTTTAAAAGTACCTCTTAACAGAATGCTTGAAGAACTCTAGAACTCTAGAACCATTGCTATGAAAACCACTGATCTAGTTTGTAGTATTTTTATGTGACAGTAATTAAGACAGTATGATACTGGACTTGGCCAAAAGATTCCAAAAATCACAAGGACAAAATAATATCAGAATAATCAAGAGTTTTCTGTAAAGGATAAGAAATGATTTTGAATTCACTATGAAATAAATAATAAAAATAATATAATAATTCCATGGAATAGATAGATAATAGAGTAAAACAGAGTTAGAAATAGATTTAAGCTTATATAAGGATTTTAGTGGATCGCAAAGGAAATGTTTTAGATCAGGGAATAGAACAAATTATTCAGTAGTTGGTGTTGGAACAACTGACTGACTATGTACATTTTTTTTTTATATATCAAAATGAATTCAAGTTGGATCAAAGTTTTAATTTTTTCTTTCTTAATATATAAAACATAGTTAAAAAGCTAGGGAATTTTTGAAAATAATTTTAGAGTGGATAAGGCTTTTCTAGGCATGGCACAATATCCAGAAGCCATAAAAGAAAATGATAAATTTGACTATGTGAAAATTTAAAATTTCTTCATGGCAAAAACAAAAACAGAAGAAGAACAACAATCTCTTCCCCTCCAGTGCATCAGAAACAGAGTAAAAATCCAATTGGGGAAAAAGTAGTTTGCCGTAAATATGACAAAAGGCCAATTAGAAAAATTCAAGCAGGCTGGATCTTTTTTTTTTTTTAATGCAATTTTGAGAAATATTCACACACCAAATAATCTATCTGTACCGGCCAGATCTTAATAAAAGTCAAGAAACATTTTATTCCTGTAGAAGTTATGCAAGATGTATAAATACATGAGGTTGTTCATGTTCATGAATAAAACATTGGTTTAACTATGTTAAATGTATAGTGTATATGTAGCCATTCAGTAAATGTGACAGCTGTTGGCATGGATGTGGCGAAATAGCTAAGCAAAATTTGGCAAGTTATAAAATCAGTAAAGTATGTTTCCATAAATATGTCATATATGTTTATACACATGTGCATAGAAAATTATTTTAGTGTATGCATAGAAAACTGTTTGTAGGACTTTATTCCAAACTCTTCATAGAATAGTGGTTATCTCTTAGGGGTGGGATGCTCTTGGATTATGATCTTTTATTTTGTGTGACCTGGAATTTCTGGAGTTTTAAAAATTAAAATGATGGGTCGTAGGTCAAATTTTTTTTCTTAACAATTTTATTCACACACCATACAATCCATCCTAAGTGTCAATCTGTGGCTCTTGGTGTAATTACTTAGTTGTAGCTGAAATTTTTAAACTTGGAAGATTTTATGTTGCGAATTACCTGAAATACTGGCTTATTGAACTCTTGTGTTTACTAATTATGAAAAACAGAATTTTTATTGAAAATAATTTTGGGATATAATGTTTCTTATAACATCATCTTAGAAATGTATAGTTTTCTTGAATAAATCTGTATCTTCAAAAAGCAAAAACTCAGTTATTGCAAAGTTTACACAGTTTAATAGGCAAAAGTTTCTGATAGAGCAAAGTCAATAAGAAGTTAAATGTACCTAGGTTGAAAAATCATCCTGTGAATAATTTTAAAATTGAAACTCTAGAGAGTCATAGACTCACCTTATAAATATGAAAAATTGTGTGCTGAATGTAGAGATTTATGAAGTTAGGTCATCAGAAATTTTTTTCAGAAACTTGTTATAGGAAGTGTCAGTAACATTTTTTTTTGCCTTTTTTAGCTGAACGAAAAAGCGAGCATTATGAGTGGGCATTTTTCATGAAACAATTGGAATTCCTTACAATAATATATATTTTAAGTAATCGGTATAATTTCAAAAAATTATAAGTTTCTGAACTTAAATATCATATATGAGTTCTTTAAAAACTTCTAGCTGTGTATGGCATTGTGATGAAGCCATGGACTAAAAACTGCTGAGCTGCATTTTAATAGGCATGAAGTCTTAAATTTGTCATAAATTTATATGTACAGATTTGAAATTTATACCTAGGGATTTCACTATCACACAACTCATAATCAGATGTCAGTGAACTAGTAATTGTTTCTACATTTCACATTATGCTATACTTTGAGATTGTACTACTATAAATCTTCTGTGACTGAGTTATTTCAGCATGTTGCTAACATTGATTTATATTAGTTCATGTTACCTTAATTTAAATGCACTATTTCAAAACCAACCACTTAATGTAGCAAGCACTTAGACTTGATTATATCCTAAGCTTCAACTTTTATCGTTTTCAATTATATAAGCTATGTAGGAAATACTGTGTTTTGCAATAGGAAAGTTTACCATATTTTTTCATCACTGAGATATTTATATTTGCTAATATTGATACATCAAGAAGTTTATAGTAATTGGGATCAGTTGATATAATTTGAAAATATTTGATGCTTTACACATGCAAAATTATTCTCATTTGTCAGCTGATAAGCATGTAAAAAGATATTCAATCTCATTATCCACTAGGGAAATGCATATCAAAACCACAATGAGATACCATGTCACAGCCACAAGGATGGCTCTTATTTAAAAAAGAAAATATCAGAAAATAACAGATGTTGGAGAAGATGTGGAGAAATTGGCACTCTAATGCATTGTTGGTCTGAATATAAAATGATGCTACCGCTGTGGAAAGCAACATGGCAGTTCCTCATAAAGTTAAATATAAACTTACCATGTAACCCAGCAATTCTCCTCCTAGGTATATACCCAAAGAAAGTGAAAACTGGGTCTCAAACAGATACTTGTGCACCAGTATTCATAACAGCATTGTTCACAATAGCTAAAAGATGGAAACAACCATCAACAAACAAAGAGTTAAACAAAATGTGGTACTTAACACACAATGATATATTATTTGGCTTAAGAAGAAATGAAGTTATGAGACATGCTTGCAGCATGGATGAACCTTGATAATATTATGCTGAGTGAAAGAAGCAAGGCACTTACATAAAATATCTGAAATAGCAGAGTCACAGAAACAGAAAATAGATTAGAGGTTACCAGGGGATGGGAGAATGGGGAGTTTTTGGTTTGTGGGTATAGTGTTTATAATTAAAAATTAATAAATAAAAAATTGTTTGTGAAGGGTTTCCGGTTAATATTTACCAAATATACTACTTGAGAATTAACAAAGAAAATGCAATAAAATATGTTTAGCTGTTGATTCTGATTTAGACTTTGACTCAGAAGCTACAGCCAGGACCTTGAAGTGTCTTGAATAACAGTTTTCATTGTAATTGTAAACACGTAGACATTGTTTTTTTGAGTCAGATATTGGCCAGTAGTGAACAAGCTCTACTCAGTCTTATGAGAAATTGCTCTTGTTTTCTTTTTAAATGAATGCCCAATCACTAGGCTGTTTTTAGAAGTAAATAACCATAGAAAATTAAATTGTAAATTATAATGAATAATAAATTGAGAAGTAAACAACCACAAGCAGTGAATAAGACAACTGTCTTCACTTGTGTTTAGCTGTTTTTATTTAAATAAATTTATGAAATTCAACTTTCTTCATAAATTATTAATGTTCCATATTCCAATGTTCTTAATTGTTTCAGGCTGCAGTTCATGGAGCTCGTTTCAAAGGGCAAGATCTAAAACTGGCGTGGAATAAACCAGTAACTAATATTTCAGCAGTTGAAACAGAAGAAGTTGAACCTGATGAAGAGGAAGTATGTTTTCTTCACCCACTTGTTTTTGCTCTTAGGTGTTCATGGTTTTTGTGTAAAATGTGATTTTTATGGCTATGATTTTAACATTAAAACTTTCATTCCTGTGCCATATTCCAGGCAGGGGATATAAGAAATGCAATCAACTTTAAATTTTCTGGATTAATGAGAAGAACTGTAGATTGCTAATCCAAAGAGAATATATGAAAATCATATATATACTCATTTTTCATTTACTCTTAGAAGATAATCATTAATTAGATTTTTGTTCACAGGAAGTCTTGTAACATTTTGAGTTTTAGGCTGTCTATTCTACTCAATTGCGTTAACATTTCAGCTTTCCATTATTTTAATTTGTATCTTTTCAGTTCACTAGAATGAATGCCTGCTATATTGTAGATACTGTGATAGGCACAAAAATGAATAAGACACGGTCCCTATCATCAAGGAGCTTATAATTTGGAAAGGGGTTGGTGGCAAACACAAACTAATTATAATAAAAGGCAGACTGATATGCTGAATACAGATTTGAACAACATGCTGTGGGAACCCAGAGGAAGGTGTGATTGTTTTTGTCCAGAAGAATCTTGAAGGAGATGTGACAGTGGAGCCAGGCCCTAAGTGAAAAGAAAGCTTTACATAACCAAGAATAAAGTTGAGAAAGGCATTTTAGGTAGGGGAATAAACTTCAGGAAAGGTGTGGAACAGTGCGTTTTTCTTGAGTAACAGCAATTAGTCTTATGGCTGAGAAGTGTGGGTATCTAGAACAATGAAGTAGGGGAGCCCTTTGAGACCACAGACTTAGAAATAAGCAACTCTATTTTGTTTAATCATGAAATAAATTGTAGAAAAAACATTAAGGAAGTTAAGAAATCAAGGTAAGGTGGGAAATTAAATGATTCCATATTTTATCTGTTAAATATTCATAAATGGCACATTTCGTTTGAAGGGCATTTAAAGGCTCTTATGCATATCCATAGTCAAATGCAAGAATAAAATGTATATTTTGAAACTCATATACATGATTTGTCATTTTATATTTTAGATTATACCTTTGTCCTTCCATGAGTTTGAAATGAATGGGGAGAAAAGCAGGAGAGCTCCTGGTATTAGGTATTTTGAAAAGTTTGAAAAAGCAGTCTTTGAGAAGTTTTTATGAAGGCAATGGGGAAAAGAAAGGAATGCTATAGAAAATGTTTATTACATTCAGTAGAAGAAAAATCGTGGTGGAATTTTATGCAGATTAGAGGTTGATTTAGTTAGATGAGGCAAGTCAGAGAGGAGTTAATGATATTTTCTTTAAAAAAAAGTATTGAGCAATATTTTGAAGAATAGAAGCTGGCATAATTTGGTGAAGAGAGGCAGGAAAAGGGCATGTACAAAGGCTTTCTTTGGTACTTAGGGACTGTTTCATGCAAGCAATAGGATAGATACACTAGGGAAACCATTGACTGCATAAAGGTTGCTTTTCTTTGTTTCTTGAATGTTGTAGCTATAAAAATACCTTTGTGTTCGACTCTGTTGAGAGAGATCAGTATTTAAAAGTATCACCTTTTTTCTTTTCTTTTCTTTTCTTTTGGGTAAATTCCTAAATACATTTTAACCTAAAGTTTCAGGAAGAGTCTTTGGTGGATGACTCATTACTTCAAGATGATGATGAAGAAGAAGAGGACAATGAATCTCGTTCTTGGAGAAGATGATTTGACTGATCATTGATCTGCATATGCTAGAACTCTACCTGTGTTTCATTAGTATTATCTAATGTACTTTTACATATTTGTAAAAACAATTTTTGGTAAAATGTGATGAAGATGGATTTCACAAATAGACAAAAGAGAAGAAAACTACCTTCTGATCCTGTATTTTGAAAGATGGATGTTTGCATTTTATTTCAGTAAACAATTGCTAAAGGCATCACACTAGAAACATATGCAATGTTTTTATTACATACTTCTACTGAAAAATACAGAATTCCTTGGGTTCTTTGTAATTTAATGAATAGGTCTGAAAACTTATGACCAATACTTGTTAAATTTAGAGGATTTTTGTTTTATTCCAAATAAGGAATGAATTTGCATTTAAAAACTTAATGAATGTTTTCAAAAGTGAATAGATAACATAGTAACTAAAGTCTTCAAGTTATGTATTCATAATATTACATAGTAGTATGCTTAGGCTTTACTATGTATTAGCCTTTTGTTGGACTTGTGTATGTATTTTACCACATGGGTTTTAATGATAATGGTGTATGACTGCTTTGCATATGAGTCCTTACGCGTTCAGATGTTAAAAATAAAGTGGAATGGTCTTTTGAAAAGAAAAGAAGAGGGAAAAGAAAAAGCAATGACCAAAAAGAAAAAGAAAAAGAAAAAGAAAAAAAAAAAAAAAAAGGCCAAGACAATGTTCCTTGATTTAAAAAAAAGAAAAAAAAAAGAAAAAAAATTAAAATAAATAGACCATTCCAGATGGTGATCTACCCTTCCCCTCAATTATCACAAAAGGAGCTATAATCACTAACTTATCCATAATAATAATGGTTACTGGTACCTTTACAATAATGTACAATCCAATGTTTCAAATTTATACTACTTCAGTTTGGTTTGATCCTATAAATTTTCAACAAATGTCTTAAAATTTAAAAGCAGGCTGATTAGTTTGGAACCAGACTTCAAGTAGAGCTAACATTTGATGAATAAGAAAACATCACATTACATTTTGGATGTATGAAAGAAAACTTGACCATTTGAAGATATATGAATAAAGAAATGTACTATAGATACTACTTTAGGAAAACACTGTTTGGTAAGTGTTCCAGTCTGATATTTTAAGTGTGCATTTCCTATACTTGTATAAAAATCTTTGACATTTGCACAAATATTGTGATTTTTAGATGAATTTCTCTGGCAAGTGAATGTTAACATTGAAAGTTGACAAGTTTCCAGGAAATAAATGAGATCTTTGTAGAATGAGGGGGTGGGAGGATACATATTTATCTTTTAAAATTCATCATTATGATTACAAGTATTTCTGCCCCTCCTGAGATTATAGCCATTATTTAAAAAGTCCCATTTTTCAAATCACTTTCTTCCCATGACTTCACAATCACAAACTAATTCCACCACCGCCATAGTTTTCCTCCTAATGGAGTAACTTATGGATGCCATTCTTTTCCTTCTTTTATCCACACTTGGGTTAAGGTTGTGTATATGTTCTTGATGGTAATACTGTTTCATAGCAATGTTGTAGCTTGCAATTGGTGTACATATTTATATTTAAAATTTCAAACTCAGACTTCAAATGTGAAAATAGTGACATTCCCCCAAAACTTCTTTTCTGTACTTAGATCTGTGATATATTTTTATATAGTCTCTTGAATGTTGACTATGTGCTATTCTGATTCATTAGGTAAGTGTGTTTTCTTTTCTTTTTAGTAGTCGTGAAAGGTGCCAAATTGGCAGAGGCTCACGTTTCTTCTCTTTACACCAAACAGGTATTACAAAGAAAGTAAATCTTTCAAAAGCCAGTTAAATCTCCTTGCTGATTTTTGGCTTTATAATTTGATGAGTACCTTTAGCCTGTTTTAAAAATTATTGTAAAATTCCCTTTTAATGTAATGGAAATAACCTACTCTGTTTATTAATATCTGTACGTAGCTAATCAATTTCCCTAGTCTAGAATTCTGTAATAACCTAGACTTACAATGTTTTAAGCCATGTTGATTTGAATCAGAAGACAAGCATGTTTCAGTTTGGTCCCAGAGTATGAGGATTAAATATTAGTAATATTCATTAGGTTCACAATTGTCTTTTTATTAACATTAATATAATTTTAATTATAAATATTAGTATTTCATTGCTATTGGATTTTTAAAATCAATGGGTGTGTTTATAAAGACTTAGTACTCTACTTGTACCTTTATGTTAAACTTTAAGATATCCCTTTAAAGTATTTTTTAATTCCCATTTTACAGATAAGGAAACTTAGGCTAATAGAGTGACTTGCCCAAAGTCACAGTTAGTAAGTGGAAGGACTGGATTCAAATGCAGACATTTTGCTTTCAGTCCCAACTTTTTTTTTTTTCCTTTACTTTGTCTCGCTATCTCCTGATTATTCACTGAGCATGAGATTGTGTTTACAGTAAATGTGATAGCTCTTACCTCAAAGATACTACTGTACAAAATCAGTAGATTTTTTTGGTCATTAGCCAGTTCATACCTTTACCCTCCCTTTTAATATGGCATTTTGTTCATATCTCTGTTACAGTACTTATGTTGTAATATAATTTATCTGGTTTATATGTTTGTCTTCCCCACTAGATTGCAAGCTCCTAAAGGAAGGGGGACCATGTCTTATTCATCTTTTTTTATCTCTAGTGCTTATCACAAAGCCTGGATCATAGGGGGCACTCATGTTTGTTGGATGAATTAATGAATGAATGCATACTTAAATCTCCAATAAAGGAGTGACAATTACCTCCCTTGTTAATTCTTATCAATTTTTCAAAAATCTCCTTGAAGGTCTTCTCAGTTATTGGACCATTTTGCTAAACAATTGATACAGTTAACTTTCTCACCAGTGGGGTCACAAGTACTGCTGGAGGTAAATACATGTAGTCTTAGTGGAATTTCCAGAACAATTAAGAAGGCATTAATGTTTTGGAGTACTAAGTATTATGGTCAGTTTCAGGGGTGAGATTAGAAATGCTTAAAGCTGTCAATCTAGTCCATCTCACTGGTTTTATATCTCCAAAGATGACCTAGTGTAAAGTACTAGACAATGGTTAAGAGATTTAGCTTTTGGTCCCAGCTCTGCAGCTAACTCTGTGGCCTTGGATGACTCTTTTAACATTTCCAGGGCTGTTTCCTTGTCTGTAAAATGAAAGGGGTTGGACTAGATGATCTTTGAGGTCCCTTTCACTCTCTGGTTCCCCTGGTGGTATTAGTGTTTGATCTAAAATAATTTAATATATCTGAACTTTCTCCCTATCTGTTGTTGCTATTGTTATTTCTATCATCTTGTCAGTGGTAACAACTTAGATTTGGTTATAATTCATATAATGTCTCTTGGTACAGTTTTGTATATGGTGTTCCCAAATGCTTGCATTCACTGGCACAAATTCTATTCAACCTGTAAAATACAGGTTAACTTCTTTATTCACTAGCATTTACTCTCCCTAATGATAACTTTTCCTTTTGCTTCTAAACTCAAAGTCTAAAAATAAAAGTATTTGCCGATAATGCAGATAGTTCTACCAGTACAGATTTCAAGCCCTCCTTTTCATCTCAGTTTACTTTACTCTTTCCTTTTATATCCTGCTACCTAAATCCTGAACAAGTATTTAATTCTACAGCTTTCCTAACAAGTTCTGTGCCTTAATAGAGATCTGAGCTGTGTAAGATGAGTTGTAGGTGGGAAAAGGATTGAGGACAATGTAGGTAGCTAGTTGCAGGGGAAAAAAAAAAATGAGGGAAATTATATTTTACTGATCAAAAGATTGATTAGGATTACCTCAAGGGATGGTTGAGTTGTCATTTTACATTTTCACTCAGTATTTTATGTCTCAACTTAAAGAGTGTTGTTTTAAATGTACTGGATAATTGTAACATTTTAAAAATTAAGTATTTAACTGATGCCCAGAGCATTTAATGAAAACATGTTGTAGGATGGGAGAGTATTCCATAGCTTTTGTTTTATTGTAATATGATCAAATGTAACAACCAATAGTTTACTATAGAACAAGACTTCACTGTTTTAGCTGATTACCTGTAGAAAGTATGACTGAGCTTATTTGAAGGGAATATCTTGTTGTTAGAACTGTTGTGGGGACTGTATTTCCAATCTTACTTGGAACAGTAATTAGTGGCTTATATAAAGGTTACAAAAAGAAAGTAGACAGTTGCTTGTTTGGTGTGTTGAAATATTGATGACCACTTAGAGTATTATATAAACTTTATCAATCAATATTTTCTTTCATTTTCCCCCTTACATATCATGTAGACTAATTTTCAAAAATTAGTTGTAGTCCTTTTAGAATTTATATAAATATTTTTAAGTTTTTTTTCTTCCCTTATGAAAGTCTTTTAGCCTTTTGAAACAAATACATCCTGCATGAAATGCTGTTTAAGTTGTTCTGCTGGTGTCTCTTTCAAGTCTTTTCTTGTTCTTCTAAAACCCTATAAATTAAAGATAGAAATTTAATCTAGAATTAAATCACCAGTGTACAGTATTTGTAAGGCAAAGTTTTTCTTTCTCCCATATCTCAGGAACTACCTTGTTCTTGTTAATTTCTTGAACTGGCTAGTTAGTTACTCGAAGGTATGTTTTCAGCCCTTACAGGCCTATAGGGAAGAGGATAGTGTTTTTTCTTTCTGCTTATTATATATCTGTAATATGACAGCAGATAATCTTCCAAATAGCTACCTAAAAGTCATGTGAAAGAAAGAAATCTTGGTGGACTTTTAACTTGACTGCTGTTCTTTATAATTCCTAATGAAAATATCATACTTGTTTGGTAGAAAAGGTTCCTAATTTGGTAAATAACTTTCTTGCAGTTTATCAGTATTCTGTGCTCATTATTTAGTGTAACTGAAAGCATTTTTAAAATTTTACTTCTTTTATATCAACTTATACTTGCTCCTTCCTAACTCCTTTCCACCCTGCATCTCCGTTTATTTTATCCATCCACTCATCTTCTCATCATCCGAGTTAGTCTTCCTCGGTACAGCTGGCACTGTCTCATTTTATTGTGCTCTCTTTTATTTTAACTTTTGTTGTTGTTGTTGACCTTTGTCCTCAGTAAAGAATTTTGACCTATAGTGTGATTAAATAATGGAATGATTATCATATGGAATTCGGGGAAGTTAGAGATACCTTGCAATTACTTTGAAATCTTTGGGAAACTTAAAATTGTTCTTGCTTTCATTTTATTTACAATATCTTGGAATTTGTTCATGATTTCTTAAAATTTCTTTGCCTACTCATACCTCTGTGAAAGTCAGCTATCTGGTCAGTTATTCGATTTCCTAACCAAAATTTTAGATCATAGCCCTGTTGTAGTGCTGTCATCTTTGCAGCTTAATGTTTGAGGGAGCATGATGCAGAGGGGTTTTGTTAAAATCATTTTAACCCAAAGCTGATTCCATTTTTTAATTTGTCTGCAACTTTGGTTTTGATTCTTTCCTCAGATAGATTTTTTTTAATGTTTAGAAAAGCTGGGGATCAATTTATGGTATGATTCAGTTTTTATTTTTATTTCCTATTTTCAAAAATTTTTAATAGTCTTCTCTTTTTCCAGCAGAGAGAGATCATCATTGCCTGAATTTAGCTTTGTGACTACAACAGCAAGACCATGTTTCTGTCTGGAGACGACTGTTACAATATCAGCTTACCAATAAATATGTTTTCCCTTTTTCAATTTGAATAGATGTTTACATGTACTGTAATTAGCATTTTATCTTTGCAATTCTCAAGGGTACATCTAAGTCCAGAGTGTAACTGAGTATTTGCTTTGTCTGACATTATTCTTAAATGTTTTCCCACCTTACTTATTAACCGTTTGTTTTTTAGACATTTTAGGAAGGAACAAGTCCTCTTGGTTTCCTAATATGAGTTAGGTTCAATCTCAGCCAAATTGAGAATTGTGTCTAGGGAATCTATAAAACCATGATGCTGTGTTCATTACTTTGAAAAATTTAGAATTAAGAAAATGATTAAAAAGTTAAGCATGGGTTTCATTTTAATTTTTCTGGGCTTTAGGATTTATTACTGGGGTTAGGATAGCCACTTATAATAATTTTGAACAGATGAAAACATACTTTTTACATACTGTAATAGCTTGCTTTTTCTTCTTCATATACAAACTGAAGTCATTGCCAAGGCCACCAATCTGAATACTTAAAAAAAAAATTCTTAGTTCTTCAAAACCAACAAGGAGATTGCTTTTCTTGCATTACAAGTAATAACTGATGATCTGTGGCTTATAAATACTGAAAAATCTCTATTAAATGTCTGATTTACACAGTTTTTCCATGTTTTCCTTCACTTGCAATCAAGACAGTCTTAAAAGCAAAGGGAAATAGTGTTGTATGTCTAATATTGTTAAAGACTTGATAGTTTTCCTGGTTTTTGAAAAAAGTGTATGTACAGATTACTTATGGTTTAGAAATTTATAAGGACTTTAGATTAAATCTCATCCTAAATATTGACCCAAAATATCCTTTTTATAATGGGCATCATAAAAAAGTTTTCACAAAATTCATTTCTGAGTATTCCTTCATAGATTTTCATGAGGCATTTGAGAAGTTGGAACTTAGGCTTGGTAACACCCTTTGATTATACAAGTCCAAATTATACTTGATTCTACTCATCCTTGTTTTTTTAGTTCCATCTAGTGATGCTCATTTTTTTGCTATTTTATGCAAAGTTGACTGTTCTGCAAATACTTCTTTTCTTGAGAATGCACTGCATTTGTCTTCATGAAAAAAAAGAATATAGTAAACACTTCAGTCATAATGTAAATTATCTGTGTTAATCCACACTAATTGGACACTTCTTGGATAATGTTAGGTTTGGTTTAAAGGACAAGTATGCATTTTGGAAGATCTTTTAATGTAATTATGACCTAATAGCCTTGCATTTTTTTTTCATTATTGGGGGGAGGTGGGGGGTGGTTCAGATTTCCAAACTTTGAAAAAGTGGTGGATCATCCATAACTGCTTTGCCAGATTAGTTTGGTACTTTTTCTTTTCAAGGAAAGATTCTCTGCCTCTATAACCCAAAAACACATTGTCTGAAGAGATGATGCTGTTAACAGTTTTGGTTGGAATGGATGTGGACCACATACCAGCATTCTCAACTTTATTTCGTCTTTGTTAATATTATTATTTGCTTTGCAATTAAAAACAAAATAAAGCAAAGCAAAATTGAACATGTCATCAGGAATCAGAAGTCAAGATGATTTGATTCTCATTAAGATCATTGTGCTTTTTGAAAATTGCTGTGAGATCTAGTAAGTCAATTACATACTTAAATTCCCACATGTTGATAAATTAAATATAAGGATATTCATTAATTTCCTTGAACAGGATTCCCATGGAGCTATGTAGATAACTGTACAGGATCATTTTTGTGTAATTGAATGAAAGCAGTTTACCTCTGCATGATTGCATTATGGAAACCTTTTATATATCTTTATATTTTTCAGTATACTTAGATTTTACACTATTAACTGCTCTAGTCATGCTATATTTGTTTTTTTAATAGAGTTTATAAGTATATATGCTCAAAATACAAATCAACTGAATATTTTTGGTCTTGTTTACAAGATGAATAACACTTTAAAGTGACGCAGCCCCTCAAGTGTCTTAGTAACAAGTCATTGGTGCTACAAAACCTTCCAGTGTCATTTTTGAACCTGTTGTCTAGACTTGACTAAAAGACTTTAATCTGTGATCGCTTGTGACTTATTCTAATCTAGCAACATAATTATAAAAGTGGTCTGTGGTTAGGTAAAGAACCCAGTCCACTAGAAACACCTCATAATTTAAAGATAGAATAATGCAGAATGACTGCATTGCTTATTTGTGCCCAGTGTATCCCCCGCCTTCAGGCCCCCAAATATAGTTTATTCAGTTTATCATTAGATCTTTTGATAATAGGGTGTTAATTTGACTATATTCAAAAAATAGTTCAGCATGGCTCAGTTTTCCCACATTTGAAATGGAAATTTTTTTCTTGTCCTAAAATAGAATGTAATCCTGCTCTGCTTTAAATTTTCATCTGCGTTTCATTCAAAGGAGGCCCAGTGATTCTTAAAATATTTACAAAACATTTGATGAGTTATAAAGAAATATATTATTTACACTGTATAAGTTTTGCATTGATGTATAGATTTTTGCATTGATGTATATAGATTGTTGGTTTTGTCCCCAGACTTCATTCCAGCACCCTAGTGAATGTTCTTAAGATACAATTTTTAAGTATCAGCAAAGCATTCATAGATGTTTACTTTTATTCACAGAGTCCTGAACCTGTTTTAGGTGTGATATTACACAGAACATATTTTCTGGCACAAGATTTCCTTTAATAAATGGTTTATTTTAACACAATTTCTGTGGATTGTTGAGTCTGAAAACACCAAAGGAGTCTTTTCTTGCCTGGAGACTGGATTGTTCCAGTTCTAAATACCTGTGCCCATAAGAATCCCATTTCATGAATGTGTGTTGGCATGGGGGGAAAAATTCCCTGCTCTTTGAGTGGAGCGAAAGTAATTGGTTAAGCTGTAGCAGCTTTTTTGTTTATTTTTAAAAGTGATAAAACTTGAACTGAAAAAGGTAAAACTTGAAATAGAAAACTACTCTTGTATGCTTAGAATGTTTATAGTATTAAATGTTTATGTGGGGTTATCAGCATTTTTATTTATAGTTGAATTATGTTTTGTTTGTTAAATAACCATAATGTTTATTATTTTTATATGTTGAAAAATTTTAAAATAAAATAGTCTTACTAAAAACAGTTGTTAACTTTTTAAAATTTTTCTGCATCTTACATCAATTATACATCAATTATATTAACATGGGATAGAAAGGAAAACCTGTAGCCCTGAGGCATTACAGAATTCTGAAAATGTCTATACAAGGAAGTGGCTTCCCATTGCTTAGTCCTCTCTTGTTAACCTCCATCCTCACTTGACCTAAGTTGTTCTGAATCAACTAAGATACCAATGTGTTAAGTTATTGGTCTGTAATAACTCCTTTCTTTACACATGCACAAATTCTTAATACCCTTCCCCCTAATTCTTTTCTCTTTACTGTTGTAAATTTTCTCTTGATTCTATATGAGGGCCAAAATGTTCTCCTTGTGATGAGTTGTAAGAAAACAAAAGTATACTGTGATGTCAAGGAAGGAACACCATAGATTCTGAAGTGAAGTTAGAAAAAAAGCCAGCCTCCAAAGCTATTGACAGTTCTCAAAACTCCCTCCATAATTGCACAGTTTTCATCTGAACATTTATCTAATTTGGCTTGCTTTTCCAGCATATGCATTTTGTATTTTATTGAATGACTAGTATGGCAATATTTCTTTTTTGTTTTTCATTGCAGATACACCTTGTATCATCTATAACATGGGTTAAAAAAACATGATGGTTACCTGTTCTACATTTATGAAATTGCTCTCAAGGGAAAATACATTGTCAACTCTAAGTGCATAAGTCTTGATGAAAATCTACTGAAGGGCTACTGAAAGGTTCTGGTTGTGAAACACTATTAGACCCCCTAGCTTGAGATAGTGGAGAACATTGGTTAATAAACACTGACATACCTGATAGACCTAAAAAAAAAAACGTTTGCAGATTGAGCATGCTAATGTCAGCCTTCACTTAAACTGAGCAGCATTTATGCACAAAGTGAATAAATTTGTTCTTAAAAAGATTTTTGTCAAAACATCTTTGTAAAAAAATCACGTTATCTGTTACTGTAGAGAAGCTGGAAAACTTTAAAAGGGGTAAGATGATAGCCCAACATATCACTAGACATTTTTTAAAAATGGGATTATATACTTACACTATTTTGTAGTCTTCTCACGTATGATACGTTTATATCTATGCCATTAAAAAAATTGTGTGATAGTGTATACAACACAAAATTTCACATTATAACTATTTCTAGTATACAACTGAACAATAATCAGTTACATTCACAGTATTGTGCCAACATCGCCACCACCCTTTACAAAAATTTTTTCATTATTCCAAACAAACTGCCCACTAAGCAAGTGCTTTAGTTTCCTAGGTTCCTCAAGCAAATACTATGAATTGGGTTGGCTTAAATAATGGGAACTTACTCACCTTTTGAGGCTAAAAGTCCAAATCAAGACGTCATTAAGGAGATGCTTTCTTCCCAAAGGTGCATTCTGGGACTGGGGGCCAGCGATCCTTGGCTCCTCTGTCATACAGCAATGTACTTGGCTGTGTCTCCTATTCAGCTTCTTTCCATGACTTTCTCTCTCTCTGAATTTCATTCTACTTATAATATTCATCAAAGGTTCTACTTACAAGTTCACATCCACAGGAATGAATTAAAATAATGTTTTTGGGGGGTACATACAGCTTCAAACCACCACAAGCAGTAATTCCTCATTTCCAACCCCAACCCCCCCCCCCCCCCCAGCTCACAGCTTCTGGTAACCTGTAATCTACTTTTCTGTCTCTGAATTAGCTTAATCCTAGTTGTTTCGTATCGGTATCCCACTTATTTCACTTCACTTGTCTTTGAAGTTTGTCCATGTTGCAGCATGTATCAGAACTTCATTCCTTTTTTTTTTTTTATAGCTAATTAATATTCCATTGTATGATTTGGTGTGTGTTTTTATTCATTCACCTGTTGGGCACTTGGGTTTTTCCATCTTTTGACTATTGCAAGTGATGCTGCTATGTACATTGGTGTACAAATCTCTGCTGGAGTTTCTGCTTTCAATTCAGGTGCATGTCTAGGATTGGAATTGCTGACTCATATAGTAATTTTGTGTTTAGCTTTCTGAAGAACTGCTGAACAACTACAACAATTTTACATTTCCACCAACAATGTACAAGCATTTTTATTTCTCTATCATCAATAGTGCTTATTTTCCTCTTTTTTTTAAATAATGGTAATCCTAGTGGGCATAGTGTCTCACTGTGGTTGGAATTTGCATTTCCCGAGTAGCTAATGATGTTGAACATCTTTTCATGTGCTTTTTGGTTGTGTTTGTATCTTGGCGAAATGTCCACACAAGTTCTTCACCTATTTTAAAAAGTAGGTTGTCTTTTTGTGTTTAGTTGTAGGAGTTACTCATATATTCTCCATATTAAATCCTCAAATATCTGATTTCCAAATATTTTCTCCCGTTGTATGGGTTGTCTCTTCACTTTCTAGATAGTGTGAAGCATAAAGATTTTTAATTTTGATGAAGTCTAATTTATCCATTTTCCTTTTGTTGCTTATGCTTTTTGTGTGAAATCTAAGGCTCAGTTACCTAATACAAGGTCATAAAGATTTTTCCTTATATTTTCTTCTAATAATTTTATGGTTTTAGCTCATTGTTGATTTATTTTTAGTTAATTGTTTTAAAAGATGTGCAGTAGAGGTCCAATTTCATTCTTTTGCATGTGGATGTCCAGAATTCCCAGCCATTTATTGAAGAGAATGTTCTTCCCCACTGAGAGGACTTGACCCTTTGTCAAAAAGCACTTGCCCAGAGATGTATGGATTTATTTCTGAACTCTCAGCTCTGTTTCATTGGTCTATTTTTCATTATGCCAGTACCACATTGTTTTGATTACTGTAGCGTTGCAGTAAATTTTGAAATTGAGAAGTGTGAGTCTTCCAAACTTGTTCTTTTCCAGGATAGTTTTGGCTATCTGGGGCTTCCTTCCCATTCCACATGAATCTGATGATCGGCTTATCCATTTTTGCAAAAAAAGGCTGCCGGTATTTTGGTTGAGACTGCATCAGATCAGTAAATTACTTTGAGTAGTATTGACATCTACACAATACTAAGTCTTCCAATCCATGAGCACAGGATATCTTTCCATTTACTTAGGTCTTTAAGTTCTTTCAGCAATATTGTGTAGTTTTCAGTGTATTAGTCTTTTACATCCTGGTTCAAATTTATTCCTAGATATTTTATTCTCTTAAATGCTTATGTAAATAGAATTTTTCTTCTTGATTTACTTTTTGTTCATTGCTAGTGTGTAGAAAAGCACCACTGGTTTTTGGTGTTGATCTTATACCCTGCCACCTTGCTGAATTTGTTTATTAGGTCTTGCAGGTTTTTTCTGATTTGGATGTCTTTTATTTCCTTTTATTACCAAATTGCTCTGTCTAGAATTTCCACTAGAATTTTGAATAGCAGTGGTAAAAGTGGGAACTCCCATCTTGTTCCTGATATTCGGAAAGCTTTCAGTTTTTCACCATTGAGTATGATTTTAACTGTGGGTTTATCATGTTGAGGTATTCTTCTGGGTGTTTTAATCAAGAAAGGGCACTGGATTTTGTCAAATGCCTTTTATGCAACAATTGGGATGATCTTGTGTTTTTTTTTTTCCTTCATTCTGTTATTGTGGTATATTACATGATTGATTTTCTTAGGTTGAACTATCCTTGTATTCCTGGGATAAATCCCACTTTATCACTCTGTATAATCCTTTTAATGCACTGTTGCATTCAGTTTGTTAGTATTTTGTTAACGATTTCTGCATGTGTATTCATAAAGGATATTTGGTCTGTAATTTTCTTTTCTCATGATATCTTTTTCTGGCTTTGGTATTAGGATAATGCTGGCTTCATAGAATGAATTAAGAAGTGCTTCCTCTTTAATGTCTTGGAAGAGTTTGAGCAGGATTGCTGTTAATTCTTTGAATGTTTGGTAAAATTCATGAGTGAAGTAATCTGGTCCTGAACTTTTCTTTGCTGGGAGGTTTTTGAATACTCATAGTATTCATAGTATCCTCTTACAATCTTTTTTATTTCTGTGGGGTTGGTAGTAATGTCCCCACTTTCATTTTTGGTTTCAGTTATTTGCATCTTCTCGCTTGTCAGTCTAGCTAATTTGTCAATTTTGTTGATCTTTTCAAAGAACAAACTTTTGCTTTTATTGTTTCTCTCTGTTGTTTTTCTTTTCTCTATTCCATTTATCTCCACTCTAATCTTCATGATTTTCTTCATTCTGCTCACTTTGAGTTTAGTTTGCAATTCTTTTTCTAGTTCCTCCAGGTGTGAGGTTAGGTTACTGGTTTGAGATCTTTCTTCTTTTTTAATGTTAGCATTTAGAGCTGTAAATTTGTTCTGAAGTTTAAATTTCCTATAGGTTTTGATACCTTGTGTTTTCATTTTCTTTTCTTGCAGGCATTTTCTTACTTCCTTTGTGATTTTTTTCTTTGACTCATTGGTTAAGAGTGTATTTCAACATCTTTGTGAATTTCTCGTCTCTCTCTGTTATTAATTTCTGGCTTTTTTCCACTGATAAGAGACCACAGAAAGATTTTAATCTTTTTGAAATTATTGAGGCTTGTTTTGTGACAAGTTAACATATGGTCTTTCCTGGAGAATGATACATGTACACTTGAGAAGGGTGTGTGTGTATGTGTGTATGTGTGTGTATATATATACACACACATATATACTGCTATTCTTGGGTACAGTGTTATACATGTCTGGTTGGTTTGCAATATTGTTTGTGCCTTCTGTTTCCTTATTCATCTTCTGTCCAGATGTTCTATTCATCATTGAAAATGGTGCATTGAATTCTCCTACTATTAATTTCTCCTTTTTGTTTCTCTGTTTGCTTCTTTTATTTTTGGACTCTTGTTAGATGTTTTTAGTTGTTAGTATCTTGTTGAATAGACTCATGAATGTATAGTGTTATTCTTTGTCCCTTGTAACAGTTTTTGACTTAGAAGTCTATTGTATCTGATATTTTGTTACTATTTGTATGGAATATTTTTTCCCATCCTTTCACTTTCAACCTACTTATGTCTTTGAATTTAAAGTAAGTCTCTTGTCAACAGCATGTAGTTGCATCATTGGTTTTTCTTTGTTTTTTTATTTTTAGCTATTCTACATATTTCTGCCTTTTGACTGGAGAATCTAACCCATTTACATTTAAAGAAATTACTCATATTTCAGGGTTTATGCCTGCCATCCTAGTATCTGGTTTTCCTAGTCTTATACCTTTTTTTGCCCCCTCATTTCTTCCATCACTGCCTGCTTTTGCATTTAGTTGATCTTTTGTAGTGAATCATTTAAAATACCTTCTCATTTCCTTTTGTATATATTTTTTAGATATCTTCTTTGTGGTTATGATGGGGCTTAAATTTAACATCCTAAATCTATAACAGTCTGGTCTGATTTTATGCCAAATTGACTTGAATAAACACACAAACTATATTACTGTATTCTTCTGCACCTCCCTGTTACGTTCTTTACACAAATTATATTTTTATGCTTCATATGCCCAACATCAAAGTTTTATAATTACTTTTTATGCATTTGTGTGTTAGGTCTTGAAAGAAGTAAAAAGAGGAGTCACAATCCAAAAATATAATAATTCTGGCATTTATATTTACCTATGTACCTTTATCAGTGATCTTTAATTTTTCAAATGGCTTTGACCTGTTGTCTAATGTCCTTTTCCGTCATCTTGAAGAACTCTCTTTAGCATTTCGTGTAGGACTGGTCTAGTAGTGATGTACTCTCACACTTTGTTTATCTGGGATTATTTCCAATTGTTTTTTAATCTTTTCATTTTTGAAGGACAGCTTTTGCCAGATATAGAACTCTTGGTTGACAGTTTTTTTCTTTCACCACTTTAAATCATCCTGCTGCATTCTTGCCTCCATAGTTTCTGAAGATAAATTGGCGTTTATCTTATTGAGGCTTGCTTATACATAATGAGTTGCTTCTCTCTTTGCTTTTAGCATTTTCTCTTTGTCTTTGGCATTTGGCAGTTTGAATATAATGTATCTCAGTGTGGATCTCTTTGAGTTTGTCCTATTTGGGGTTCTTTGAGCTTCTTGGGTGTGTATATTAACATCTTTCTTTAAATTTGGAAAATTTTCATCCTTTATTTCTTCAAATATTCTTTCTGCTCCTCTTTTTCTTCTCTGGGACTCCCATAGTGCGTATATTTTTGTTTCTCAGGTCTCTTAGGCTCTGTTTACCTTTCTTCTTTCTTTTTTCTTTCTGTTCCTCAGACTGGCAATTTCAATTGTTCTATTTTTAAGTTTGCTGATTTTTCTGCCAGCTTCAATCTACTTTTGAGCCCCTCTAGGAAATTTTAAAGTTCAGTTACTGTATTTTTTCACCTCCAGTATTTCTCTTGGTTTCTTTTTAAAATTTTTATCTTTGCATTGAAATTCTCATTTTGTTCATATATAATTTCCCTGATTTTCTTTAGCTTTTTTTTTTTTTTCATATTTTCCTTTACTTGTTGAGCATATTTAAGATAGTTTTTAAAAAATCTTTTTGTGGTATGTCCAACATTTGAAATTCTTCATTGAATGTTTCTATTGTTTTATTTTGTTCCTTTGAATGGGCCATATTTTACTATTTCTTTGTATACCTTGTGGTTTTTTGTTGTTTTCTGGGTTTCTTCTCTAGAGTTTGATTCCCAACTCCATTCTTTTTTTGAGGCCTGTGCTAATCTGTTTCTCGAAGTCTGCCCTTTACACTTGTATTCAGCTAGTGTATAACAGAGATTTCCTTGAATGCCAGTAGGTAACAACAACAAAAATACCTGAAGAAAAATGCCTTTCCCAGTCATTGCAGGTTGGCTCTGTGCTTGTGTCATCCTTCCACACTTAGCCCTCCATACAGTGGACCTAGAAACTAGCCCAAGATGAAAGCATAGGATCTTTTCAAGTCTTCTTGAGCATGTGTGTTGTCTTGCACATGGGCTTGTGGCCTTAAGATTTCACCAATTTGCACAGATACTACCCCAGTTTCCCCCAGGAAATTTGTCATCTTTCCCACCTTTCCTGGGTGCCATTTTTTGTCTAAGCCTGCTTTGGTCCTTTGCCCCAAGCAGCTGTGGTTTGGTTGTTTTCTTATGTTGTTAGCAGCTGCTTGTAGTGTTCAGAGCATGTTCTGGCACCAGCAAACCAGAGATGACCATCCTGGATCAGTCCTCAGGCTGACACCTGAGTGATTAGTACAGATATACATGTTCTTCAATATGCACATAAGGGTTACTTTGCTCATTCCAGAACCTGAGACTAGGGACCCATACTAGTGGGTCCCTAGAGTGTGGGCTGGTTCCACACTGAGGATGGAGAGGGTGGGGGGTGGGCCAGCAAAAAGTTCTCTTTTTCTTGATTCAGTACTTACCCAGTTACTGCAACCCTTTAACTTTTTTCAGAGCTCTAAGAAAGTTTGTTCTGCCAATTTCTGCTGGTTTTTCAGTGTTGCTGTAGGGGCATAGAATTCCAGAGCCCCTTGCTCTGCCATCTTGCTGACTTCCTATCTATATCATTTTGAGAGCCCTTCTGTTTTGCATAGATGAATCATAATATAGTTCATCCTCATCTGGGACACTTTCCATTTTTTTTCCTTACTATAAACAATGCTGCCTCCAGTATCCTTGACTATGTTTCTATATTTGATTAAATCTTGATATATTCTCAGAACTGCTCAAAATATCCACATTTTGAAAGCTTGTGATAAATTTTGAATTTGTTTTTTTACAAAGCAGAAAATATGCCTAGAGACCTGTGGTAAATCTAAGGATTTGGGTACCTCCGTAATTTAGCTTTGGAGAACGGCATAAGTTCAGTTCTCTTTGCACATGTGTTACACATTTATTGAATTTGCTCCATATTCATATTATAACAGCAACCAAATTATACCTGATGTAATGGTTAAGTTCTGATTCAATTATGACACTATTCTTGAAGATTTTCCACAGTATGTAGTAGTCAGAATTTTATATACCATAGCAAGTTTTTTTTTCTTGGGACTAATACTTTTTGTAACTTCATTATGGCATTTTATAAATTGTTAAGAATGTTTATAATCTCATAAGTAATCTATTGAAAGATAGGGTAGATAATGTTTACCTATATAAAACAAGTGTCAGAATAAGCACTGGAATTTCCATTTCTAATGCCATGTCCATGATAGGAATACACAAAGAGACAACAGATAGAAATTCATATATAAAAAAATGAACTCATGTTTTTTATCTCAACTCTAGAAACTGATTTTCCAGAAAAAAATATAATTTGTGTTTTCCCTATGAAGTTCATGAGCATTTGTTTTTGAAACATATAAAGCATGGAAGTTATTATGAAAGAAGTAAATTAGATTTAAATGAGAAGACAGTCAGTTTCATCTGTTTTTCTTCTGTCATTTTATAAACAGAAAAGGCTAATCTTAAAAACATAATCCATTTTATTGGAAAAAAGAATAAGAATCCTTGCAAACCATGAGCTTTTTAAAAGAATACTTTTAAAAAATTAGGTTTACGGAAAAAATAATGCAGAAAATAATGGTTCCCATATAACCCCCCTTCCCCCCATTATTAACACTTTAAATTAGTGTGGCACTGTTGCTACAACGGATGAAAGAATACTACTATAATTGTACTATTAATTATGGTCCATAGTTTGTTTCTCACATTGTTCCAGCTGTCTGCAAGCCACTTCTCTGCCCTCAGGACAAATTAGGAGGGTGAGCCTGAGACAAGTTCTCTGGTTAGTCTCTCAGACTTCCACCTGATAGATTGACATTGACATACATGCACCCCACTGTGTGCACAGGGGCCACTCTTCTCCCTCTGAACAGGGCCAGGAACCACAATGGGAGTACAAGCTGGTTGCATCTCATGCTGTGGAGTGGAGTAGGGGGCAGAAAGGGTGTAAGAACTTCTTTTATGGCTTTTAAGGTGGGTTTTCTTGATTCAGCACTTGCCCAGTTAATGCAGCCCTTTAACTGTTTTCTGTAGTTTTGAGGAAGGTTACTGTCCTGATTCCTTTGTTGCCTTTGCCCAAGGGACGTTGGAACAATGGTCACCTTCAGAGCTGACCCCCAGCAATCTGAAGTAGCTGATCAAAAGTAGTGAGTGATCAGACCACACAACCCTGGAGTAAGGAAGACTAGGTCTTTATGTCTCACACTGGCACCAGCAAGCTATACCAGGAGCCTGAGTACCAGTCCCCATTGCTACTCACCTGGAGGCTGGGGAAAAGGGGATGGTAACCACTGTGGGGGGTGGGGCAGGCTGAAACTCACTGGTATTTCTTGCAATTTACTAGCCTCTTTCTCCTGCTCCTCCCTGAATGCTACAGAGTGTTCCACTAGACTCAAGTTTCAAGATAGTTGACTCAGATGGTTCCTACCAGTTCAATAGTTGTTTTGGTGGAGGGACTGATCCATGGAGCTTCCTACCCACCATCTTCCCATAGTCCTATCCTCCTACTGTTTTTAAACTATGTTTTCTTAATTAGGTACTAACCCAGTTACTGCAACCCTTTAACTGTGGTCTGGAATATTGAGGAAGATGGCTCTGCCAGGGTTTGCCAGTTGTGCAAAGATTCTGTGGGGGAACAGCACCGTGGAATGTCTTATGCAACCATGTTGGTCAATTGGAATGCCCATGAGCATTTATTTTCCCAAATAGCCACATAATGGCCATGTTTTTATACACATAATAATGGGAACATGTTGGACATGTAATGACAGTAATTCAAACATTTGAGGTTTTATGGTGTTATGACAGTTTTCTTAAGTTGTCAAGCTTTGATTTACCTTTTTTAAGTCTATAGTATGTATTATTAAAGTATCATGCAATAATACAGTTTTTATTAATCCAGTGTCATGAGAATTATGGTTCTAATGATCTGAAGTACAGTATACATTGCATTTGTTTTGAGAATTTTGAATGTGTGACATGGGATTAATGAAGAGACCAATTTCATATTTCTAATTCCAAGGGGAACAGAATATAGATCAGAAAAAAAGTAGTTTTTAAAGTCTTTGGCATTCTTGAAATATTTTTAGTGTTAAAATGTTTTTATTTTTCCCATAGTTCACATTTAAGTAAAAATTTTCTGGGTATCTTGGAATACAGGTGAATATCTATAATATCAAGAACACCGCCAAACCTGTTTAAAAGAATAAAGTAAAATCTATGATTACAGACTTATGGACATCCTGACTTTTTAAAAATTAGAATAAATATTAGGAAGGAATACTTAAATATTATACCTGACTTTGCAATTTTGGATTTAGGGTTGGACAACTATCAAATTTGTAAATTTCTATTAAATTAAGTGCAGTATTTATTGTTTAGTGTTTTTTTTTTAATAAAAAGTAGCCTAGTAGACAATGTGCCAGTTTTACTTTTTATTTTTTTCTCCTTTAGACTTAGAAATTAAAAATCATAGAAAGGAGGGTCTCTGGCACTTAGCAGTTGTTACATCTGAATGAGGTAAAATTTCAATAAAAACCAAAAAGGTAACTCTTGACAAAAATGTTCTTTTATTACTGATAGTTAATTATGATAGTCCTCACATATTTTATATTTGTAAAACTAAAATGGATGAGAATTACATATAGTAAAAATGTAATGGAATCCTAACCAACAATCGTATTCATCAAATGGGAACAGATAGAGTGATTGACTAATTGCTAGGGTGTTGTGTTTTGTTTTGTCAAGATTTCTAGTGAAGAAGAGAATAGAACCCCTAAGTTAGGAGTCCTCACAAAAGAATAGAGCCATCTCAGGTGCCAAGAATGGAAAGAGGTGGAAGGCTTACAGATATAAACATGTACTTGTGAAAGTTCTGTTTAAATTGAAAGCTTTCTGAAAGCAAGTTGTATGTTTATTTTGCCACTGATAGGCTTTATTAAGCATCAAGAGACATGAAAACTTCATTAAAACGAATGCATCTGCAAAGGAGAAGCTAAACTTGCATATAATTGTGCATAAGAGTCTCCCCCTGAGTACCTCTTTGTTGCTCAGATGTGGCCCTCTCTCTCTCTAACTGAGCCACCTTGGCAGGTGTACTCACTGCCCTCCCCCTACATGAGACCCATCTCCCAGGGGTGCAAATCTCCCTGGCAACGCAGGATATGACTCCCGGGGATGAATCTGGACCTGGCATCTTGGGATTGAGAATATCTTCTTGACCAAAAGGGGGATGCAAAATGAGACGAAATACTTTCAGTGGCTGAAAGATTTCAAGTGGAATTGACAGGTCACTCTGGTGGACATTCTTATGCACTATATAGATAACACCTCTTAGGTTTTAATGTATTGGAATAGCTAGAAGTAAATACCTGAAACTACCAAACTCCAACCCAGTAGTCTGGACTCCTGAAGATGATTGTATAATAATGTATATTACAAGGGGTGACAGTGTAATTGTGAAGGCCTTGTGGATCACATTCCCTTTGTCTAGTGTGTGGATGGATGGGTAGAAAAGTGGGGACAAAAACTAAATGACAAATAGGGTGGGATGGGGGGGATGGTTTGGGTGTTCTTTTTTTACTTTTAGTTTTTATTCTTATTCTGATTCTTTCTGATGTAAGGAAAATGTTCAGAAATAGATTGTGGTGATGAATGCATAATTATATGATCGTACGGTGAACAGTTGATTATATACCATGGATGATTGTATGGTAGGTGAATATATTTTAATAAAACTGAATTAAAAAACAAAAACAAAAACAAAAAATGAATGCATCTGAGAGCACATGCATCCTTCTTGTGTTCCTCATGGGGAAGCACTCAAGGTGATGATCAGCAACCCAAGCAGGGTCCAAGATGCCCCATTTATCTTTCCTGATATGAGAGCACCTCAGCACAATTTATATTGTCATGTAAGGCTATAAGAAACATCACTTAGCCCTTATGTCCAGGTTTGATGTCCCAACTTTTTTGCTATACTATACTTATGTAACCTACCTGTAACTGCTCTTGTCCAAGTTGGGTGGGCCTGGGAATTTTCCAGTTGTGTCCACATAGGGCTTTCCCCTGTGCAGTTCTAGCTATGGCCTCCCACAGCACCCCTCCAGATGTTGTGGCCCTAACAAAGAGGGATCCTACCTAGGCTTTAACCAAAGCAGCTACTCCTGTATTAGGATTCAACATCGGGTTTCATTTGAATGAAAAGATCCATGGTTTTAAAAACATTGAAACTAATGTTCTATACAACATTTGTATCCCCAAATTTTGTATTAGTGTATATTGAACTCTGTTCTCTATACAACCCTCCTCAGTCTTTCATTTTACCGTTTTCATTAGTCAAAAATAAAAGATGTGGGAGACCTCGAGTTTCTGGGTGGACATGCAAAGAGCTTGGAAGTCATCACTCTTGTTCTCACAAAAGGGAAAAAAGCTTTTAAAAAAAAAACAAAAATCAACAACTCTTTTAGATACATCAGAGATTTGAAGTCACAGGGCAAACTACCACTCCAAAAACTGAAGAGAGAGGCAGATAGAGAGAATCACAGCTTACTGGAAGCAGAAACCATTGCTCTAGTTAGCATCAAATGGGAATAATTAGAGTGATTGACTAATTGCTAGAGACTAGCTGGAGAGAGGAAAACTGGAGGTCCAGCTTTAGGGAGACCCCGCACTTTCAGGAGTTTTACCTCCAGGAGCCTCACCAGGTTTTCACTGTGAAGATTGGAGCAAAAAAATCCCCTCATACTGTCCACAGGCAAGGCAAAAGTAACCATTTTGAAACACGCCCAAAACATTCTTCAACAAATGTCTTCCCTCTAAGGGAAACTATTTTACCATGGCCTAACCAAGGTGGGAGAAAGAAATACACACCTCCAACTCCCTCATCCTTTCCATGTGGAGGAAGGTAAACACACAACTCCAATCCCTCTAGCCTTCTTGTCTCACCTAAGGGGCAAAAAAGAAAGCTGAGGAACACTTGTGTTGTCACAGCCCATGGGTACAGGCTCCCTAAAAAACTGTGACCTAATCACAGGATTATAGACTGCTTTCCTCCCCCAAACCAATAAAAGCTCCTTTATAATAACAGGGAATTACAGCTGAAAAAAATGCAAGACTCGGATCCTATTTAAGAAGGTGTCTCTAAGAAAACCCAAAGACCACAGCAGAGATAAAAACAAGGACACCAGATAAAATTTTAGCTTATGAAATCTATAGCTACAGCAAATAGTAAACACAGCCTAAATCTTAGCCAGATAAACATAAAACCTAGTACTGAAGACCTCATTACCTCAGTTCCTTTTACCTGATACACAATGTCCAGCTTTCAACAAAAAATGAAAAGGCCAAAAACAGTCTGAAGAGACAGGGCAGAACCACACTCAGATATGACAGAATTTTGACTGATCAAATTGGGAATTTAAAATAACTATCATTAATATTCTGAGGGATCTAATGGAAAAAGTAGGCAACTTGCAAGAACAGGTATGTAATATTCACAGAGAGATGGAAACTCTACAAAAAAAATCAAAAGAAAAGAGAAAAACTGAAATGAATGACTTTAATGGGTTCATCAGTAGCCTGGCAATGGCCAAGGAAGAAGTCAGTGAGCTCGAAGATATGTCAGTAGAAAATGTCTCAAACTGAAAAGCAAAGAGAGAGAGAAAAAAAAGACTGAACTCCCCCCCCCCCCAGAATATCCAAGAACAATTACAAAAGGTATTACATGTATGTAAAGGAATACCTGAAGGAGAAGAAAGAGAGAAAGGAAAAGATGAGATAATTGAAGTAGTAATGGCTAATAAATTTTCAAAATTATTGACAGAAACCAAACCACAAATCCAGGAGGCTCCGAGAACACCAAGCTGGGTAAATATTCAAAAAATCTATATCTAGGTGTATCATATTCAAACTGCAGAAAATCAAAGATAAAGGAAAATCTTAAAAGGAGCTGGAAGGAAAAAAATAAACCTTACTTACAAAGACACAAGGATAAGATTTACATCAGACTTCTCTTCAGACCCATGTGTGCCAGTTTGAATATATTATGTCCCCCCAAAAGCCATGTTTTAATCCAATCCTGTGGGATATTTGAATCAGGTTGTTTCCAAGGAGATGTGACTCAATCAACAGTGGGCAATTCCTTTGATTAGATTATTTCCATGGAGGTGTTACCCTGCCCATTCACGGTGGGTCTTGATTAGATCACTGGAGTCCTCCAAAGGGAGCTCACACAGACAGCAGACAGGACAGAATGTCCCAGAGGTTTGGGAGCAGAGAGAGATGCTGAGAGATGTTTGGAGATGTTTGGAGATGCTAGTCCAGAGTTTGCTCTGGAGAAGCTAAGAGAGGAACCCAGATGTTCAGATGCACAAGAGCTGAAGAAGCTAAGAGAAACAAGCCTAGAGACATTTTGGAGAAAGCTATTTAGAAACCAGATTCCAGGAACAAAGGATCAGCAGATGCCGGCCATGTGCCTTCCCAGCTAACAGAGGTGTTCCGGACACCATCGGCCTTTCTTCAGTGAAGATATCCTCTTGCTGATGCCTTAGTTTGGACACCTTTATGGCCCTAGAACTTAGGTTATTTGTAACCTAATAAATCCCCTTTATAGAAGCCAATCCATTTCTGGTATTTTGTGTAATGCAGTATATTAGCAAACCAGAGCACCATGCAAGCAAGAAGAGAGCATAGTGAAATATTTTTAAAAGTGTAGAAAGTAAAAAACACCAACCTAGAATTCTGTGTCCAGCAAAATACCTTTCAACAGTGAAGGAGAAATACTTTCTCAAACAAAAAATTGTGTGAATTTGTCACCTGTCAAACTGCCTCACAAGAAATGTTAAAATTCTTTAGCGAGGAGGAAAATGAGGTTAGAAACTCATATGTCCATAAGAAAAGAAAAAGTGTTTGATAAGAAATAAATGAAAGTAAAATATCTTTCATTTTTCTTATTCTTAGCTGATATAACAGATAACCAGTTTTGCTCAAAATAATAACAGTAACAATATAATTGGATGGTTATAGCTTATGGATAAGTGAAATGCATGACAGCATTGTTATAAAGGACAGAAGAGAGGAATTAGGAATTCTCTGCAATAAGATACCTGCACTACAGTGTTGTTGTTTTTTTTTCTAACTTTTTTTTTTTTTTTCATTTTTATTGAGATTGTTCAGATACCATACAATTATCCAAAGATCCAAAGTGTACAATCACTTGCCCCCGGGTACCCTCATACAGCTGTGCATCCATCACACTTAATTTGTTCAATTTTTAGAAACTTTTCATTACTCCAGACAAGAAATAAAGTGAAACATGAAAAAAGAAAAAAAGAAAAGGAAACTCTAAACCTCCCCTATCCCTAACCAACCCCCCTCAACTGTTGACTCCTAGTATTGATATAGTACGTTTGTTACTGTTTATGAAAAAATGTTGAAATACTACTAACTGTAGTATATAGTTTGTAATAAGTATATAGTTCTTCCCTATATGCCCCTCTATTATTAACTTCTAATTGTTTTGTCATACATTTGTTCTGGTTCATGAAGTGATTTCTAGTATTTGTACAGTTGATCATGGACATTGCCCACCATAGGATTCAGTTTTATACATTCCCATCTTTTGACCTCCAACTTTCCTTCTGGTGACATATATGACTCTGAGCTTCCCCTTTCCACCTCATTCACACACCATTCAGCGCTGTTAGTTATTCTCACATCTTGCTACCAACACCCCTGTTCATTTCCAAACATTTAAGTTCATCCTAATTCAACATTCTGCTCATACTAAGCAAGAGCATCTACATTTCTTCCACAAGGCAGGAGGGAGAGTCAAAGAGGGTAGAGAGGCAAAAGAAAGAGAAAACAAAAAAAATGACAGCTAGGAAGCAGCAAAAGGAAAAATAACCTTAAATCAAAGTAGAATAAAGAATCAGAAAATACCACCAATGTCAAGTGTCTAACATGCCTCCCCTATCCCCCCCTCTTATCTGCATTCACTTTGGTATATCACCTTTGTTACATTAAAGGAAGCATAATACAATGATTCTATTAGTTACAGTTTCTAGTTTATGCTGATTGCATCCCTCCCCCAATGCCTCCCCATTTTTAACACCTTGCAAGGTTGACATTTGCTTGCTCTCCCTCGTAAAAGAACATATTTGTACATTTTATCACAATTGTTGAATACTCTAGATTTCACCAAGTTACACAGTCCCAGTCGTTATCTTTCCTCCTTTCTTGTGGTGTCTCACATGCTCCCCATCTTCCTCTCTCAACCGTATTCATAGTTATCTTTGTTCAGTGTACTTCCATTGTTGTGCGATCATCTCCCAAAATTGTGTTCCAAACCACACACTCCTGTCTTCTATCACCCTGTAGTGCTCCCTTTAGTATTTCCTGTAAGGCAGGTGTCTTGTTTACAAAGTCTCTCATTGTCTGTTTGTCAGAAAATATTTTGAGCTCTCCCTCATATTTGAAGGACAGCTTTGCTGGATACAGGATTCTTGGTTGGTGGTTTTTCTCTTTCAGTATCTTAAATATATCACACCACTTCCTTCTTGCCTCCATGGTTTCTGCTGACAGATCCGCACATAGTCTTATTAAGCTTCCTTTGTATGTAATGGATTGCTTTTCTCTTGCTGCTTTCAGGATTCTCTCTTTGTCTTTGACATTTGATAATCTGATTATTAAGTGTCTTGGCGTAGGCCTATTCATATCTCTTCTGTTTGGAGTACGCTGCGCTTCTTGGATCTGTAATTTTATGTCTTTCATAACAGATGGGAAATTTTCATTAATTATTTCCTCTATTATTGCTTCTGCCCCCTTTCCCTTCTCTTCTCCTTCTGGGACACCAATGATACGTACATTATTGTACTTTGTTTCATCCCTGAGTTCCCGGAGACGTTGCTCATATTTTTTCATTCTTTTCTCCATCTGCTCCTTTGCATGTAGGCTTTCAGGTGTTTTGTTCACCAGTTCCTGAGTGTTTTCTTCTGCCTCTTGAGATCTGCTGTTGTATGTTTCCATTGTGTCTTTCATCTCTTGTGTTGTGCCTTTCATTTCCATAGATTCTACTAGTAGGTTTTTTGAACTTTTGATTTCTGCCGTATACATGTCCAGTGCTTCCTTTACAGCCTCTATCTCTTTTGCAATATCTTCTCTAAACTTTTTGAATTGACTTAGCATTAGTTGTTTAAATTCCTGTATTTCAGTTGAAGTGTACGTTTGTTCCTTTGACTGGGCCGTAACTTTGTTTTTCTTAGTGTAGGTTGTAATTTTCTGTTGTCTAGGCATGGTTTCCTTGGTTATCCAAATCAGGTTTTCCCAGACCAGAACAGGCTCAGGTCCCAGAAGGAAGAAATATTCAGTATCTGGTTTCCCTGAGGGTGTGTCTTAGAAAATTGCTCCACCCTTTGATGCCTTGGGTCACTGTGCTTTTCTGCCCAGCAGGTGATGCCTGTTAGCCTATAATTCTTGACTGGTGTGAGGAGGTGTGGCCGTGTTCCCCCAGGCTCTGGGGTCTGGTTCTGAATGGAAAGGGCCCCACCCCTTTCCTCCTAGAGAAGACAGACCCCTCAGGTGGAGGTCATTAGCATTTCAATGGTCTCTCTCTCTGCTTGTGGTGTCTCCACCCTTCCCGGAGTCACAGCCCTGGAAACTGAAAATGACTGGGGCTTTCTCTACTGAGACAAAAAAGAAACAGATAGTCCCCTTCAGACCCGGTCCAAGGCGACCCTCCTGCTCTCCCAGGTCAGTCGTCACTCAAAGCCTCTGTCTGTTTTTTGGGGCTGCGTACCTGTAGTGAGCAGTTCACACTCGCTACTTAAAACCCCTGTTGGAGCTCAGCTGAGCTGTATTTGCTTGCTGGGAAAGAGCTTCTCTCTGGCACCACGAGGCTTTGCAGCTCAGGCTATGGGGGAGGGGGGTCTCCCGACCTGGTTCCGCAGGTTTTACTTACAGATTTTATGCTGTGTTCTCGGGCATTCCTCCCAATTCAGGTTGGGGTATGATGAATGGATGGTCTCGTTTGTCCCCCTGCAGTTATTCTGGATTATTTACTAGTTGTTTCTGGTTTTTTGTAGTTGTTCCAGGGGAACTACTTAGCTTCCACTCCTCTCTATGCCTCCATCTTGCCTGAGTCGTTGACTACTACAGTGTTTTTTAAAAAAGAAGTAAATTGATGTACTAAGAGAAAAAAGTGGGATAATGTAAAATGTTCAAACTTGGAAGTAACAAAGATGTCCTTCAATAGGCGAATGGATAAACTGCGGTACACACATACAGTGGAGTATTATTCAGAGATAAGAAGAAATGAGCATTAAGCTACCAAAAGACATAGAAGAACCTTAAATGCATATTGTTAAGTCAAAGAAGCCAGTCTCATAAAAGCTACATGCTCTCTGATTCTAACTGTATGATATTCTGAAAAGAATACAAAACTCAAAAGACAGTACAAAATCAGTTGGTTGTCAGGGGTTTGGGGGGAAGGAAAGAAAAATGAATAGGTAGACCGCAGGACATTTTTAGGGCAGTGAATCTATTCTGAATGATATTTTAATGGTAGATACATAATGTTATGCATTTGTCAAAACCTATTTTATGACACAAAGAGGGAACCCTAATGTAAACTATGGACTTCAGTTAATAGTAATGTATCAATATTGGTTCAACAATTATAACAAATTATCACATTAATGAAAGATGTTGGTAATTGAAGAAACTGTGCAGGGGTAGGTGGTGGAAATATGGAAACTTTACTTTCTGCACAATTTTTATGTAAATCGAAAACTACTTTTAAAATAGCTCATTGAAAATGGAGAATATGCAGTCTTACAACCATTAAAGAAATTGAATTTGTAATTTAAAATTTGCTCCCCCCCCCCCCCCCCAAAAAAAAAAAAAAAAAAAAAAGATATCTCCATGCCCAGATCTTTTCCTTGGAGAACTCTATCAAACATTTAAAGAAAAACTAATACCAATTCTACAGAGTCTCTCCCCCAAATTGAGAAAAGTTTGAACTCTTCCCATTTTTTTTTCCTTTCCCTAAGGAAATTGTTAATGTGTGTTTTTTAAATAGAGAAGTTGCAGGTTTACGGAAAAATCATGCAAAATCACAGAAAATTCCCATATACCATCTCATTATTAACATCTTGCACTAGTTTGGTCCATTTGTTACAAATGATGAAGGAACATTTTTACAATTGTACTATTAACTATAGTCTGTGGTTCACCTTAAGGTTCACTGCTTGTGTTATACAGTCCTATGGATTTTTTAAGAAATTTATTCTAGAAACATATATACAACCCCAAATTCCCCCTTTTAACCACATTAAAATATGTATTTCAAGTGCTGTTTATTTTATTCACAATGTGTTACCATCACCATCATCCATTACCAAAACTTTTCCATCATGCCAAATAAAAACTTGGTACAATTTCAACATTCACTACCCATTTCCAAGCCTCCACCCCAGCCTATGGTAGCCTATATACTAGTTTCTAACTCTGTGGATTTTCTTATTCTAATTATTCCGTATCAGTGAGATCACACAATATTTGTCCTTTTGTGCCTGGCTCATTTCACTCCACATTATGTCTTCAAGATTCATCTATGTTGCTACATGTATCAGAACTGCATTCCTTTGTACAGCTGAGTGATATTCTATCTGATGTATATACCACATTTTGTTTATCCATTCATTAGTTGATGGACACTTGGTTGCTTCCATCTTTTGGCAATTGTGAATAATGCTGCTGTGAACATTGCTGTGCAAATATCTGGTCAAGTCTCTTTCAGTTCATTTGGTTATACATCTAGAAGTGGGATTGCTGGGTCACCTGGTAATTCTATATTTAATTTCCTGAGGGATTGTCAAATTGTCTTCCACAGTGGCTGCACCATTTTACATTCCCACCAACTATGAATCAGTGTTCCTAGTTCTCCACATCCTCACCAACACTTGTAATTTTCTATTTTTTAAGTAATAGCCACCCTAGTGGATGTGAAATGGTATCTCATCATGGTTTTGATTTGCATTTCCCTGATGGCTAATGATGTTGAGCACCTTTTCATGTGTTTTTTTGACCACTTGCATATTGTCTTTGGAGAAATGTCTATTCAAGTATTTTGCCCATTTTTTTATGGGAAAAATATTTATTGCAAGCTATAGACTATAGCCAACAGAAACATTTCAATATTCTTTTATCAACAGTAGCAAATGTACCACACCAATACTAGGGATCAGTAATAGGGGGGATAAGGGTGATGGGATGTTTGGGGTTTTCTTTATTTTTTATTTTTAAATTTTTTGCCTATTTTTAAATTGGGGTATTTGTCTTTTTTTGTTGAGTTGTAGGATTTCTTTGTATATTCTAGATATTAAACTCTTATCAGATATATGACTTACAAATATTTTCTCCCATTGTGTAGGTTGTCATTTTACTTTCATGATAAAGTCTTTTGTTTCACAAAAGTTTTAAATTTTGATGACGTCCCATTTATCTATTTTTCCTTTTGTTACCTGTGCTTTGTATGTAAAGTCTAAGAAACAATTGCCTTACATGAGGTCCTGAAGGTATTTTCCTGTGTTTTCTTCTAGGAGTTTATAATTCTGGTTCTTATATTTTGGTCTTTGATCAATTTTGAATTGATTTTTGGATATGGTGTGAAGTAAAAGTCCATCTTCGTTCTTTTGCATATGGAGTTCCAGTTTTCCCAGCACCATTTGTAGAAGAGACTATTCTTTTCCTTTGTGCCCTTGTCGAAAGTCAGTTGGCTTCTCATTCGACCATCTTGTCATAATCCCCCTTCTCAATTCATTTTATTATGTTAGTATTGTGCTGGTACCAAAACCAGAAAGAGTACAAAACAGAAAACTAGAGACTGATATCGTCATGAACATAGATGTAAAAACCGTTAACAAAATGTAAACAAACAGAATTTGGCAATATATAAAAAGAATTATTCACCATGAACAAAGGGATTTATTCAAGAGATGAAAGGTCATTTCAATATTTGAAAATCAACTACCATAGTAACATGTTAATGGAAAAAATTCACATGGTCATATCAATCAATGAAGAAAATGCATTTGCCAAAATTCAACACCCATTCATGATTAAAAAAAAAAATCTCAGAAAAATAAGAATAGAAAGTAACTTCCTCAACTTGATTAAAAAAAAAATGCAACTACAAAAAATCTGCAGCTAACATTCTACTTAATGGTAAATGATTGATTTCTTTCCCCTAATATGAGAAACAAGGCAAAGGAAGTAGATTCTCACCACTCTTATTAAACATAGTGCTGTACATTCTAGCCAATGAAATAAGACAAGACAAAAAAAGAAGATTTATATAGAATGGAAAGGAAGCAATAAAACTATTTGCAGATAACATGATTGTCTATATAGAAAACCATAAGGAATCTACAATGTATACATATGAGCTCAGTGAGGTTTCAGTATACAAGATAAACATATAAAATCAGTTTTATTTCTATATACTATCACTGAACATGTGGACACCAAAATTAAAAATCCAGTGCCACTTACGACTTCTCAAAAAAAAAAAAAAAAAAGACACTTAGGTGTAAATGTAACAAACCATGTATAGGACTTTTGTGCTGAAACTTTAAAAATGCTGATGAAAGAAATCAAAGAAGATCTAAATAAAGGGAGAGACATATTACATTCATAGATTAGGAAATACAACATAGTAAATATGTCAGCTGTCCCCAAGTTGATATACAGGTTTAACATGACACCTATCAAAATCCCAGCTAGATTTTTTTTTTGTACATACAGATAAGATTATCCTAAAATGTATATTAAAAGGCAAAAGAACTAATAGCTAAAACAATTTTGAAAAGGAAGAAAAAATGGGGAGGAATCAGTCTGCCCAATTTCAAGACATGTATCTATAATAATCAACACCATATGATATTTTTTGATGAGGGGCAGATGCATAGATCAATGGAACAAAACAGAGATTCCAGAAATAGGCTGACCCAAATATGCTCACCTGATTTTCAACAAGGGGCAAAAGTAATTGAAAAGAGGAAATAAAGGCTTTTCAACAAATGGTAGTGGAGCAATTGGATATACATAGGCAGAAGAAAAAAAGAATCTTGGCTTAAGTTCACCCATTATTAAAAATTAACTAAAAACAAACTTAAATGTAAAACATAAAGCATAAATCATTTAGAAAAAAAGGAGGAAATCTTCAGGATCTAAGGGCTAGCCAAATATATTTTAGACTTCACAATATATTCAACCTTTGTGTGTGACAAACAGGATCCATGTACGCATCAGGCATCCCACTGCCATCTGTCTTCTTTGGCTGAACTTGCACAAAGGACCACTGCTGAGTGGGGCAGCCCACGTGAAAATGGGGCAGTAGGCGTGGCTCCCCATGGCTCACATACCCAGAGTGTAAATGTGGCAGGAAACATGTAAATGACACAAGGAATAAAGAATAGAAGGGAACAAATAGCTCTCATGACTAAAGACTTTTACATGATTTTGTTTTGAAGAGAAAGGCCGGTCAAGTCTGTATGGAAGTACATTTGTTGAAACAAGTAAGTTGTGATTCAAAAGGACCGAAGTCATGCACCCCAAAGTAGGAGTCTTAACATAAATAACTACAGGTAATTCTCGCCCTCCATTGTTCCATTTTGCACAGACTTCCCTTAAATAACACCAGTCCCCCAACACTACAGTTCAAAATCTGTTAACGTAGTATACTAACTGTGAATAATTGTATAGAGTACAAACTTCTCTGCTAGCTTTTAAGTTCACAGATGACTATGTAAATAAGAGATGTGCATCATAATCTGTGAACAATCATTTTACTTCTTTCAAAATCTGTCTGCACATTTTTTATACATTTCACACACATATAATATAGCAAAGTGTGTAGATGTAATGCCTTCTTGTCTTCTAGTGATAAACCCATGTATCATTTTACAAAAATGGATACTTGAAAGAGAAATGGCCAACAAAAATGAAGTACAGAAGAGGAATGCAAAGTAATAATGCTGGAAGTGAAATTCAAATAGAGTGTAAATGGAGTTATAGAATAAAGAGCTGACTGTGGGAATGTTGACAACTGATCCCATGTGAGAGATTCTGGAAATACAGCCAGAGGAACTTAGCGAAGGCAGACTCAGAGACATACATGTGGAAAGGTCTGTGACAAAATAAATATCCCAGAAGAACTCTTGCAGGCATTTCATGACATTTAAATCTCCAAGGGTAAAATGTTGGAAGCTGACACAAACTGAGAAAGGAGTATGACAACATGCCAATGCATAGAAAAGATATTATTCCATATTGTAAGTTATACAACAGGAAGGGGAAGGCAAGCACTGCTAAGCACTAATCTTGAGAAGTTTTTTTTTTTTTAATAAAACATGTTAATTCTCAATGTTTCTAGTGTTTTAAATTACTGTGTACTAAATAAATACTAGCGCTATTGTTTTTTTCCTTTCCGTATGGATTCATAACCAACAGTAAGAGAGTTTTTTAATATTTTGTCAAAAATTTTGAAAGGTTCTCTGTTCATTATTAAGATTGTTTTGCAGTTTCAGCTTGCACAGTCGTTTTTATGGTCCTGCACCACTGTGCACAATGAGGACTGCCTGTACCTTATTCTTATATATAGCTCACCATTTTCACTCACCTGTAGCAATTGTGTCCTCCGAACTAGTTTCTATCCTTAAGATATTTTTATTATAAGAGTGAGAATTAACAAGTAATCCTCATTTCCTCATGCCAATCTAGGGAGATCAGCCAAAGTTTGGCTTAAGAATTTCAGTGATGTTTCCCTGAGTAACTCAACCTCACTCCTCCTCCACACTTGTACTCTTCCTTTGTCATCTCTTTGGTTGGTGGCCATTGCAACTGACACCAGTGCCCCATTGGCCTCCATTGCTCTTTTGTACTGATTCTCTTATTGCTATTTCTACCTCTACTGCTATTGCCACTAATTGCTACTCTATAGGCCCACTAGATACAGCCTTAGACTTTTGATTTTATAGGTCTCTTTACTGAGGAATTTGGAAACAATTTGCAAGGAACACGTGCAATACATTAGTATATACTTGCCAATAATAAAAGTATATGAAGTCTTGGATCTTCCCTAACACGGTATATTCCCCAAGTTTTAGGTCATTCACTTCCTAACCTCCCATTCCCAGTCAAAGCATTCCTGATCCCCAGGCATTCATGATCAATGAAGGGAGTCCAGGCTGGAGCATTTCTCTTTGATAGGAGTGTTTAGTCCTACTGTACTGGAGATGATCCCTGAATATCAGCACTAAGAGCCATCGTCAGTCAGAAAAATAGAATCCATTATATGATTAGATAGAAATAATGTAATGCTAGGCATTTGTTACATGGATGTTAAAAGGTTGAAAGCAAAAAGAGGAGAGCCCAGTAACCCAGAGGTAAGTAATGCTGGAAGAGCTACCACTCTTAGGTCTATAACAAGTGGGGACTGGGGAGTGGGGGGCAGGGAAAGAGAAGAAAGAAAGAAAGAGAACAAGAGCAAGAGTGAACGCATGAGAAAAGATGAAGTGTTAGTTCCTACAATTTCGAAGTGAGAGAGGTGTTGCTGTCTTAAGAACTAAGAATAGAGGGGAACAGTTAACTGTCATGGGAAGGCCAACTAGTGTTTGCCCTTTTGAGGGGACCGCACATAGCTGGTTCAGGAACTGATAAAAGATGATGGAGGGATGTGGCAAGAGTCTTTTCTCCCTTTCTTCTACCTTGCAGTCTCCCCAACAGTGCCTCTCATTGGCGGAACCTACTGGAAGGCAGCTACCAACTCAAGTTCTTGAGTTTGGGAAATATAGTTTTCATGCAGACACCCAGTCCCAACTTTACAAAGCTGAGTATAAATGAGTTGGATTGGGACTGAGAGATAGTAGGCAAAAAGCTGGCATAGCCACCATCACCATTTCTCCCAGGGATTGTCAGGAAAATAAGATTGCTAATGCCTTGCTCTGATATCTCCATTCTCTGAGGAAGCATGTCAGTAGAGCCATTGCTGTATGCTCAGTGATACAAATGGATACATGTTGCCCAAATATCAGTCAAAGGTCAATTACAACTATCTTTTCTTGAAACAAAAAAAAATTGGACATTTTTCCCCAAAGATTGTCATTGTTATTTCCTAAAAGTTTGTTACACTTCTTATTCTCAAATGGTTAACCTTTGTGTGATTACATGTCCAAGAACTTTGCTTGTCTTCTTTTGTCTGTTCTCGGGCTCGTGGGGTTGCTCTTCTGTGCTCTCATCCTCATTTGCTTCTCTATTTCTGGTAATGAGGTATCATGGGTGTTGATTTTTTAAGAGTATCTTTCATTTGCTGCTTAAAAAAAAAAAAGAGGTGCTGAGGAATCTTAAATTTTAATTTATTTCAACTTTTTATGTTTCTTTCCTACACCCCTGCCCACCCACTTGGAAGAAACAAGTTTATCCCTTTGGGGAATTTTAAGCTCATTCTCTGAAAAAGAAAACAGTGGCTTGCACTTATTTCTTAATGTATTTCTTGTTTTCTTTTACATCATAGGCATTTGTGTGTGGTACAGATAGACATGTACAGCATTTGAGCAGTCCAAAAAAATACTAAGACAGTTAAGATCTTCCATGACTCCCACTTGTACTGCATCACGGAGGATGATTTGAATATATAGAGAAAATTAATAAAAATTATGAATTCAGAAGCCAATTAACAAAAATAATATGGATGATAAATCTTGCTTTTACTCTAATTTGATATGCTAAGAAGCTACAAGAAAGATACCAAATAGTTAAACTGACCAGGGTTTATTTTTTATTGCATTATTTTGTATTTTACTGTTTTTAATTGCAAATTTTTAGGGAAGTCTCACTTTAGATTAAAAAAAAAAAAATAAAACAGTATGCTTGTCCCAGAGAGCTGGGCCAAGCTGCAATTGATTTTTTTTTTTTTTTTTTAATCATCATTTTATTGAGATATATTCACATACCACACAGTCATACAAAACAAATTGTACTTTCGATTGTTTACAGTACCATTACATAGTTGTACATTCATCACCTAAATCAATCCCTGACACCTTCATTAGCACACACACAAAAATAACAAGAATAATAATTAGAGTGAAAAAGAGCAATTGAAGTAAAAAAGAACACTAGGTACCTTTGTCTGTTTGTTTGCTTCCCCTACTTTTCTACACATCCATCCATAAACTAGACAAAGTGGAGTTTGGTCCTTATGGCATTCCCAATCCCACTGTCACCCCTCATAAGCTACATTTTTATACAACTGTCTTCGAGATTCATGGGTTCTGGGTTGTAGTTTAATAGTTTCAGGTATCCACCACCAGCTACCCCAATTCTTTAGAACCTAAAAAAGGTTGTCTAAAGTGTGCGTAAGAGTGCCCACCAGAGTGATCTCTCGGCTCGTTTTGGAATCTCTCTGCCACTGAAGCTTATTTCATTTCCTTTCACATCCCCCTGCAATTGATTTTTGAAATATTGTGCCTCCATCGCTTTAAGGGAAGACTGGCTTGGTTAAACATACCAGTGAGGTTTTCATGATACATTGTTCTGCTGACATGATGGGTTGAAAAACAGCAAATGAAGTTTCTAAGCTATTAAGGGAAAGAAATAATCAGCAAAGGCATATTTTCCTTGAATATTCATTCTTATTAACCAGCCATAGAATTAAAAGTGTATCGTAGTGAAAGAGCCTTGGGTGAGCTGAATTATAGTTCAGGCTCTAATACTTAGTGACGTGGCCTAGGCAAAGCCATTTAACCTCTATGGACCTCACTTCACTTATCAGCAATGAGAGAATGAACTAGACCAGGGTGGCAAAGAGGATTCATATTGACCACTCACTCCAGTAAGCACCTTTTGAGTGCAGAGCTGAGAATTCTCAGGCTGAGTCTGAGCTTAATGAGAAAGAGTGCCATGATCGATTAGTGCTGTCTGCTCTGGGTGCAGGAGGTGGAGAGGGGTGCCTCGAGCACCATATGTTAGCTGTCTCCCTATTCTGGATCACCTCCAGGGTCACTTGTGCTATGCCATATAATTCAAGTTATTCATCACTCCAGTTTAAATTTATGAACATAAAACAGACTGGAAAAACAAATCTTGAGTTTCCCTGGTTTAAGTATACATTTTAAAAAAGAAACAGTTTTTCTTTTCAAAGTGGGAATGAAGAAGAAAGTTTCTTCCAGAACTTTTTGGAAAGAGTTTTAAAATAATGTAAATTTATCTTCCTTCACTCTTTCATTGTTCCATGAAATATTTATTGAGTACCAACTTTGAAATTGACACAGTGCTGGGTGTTGAATATTTGCTGAATTGAAATGAAATGGGGGATACAAAGATGAATAAGACACAGCCTTAGCTCTTGTGGAGTTCATGTCCCTCTGGGGAAGACAGAAGTCCTAGTGGGTAGTTATAATACAATGTGTTAAATGCTATAATGACCTTGTGAATCCCAGAAAATGAAATGACTCACTTGGTCTCAAGGAGTTGGTGGCAGGTTTCACAGAGGAGATGACATCTGAGCTGAGTGTTAAAGATGAATAAAAATTTGCCCAGTGGAAGATACTTTAGATATTTTGGCACTATGGAAAAAAGAATTTCTTCCCTCAAATTATTAGTATTTTTTTGACAGTTTGGGTTAAGGTGGAGTTTAAAAAATCGAAACATAATTGTTAATGTTTATTCTGGTGTTTACTTAAGAAACAGGTCTGGAGATGTGGGTCTGGAAATGCAATTTGATGGCTTGGGAGAGGAGGAATGAGGTATTTCAGATGGAAGCTTAAATATCTCCAGATGATAACATCAGGGCACCCCAGAGAAAGGGTGATGAACGACACTATGCTAACCAGAATTGGAGGCAGAGAAAATGGAAGAGGTTGTATTGGCTGAGAAGGGGGTTTGTAAGGACACATCAGGGAATTTGTGTGGGGAATGGGGAAGGGTACCCAGAAACCAAGGGTCTCCCAGGAAACGACCTGACTTCCTTGGGGACATAGAGATATAAACAGTCTTGTGCTGGAGAATGACAATAAAGTAAACCGTAGAGTTACGAGAGTGACCCCCAATCAGGTCAACAAGAGTCAGTCACTAGAAGAAAGATATTTTGTCAACCCCAGGAAGGGAAAAGCTGATTGTGTACTTTAAAGTAAAACATCATTATTAATATGTGCAAAAACACCCCTCTCCCCAATTCCACTCCCCCCCCCCCCCCCCCACACACACACTTCCTTTGCAGGCCAGGCTGGTTTCCAGGCAGAAGTGGGAAAATTCTCACACAGGTTTTCTTAGAGGGAAGAGATCCAAATCCCAAGTCCTTTTCCCTAAGTACTGTTGGAAACTGCTGGGGAGAAGTCAAATGGATCTCCCTGCAAATGTCACTGACATTGACTTAGATGTTCTGTTGGAGGGTTTTGTGGTTGATGTTTTGAGTTGTGACATGTACTGATATGCCTAGTAGATAGAATTAGCACTTGGCATTGCTGCTTAAGCTGCATGTACCTATTTTCTTTTTAAGTTAAAAGAAAAATTTTATTATAGAAATACTGGATGGTTTTACAGGTTTCAAAGACAGAAATACATCTGTGCCTTAGGCACACAATGGTACCAGGGACTGGACTCGGCAGTTAGAGCACACACTCTGCTCAGAGGCTATTTTGGCAGCAGATGAGCCTCATTAGTGGCATGATTACTTGTAGCATCGTCTGGGCCTCTTCCTGTGTGAGACGGTGCTATGAGGCTGAGCAGAAAGGGCTCTGCCCACTTACCCACTGAAAAAGCACATTGGTAGATGAGAAATGCAGCAGGACTTTTGTTTTTCTAAAAAGATAAAACCAAATATGTGAGAGGAAGAAAAATGTGGCTCATATTCTGAATGATATAGAGTGGGTGCTGCGTCTGTCACATAAAACTAGGATTTGTGGGCAGATGTATCTAGTTTTAGTCACACGGAACACTTTATGGGAAGCTACTCATTGAACTGACCATTTTCCAGTAGGTTTAATGAACTCCTTATGCAGATTGCCTCGGAGTTGGCAGCCATGACTACTGCTTTGTTCTTTTCACAGTGAGGCATTTACAGTAGGAGCAGGGCTAGGAGTAATCAACATTTAAGTTTCAATTTAGGCACATTATTTTCTGGCTGAGACCTGTGTGTACGGTGGGCATACTGAATTTGATGAATTTTTTTTCTTGCTGTTTTTTTGGGGTAGCCTAAAAGAAAATTTTTTATTTAGAAAAAGGGCTTTGTTCCACTTTAGAAAACTGTTAGGCAGTGTCTACTAAAACTATATATTCCTATTAAAATAGGCTTGTACATCCAATGACCAGCGATCCACTCCTGTATACATTTATGATTTGTGCACTTTCCAGCATATGTATTTTTACGTCTATAAAAATTTAAAGGAGGGTTTGTTTAGTACCATTTTATCTATAATATTGCAGTCTGATAAAAAGAGGTTTTCTTAGTCTTATTATATTAGGATAAAGTCTTATGCACAAGAATTTTTTTTCTTTTTCTTTAAAACATAGGTGTAACAGTTAATATTTTCTGAATTTGATGACATTTTCTATTCCAGCTAGTTCTATGGTAAACAATGATAAAATTAAGACATGGACTAACGTAACAAAATAAATTATGTCAAAGATTCTTACAGGAATGAAAGATTTCTAATAGCCAATAATAATAATTGATTGGGACAAAGTGTATTTTCTTTTAATATTTATTCATGTATTTTCTCAAATATGGGTATTACATAGCTCCTTTAAGCATAATTTACCTTTGCTACTATCTTGTCTTTCTGTCTTTCTTCACATGCATTGTACTGTTCCATAAATTTCCTTTTTCTAAAGCAATTCAAGATTATATTCTCCCTTCTGTATATGTATTTATCCATAAAATACATATATGTGTGCTTTCTTATGTCTGCCTTTTTTTTTTGGTCTAAAATCACGGATCTTTTCACAGAAAGTATTGTGTGTGTGTGTGTGTGTGTGTGTGTGATGTTAATAGAGAAATTGGAACTCCAGATGTCAGAAATTTAGTGCTTTAAAACATCTGTTAAGAATTTGCAGAGACAATAAAATGACAAGACCTTGGTGAAGCAAACTAATAACAAGTTGTTATAATGTTTTTCAACCCTTTTGACTTGATAGAATCACAGAATCTCAGAGCTGTATGGGACAGAATTCAGACACTTGACAAGTTCATGGAAATGGTCCTTCAAAGTTTCCTGGCTGCTGACAATAAAGGGGATGCTACTTGAACCTGAATCTCTTTGCAGAGACATATTGGTACAGCAGAGTAGATGTATTCAAGGATGAACTGATTGTGCCGACTTTGCAGAGGTGACCCCTGCCTTACTGAAGATGGAGCCGCTTTAAGAAGAAAGCTGAGATGCCTTGAATTTCCATTGTGCTTTACTTTTAAATTTTTAAACTTGACTTCAGTCCTATAGCCTGTGGTATATGAACACAGCTTTCCAATCTTATCTATTTTCCAGTGCAGGATAAACATGTTGGGTTTAGTTAAATTATGAATGCTGATAATATTCATTTGGTACAATTTATATTCTTCTTTTATCTTTTTATTTTTGACAGTTTAGGCTGGGACATAAAGCATAATTATGTTCTTGGCATCCTCCCTTAGAAGTTTTAAATCAGTTCATGAGGCTTTCAGCGCGGCTCGTGTCATTTATCCATCAGCATCCGGTCCATTTAATCCCGGCCTCAGCCGAGCAGCCCAAGCCCCTGTTGTGAGTGATTGGCCTGCTCGAGTGCTCCCAGCTTGTCCTGTCACATCGCATTTGCATAAAAGAGGACAGATAACCAAATTTGAACACACAAATGAAAATGCTAAGCGCTAAACCTGTCACAGTTGTTGTTCAACTAATTGTGAAAAATTTGATTTGCTCACCTTTCACTGTTTGTCATGTGGACCCCCTTCTCAAATGTGCCTTGGCTTCTGCTTCTAGAAGGGTAGCTTTTAAACTCTTGAGCACAAGCAGCCCACCGTGGGGATTACTTACCTCTCCTACCAGCTTTTAATGTTGGCTCATCTTCTTGACTAAATTAGGCCACCATGGCAAACAAACACATAATTAAAATCCAGGAAAGACAACTGCAGTTGCACTTCTTAAATTGAGTTGGAGTGGGCCTCCTTGTGCACATTTGATAATTTTATTTCTTTATGTAAAATTATGGATGGGTGTTATAGCAAGCTTTGTGTTATTTTAAAACCCATGTGTTATTTTGTTTCTTACTTTCTGTTCCTCAAATAACAAAAATTGTATAATGGGTCTTAAAAAGCAGGTTCCTATTTCCTGATACCTTACTTGACATACCACTATATATGTTTAATCAAGGTTCCAAATGATTCCATTTGAAATAGTATTAGAAACAATGGATAAAATTCCTTCGCTTACAACTATGAATCATCTGAGCTCTGTTTAAATAGTATGTAATATGGGTGATTTGAAAATCTGCATGTGTAGTATGTACAATCTGGTTTTGTATTTATTATAATGAGGCTTTAACTATTCCCTTTTTACAGGCATTATGTTGGTGATTTTCTTGATGCCCATTAAAAAAAATACATGTGGTGTATCTATAAAGTCACAAAACTTGTTTTCCAGAAGTCACATGAGAAAATGTCTCGTATTTTAAAACACCTCTGATTGCTTTACCACATTAATTTGTCGCTTATATTTTAGATATGTAATGTTCAAGCAACAAAGAAGATGGCATTAACTAAAGTTGAAGGCTTTTAAGGTTGGATGTAGCTTAAATTGCCTTTGAGAATTGGAGGGTTGTATCTTGAAATTGGGTTGAAATGAAATGTGACATATGGTGACAGTTTGTGGTTTGTAAAAGTTGAATGTAACATCATTTTATGCAGCATTCCTTTGAGATTTGTTTTTAGTAGGTCATATGAAATGGACTAGTCTAGGAATAGTTGACTGTATGTACATTTATGTGTGTGTGTGTGTGTGTGTATGTGTGTGTGTATATATACATATATATATATGTAACTCTTCCATCTTATATAGGCATATTCTAAAGAAAACAATTTTCCTTTCTCTTTGCCACAACTCCCCTAAGATGGTGAGGAATTAAACCTAACTTGAAAATTTGAATTATGCAGATCTCTCAACAATGTTTCATCCCATTTTAATTCAAAGAACTTGTTATTGTAATTTCTCGTTTTGTAAACAAAAGTCCATACGTGCCTGCATGTATAAATTTCAACTAGATATGATAGTTATACATGAACAATAATAGTAAATCCTAATTATGAGCTATTTTAATGTCTATAAACCAAAATATGGAAAGGACCAAAAAAATTAATTTGACACTCCAGGAAGGATGGAACAAAACCACTACCAGAGAAATTTCTCATCAAAACACTTAGTACAGGGCTTTATACAATGTAGGAACAAAATAAATTAATGGTCTACTCCATTTTCTACTTTCATTGTACTTCAAGTTGTGCTAATTCGTCTTCAGTAATATTTCTTATTCTTTTTCCACCTATGTTTCACTTTTGCACCAATTCAGTTAAGGGGCCTATCACTGTGGAGGCAGCAGTAACACTGATCAACAGTTTGGGCTTTAGAGCCAGACTCCACGAGTTCGAAACCTACCTCAGGCACTCATTAGCTGTGTGACCTTGGGTGTAACTCATAGTAACTGCTGTTTTCTCTTTTATGAGATGGAGATGACAGTAACACCTTCCTTGTAAACTAGTTTTGAGATGAAATGAGTTAACGTATGTGATACTTTTAAATCAGAATTCGGCACTTTAGTAAATGCTCAAAAATAGTAGCTATTATAGTGCATATAGGATTGCTTTATATTTGCCATTTGACCTATTTTAAACCCTTTTCTAAGGTTTCTAAGCAATCATATTTAATATTTTAATGGCTTCATAAAATATTCCAGAGTCTACCTAATAGTCCCCCAACTATTGGATTTCCAGCTTATTGCCAGTTTTTTCCCCCTATTGTACGTAACTGTATCTGTCTGTATCTGTTCATTCAGGCTTCACTCTGTCCTTCCCACCTTTTGTATTTCCAGAGATGAGATTCCTGGTTCACGTGGCATGAACATTTTACATATTTTGGACTATCTTACAAAATTGTCATCCAAAAAGATGGAACCACTTTACAATATCAAAGGCAATCTTTGCCCTCACTGGTGTTGGTCTTGCTAGCATTTCCTGCCTTTGTGTAGTTGTCATTTCAAAGTCACGGCCCAGGTCGAGGAGGACTCTCCTAAACTACAGCCAGGTCCTTTCTTGCAGTTCCATGCCTGACACCCACCCTCTTCTCACTCATTTCACATTAGAATACTTCTTGCCAACTATTGTTTATCTCATGGCACTGTTAGAATTCTTTTGTGGCTTCTAATTTTTTTGAATAAAGTTAAAAGTTTTCCTTATTTAACATAAATCATCTAACCACTTGTCATCTACCATGTCTACTGTTTCTATTTTATTCTATTGGGAGACTGTAGCCTAGTTCCAAGAGTACAGACTTTGAAGTCAGACAGATCCAGGTTTGAATTCTGATGCTATGACTCACCAAGTTGTGTAATCAGAGGTAAATAACAGATTCTGTTAATTTCAATTCCTCATGTTAGGATAAAAATCTTATCAACCTTGTATGGGTACCGTGCTATAAAGTATGTGCAATCTTGGCAGCTGTTGGCCACTCAATATATATTAGTTCATTTATTCTTTCAATCACATCACTACTATATTTCTATTCCTGCTCTTTTCTCAAAATATTTCTTGCAAATATTTTTCCTCTCCCATCTCCAAATGATTCTGGGCAATGATGATTCTTTTTTTTTTTTCTCTCTCTCTCTCTGCTGAATTTTTGATTTTTTTTTTTCTTTTAAATCCACCCTCCCCCCGCCCCTCATTGTCCTCACCTTCTTAAGTATTATTCTTTTATCTGGGATTTGAAGTTCTCCCAAATGGATGCTTTTAACATAGAATTTTTTTTGTTTGAGTATTAAACAAAGTGGAATCCATGAATTAATATGAAAATAAAGTTGTCACTTGGGTGAGGGAGGAAGAAAAGGGAGAGAAAAGGTTTATTCTATTGTTTCTCTTCCTTGGTGCATAACACAATTTGATACCTGAGTGGTCCTGAGATACCCCCTGGTCTCAGTGCTCTCAGAACCTGGGATAAAAGAGACAGAGACCCAACAACTCTTTGGCTAATTATGTTTACATATTGTGTGAATGTTTTCCACTTATATTATCCTATTTAAATTTTTAATTGGATAAAACATTTCCCTGACCTTAGGATACTTACAAGTTAATTGGGAAAATAAATGAAAACATAAAAGAAAACACAAATAAAGATTATAAAATCAACATATGCCAGTAACATGACATGACATAGACCAAAGTTTGCAAACTCAAATGGTATATATTGCACCTTAAAGTATTAAAATGTAAACAGTAACAACACTATGTTGACCAAACAAAATATATCTCTGAGTGGCATTCTGTGGAATGATGGTTGGTAACTGCTTGTACCCAAACTGTGTGATATTTATGGAGCCAATTTTGGTTCAGAAAGACTTCATGGAGGCATTGACTAGGCTTCAAATGTCAAGTGGGATTTGGCTAAAGAAAGATGGGAGGCCACATTCCAAGTGGAGGAGATTCATGGGGAAAGGCAGAGAAGGAAGGAAAAGATGATCTTTCCCAAGATCTGTGAATGCCTTTGATTTTATTTGAGAGGAAATTCATGCCCCAGACAAAAGCACCAATGACAGAAAGGAGTTGATGTCTGTGCTGTATGCAGTGGTGAGCAATGGAAGCCCTCTGCCCTCCTCCACAGGAAAGTAACATAACGAAGGTAATGCTTTAGGATATTGAGCAGTTGGCCTGCTGAAATTGGGCAATGGAGAAATGCCTGAAGAGAAGGAGACCAGTTAGAGGATGATTTCAGTCCTAGCCCAGGGGTGAGGTCTAAGCCCCATGCTAAGTATAATGGTGGTAAAAAAACAAAGGGAAGAATATACAAAAGAAACATTTCATAAAAAGAATTAATAGGTCTTGAGGCCTGATAAAGTTTGGGGCTTGGAAAGATAAAAGAATCAAAGTTTATTGTTGTTTCTAGCTTGGGTAAAATATTAACTAAAATGATGAAATAGAAGTGGCTTTGGGGGAAAATTATGAGTATGATTCTAAATGTGTGAAGTAAAATATTTAAGTGATGTAGTATGTTTGGGGCTGGGGTGATTGGGATTTGAGGTACAGATTTAGTGATCAAATATGAAATTTACCAGGAAGGAGAAAATGGAAATTGATGGACAAGAAAGAGTCAGGGAATATAACTTGTTCCAGTGGTTTGACAGTGAAAGAAAAAGAAAGCTAGGGAGGTAGCTTGAACAAGTAGGAGAATTTTATTTTTCAAGAAAAGGGAGGGAGGTTGGAAGGAACTGGTGAATTAGGGCACCTCTTATCTGTGGGGAACCTGATTTTCTGTTGGTTGTTCTCTTGCCTAACAAGTCACACAGTCATATTGACTGTAGGTCAAATCCTACATTGTATTGGATCTGAAAATTAGGGCCATTGTTGCTGCTGTGGTGACATGGATTTAGGAACTCATGTTCGTCTAGCATGGGAGTTAAGATCAAAGTTTAGAGTGGGAAAAGAAGCTACCATAAAATCTCTGAAGTTGTGGATGAATTAAAAATGTTTTAGTAGGTGTCTAATTTCCCAGCTGCTAAAACAAATACCATACAGTAGGTTGGCTTAGCAACAGGACTTTATTAACTCATGATTTCAAGAGGGAGGCTTGGTTCCTCCTGGCATTGGTATCTTCTGGCTAGCAGGCAATCTTTGGGGTTCCTGGGCTTTTTGGTCACATGGGAATGCAAATGGTGGCTTCTTCTCCTTTCTCTTTTGGGTACCACTGACTTCCAGCTTCTGGTTGCTCTCCATGGTTTCTCTTTGTGGCCTTCTCTATAGGGTCTCCATAAGGTTCTATGAATCTCCAGATTCAGCTGGCCACAGCTTAGCTAAAACATATCTGCATCAAAAGATCCTATTTACATAGGTTCACACCCGTAGGACTATGTGAAGAATAACAACATGTTTTTCTAGGGTGCATAACTCCAAGCCATCACAGCAAGATTCTTTCTTCTTTCATGATCTTTAATGACCTGCTTTGGAATTTTAGTAAGCACTCTATTGGATTTGTAATGCAGTGATAGCTTTTCATTAGCTTGGAGAAATTATAATTGCCAAGACCCAGTCACTGGATAAGGGATTCTTATGGTCATTCACAGCCACGCAGACATCACCACTCCTCTTCAATGTCTGCTTCTCCTACACCTCGGGGCAGGTGGGTTGCATTTCCCCACCGTCTGCTGCCCAGGAGGCTAGGCATGCCCTGGGATTTGCTTTGGCCAAGGAGTGTGGATGGAAATACTCTGTACTAGAAACGATGCCTCTCTCCAGCTTGCTCATCCTACCCACAGCCAGCACGGGCAGGCACACCGATGTGGAGGTGCCCTGAGGCAGGAGCAGGTGGGAATGAAGCCAGCTCATGGAGACCAGCTGCCCTGCAGCATCGCCTGGACCCACAGAAAACTTGGACCAGTGAGAGAGTTAAGCATTTGTTGCATTTATTTTTTTAACCACTGCATAGTCTAACTCATCTTGATGAATAAAACAGCTGATTTGAAGGAAAAAAAGAGACAGTTGCAGGATGCTTAAAGCTCTCTTCAGTTGCCTGCAATATTTATAGTGATTCAAAGTGTGAATCCTTATACTTAATCAGAATGTAAATTTTTATAGTCACAACAATCAGACATAAACAAGATAATAATAATAGCCAATATTTATTAAGCTCTTGCTATGTGCCAGGCCCTGTTCTCAGCTCATCCAAGCTGTGTTCATTCTCTCATTCAATGCTTAGGGCAGTCCCAAGAGGTGACTACAATTAATATGGCCATTTTGCAGATGGGAAACTAAGAACCAGGGAGGTTAGTAACTTGTTCATGGTGGATTCAGGATTCAGACTCAAGTCTGTTTGATTTTAGATTCTGCATACTTAAGGACAATGCAAAACCACTTCCCAACATGTCCATGAAACGAGAACAGTAATCGACACTCTGAATGTCGTCAATCCCAGGGTTTCGAAAAGTGAAACCTTGCTTTCTCTTCTGTGCTTGTTACATTTACCAAACCGTCAAACCTGAGACATCCTTTCTGCTACTACCAATAATAAAACTTCAAACTAAAAGATAATATACATATTTTTTCTCTTTGGGGAATGACAGTTTGTAAAGATGTGAACCCTTGATTAGCCTCTGGATGGGAAGTAAGCAAAGCCCAGTCAAAGCAGATTTACAGTTAAACTTTGGAGAAGGCAGTTAACTGGTTGGTTCTACACATAGGGGAAATCAAACTCCACAGATAAGATGAGAAGTCTTTAATGAGGCAGATCACTTCAACGAGCATTTATTTAGCACTTCTGATGTGCAAAGGACAGTGCTAGACATTATGAGGAAGTACAGGTGAAAAAACACAATACCTTGGAGAGCTCACAATCTATTGGTTATATGACATCAATACTACTACTGCTAATAACATCTAGCATCTGAGCATTAAGAATATGACAGTATACCAAAACCCTTGAATGGTACACTTAAAAATATATGCCAGGCATTTCACATGTATCTTTCTCATTTAATCTTCAAATTAATCTTATGTAAAAGTTTTCCACTCTATAAAATAGAGATAATTTTATCTGAAGTGCAGAGAAGTCAGGTAAATCACCTGAGGACACAGGAAAGGAGGAGCTCAGATTCAAACTGAGATTTTGTTGGACATCTCGGCCCATGCCTTTCTTTCCTATACCAGTATTTCTGAAAATTTTCATATCTATACTGGTGGTACATTAAAGATTTTAATGTGGTACATTAAAAAAACCTTATTTTAAGAGTTACTGGTTTTGCAATTATGTTCTACTTAAGGAAAGAGATACTGGTTTTCCACTTATAAAAGTAACATATGGTTTTATTTTAAGATAACTATATTTAAGTAGCTAAAATTAAATTGATTTAAATAAAAATATTAAATATAAATAATATTCAGGTATGTAAATAATTGTGAAGATAGTATGTGAGTGCCTAAAGTATAGGAAATATTGCTTTAGACCACACTGTACTATGGCTGAAAAAGGGCTGGGATTATTAGTTAGGAGGGGCCAGACTTTGCTGCTGTAACAAATATCCCTAAATCCAGGGGCTTAAAAAGAGTTGTTCTTAATTATGGCTCACAATGTTCCCTGAGGGAGCAGGTAAGGTGGGAGTGGGTGCTGGGGCTCTGTTCCATGTAGTCCCAGGAACCAAGGCTGACAGAGGCCCCCTCTGTCTTATGACACTCAACAGGAGGCTGGGGGATTAAGTAGGGACCAGATCTGTGGAAGGTTAAGGAGCTGGGACCTTACCCTGAGGGCAAGAGGGATTAGTGCTTTCAGTGACTTTTGTTCTATTCAGTATGAGCACAGCCATTGTCCTGGCCCAAGAAGGCAATACAATATGTTGCCTGGGACCCTTCACTAAAATTTTTGTGATTCAAATCTAATATATGATAATCCAGACTTATACTACAGATAAATATGGGGATTGTTCATATTGCAAAAGGGTTCTTTGCTTAAATAAAGAATTAATTGCAGGAAACCCTTTAACAGTAAATATCTCTTAGTGTGGGCCTTTTGAAATCAATATTTGCATAATTCTGTTTATACCCAACTTTTTAGAAGCTCTTCTGTGATGTGGAGCCTCACCTATTTCACAGTGAAGACAATAATGGAACTAATTAAAATGTGAATATTGATTCTATTAATATCAACAGCAAATGGATTTCTTTTTCCCATGAAAATGCAATGAAAACGACTGTAATTTAGATTCTAAGCTTTGTAACAAGCATAATTTTGAGGAGCAGGAGCATTTCTTTAGTGATTATTTGAGTGCTCCCAAACTCTTGGTTCCTGTTTCTATATATCCTACTGTCTTTTACTATCTGCTTACAGGGACCTCTTATTCCACTTGCTCTTGGAGCTCAGGGGCCGTGTTATCTTTGTCTTTCTAGCACCTGGCACAGGGCCTGACACCAAGTAGATGCTCAGTAAATATATGTAGAATGACTAAAAACTCCCACTTGTGTTTTTTTTTTTAATCATCATTTTATTGAGATATATTCACATACCACGCAATCATACAAAACAAATCGTACTTTCGATTGTTTACAGTACCATTACACAGCTGTACATTCATCACCTAAATCAATCCCTGACACCTTCATTAGCACACACACAAAAATAACAAGAATAATAATTAGAGTGAAAAAGAGCAATTGAAGTAAAAAAGAACACTGGGTACCTTTGTCTGTTTGTTTCCTTCCCCTATTTTTCTACTCATCCATCCATAAACTAGACAAAGTGGAGTGTGGTCCTTATGGCTTTCCCAATCCCATTGTCACCCCTCATAAGCTACATTTTTATACAACTGTCTTCGAGATTCATGGGTTCTGGGTTGTAGTTTGATAGTTTCAGGTATCCACCACCAGCTACCCCAATTCTTTAGAACCTAAAAAGGGTTGTCTAAAGTGTGCGTGAGAGTGCCCACCAGAGTGACCTCTCGGCTCCTTTTGGAATCTCTCTGCCACTGAAGCTTATTTCATTTCCTTTCACATCCCCCTTTTGGTCAAGAAGATGTTCTCCGTCCCACGATGCCGGGTCTACATTCCTCCCTGGGAGTCATATTCTACGTTGCCAAGGAGATTCACTCCCCTGGGTGTCTGATCCCACGTAGGGGGGAGGGCAGTGATTTCACCTTTCAAGTTGGCTTAGCCAGAGAGAGAGGGCCACATCTGAGCAACAAAGAGGCATTCAGGAGGAGACTCTTAGGCACAAATATAGGGAGGCCTAGCCTCTCCTTTGCAGCAACCGTCTTCCCAAGGGTAAAACTTATGGTAGAGGGCTCAACCCATCAAACCACCAGTCCCCTATGTCTGTGGTCATGTTAGCAACCATGGAGGTGGGGTAGGCCAATACCCCTGCATTCTCCACAGGCTCCTCAAGGGGGCACTACATCTTTTTTTTTCCTTGTTTTTCTTCCTTTTTTTTTTTTTTTTTAACTTTCCCTTCTTTTTTAAATCAACTGTATGAAAAAAAAAGTTAAAAAGAAAACAAACATACAATAAAAGAACATTTCAAAGAGACCATAACAAGGGAGTAAGAAAAAGACAACTAACCTAAGATAACTGCTTAACTTCCAACCTGTTCCTACTTTACCCCAAGAAAGTTACCTAATATAGCAACATTTCTGTGAACTTGTTCCTACTATATCCATCAGAAATTAACAGACCATAGTCATTTCTGGGCATCCCCAGAACGTTAAATAGCTTATCTGTTCTTCTTGGATTATTGTTCCCCCTTCCTTAATTGCTCTCTACTGCTAGTTCCCCTACATTCTACATTATAAACCATTTGTTTTACATTTTTCAAAGTTCACATTAGTGGTAGCATATAATATTTCTCTTTTTGTGCCTGGCTTATTTCGCTCAGCATTATGTCTTCAAGGTTCATCCATGTTGTCATATGTTTCACGAGATCGTTCCTTCTTACTGCTGCGTAGTATTCCATCGTGTGTATATACCACATTTTATTTATCCACTCATCTGTTGAAGGACATTTGGGTTGTTTCCATCTCTTGGCAATTGTGAATAATGCTGCTATGAACATTGGCGTGCAGATATCTGTTCGTGTCACTGCTTTCCGATCTTACGGGTATATACCGAGAAGTGCAATCGCCGGATCGAATGGTAACTCTATATCTAGTTTTCTAAGGAACTGCCAGACTGACTTCCAGAGTGGCTGAACCATTATACAGTCCCACCAACAATGAATAAGAGTTCCAATTTCTCCACATCCCCTCCAGCATTTGTAGTTTTCTGTTTGTTTAATGGCAGCCATTCTAACCGGTGTTAGATGGTATCTCATTGTGGTCTTAATTTGCATCTCTCTAATAGCTAGTGAAGCTGAACATTTTTTCATGTGTTTCTTGGCCATTTGTATTTCCTCTTCAGAGAACTGTCTTTTCATATCTTTTGCCCATTTTATAATTGGGCTGTCTGTACTATTGTCATTGAGTTGTAGGATTTCTTTGTATATGCAAGATATCAGTCTTTTGTCAGATACATGGTTTCCAAAAATTTTTTCCCATTGAGTTGGCTGCCTCTTTACCTTTTTGAGAAATTCCTTTGAGGTGCAGAAACTTCTAAGCTTGAGGAGTTCCCATTTATCTATTTTCTCTTTTGTTGCTTGTGCTTTGGGTGTAAAGTCTAGGAAGTGGCCGCCTAATACAAGGTCTTGAAGATGTTTTCCTACATTATCTTCTAGGAGTTTTATGGTACTTTCTTTTATATTGAGATCTTTGGTCCATTTTGAGTTAATTTTTGTGTAGGGGGTGAGGTAGGGGTCCTCTTTCATTCTTTTGGATATGGATATCCAACTCTCCCAGCCCCATTTGTTGAAAAGACCATTATGGCTCAGTTCAGTGACTTTGGTGGCCTTATCAAAGATCAGTCGGCCATAGATCTGAGGGTCTATTTCTGAATTCTCAATTCGATTCCATTGATCTATATGTCTATCTTTGCGCCAGTACCATGCTGTTTTGGCAACTGTGGCTTTATAATAAGCTTCAAAGTCAGGGAGTGTAAGTCCTCCCACTTCGTTTTTCTTTTTTAGAGTGTCTTTAGCAATTCGAGGCATCTTCCCTTTCCAAATAAATTTGATAACTAGCTTTTCCAAGTCTGCAAAGTAGGTTGTTGGAATTTTGATTGGGATTGCATTGAATCTGTAGATGAGTTTGGGTAGAATTGACATCTTAATGACATTTAGCCTTCCTATCCATGAACATGGAATATTTTTCCATCTTTTAAGGTCCCCTTCTATTTCTTTTAGTAGAGTTATGTAGTTTTCTTTGTATAGGTCTTTTACATCTTTGGTTAAGTTTATTCCTAGGTACTTGATTTTTTTAGTTGCTATTGAAAATGGTATCTTTTTCTTGAGTGTCTCTTCAGTTTGTTCATTTCTAGCATATAGAAACATTACTGACTTATGTGCATTAATCTTGTATCCCGCTACTTTGCTAAATTTGTTTATTAGCTCTAGTAGCTGTATCGTCGATTTCTCAGGGTTTTCTAGATATAAGATCATATCATCTGCAAACAATGACAGTTTTACTTCTTCTTTTCCAATTTGGATGCCTTTTATTTCTTTGTCTTGCCGGATTGCCCTGGCTAGCACTTCCAGCACAATGTTGAATAACAGTGGTGACAGCGGGCATCCTTGTCTTGTTCCTGATCTTAGAGGGAAGGCTTTCAGTCTCTCACCATTGAGTACTATGCTGGCTGTGGGTTTTTCATATATGCTCTTTATCATGTTGAGGAAATTTCCTTCAATTCCTACCTTTTGAAGTGTTTTTAACAAAAACGGATGTTGGATTTTGTCAAATGCTTTTTCAGCATCTATTGAGATGATCAATTGATTTTTCCCTTTCGAGTTTTTAATGTGTTGTAATACATTGATTGATTTTCTTATGTTGAACATCCTTGCATGCCTGGAATGAACCCCACTTGGTCATGGTGTATGATTTTTTTAATGTGTCTTTGGATTCGACTTGCAAGTATTTTGTTGAGGATTTTTGCATCTATATTCATTAGGGAGATTGGCCGGTAGTTTTCCTTTTTTGTAGCATCTTTGCCTGGTTTTGGTATTAGATTGATGTTAGCTTCATAAAATGAGTTAGGTAGTGTTCCATTTTCTTCAATGTTTTGAAAGAGTTTGAGTAAGATTGGTGTCAGTTCTTTCTGGAAAGTTTGGTAGAATTCCCCTGTGAAGCCATCTGGCCCTGGGCATTTATTTGTGGGAAGATTTTTGATGACTGATTGGATCTCTTTGCTTGTGATGGGTTGGTTGAGGTCTTGTATTTCTTCTCTGGTCAGTCTAGGTTGTTCATATGTTTCCAGGAAATTGTCCATTTCTTCTACATTGTCCAGTTTGTTGCCATACAGTTGTTCATAATATCCTCTTATAATTTTTTTAATTTCTTCAGGATCTGCAGTTATGTCACCTTTTTCATTCATTGTTTTGTTTATATGGTTCTTCTCTCTTTTTGATTTTGTCAGTCTAGCTAGGGGCTTGTCAATCTTGTTGATCTTCTCAAAGAACCAACTTTTGGTGATATTTATCCTCTCTATTGTTTTTTTGTTCTCTATGTCATTTATTTCTGCTTTAATCCTTGTTATTTCTTTTCTTCTACTTGGTTTAGGATTGGTTTGCTGTTCATTTTCTAGCTTCTTCAGTTGATCCATTAGTTCTTTGATTTTGGCTCTTTCTTCCTTTTTAATATATGCGTTTAGTGCTATAAATTTCCCCCTTAGCACTGCTTTTGCTGCATCCCATAGGTTTTGGTATGTTGTGTTCTCATTTTCATTCGTCTCTATATATTTAGCAATTTCTCTTGCTATTTCTTCTTTAACCCACTGATTGTTTAGGAGTGTGTTGTTTAACCTCCAGGTATTTGTGAATTTTCTAAGTCTCTGATGGTTATTGACTTCTAATTGTATTCCATTGTGGTCAGAGAATGTGCTTTGAATAATGTCAATCTTTTTAAATTTATTGAGGCTTGTTTTATGTCCGAGCATATGATCTATTCTGGAGAAAGTTCCGTGAGCACTAGAAAAGTATGTGTATCCTGGTGATTTGGGATGTAATGTCCTGTATATGTCTGTTAAATCTAATTCATTTATCAGATTGTTTAGGTTATCAATTTTCTTATTGGTCTTCTGTCTGGTTGATCTATCTATAGGAGAGAGTGATGTGTTGAAGTCTCCCACAATTATTGTGGAAACATCAATTGCTTCCTTTAGTTTTGCCAGTGTTTCTCTCATGTATTTTGTGGCACCTTGATTGGGTGCATAGACATTTACGATTGTTATTTCTTCTTGCTGAATTGCCCCTTTTATTAGTATATAGTGGCCTTCTTTGTCTCTCAAAACATCCCTGCATTTGAAGTCTATTTTATCTGAGATTAATATTGCTACACCTGCTTTCTTTTGGCTGTAGCTTGCATGAAATATTTTTTTCCATCCTTTCACTTTCAGTTTCTTTGTGTCCCTGTGTCTAAGATAAGTCTCTTGTATGCAACATATTGATGGTTCATTTTTTTTGATCCATTCTGCGAATCTATATCTTTTAATTGGGGAGTTTAATCCATTTACATTCAACGTTATAACTGTGAAGGCATTTCTTGAATCGGCCATCTTATCCTTTGGTTTATGTTTGCCATATTTTTCCCTCTCTCTATTAATATCCTTTATTGTACCCATACCGAATCTCTTTAGTACTGAACCTTTCTCCAAGTCTCTCTGTCCTGTCTTTTTTTCTCTGTCTGTAGGGCTCTCTTGAGTATCTCCAGTAGGGCAGGTCTCTTGTTAGCAAATTCTCTCAGCATTTGTTTGTCTGTGAAAAATTTAAGCTCTCCCTCAAATTTGAAGGAGAGCTTTGCTGGATAAAGTATTCTTGGCTGGAAATTTTTCTCACTAGGAATTTTAAATATATCGTGCCACTGCCTTCTCGCCTCCATGGTGGCTGCTGAGTAGTCACTACTTAGTCTTATGCTGTTTCCTTTGTATGTGGTGAATTGCTTTTCTCTTGCTGCTTTCAGAACTTGCTCCTTCTCTTCTGTGTTTGACAGTGTGATCAGTATATGTCTCGGAGTGGGTTTATTTGGATTTATTCTATTTGGAGTTCTCTGAGCATTTATGATTTGTGTATTTATGTTGTTTAGAAGATTTGGGAAGTTTTCCCCAACAATTTCTTTGAATACTCTTCCTAGACCTTTACCCTTTTCTTCCCCTTCTGGAACACCAATTAGTCTTATATTCGGACGTTTCTTATTATCTATCATATCCCTGAGGTCCATTTCGATTTTTTCAATTTTTTTCCCCATTCTTTCTTTTATGCTTTCATTTTCCATTATGTCATCTTCCAGGTCACTGATTCGTTGTTCAACTTCCTCTAGTCTTGTACTATGAGTGTCCAGAATCTTCTTAATTTGGTCAACAGTTTCTTTAATTTCCATAAGATCATCCATTTTTGTATTTAGTCTTGCAATGTCTTCTTTATGCTCTTCTAGAGTCTTCTTGATTTCCTTTATATCCCATACTATGGTCTCATTGTTCATCTTTAGTTCTTTGATTAGCTGCTCTAGGTGCTGTGACTCTTCTGGTCTTTTGATTTGGGTGCTTGGGCTTGGGTTATCCATATCGTCTGGTTTTTTCATATGCTTTATAATTTTCTGTTGTTTTTGGCCTCGTGGCATTTGCTGAACTTGATAGGGTTCTTTTAGGGTTTGTAGACCTATTGAAGTCCTTATCTCTAATTTATCAGATCTACAGCTTCGTGGAGTACACTTTCTCTAACTAACCAGCAGGTGGCGTCCACGAGCCACCTGTTCTCCACAAGCCAGTTCTCCCCTGCTTAGCCTTTTTGGTGAGTGGGAGAGTGAGTCTTGTGGGGCCCAATTGGTGTACCAAGCTTGCGTGTGTAGTTGGTGTTGCCTGCCCTGTATATGGGGCGTGTTTCTGGGCAGTCAGGGAGGGGGGGTGGCCCTAACAATCAAATCTCCCTGATGATCCTAGAGTTTTAAAGCTGCTGCAATAGTCTAATCCTTCAGTTCAGTCCTGCCACAGTTTGTCTCTGCCACTGACCCACAAGTCCTTGGTATTGGTGTATGGCTCCTGAGACTTGCAAGTGGGCCCCTCTTCCAGGCTGTGCACCCTGGGTCCTCTGTTGAGGGATGACTGTGCTATGTCACAGGTGAGTGCCGTCCCCTCAGAGCGGTTCTGGGCTGCTGGGCTTTGTAGGGAGGCTCCCAGTCTGCTGAAATGATGGCTGAATGGGGCTTTGTTAATTCACACTGCTCCACCTTCCCAACTCTGGGACAATCAGCTGAGGTTGCAGGGAAGGCTAATGTCCACGCCCAGTTTTGTGGTGTGTGCCTGTTATTTGAAGCACTTCTGTCACACTGGGTTGTCTGGGGCAGCTCTGGGCTATGGGGCTGGCGATGGGCAGGAGTGTTTCCTGTCCACCAGGATGGTGGCTGTGAGCAGACACCCCCCTTTTCTTGGGAATTTGTGGTGTTTAGTGAATTTTCTCAGCCACTGGATTATTGCCTTTTGTCTCAGAGCTCTCTTAGTTCTGCTCTTGACTTGACGTGCCCAAATTGAAAGTCTTTGAAGCTTTCTGTATTGGGCGTCTTAGAGTAATTGTTTTAGAAAAAGAAAAAAGGATTAAAGAAAAAAAAAAAAAAAAAAAAGGGCCCTCCTCAGAGATCTAATGGGTTATTGAAATGCTAATAGACAAAGCAACCAGGTCCATTAAGGAAAGGTCCACAGGGCAGAGAGATTAGCTTTTCTTCGGGATTTGCATATGCGCCTCAAGGCCTGAGCTCCGCCCTTCCCCTTTCTGTGTTCACCAGAACTCCAAAAATCCTCTGTTCTTATTTTGGAGTTTTTTGTGTTGTTTTTTTTTTTTTTCTATGCCTGTCTCCTCTCTGCTGGGCTGGCTGCTGTCAGATTCTCTGGTGTCTGGTCTCAGTCTATCTATGGTTGGAGTTTGGATCAGTAGAATGAGTTTCCGATAAGGGCTGCCACTGCAGTTCTCCCTTCTCCTTCCCGGAGCTGACAGCCCCTCCTCCCACGGGACTGAGCCTGGCAGGGAGGGGTGCGGGTCCCCTGGCCGCAAAAACTTACAGATTTCGCTGATTTCAGCAGTTCGACATTTTCATGAGTGTTGTATGAAGTATGCCCAAAGACAGATTGCTCTGTGGTGTCCAGTCCACACAGTTCCTAGCTTTCTACCTACTTTCCTGGAGGAGTAACTAAAACATACAGCTCACCAGTCTGCCATCTTGCCCCGCCTCCCCACTTGTGTTTTTGAAACAAATTTTGATGCAGAAGGTTTTGCAAGTTAATTTCACCTCTGCCAACCGTGGCTTTCTTTACAGTTCATCAGTCCTTACTCCTCTTTGGTTTGCACCTTTGCTAGGGATAACAGCTAAATCTTTACTGTGACTAAGTAATCCAAGATAAAGAACAAATACACTTCAAGAGAGCCAATGTAGTTGTAAATTGTTGATTCCTGTGACTGAGTGAGAAAAATGATTGTATCTGTTAGTGGAGAAATAAATTGTAGGCAACCTTAGTGTAGTTGTCTAGTTTTGAACATTAAGGACAATTTATCAGCCATTACAGTCTAGTTAAGTACTAATCAAGTTTATGTTTCTCCTCCAAGCTAAGTAATAGCGAAGAACTCTGATTGCAGAGGAACACTAAAACTGTCTATTACATGGTCTTGAAAAGCTTGTGACTTTAATTTCTATGAAGAGCATATGTTTATTGAGTTTAAGTGTCAGTTTCCCAAAAGCCACACATCTCAAGTGGAAAAGTCAAGTAAATGGAAAATAATTTGAAAAAAAAAATTTCTTGCTCTATTCCCTATCACTTTCCAAGATTTTTTTTTTTTTTTTCTTTTAGGTGAATTTCTATTACATCTCTTTATGTCCTGAAGTGTCTATATTGAGGTGAATTCTAAATTCTGTACCACTTGTGCCATTGAGACCCCTCGTTCACAAACAATCCCCATTTCTTTTACTCAAGCTAAGTGCCATTTGTTATCCTTGAAATTTATGTGACAAGCCAGAATTGGGGTTACATTTACATTTACTTCTGGGAGTGCAAAATTTTCAAAAGGAAGTAGATAGTAGATGCACTCAGGCTCAGATTAACACTTGAGTTCGATAATAAAGGACCTGACAGTAATTAAACCACCTCAGAATAGTGGAATAATTGTACACAGTACAGAGGGAGGCCCGTGGTTAGATTGCCCACCATGGCTGAAGGAAAGGAAGACCCGGGCATGGATGGAAGTATTGACCTGCCAGGTGTTTTCTTCTGACAGTTTTGAAACGTGACATTGTTTAGAGGCATTTAGATCAGTGCATGTCCATTTAGACGAAATGCAACACTGGGGTTACAATATATTTATACTTCTTAGCTGTTTTAGAGCATTTATGTCTATGGACCAAATTCTTTGGAGTTCTTTGTTAATCAGAGACACTTTTAAACCAGACAAATTCCTGGCAATGGTGGTGGGCTGGACAGTGAGACAGACATTGCCCCGTCAGCAGGCAGAGTGAGTCTTCCTCAGCTCACATTATTGTAGTTTCAGTTCAGAAAGCAACACTTAAAGCTGTTTAGATGGAGGGGAGTGAATAGGGATGAAGAGACCAATTAACCGTTTTTTCTTGGCCTTTCCTCACAGACACATTCTGAACAGCACCCCAGTTTTGATGTATTATTTTAATTAATCCCAGTCTTTTGATTCCTGCAAAAAGAAGGTTAGCAAATGTAACAATGCTCGAGAGTTTCTTTATCGTAAAAGACACATAATTTCAAGCATTTAATAAGGTAGATTTATTCTGGGTAGTTCAGCTTGCACATTCACTCAACCAGCCCTCCCCAAAGACAGCATTAAAAATGTGATTAGTTAGCTGCCATCAATAACACAAAATAGGAAAATGCTCTCTGAAGGGACAGCTTGCGGAGGGCACTGCACAGTGTGTAGTAAAAATATATGGCCTAATAAGTTTACATTTGCAGGCTCATTTGTTAAAACTCTTGAATTTCTAATTTGTGTCGGAAAGATAAATGGATGGAGCCACAGTAAAGTGTGAGATTAATACTGATGGATGGGGATTCAGTTTTTTGCTAGCCTCTTAGTTCCATACAACCCAGTAGGCAGTTTATAGGAAAACTAAATGTAAACAAAAAGAAGGACATTATTTACTCTGGTTGCGACCAATTACCAGTTATTTTGTTCCTTTTGACCCCAACAGTTAAGGAAATTTCTATGTAATCTAATTATTATACTTCAGTAATCAAAAGGCCTGCAATTTATGATTTGATGTTGTTAAGATTGTCCCCCAGAAGCACTGTTATATAAGGAGCAGATGATTTAGGGATTGTCTTTCTCATATTTCACAAAATATTTCCTCAGTCACGTTGTCCCTAAAAAATATTTCTGGAAGCAACATGAGAAGAAGGCATGGATTCTCAGGAAAGGCATAAAAATAGTGAGATTTTTCACAGCCAAAGATTTAGGAAAACAAACTGAGATTTCTGCAGTGGAGGCAAATCAGTAGCAGAAGGTAAATTTAATGGCTCTTTTTGCCGTCTTAGATTCCCAACACCTGGGTACAACCCTCAAGGCCTTAAGCAGCTCCCTTTTCCCTGTTATGGATCTTCCAAATGCGACGTGAATTTCCTGTCTCGGTGTCATTGGTGGCTGTTAGATCAGTAGTGACGGCGATGTCTAGTTCAGAGACAGAGGGGAGTGGATTCCCAAAGCCCTTAGTTTGATAAAAGTCACTCGGAAATCATGAGCTGAATTCTCAACACATTTAGAAACTCTGGTTCTTTTGACTGAAGCCAGACACATTTCTAATTATGAAACATGCTCTAAGTTCTGTGCAAATATATTGCAAGGTCTACTTCTGGGGGTGGACATTGGCAAGTTCACAATTCAGTGGGCCTTCTTGGAATATGTCTGTTGTCACTCGTGCTTCTTTTCCTGACATCTTAGCAGCAGTGCAGAGCTCGAGTGAGTGCAGGAGGGAACAGAAGTGGTAAGGAGAGCCTGTAGCAGGAGGGGCTCATGTAAAGACAAGCCTGGAGCTCAGCTGGAGCCTGGTCATCCTGGAAGCCCTCCCAGGACCCGCACGTGAGCATGGGGGTTGTAATCTAAGCATGTAACTGCACCCTATGGCCGGCAGTTTCCTCAAATGAAAATGTAAATTTGAGTCACTATTCAGGGAAAGAGATTTACAGTAGTTAGGATCTTCAGGCAGTGAAGCTAAGAGTTTGGTTTTACTACATTTTTTCAAATCAGAGTCTTCACTAATGAAAGTTGACAGGAACCCTAGAACTACAGAAGTTTTCACAGGTGTGATAAAAGAAAACTTTTATCAATTTAGGATCCCATACCTTTATTGAGATATTCACAAATCCAGCAGCATCCCATTCAGAAAGTAGAAGGGAACTCTGTGAAGAGAGCAGAAAGGCAAAGCTCATATTACGCAAACACAGCAGTAAGTGAGGAGATGTTGTGGTTGGCTGACATTAAGTTTCCATTTTACATAGGAGGGTGTTCCAGTTTGCTAAAGCTGCCATTATGCAAAATACCAGAAATGGATTAGGTTTTTTTTGTTTTGTTTTGTTTTTTTTTTCATTTTTATTGAGATTGTTCAGATACCATACAATTATCCAAAGATCCAAAGTGTACAATCACTTGCCCCTGGGTACCCTCATACAGTTGTGCATCCATCACCACACTTAATTTTTGTTCAATTTTTAGAAACTTTTCATTACTCCAGACAAGAAATAAAGTGAAAGATGAAAAAAGAAAAAAAGAAAAGGAAACTCTAATCCTCCCCTATCCCTAACAAACCCCCCTCAATTGTTGACTCGTAGTGTTGGTATAGTACATTTGTTACTGTTTATGAAAAAATGTTGAAATACTACTAACTGTAGTATATAGTTTGCAATAGGTATATATTTCTTCCCTGTATGCCCCTCTATTATTAATTTCTAATTGTATTGCATACATTTTTTCTGGTTCGTGGAAGTGATTTCTAGTATTTGTACAGTTGATCATGGACATTGCCCACCATAGGATTCAGTTCTATACATTCCCATCTTTCAACCTCCAACTTTCCTTCTGATGACATATATGACTCTGATCCCCTTTCCACCTCATTCACACACTATTCAGTGCCGTTAGTTATTCTCACATCTTGCTACTGACACCCCTGTTCATTTCTAAACATTTAAGTTCATCCTAATTGAACACTCTGCTCATACTAAGCAACCACTCCCCATTCTTAAGCCTCGTCCTATATCTTGGTACCTTATATTTCATGTCTATGAGTTTACATATTATAATTAGTTCCTATCAGTGAGACCTTGCAATAATTGTCCTTACGTGTCTGGCTTATTTCACTCAGTATATTGCTCTCGAGGTTTTGTCATCAACCCATTTTTTTTTTTTAATATGATTTTGTTCACTCACCATACATTCCATCCCAAGTAAATAATCGATGATTCTCTGCATGGTCATACATTTATGTGTTCACCACCTTCACCACTATCTATATAAGGGCATCTACATTTCTTCCACAAGGCAGGAGGGAGAGTCAAAGAAGGTAGAGAGGCAAAAGAAAGAGGAAAAAAAAATGACAGCTAGGAAGCAGCAAAAGGAAAAATAACCTTAAAATGGATTAGCTTTTATAAAGGGTATTTGTTAGGTTACAAATTTACAGTTCTAAAGCCATAAAAGCTTCCAAACTGAGGCATCAACAAGAGGATACCTTCACTGAGGAAAGGCTGAAGGTGTCCGGCATACCTCTGTCAGCTGGGAAGGCTTGTGGCTGGCATCTGCTCATCCTTTGCTCCCCAGTTCTGGTTTCAAAATGGCTTTCTCCAGGATGTCTCTGGGCTTCTATCTTTCTTAGCTTCTCTCTCTCAGCTCCTGTGTGTCCTTGCTTGTTCTCCCAGGGCATTTCTCTCTAAGCATCTGAGAGTCCTCTCTTAGCTCCTCCAGGGCAATCTCTGGGCTTCATCTCTTAGCTTAGCATCTCCAGATGTCTTTCTGTCTGCATCTCCAAGTGTCTCCAAGCATATGGGTCTGTGCGGGCTCTCAGTTCTCTTAAGGACTCTAGTGATCTAATTAAGACCCACCCTGAATGGATGGGGTCACACCTCCATGGAAATAATCTAATCAAAAGATCTTACCCAGAGTTGGGTGGGTCGCATCGCCATGAAAACAGCCTAATCAAAAGTTCACACCCACAATAAGTCTGCTTCCACAAGATTGGATTAAAAGAACATGGCCTTTCCTGAGGCACATGACAGTTTCAAACCGGCACAGGGGGTCTTACAAAGTGGGAGAAGCTATACGTCAATTAGTATGGAATGCTTGTCCAATCTGATAGCTGTCGCTACTGGACCGAAAGTAGTTTTATCACCAGGTGATGCTTATCAGCAATCCTGTAGGGTCTGTTCTGTTTTCTTGGAAAACTCCTGCAGGTCACTTGTTTTCATCATCTGGATAAGCCCTTCTTGAGACAGGGTCTTCTCCTGGCAATGTTCAATAACAGGCGAAATATAATGGAGGATTGGTCTTTGTCAGTCAGTTCTTCCACCATTTCCTCATGTAGCTAATGAAGATTTTGATTGTATAGCATTCATTTCATTCACTCATTCATGCAGTCAACAAACATTTACAAGTGCCTATAAGGAGCCAGGCACTGGTCTGGGTACTGGGGAACTTGGTGATGAACTGGACATGGTCCTTACATTTTTGAGATGGTGCACTAGAAGGGGGAGAAAGACAGTAAGCATATTAATAATGGAACAAGTAAGGTCACTTTAGATAGACCTCCCTTACGAAGAGGCACCTGAGCTAAGATCAGGCGCATGAAGCCAACCATGTGACTATCTCTGGCAGGAGAACATTCCCAGCAGAGAAATCTGCAGGTTGACAATGCCTTGGGTCACTTGTGTTTGAGGGACAGAGGAAGGCCACTGTGGCAAAGCACAGGGATGAAAGGGGGAGAGTCTGGATATGAAGTTGAAGAGGTAGGCAGGGCAAGATCATGTAGGATCTTGAATGCCATGGCAAGGAATCTGGTTTCTAGTTTAGATGTTAAGGGAAGTCAATGGAGGGTTTAAAACAGAGCAGTGAAATGATCCAATTTATGCCTTAGTTCCCCCTGGCAGCTTGGTAGGGACTAGACTGAGGCAGGGAAGGATGGCAGCTTGAACCCAAGCAACAGGGTTATGAAAGGACTGGCTGTAGCAGTAAGGGAAAGAAGGACCAAGAAATGGTAAGGTGAGCCTAGACCTGAACTTTTCTGGTGGTGGCTTATATGACTGAGATGGGGAAGATGATGAGAGGAGGTTTGAAGGGGAGACCAGGAATCAAATGTTCTGCTTATTACCAAAGTTAAGCTTAAAATGTTTGTCAGATTTCCAAGGGGATAGGTGGAGTGGGCAGATGTAGTACATATAGCTCAGGTGAAGGGTGGGTTAGATGAGATTGAGTATGGAAATCATCCACATATAGATGGGATGGGATAGGATTCCCAAAACAGTGTAGAGAGAAGATAGAGATGTATCCTAGCATGAAAGCTTTTGTTAGATTTTCCCTCCCTGCTCTTTGTTTATATCTTTCCTCCCTTCTTTCCCCTCTTCTCCCCTTCCTTTCCCCCTTTCTCTCCCTCTCTCTTTACCAGGGAATTGTCACATACCAGTATCCAAAGAGGAATACCTCAATTGTCCACCTCAGCATAGCCCCAAGAAGGAGTGTGGGATAGTGAAAAGAGCTTTTGTCAAGGGAATAGAAAAATCTGGTTGTTTCTGGTTCCACTGCTTACAACCATGAGGTGGGCAAGTCACCCACCTTCTCAGAGTATAGTGAGGATTAAGTAGGATACACATAAAACAGCACTTTATAAAATAGCTCAATTCCCTATTGATCCTTCATTAAACTTAAAAATGACATAAAATATTAAAAAATTATAGAGAGGAATTAAAAAAATCAGTGTGGAAAAATTGTCACGGCTGTGCCCATAGGTGGTGACATCAACAGTCAAACACTTCCATTACTAATATGTTCCAGGTCTTTGTTGAATGGGTGTTGGCTGACTGTAGGGGCCTTGTAGGGGATCCCGCCATGCTCTGGGAATTGGGCCTCTAGTCCCACCTCTCTCTATGCTTTCAGAAGCCTGGGTTATAACTGGCATGCGCTGGCCTCAGGCCAGTTGCCTCCAGGCCTTGGATAGTCCTCTTCTGAGCCCTTGTAGCAATTTTTAGCTTTGGGCTCTCTGGAGAGATTTCTGAATAAACTACATCTGTCAGTCTGGTGCTGTACAGCACAGCTCTTCAAAGAACTGTCTCGTATGGGCAGTTCAGCTAAAGATAATTTTAGTGCTGATTAGTTTTGTGTGCTCTGGTTATATCAGTCCAGGGAATGTGGCCCTGTTTGGAAATCTGTTGCTCTTTTCATCTGCTTAGAAATTAGCAGGAGGTGCACACAAGCCAGGCAGTTAGCAAACATTTATTGAGCACCTACTATGTTTTTTAAAAAAGGATCTCTTTTCATAGGAATGCCAGAATGTTACCTTTGCCTGTGTTTAGGATGTGATTCAGAGTCCGGTGTTTGCCTCAGGTGTGGATTTGCGAAGGAATGGAGGCTTTGTCACGCTGCAGAATCACATATAGGAGAGGTGAAAGGAAAAAAAAAATCCAAATATATTGAAAATTTTTATTTGGAGTAATCAGTCCTAAAAAGAGAAGCAAAACATACACTAAAGATGGAAGGCTTTTGAAAGTTTTCTTTGGTGAATATTATTTGTACAAAACTGGAAGCTGCAGATTACTTTAGGAAATTCTAGGAATAGGTTTAGCCTGCTCTTAAGGTCCCTTGCTTAGGGCTAAGAGGAATTAGGGGGAGTATAAAGCACATAGAACAGGTGTATTCTTCCCTTTTATGCTCCCTTGTGTTGGTGAGTGAATCCTCTTGTAAACTCGGAATTTTCCTAGGTGAATTTGTGGTAAAACATGAAGATGCAGATTAATTTCGAAACTTCTAGGACTATATTCTCTCACTGAAAGATTCTGAATGGTTCCCTATTGCCTACAAGATAAAATCCAAGCTCCTTAGCTCAGCATACGACTCCCTTTGTAATTTATCCCTAAACCTTACCTTTGCAGACTCATCTTTTACACTCCCTACCAATGCGTTCTGGCCTCAGTGACATGAAGCCTATTTGCCCAAAATACCGCGCCAAGTCGTTCCGAGGCTGTTCCCCAGCAGGAGCGCTGCGCTTGGCCTCTGTCCGCCCCTCGCCTTCAAGGTCTCGCTCAAATGCCTCGTCGCCTGCGAGCTGACCTCCCTGCTCTCTGCTCGCACCTGCGCTTACTTCGCTTCTAGGGCTCGTCCTGTCATCCTGCAATTGTCTGCGTGGCTATTTGTTTCCTTTTCGTACGTTGTGAACTTTTGAAAGACAGAAACCTGCGCTCTTGTCCTCACACATGCTCGAGTGTAAGGGCAAAGACTTGTTCCCAGTTAGTGCCTCCCGTTTAGTGACTGGGGACAGGACAAGGAGGGGTTGAAGAGGGTGCTTACAGATAGAAGTTAGCCGTGGTTAAACAATCACAGATGTTTTATGGGGGTGGAGGTGAGGGACAGGGAAGGATTGGCTAAAGCAGAAAGCAGAGACGAATTTAAGTGCTTGAGACTGACACAACGATCTGGGTTAACATTTTCCCATCATTATTTAGAAAAGTTTATATATTTTCAAGGGACTTTTAGACTCATATATGAGCATGTTTGTGACATTTTGCTCTTCAATGTGATAAAAAGGAATCCAGCTCTTCAGATGACAGCTCTCAGTCTATAATTGGTTGGAAGGGGCTATATAATGTTAATTTGAATAAAGCACTCCGTAAATGAATGTCCATTATTTGGAGGCCACAAACTTTCAAATCAGAAATTCCATTCATTCAAAAATTAAGGAACTTCAGTTCCTCTGACAGTAATTGATAACCCAGTCCTCCAGAATCAAGCAACCTGTCAGTCCCTGTTTAATCAGAATTTTAGAAAGGATTGGTTCTGTAATGAATCCTCATAAATTTGCTTTCAATCTTCTCCATGTTGATGGCATCTTTGCACATGTATATCCACATTTTCCTCTCAGTGGGGATGCGTCTTTGACATTTCAAAGACTACAAAATATGATCTAGAAAATAAACACTGCTGTAGTAATTTTGATGGTTGATCATCTGTTTAATGTAATGCCAGTTAACTCTGAGACTGTAAATTAAGCTGGCTTGATTTATTATCAGTTTTCAATGCTGTTGAGCATCCTGAACAAAAAACAAAACAAAACAAAAAACCTCACAAAACCTAGGGAGGATGAAGCATAAAGATGAAGTTTTACCTTTAGGGGAAGAACTGTCAAGTATTTGCCAACATCTAAATGTAGATTACTTTGATTAATTCTAAGACACAAAAGGGTTTCTATATTTTCAGATTTAAGGAAATAATGTTCCAGACAAGGGACCTACTGTTCATTTTATTTCATAATATTGGCCTGCTTTCCTCCCATGAGAAGAACCAAGACCTCCCTTAGTGTTTGCATTGATTCATAAAAATAACTTCCTATAGAATTTTTGAAATAGGCATTTGGTGAGTTTTGTGCATATATGACATAATTGTTTATTTATCAATCGGTTAAGTATATATATTGTTGTAATATCATGTGGATGTAGCTTTAGAATTGATGTTGTTATTATATTTCAGATCCTGAGTATATGTGGAAAACTTACCCGGAATATAGCAAATTTCATGTCCACTGAGTTCCATTTTTTGAAAATAAATATGTGAATTTAAGAATCTCATATGTGACATAAATGCAGGCAATGCTCAATTCAACTCAACAAACATTTGTTGTCAGCTAACAGAAATAACCAGTATGATTATTGCCTTCCCAGCCTGAATAGTTCATTTTGAGGTATGTGTTTATGGGTGTTTAGAATCTGAGGGAAAGAATGGAATGACTGAAAAATAAAATTATAAAAATAAAATAAAAATTTTATAAAAATATAAAAATTTCAAATGATTATCTTACACTTTTATCAAAACAACATACAAATAATTTAAAATGGCAAGGCTTTTAGTGAAATCTTACAATAAAAAAAAGACACAGCCTCTAGCCTATTTATCCCTATGCTTCAGTTCTGTTCCCCAGAGACAACTACTTGCAAATCTTTTAGGTAATTCTTTATTTCTAAATAATATGCTTATACTGCTATTTATTTAAAATTGATTCAATGAATTTTAAATTGATTTATCAATTTTAGAAATGCCCACTAATTTGCATTGTAGAGGAGGATATGGGTCACGTCAACCCCCTCCCCCTGCCTTTACTGCATCTTAATATAGTTATATCTCATCATTCAGTATAGTTACATCACAATTTTTTACTAAAAATCTTCAAGGGTTTAAACTATTCTGATAATGTAAATATGTTTTTTTACTGCAGTGCAAAATAGTATACTACAATTGAATTTCTTTTCCGATAAAAGTTATTTTCTTGGTATTCATAATTGTCAGGTTTTTTTCCTTTTACTAAATTTTCAATGTACTTTTCATTAATTCTTCCTAATCATACCAATAACCTCTCAATACAATTTCTAAAGTGATCAAATGTATTTGATCACCTAGGAATTCCATTCTCTCCCTTCCCTCCAGGATATCCCTCCAAGAGTCCTTCACCCACCCCCTCTAATCCAGACTCACTCTGGCTTGATCAGTGCTGTCAGCTTGGGTCCTCCCTTTATGGTCTCCCTGAAATTCTTTTTTGTTTCTCCTGTGTTTGATCCCCTGTTTCCTGGACCCCATGTCTTCCCCTTTCTTGACTTACTCCCTCAAGATTGATAATCTGGCTGGGTATAAAATTCTCAGTTAAAAATATTTGTTCTTTTGAATTTTAAAGCCATTAATCCATTACTTCTAATTTATAACTTTGCTGTTGAGAAGCCCAATGCATTATGATGCTTGTTTCTTTGAATGTAAATGGCCTTCCTGGAAGCTTTCAGAATCTGCTGGCTCCTCCAGTTTTCTGGAATTTCAGGATGTGAGGGTCTTTTTGATTTGTTGTGCTGGGTTCTTGTTGGCCATTTCTATCTGAAGACATTTTTTTCAGTTCTGAGAAGTGCTCTTTTATTATGTCTTTGATAATCTCTTTCCCTTCATTGTCTCTATTTTTGCTTTTCAGAATGCCATTTTTTGGCTATGGACTTCCTGGACTGACACCAGCCCCACCCCATTTTTTAAATATCTTCTCTCTTATATCTATCACCTTGAATTTTATCAAACTTTTTTCTTTTTTTTTTTTTAATACTACTTCAACTTTGTCTTCCAATCTTTTTTTTACTACAGTGTTTGCAGGAAGCAGAGCATAGCTCTCACCTTAGACAGGCAGGCTTTTGATGAACCTGGGCACTTAGGACACCCCCCTTCCTTGTTCTGGTCCTCAGGTAACCTCCTGTATCTTGCTCACCTTCTGTCTGGGCTTTCATTTGGTTAATCACCATCATTTCCACCTCCATGACCAGATGTCTTTCTGGCTCCTGGCTCCCACACTCCCAGATGACTTGTTAACACCTGTTCTTCTCTCCTGCAGAATTAACATGTTCAGCTGATGAACTTGTATCGTTTATCACTGAGAAAATGGAAACTTTTAAAAGAGAACTTCCACATCTCCCTCTAACAAATCTACAACCTGCATCCGTACCAAACTCCCCATATCTCCCCTTGTTATACTGGATGAACAATCCTTTCTCCTAATTTAGGTCAAGCCTACCTTGGGATATTAGGTCACAGCCCTTTTTGTCTACCTGAAGATTTTACATCATAATTTTTTATGTAAATATGTTTGTTTGCTTTTTTTACTGCAGAGCAAAATAGTATACTACAATTGAATTTATTTTCCAATAAGTTATTTTCTTGGTATTCATAATTGTCATAATAGTAAATTTTCTTTTACAATAAAAGTTATTGTAAAAGTCTTTTACAATAAAAAAAACCCTTGAAGATTTTTTAGCCAAAAATTGTGATGTAAGAAATTGGAGCATTTCTATAAACACATTTCATGGTATAGTGTGCCCCATCCACAAATATTCCTGCTTTGACTCCTGATTCCCATTTATCTGCCTGTCCATTCCTTTCCTCCCCTTTACAGCAAAATTCCTTGAGTTGTTTAACTTGCTTTCTTCATTTCTTCTTTTCACATTATCTTTTGAATCTCTTAAATTAGGCTTTTTCACTTAGCACTTGTTTTAAGTTTCCTAGCTGCTAAAAGAAATATCATACAATGGGTTGGCTTAACAACAGGAATGTATTGGTTCAGAATCCAAGGCTAGAAAGCTTGCTTCCTCCCAGGGTCAGTATCATCTGGCTGGCTGGCAATGTTTGGGGTTCCTTGGCTTTTCTGTCACCTAGCAATGCACTTGGTGGTATCTTCTCCTTTCTCTTCCAGGTTCCATTGACGTCCACCTTTTGGCCACTCCCCATAGCTTCTTTCTTTCTGTGTCCAATTTCCAAATGGATTAAGACCCACATTCACTCAGTCTGGGCACACCGTAACTAATGACATCTTCAAAAGTCCTATGTACAAATGGATTTCAACCACAGGACCAGGGTTTGGAACCTGAACATGCATTTTGTGGGGGAAATGATTCAATCCCCAACAGCACTCCATTAAAACTACTTTCATCAAGAACACCCAGGACTTCCCCACTGACAACTCCACAGGACTATTTTCAGTGCTCACTTGCTCAGTTTATCAGCAGCATCTGACCCCATTGGTTTCTTCCTTCTTCTGGAAGCAGTGCCTACATTTGCTGCAACCTCCTGGGTTTTTCCCTCCTTTATAGGCTGTCCATTCTTGGATGCTTTTACCAGATCACCCTCCTTTCCTGACCTCCAAATATTGGATTGCTCTAGAACTCAGTCTCTGGACATCTTTTCCTTTTTGAACACATATTCCCTAGGTGATACAACCATTCCTGTGGCTTTAATACCATCTGTAGGCTGAGGATGCTAACGTTTTTCTCCAGCTTGAACTTTCTTCTGAACCTCTAACTTACGTGGTCAACCATGTACTTGACACCTTCACTCAGATGTCCAACAGGCTTCTCATAGTTAACATGCTCCAAAAAGAATTCTTCATTTTTCTCCTTCACACTCATTCTACCCTAAGTATCCCTTACTTCAATAAAAGGTATCTTCTTGATCCAATATTTCTTAGACTCCAAACCTTGACACCTCTTTTCTCTTACACTCCTCACCCAATCTATCAGCAGCAACTCCTTTTGTCTCTATCCTTAAAACGGGCACCAAATATGACCCCTTCTCATCACTTTCACCACTAACATATTAGTTCAAGCTGCCATTATTTCTTCCCTGACCTAAGATTATAGCTTCCTAACTAGTATCCTTGTTTCTAAAGTTGCCCCACTACAGTTTATTCTCCACACAGCAGCCAGAATGGTATTTTCAGGGAACAAATCATTTTATGCTCTGCTCTGCTCAAAAGCATCACATTGTGTTTGAGAAGTCAGGCACACACCTAACTGCCATCTCCCAGACCACACCTACCTCTGCCTCCTTTTCTATTGTGTGCGGATGTTTCAATATGTCTCCATTCTGTAGCCCAGGGGAGCTGTTAGTTCTAATGAAAAGGCCTGACCATACCTTTAATCCAGAAATGTGGAACAAAGTAATCCCAGTTGCTTATCAGGGTGGGACCTCTCAGTAATACTAAAACAGCACAGGTTCTCCACTGAAGTGGTGCCTGCAGAGCTGTCATCCACCAGCCCTGACCCGAGCAGTTGACCTCCTGGGGACACTGGCCATGATGGGATCTCTTCCCCTGCTCTTTTTTTTTTTAAATTTAATTTTATTGAGATTGTTCATATGCCATACAATCATCCAAAGATCCAAAGTGCACAATCAATTGCTCACGGTACCATCATACAGCTGTGCATCCATCACCACAAGTTTTTTTCAAATTTTTAGAACATTTTCATTACTCCAGAAAAGAAATAAAGACAAAAAAGAAAAGTCAGTTCCTCCCTTACCTCTAAACACCCCACCTCCGTTATTGACTCATGTATTAGTATAGTACATTTGTTACTGTTGATGAAAAAATGTTAAAATACTACTAACTGTAGCACATAGTTTGCAATAGTTACATATTTTTTCCCTATATACCCCTTGTGTCAGTTTGGATGTATTATGTCCCCCAAAACTCCATGTTCTTTGATGCAATCTTGTGTGGGCAAACATAATAGTGTTGATTAGATTGGAATTCTTTGAGTGTTTCCATGGAGATGTGACTCAATCAACTTTGAGTGAAACGTATGATTGGATAATTTCCATGGAGGTGTTACCCTGCCCATTTGAGTGGGTGTTAATTGGATCACTGGAGTCATATAAAGGAGTTCACCACAGACACAAGGACGTCAGAGCAGCTAAGACTGAGATTTTGGAGAGCAACTGAGAGTGACATTTTGAGGAACAGCTGCAGCTAAGAGAGAACAAAATGCCCCAAGAGCAACACTTTGGAGAATACCATTTTGAAACACAACCTGGAAGCAAGCAGATGCCAGTCACATGCCTTCCCAGATAACACAGGTTTTCTGGATGCCACTGGCCTTTCTCCAGTGAAGGTACACAATTGTTGATGACTTACTTGAGTACTTTATGGCCTTAAGACTGTAACTTTGTAACCAAATAAACCCCCTTTATAAAAGCCAGTCTATTTCTGGTATTTTGCAAAATGGCAGCATTAGCTAACCGGAACACCCTTCTATTATTAACTCCTAGTTATAGTGTCATGCATTTGTTCTAGTTCATGAAAAAGATTTCTAATATTTGTAGAGTTAACCATGGACATTGTCCACCACAAAATTCACTGTTTTATAGATTGCCATATTTTAACCTCCAACTTTCCTTCTTGTGACATACGTGACTCTAAGCTTCCCCTTTCCACCACATTCACACACCATTCAGCACTGTTAGTTATTCTCACAGTAACATGCTACTGTCACCTCTGTCCATATCCAAACAGTTAAGTTCAACCTAGTTAAACATTCTGCTTGTAATAAGCAACCGCTTGCCATTCTTTAGCCTCATTCTATATCCTGGTAACTCACATTTCATGTCTACGAGTTTACATGCTATAATTAGTTCATATCAGTGAGACCCTGCAACATTTGTCCTTATGTGTCTGACTTATTTCAGTCAATATAGTGCCCTCAAGTTTTCTTCATCAATCCAGTTTTTTTTTTTTGAGACAGTTGTGTTCACCCACCATACATTCCATCTTAAGTAAACAATCAATGGTTCCCTGTATAGTCACGTATTTATGCATTCACCACCATCACTGCTATCTATATAAGGACATCTCCATTTCTTCCACAAAGAAGGAGGAAGAGTCAAAGAAGGTAGAGAGACAAAAGAAAAAGAAAAGAAAAAGAAAGAAAGAAAAAACATGACAGGTGAAATGCAACAAAAGGAAAGATAGAATTAACCTAAAGTAGAATAAAAGAGTCAGACAACATCACCAAAGCCAAGAGTCCCATACCCCTCCCTTATGTCCCTCTGTTAAAGGCATTTAGCTTTGGCATATTGCCTTTGTTACATTAAAAGAAGCATAATACAATGTTTCTGTTAACTATAGTCTCTAGTTTGCATTGATTGTATTTTTTTCCCCAATACCACTCTATTTTTAACACCTTGCAAGGTTGACATTCATTTGTTCTCCCTCTTATAAAAACATATTTGTACATTTTATCACAGTTGTTGAGCACTCTAGGTTTCACTGTTATACAGTCAAGTCTTTATCTTTCCTCTTTCCTTCTGGTGTCCCACATGCTCCTAAACTTCCTCTTTCAACCATATTCACAGTCATCTTTGTTCAGTGTACTTACATTGCTGTGCTGCCACCACCCAAAATTGTGTTCCAAACCTCTCACTCCTGTCCTCTCCCACCTGTCTGCAGTGCTTCCCCTAGCATTTCCTGTAGCACAGGTATCTTGTTCACAAACTCTCTCATTGTCTGTCAGTGAATATTTTAAACTCTCCCTCATATTTGAAGGACAGTGTGCCAGTTTGGGTGCATTATGGCCCCCCTAATAAACACTAATATGTCTGCCCACACAAGACTGTGGAGTTCTTTGATGCAGTATTGTGTGGGCAGATGTATCAGTGTTGATTAGGTTGGAATTCTTTGAGTGTTTCCATGGAGATGTGACTCAATCAACGGTAAGTGAATCATTTGATCGGATAATTTCCATCAAGGTGTTACCCTGCCCATTAAGGGTGGGTGTTAATAGAATCACTGGAGACATATAAAGGAATTCACAGACAGAAGGTCCTCAGAGCAACTGAGAGTGACATTTTGAATAGGAGCTGCAGCTTTACAGAGACATTTTGAGGACAGCCATTGAAAGCTGACCTCTTGAAGAAAGCCATTTTGAAACACAACCTGAGAGTAAAGGAAGAAGATACCAGTCACATGCCTTCCCAGAAAACAGAGGTGTTCCAGATGCCACTGGCCATCCTTCACTGAAGGTACTCTGTTGTTGATGCCTTAGTTTGGTCACTTTTATGGCTTTAAGAACTAAACTTTGTAACCAAATAAATCCACTTTATAAAAGCCAGTCCATTTCTGGTGTTTTGCAAAACAGCAACATTAGCAAACTGAAACAGACAGTTTTGCTGGATATAGGATTTTTGGCTGGTGGTTTTTCTCCTTCAGTGTCTTAAATATATCACACCCCTTCTGTCTTGCCTCCATGGTTTCTACTGAGAAATCCACACGTAGTCTTATCAAGCTTCCTTCATATGTGATGGATTGCTTTTCTCTTGCTGCTTTCAGGAGTCCCTCTTTGTCTTTGACATTTGGTAATCTGATTATTAAGTGTCTTGGTGTAGATCTATTCAGAGCTAATCTGTTTGGGGTGCGCTGAGCTTCTTGGATCTGTAATTTTATGTCTTTCATAAGAGATGGGAAATTTTCATTGATTATTTCCTCTATTATTGCTTCTGCCCCTTTTCCCTTCTCTTCTCCTTCTGGGACTCCCATGACATGTACATTCATGTGCTTCCTGTATTCATTCAATTTCCTGAGACATTGCTCATATTTTTCATTCTTTTCCCTATTTGTTCTTTTGTGTGTAGGATTTCAGGTATCTTGTTCTCCAGTTCCTGAGTGTTTTCTTCTGCCTCTTGAGATCTGCTGTTGTATGTCTCCATTGTGTTTTTCTTCTCTTGTGTTGTGCCTTTCATTTCCATAGATTCTGCCAGTAGTTTTTTCAAACTTTCAATTTCTACCTTATGTTGGCCCTCCATCTATGTTGCCATATCCTCTCTGAACTCGTTGATTTGATTTTTGATTTGAATTATTCTTTGAAAATACTTAATAGATTGTTTCAAACATGAAACAATATCTCAACTGCATCTTGATTGACATGTAAGTTTGTTCCTTTAACTGGGCCATATCTTCATTTTTCCTAGTGTAGTCTGAAATTTTCTGTTGTTTAGGCATCTGCTTTCCTTGGTTACCCCAATCAGATTTTCCCAGATGAGAACAGGTTCAGATCTCAGAGTGGGGTTATATTCAGTTTTAAGTCTCCCTGTGGGTGTGTCTTAGAGATTGACGGACTTTCCTGTGAGGTGTCTAGCCACTGTGCTTTTCCTAACCTGCCCAGTAGGTGGCTCTTGCCAGCCTGTCACTCCTGACTGGTGTAAGGAGATGTGGCCCCTTTAGTTTCTGTGTTGGCTTTTTCCCCAGGCTCTGGGGTCTGGTTCTGAAGGGAAGGCCAGTAGTAGAACTGGGCCCTACCTCCTTCCTTTTAGGGTGATACACCTCCTTGGGAGTTATCTTCTGCATTTGAATAGATTCTTTGTCTCTCTGACTCTGTTATCTCCACCTGTTTGGGTCAGAGCACTGCGAACTGAAAATGGCTGACGCTATCTCTACTGAGCTGCTCAGGTTGAGAGAGAGTAAAAGGGACAGAAAGTCCCTTACCTGAGCCAGTCCCTGGCCCCACAGTTTCACCTGTCAGCCAGAGAACACCTAGTCTTCTGGCTCCTCCTCCCAGGACACAGAAGTCTACTGGCTCTTTAAGGTCAGTCCTCAATAAAAGCCTCTGTTTGCTTGTGAGGGGAGTGTAGCTTGCATTCAGCAGTCCACATTTGTTAATTAAAACCCCAGTTGGAGCTGGGCTGAGCTACATTTGCTTGCTCAGAGAGTGCTACTTTCTACCACAGTGAGGTTTTGCAGCTCAGCCTGCTGTAGGGGGAGGGGACTCCCCACACAGTTCACAGTTTTTACTTACAGATTTTATGCTGCGATCTCAGCCATTCCATCCAGTCCAGGTTGGTGTATGATGAGTGGACAGTCACCGTTGTCCCCCAGCAGTTATTCCACATTATTTACTAGTTGTTCCTGGTTGTTTATTAGTTGTTCCAGGGGACCAACTAAATTCAACTCCTCTCTATGCCGCCATCTTGTCCTATCCTCCTCTTCCCCTGCTCTTTTGGACACTTTGTGTTAAGTAACTAATCAAGTGTTCATTTGCTGAAAGTTTCTGTTGTGCCTGAGCCTGTGTTCCCACTATACACACAATTGCTGTGCTCGATTTTCCTCACAACACTTCCAATCCCTTACATCATATATCTGTTTGCTAATTTGTGTATTTACTGTCTTTTCTACCAGAGTGTGAGCTCCATGAGGGCAAAAATTTTGTTGGTTTTGTTCACATCCATGACCCTCATCTCTAAAGGAGGACTAACACTTAGAGGGTGCCAGTAAACATTTATTTAACAAATGAAAGAATGAATGATCTCAGAAACAGCCCCTCTACTGAGATCTTGTAACTGATTCTTCAAATACTACTGCTGACTTCTTCCACTTGCCTTGTTCCAAACACCCACTCTCCCACAGATCTCTTAAATATATAAGAATTGAATGTTATATAATTTTTTGTCTCTGCATTCAATTTACTTGACAATGGTTTAGAATGTTGAATAATGGAATACAGTTTGTAATATATAGATGATTAAATGACTTAAAATACACTAATTGTGGACATTTCTATAAAATGTTAGTCTATGTTGAGGAATAAACTTTATTATGACAGTTATGGGGGAAAATAAATTTGAACTCAATGATTTCATCTTACTGAAAATTTTCTTTGAAATGAGTGGTGGTAAATATCTAGGTAACTGTTTAGGACCTTGTACTGTGTGTGAGCCTATGTGTGTGTGTGCATGCTTGCATGTTTTTGTGTGAGTGTGGTTATATGTGAGAGTATGTGGAAGTAGAGTGTGTATCTTTGTGTGTCAGTTGTGAGTGTGTGCATGTGTGTGCATGTGTGTGTTATAGAGGCTGGGACAGTTACAGTCTCTGCCTTCAGGATACAGGTAGCATGTATTTGATTTCTAAATTTTCTAATAAAGAATAATGTTTAATTGGCTAAAGTTCATCATTCACAACAAATAGTTTGGTCATTGTTAGAGTGTAATCCAAAACAAACAGAAGACATTATTTATGAACCAGCTGAGTTGGGTTGTGCCTAACTTTGCTTGCTACTTTCATGTGACACTCTTTTTCTTTTTCTTGGAACTAGTTGTGCAATGGGTTGTTACACACATTTACAACAAAATCACGAGTCCTTTGCAGGCAGAATTCTATCAGTTTAGTTTAAGAGCATATGGCAATTTGCATACAAACGGTTTCATGTTTGGAGTAATAAAAATGTCAGGACAAATAGGAAGTGTTAAACATGGTGATATTTTTATACCATGTAAATTTATTGCCCTATTTAAAAATTAGAATTATAAAGGAATGTGATTGATACTGCACAATGTGGTTGCCAAAGAGACTATGCAATGCCATTGGAATCATACTTTCATTTTCAGACTGAATGTTGTTTTATTGGTAAATAATTCGACTGCTGCAATACTCTCTCTCATTTTGTAAGTCTGTATTAAGCCTTCCTAGAAAGCATAAAGGATGTTCTGGATATATTGACTTAAGTGTAAGCAAGTTTCCCTTGCAATTTTCCTCACAGGGATGGGAATGAAATACTGGTTGGCTTCCTCATTATATTTTGCTTCCCTCTATGGGATTTACTATTGCTTGGTGCTTCTGATATCTTGAAAGAGAGCTGGTTTTCAGATCACTTTTGCAGGTTATACAAGAGTACAAGGTCCTTAGTGCATAAAAACTGAAGAGATATATACTGGCCTCTTCAAATGGAATAAAATAGACAAGGCAAGGAAGGAAACATGGAAAGGAGACATGTCTGAACAAAAGATGCACAAGACAGACAATAGATCTTGTATGATTTACAGAGCTCGTGTTCTTTTTCCTTCTAAATTTTGAAAGAGGTGGAAGATATGTGTGAACACCTATGAGTACATATAAAAACAAATGTGTGCATAAAATTTCATATCTAAACCATCTGAAATAACTCAGGCCTGTCTGCTGGATTCCCTTGAAGAAAAAGAATTGGTGGAGAGAAATTCTTTAAAGTAGTTATAGACTCTTTTGGGATCAGAGAATGAATTTTGACGTGCATTTAGAGACTACATTAATACAAACAGTACAAAGATCTAGATAACATATCCCAGCTATATATATAAAAAAAGATAAAGCCAGAAAAATGGAAATTTTTGCATTAACTCAGAACTTGGACAGGGGTCAACAGGGAGTCATTCAGCTGTGCTAATAGAGCACAGGGGTGTCTACTGCTCTTTCTTGATGAAGTGCCTGGATTGGAGGTAACTTTTGTGCATTTTCTGCCTTTGGAGCAGACAGAGAGGTGTCTGGTCCTACGGACACTAATTATAAATAATGCCCTTCCAGAGTGGCTTGGTACTTAAGCCTTGGCAATCACTAACCCATGCGCTGTCCCTCACAGCCCCACTCTGGGGATTTCAGCCTCTGCACCATATTGCCAGAACATCATTCTAGAGGCATTCAAGTGGTGAGCCACCCTCCAGTAGCCCTCAGTCTTGTTCAGGGTCTTTTTGCCAAAAAGAGGCAACGAAGCAGCCAGGGGACAGGCTATTATTCCAAACAAAAAGTCCTCTCTGGTTATGACTTAGGTATTTTCTAAAACCTTCTTTAAGGAAGCAGTCAAGGCTGATCTTGATGTCCCTTTCTCAATGGAGGCTCTATTCTCACATAGCACTTTGTCTGTAGGAGCCTTCATTTTAGAAGTAGTGCAAATAGCTGGCTTTCATTGCCACAACAATTATACAAGATAGGTCTTATTATTACTATTATCATTTGAAAGAGGAGGAAACGAAGGCTTGGAGATGTTAAGTAATTTAATTTGCTCTTGTGACACACTACAGGGAAGAACCAGGAATTAAATCTTAGTTCTGAATCCCTAAAATTCTCATTTTTGAGAATTTTTCACTCCTTCTAGTAATTTTGTCCCCTGCTATTTACACCCAAATATCTTCTGAATATGTGATGTTGATGAGAAGCCTGGAACATAAGGCAATATGCACAGTTAATTGCAGGCCTTCTTTATGAATCTAGGTGAGGATCAGCCTTCTATTGGTTATGTCAGCTCTTTAGGGATCTTAGATACATCTGTGTCCCCTTTTTTTAATATAGTTCCCTTTTTTATATAGACTCACGCAAAACACTTTATAATCCTGGAAAGAAAGGATCATTGTTCCTGTTGAATTTAACCTCCTTTTACCACTTAGACCCTGTAGTGAGAGCACATGTCTGTTAACTCTGGACATGTTTAGTGGAAGCAATCTGCCTTGCTCTCTGCTTTAGTTTCCTGAACATTTGGTCACATGCACTATTCTAAAAAATGACTGTTCCCCAAGAAGAATGCCTCAGTTTGCAAAGGCTGCTATGACAAATACCACACAATGGGAAAAAAAAATCTGAGTTCTGTTTGGTTTCCAAACAGAGGCATTAATGAAAACATTATGCCCAATAAATATTTGTGAAATAAATGGATGAATGAAATAATCTCAATGGTAAGTCCATTGTTTTGGCATATAAGTAATATTGTGCCTTTGCTCAATATTAGAATCACATTCAGAGATCATGGAAATATTTGTTATCCTCAAATACACTGACAATAATAAATGATACTCCCTTATAATAAAATAGCACTTTAAAACTTATCAGAGAAGTTTCATCTATATTAATGTATTTAATTCTTAGAAGAATCCTGTGAGGCAAATAAACATTATTGTATCTATTTTACAAAGATGAAGACTCATGACTTGCCCAACATCTATTCTCTACCAATGGTTTTTGAATAGTAAGAAATCAGGCTCTTATAATTTAAACCTCTTTCTCCTCCTGTCATATTGCTCTCCCCCTTTTCCTTGCCTTCTTTCTTCCTCTCCATTTATGATTTTTAGAAAAAGAAACACAGAAATATTAAGGCTCCATACTTCATCAATAGTGCGGATTATACCTGTAAGATGAGTAGCACTTTGCAGGGAATTTCCCTAAGATCATGATTTAGGGTAACAGTGGAGCTCTGTATTTTGTTGAAACACGATGAAGGGGTGACACATAAGGAAATTGTCTCTACTGAGTTTTTACTTAGTGCATATGAATATACAATATTTCAGTCATCAAAGACATTTACAAAAACGTTTATAGACCTGGAAAACCTAAGAATGCAGTTTGAAAAATGAGGTAGCAGCAATGGGGAATGGCCACGGGCCACTTCCAGCTCACAACACACCATGAATGGCCCCCACCTTCAGTAGACTGCAGAGTCAGGGGTTACACTCTTGGCAATTTGGCTGACCATAACTCAAGGGACCCTTCCTCCATTGAACAACTGAAGCCTGGAAAGGATAAGCTATTTGAGACATCTCTGGGCTCAGACAAGGTAGGTGAAGTCTTTAAGGATCACCCCCTCTTTCAAAAAATCAATGAACCAACCAATTAATAGCCTAGAGCTACAAGTATGGGCAAAGTGGCCAAAGCAGTAGTGGTAGGGCTGGGGAGGGCAGAGGCACATAGTAGCAGTGCTGAGTCTTACCTCACATTTGGGTTCTCCGGGCCTGAGTTTGGGGAGGGGATCCTCAGGCATCCACATGTAGCCTAGACATTTAGAAGAAGAAGACGTGATGCCTGGCTACTTGAAAAGCAGAAGTGAGTCCTCTCTATGGTAAAGTATCCCAAATCTGAAATTTAGGCCCACAATCAATGATTCCAAACATAAGAAAAAGCAAGCCACTGTGACTGAGAGTGGAAAGAACAAACAGATTTAATCCCATAAGGACACCAGGTATTGGGATATCAGATATGGAATACAGAACAGCTTGGAATGAGACATTTAAAGAAATAAAGTTTTCAATCTCATGGATCACAGATCAACAAATGAAAGTGAGAAATGAAAAAACAAATTAAACAAGTGGAACTTCTAGATGTGCAAAATATAATTGTTGAATGACAGTACCCAGTTGCAGAGTTAAATAGTAGAATAGATACAGTTGAAATAGTAAAATAGGTACACTAGAAGATACACCAAAGAAATTAACCAGAATATAGAACAGAGAGTCAAGGAGATGGAAGTATTAGAGAAGTGTTTATAGAGATACAAAGGATAGAGTGAAAGTTCTAATATAACTATATATGACTGAATTTTCCAGAACTGATGAAAAATAAAAATTTTCAGTTCTAAGAAGCATTATGTTCCCCAAGCAGTTCAAACAAAAAGAGATTCATATATAGATACATCACAGAGAAATGTTAGAACATACATACACACACACATACACACACACACACACACACACACACAAAGAAAAAAACAAAGAAAATATTTAAAAGGATGATTCACCTACCAAGCAACGACAATTAGAATTATAGTAGACATCTCAACAGCAACAATGAAAACCAGAAGAGAGTGAGAATATCTTAAAAATGCTGAAAGAAAATAATTGTCAACCTAGAATTGTGGACTCAGCAAAACATTCTTTAAATAATCAATAATCAAAGACATTTATACGTAAATAAAACAGAATATACCACCAAGAGATCATCATGGAGGGAATTTTTAAAGAAAGTTATTCAGGAACAAAGAAAAATATTCCCAAAAGGATGACCAGAACTGCAAAAAGGAACATTGTGCATATAAAATGGTAAGCAACTATGGGAATTTAAACAAATATTTTGTGTATAAAATAACAATAATGTTAATATTAGCTATAATAACAAACTTGTGGGACTGAAATGCTAGACAAAATTAACACATAAGGCAGAGGAGGGTTGTCAATGTTAAAATGTTCTAAGGTCCTTATATTTTTAGAGCAGAATTAAGATATTTTTCAATTTTAGATTTATTAAGCAAAGTATAGTGGCAAAATTTCAAGGGTAACTCACTAAATGAATTTAAAAAATTGTGAAATACCAAACTAGTAGAAAACAAGTAGTGTCTCAGATGAGTTACCAAGAAAGCAGAAGCAAAACAGGATTCAGTTCAAATAATTTAAGGGAGAAAGTGATGCAGAGAGCAGGAGTGAAAGATGTGGAAGGAAGTACAAAATGGGTGGACCAATACAGAGATGTGTTACCAAGTTGTCTACTGCTACAGGCAATTGATTGCCTGGTCCCACATGCCTGACTGAGAAGCTGTATGAAATGTGTTTATGGCTGTCCTTCAAATAAAAAAAGGAACAGGGAAAGAACTTACTCATTGCTTTTCTTCTCTATTCTTCCTAGAATGTCCAGATTATGCCTGCAGGTGTAGAGTTGGGCTGGTGGTATTGGGAAAGGGGACAAATAGGTTTTGTTGCAAAAAAAAAAAGCTGAATTATAAAGTGATAAACTACTTCCAAGAGCACCTAAGTATAAATATATACACTTCTTTTGCAGAAAATGCAGAGAAACCAGGAATTAGGGCATCTAGACAAGAGCTGGAAAGAATTCAATTGATCAGCAGTGATAGGAGCTCAGATTCTAGTAAGAGTAGTTACTGGAAATCTAGCTGAACCAAGATGAAGAGAAGATGCTTAGTTTATTAGAGAGGAGTGAAAAATTTTTAGGTGTTGAACTATGTCAGAGAAGGTCAGATTATATGAGTTAATGCGAAGCTAACCAGCTCTGCAATGGCTGTTTCATGCTGTGTCTACAATTTAAAACCATCGCTTCCGGGTAGTATATGCTATATGTACAGACACATACAATTTAAATTTTCTGGATAATATCCTCATTTTGGTCCTTTTCACTGCTTTTTCTTTTGTCCAATCTGTATATTTGATGAAGTCCTTTAATTCCTATTCCTCTACATTCAAGTTCTTAACCTAGATGATATGAAAGTCAATCAGCACATGTGTGTGCGTGTATATCACAAACCTCCTTTGATATGTTCTTCTTCAAGGAGGATTGGTAATTCCAGAGACAAGGAATATTAAGTGCTCGCTAGGCACTAAACTTTATAATTGCCATCACCTATTAAGTATCTCTAAAGGAAATAATAAAATGGCAGCTTTTTAAAGCCCATTTGTGACTCATAAAATATGGGTTTAAACCTCCCATTTTATTACACTTTTACTTCTGTAATTATTACTGTATAAGTGATAGAACATTGCAGGGCAATCAAGAAATCAACTCTCTTAATTCTTACAAATGGCTGCAGACACAGAAAAGGATATAGGTCCCATATTAGAAGACCATCTGAAAGTCTAGAGTACAGTCTGATGAAGATCAAAAACAAAGAGAGTAAAAAAAGGGGGGGGGGAATAAGATGCATAAAAAACTCCGAACAAAGTAAAGCAATCAAAATATTGCTAAAATCATAGATCCATAGAAGCCCCAGGTCCACACAAACCTGGTCATACCCTGCTTCAACACTTGCTCCTGGTGATTTGTTCAATGTCTTCACGCCTTAATTTGCTCATTTGTAATATGGGGATAAAAACTGTAACATAGTGAAATTTTTTTTCTGTGATGTATCTCCATCATTTTTTACACTTTCTGACACAGCAAAATATTCCAAGCTCTTCTTGTACATACCATGCTCTAAATGGAGCTCTGCTATCAGAAATCAGGAGAGACCTAAACTTGGTGGACATAAAGACTTGTGTTGTATGGACTAAGTTGTGTATGTAAATCCATTACCACTAGTTCTGACATATAGTAAGTGGTCCACAAATGTTAGTTAATATTATTATCATTGTTATTATTATTATAATTGATAATGATAATAGTTTTCTTACACATAGTAACATTAGATTGTCTTGTGGCAAGTCTGATACATTTATGAAGCTATTTGACTGTTTGCTTTTCTATTTTTCTCCCCTGATCACTTTAACAAGTAATCATAACCGACTTATATTAAAAGTCTATTTTCACTCATTGTAATTGGGAATAGATGGGGAGACAGTAAATCTAACAATTAATTTTTTTAAAATAATGTGAATGTTCACTCTTTTCAAGGTGTGCCTGCTTTATCTGTAGGAATAAGACATAGTCTTTGATTTCAAGAGTTTATAGTACAAAATAGTATACAGACACAAATACCAATACTTTCATACAATAGAAATAACTAAAAAGATATTGCATGGGGGGTCAAGAGTGTTGGCCTAAGATTCAGATTTAAATTAAACTGATATTTAACCAATAAATTACTGGATTTCAGGCACTTCTTTTACATTCACTGCTGTTTAATATTGAACCAATCACCCATGGCTCTAAATGGGAACATTAATTTTTGTGATATGCAGTAATCACTTAAAAATCCCATTGCAATACTGTTATGTAAGATAGTTTTGTCTGTGTTTGAGGTCAGGAAAGCAGGTCAAATAAAAAGGTCCTTCAAAAAGGTTGCATTGGTGCTTATTATGGTTTCTTCTAGGTTCCACCTAGTTCTTACATCAAAATCCGTTCATTTTATTAATTAATTCAACAAATATTTATTAAGCTCCTATTATGAACTTAAACATGTGCTAGGCACTACAGATTCAAAGACAAATAAGCTATATTCCCCAGACTCAAGCGGCTCCCAATCTAGTAAAAAAAAACAAACCAAAATATTACAGATATATAATTGAGGAATAAACACAGCACTCTACTGTTTTCCTTGAGCTGGTTCTATTTTGTCTTTGGGAAAAATTTTGTAAATTAGTAAAATTTATCTTGGACCCTCCCCATGCCTTGGGCACCTGCTGTAATCCTTGACTTTCTATTTTAAGCACTCAACACCCCTACCCTGAATACCATTCCCATGGCATGGTTTCTCTTTTTATTTGTCACCTAATCCACTTCCAAATGAGTATTGATTACTCTTGGCTTGAGATTTTACCTCTTTCAAGGTTAGTGTTTCAACAGGGAAATATTGAAGGAGCAATCCTTTAAGTACAAAATGAGGAATGAAACTGGTAGAGGCCTTTGGCTGGTGTATCTGCCTGGGGCTCCACACATCCCACCACGAGGGTCTTGGGGTCTGGTCATATGGTGGAAATGAATGGATCTTGGAGATTGAGGGACCTGAGTCTAATGCTTTTTCCAGCATACACTGGCAGTAGTGGGAAAATTACCCAGCCTATTTGAATCTGTTTCCTTCTCATTAAAAGAGGATAAGAGTCCTTATGTCAGAGAGCCAATGTGCAAATCAAACAAGATCAACTTGTATAAAATGCCTAATACAATGTTCTGTATGTTGCAAAAGTAACAAATTCTAATGGGGAAAGAGACAATAATAAGACCCATAATTAAAATAGAGAGGGCCATGGTGCTGAACACTATGGAGAAGAAAAAAGCAGGGAGAGGAGGAAGGTAATGTTAGGGGTGGTTTGCAATTTTGAATACAGGATGATCAGGGAAGTCCTCACTGTAAAGGTGAAATTTGCGTAAAACCCTGAAAGATGTGAGGGAGTTAGTCACTGAGGAATCTGTAGGAAGAGGGAACAGCCAGTGCAAAGTTTGGTGTATCTGAACATAAATAGGGACAATGCTCTGGCTAGAGAGAAATGAGCTCAGTGTGTGTGTCGGAGGGAAAGTGGGCAGGAAGAGGTAGAAGACGAAGACAGAAGAGAGGTGTAGTGACATGGGGGCAGGACAGTGCAAATCACATGGGCTTTTGGTGGTTGTCACAAGGAGTTTGCCGTTTCTCTGCGGGAGATAGGAAGCTTTGGAGGACCATGAGGCAACATAACCTGCCTTATATTTTAAAAGAATCTGTAGATAGAAGATGAGTAGAGGGATATGTACATGAACAAATCAAGTATACTCAAATGTTGGTAGAATTTAGGTTGTTAGATATACATGTTCAATGTAAATTTTTTAAAACTTAGCTGTATGTTTGGAAAATTTTCATGATAGAATGTTGGGGAAAAAAAAGAGATTCATTCTGGTTAATGATCTGAGAAGAGGCTGAAGAGGGGCAAAGGCAGAGCAGGGAGCCCAGCTGCAGGTGTGGCTATAATCCAGGAGAAAGGTGGTGGCTTGGAGTGGGTGGTGGTAGCAAAGATGGAAGAAGGGTTTTGAGTCTGGATATAGTTTGGAGGGAGAGCCAAGAGAATTTAGTGGCAGAGTGATTATGGGGTGGACAACCACCAGGCTGCTTCATTCCATGCTTTAACTTCAGAAAGGCCCTTACCCTACCTCTGAGTAGGTGAATCTGTCTTCGTGTCCTCCTTTCCCAGGGATCTTCCTTGTCATTCCCAGTCCCAGGCATCCAGTCACTCTGTAGGACCACTGACAGTCTGACATCCTCAGTTATTTCATTGCATCATGCTTCCATCCAAGGCTTGTATTGCTCTTGAGTAGAAAGAGCACCAAACTTAGAGTCAGAAGACCACTATCCTCTTTCTCAAATACATTGCCTTCCTTTTCTGAACCTCAGTCTCCTTATTCATAAAACGAAGCTAGAAGTGAACACATTAGAGTTGTAGGAATTGAGAAAAAAAAGTGAGAGATTTTTTTTTTGAATCTGCAGATTTTATTGAGATATATTCACATACCATATATTTTATCCAAAGTATACAGTGTCTCACAGTATCATCACTCAGTTGTGCAATCATCATACTCAATTTTAGACAACTTATGTTGCTCCAAAGACAAAAATAACTGATAGACACAAAAAAAGGAAAACTCAAAATACCCCATATCCCTTATCCCCCCCTATTATTGACCCCTAGTATTGGTGTGGTACACCTGCTACTGTTGATGAAAGAGTATTAAAGTATTACTGTTAAATATAGTCCATAGGTTGCAATAGGTATTTTTTCCCATATACCATTCCATTATTAACTCTTTGTACAAGTGTTGTACATTTGTATTAGTTCATGAGAGAACTTATTTATATTTGTAGTGTTAATCAGTAACATATATGACTTTAAACAGCCCTTGCCAATCAAATTCACTTACAATATGACACTATTACTTATAATCCCAATAATGAGTTACCCTCACCTCTACCCATCCCCAAATATTTAAGTTCAACCTCATTAACAATTCTGTACATGTTAGATAACTGCTACCCCTTCTCTAGCTTCAGTCTATTTCTAGGTAGTCTATATTTTACATTTTAAGACTCTGAATTTACACATTCTAGTTAGTTCATATTAGTGAGATCATATAATACCTGCCCTTTTGTATCTGGCTTATTTCTCTCAGCTTTATGTCTCCAAGTTTGATCCATTTTGTCACACGCTTCAGGACCTCCTTCCTTCTTGCTGTTGCATAATATTCCATCATATGTAAACACCACATTTTGTTTATCCACCCATCTGTAGATGGACACTTGGATTGTTTCCATCTTTTTGGTAATTGTGAATAATGCCACTATGAATATTGGTGTGCAAATCTCTGTGTCCCTGTTTTCAGATCTTCTGGATATATACCAAGTAGTGGAATTGCTGGGTCTTAGGGAAACTCAATATTTAGTTTTCTGAGGAACTGCCAGACTGTCTTCCACAGTGGCTGCACCATTTTACATTCCTACCAGCAATGAATGAGTGTTCCTATTTCTCCACATCGTGCGAGAATGTTTTGCATGAAAGCCTTGCACCTGTTAGTTTGTTCTTTCCAGCTGTATTTTCCTCACTGCTGAAATTTGCCTATTTTGTACCTCATCACCCTGAAGCTTCTGGTTTATTGGAAATTTCTGTGGAGTTTCTGGAGTTCTATGAAAACACTCTCAAGTGTGGAGCACGGGCTAGGAGTCAGGATACATGAGTTCTAACCCTGCTTCTTTTTATCATGAGCTAAGTGGCTATCACAAGTTGCCTTACCTATCTGGGATTCAGTTTTATTGTCTTGATATTCTCCAAGCTCCTTCCCTTCTGGACATTGCTTATTAGGTGCTTTACGTATGGAAATCTCATTTACTTCTCATCATGACCCTGTGAGGTAGATAGTCTCTGATTCTGGAGAAAATATTCCCATCTCTTTCATCTACACCATTATGGATATCAAAAGGTAAGAATTTTAGCCCAATGTGTTTGTGCCTGAGACGGATTTAGTCATTGTTCCATTCGGCAGATATTTATTGAATGCATAGGCACTGGGTGAGCAGAAGGATGGGCCTTTTGAAGTCCCTCAAAAATGTGTCCCAACCAGCTGATCTCTGGGGCTGCTGTGAAGTCACTCAAGGCAGCCATGCTGTGACGAGCTGGGAGAGTGTTAGTAAGTGGGACTAAGAGCTGGTACAGAACTTTGAAATGAGAGAAAAACTGTGAGAGAAAACTAAAAGTAATGAGCTCATTGATCTTTGGATAGTTTTTCTTAGAGTTGGGGTGAGCTTCCTGGCTGAAAAGGATGTTTCTAGAAGAGAATCTCTTCTGAAGATTTGAAAATTTTCATAAATTATCATTAAATTATGGGCTTTCTTGAAACTTTCTTGGTGGGATTCAGAAGTTACAGTATCAGTGCAGTGTTGTTCTAGGTCACTTGTAAACTCTTCTTTTTTAAGCCTTAAGAGAAGAAATCTCTCCCTTTGCCTATCATGTCTGTGTGACTAAAGGAAAGAAGACTACTTACTGTCATTCTGTTATTAATGACTTCATTCTCAGGGAAGGGGACCAGGCACAGTTGCCACTGGGAAAAAAGAAAGTCTGGAGGAAGATTTGAAAGCTTTTTTTCCACCCCATTAACCCGGCCAAGTCCAGGAAGGGGAGCATGGCTTTAGGCTTTACTAACTTAACTAACAATCATTTGAGGTTGAGCTGCATTTTTGTGGTTGTTGGATTTAATTTGCACAATATTTTGATCACTAAGGACTCAGAAGTTGCTGAAGATTGCATTCCCACATCTATCAACATAGATGGATTTAATAATTGAATGGTCAAAAGCAACTGTGGAGATAATTTGCACATTCTTGTTTTATTTATAGAAGATCTAGGTATAGTGCAGTGACAGTATTTATTCTTTTGTTTTTTTTTTTTTTTTGGAGGGGCTGTATCTACTTTGTAGATGCAATCATGTAACTCTGTTGCTCTTTTCTGTGCATCTTAAATATACAAGTATGCGATCTGTTGATTGTATTAATACTTTGTTAATTATGAAATTGGCAATTAAAACACCAGAAACCTCAAGGCCAAAGTAAACTCCTCAAAATAAAGACTGACTGACAAGTTAACAGTTAATATTTTATCTAACCAATTTTTTACTACTACTGTGTGACTTTTTTTTTTTTTACAGTTTTTTTTTTGAGGAATACTTGACATACAATGACATAAATTTAAAATATACAATTTGATGAGATTTGACGTATGTAAACACCCATGAAATTATCACCGCAATCAAGATAAATGAGCATACCCATATCTCTAAAAGTTTCCTTGTGCCTGTTTGTAATCTCTTCCTTCCTCCCCTCTTGATCACTTCTTCATTCCTAGATAACTACAGATCTGCTTGTGTCACTATAGTTTAGTTTGCATTTTATAGAACTTTACTTAGATGGGATAATACAATATGCACTCTTTTTGTCTGGCTTCTTTCACTTATAATTATTTTGATGCTAATCTATGTAATTGTCTGTAGCAGTAGCTTATGCTGTTTTATTTCTGAGTAGTTCGTTTCTTTTCTTGCTGAGAGGTAATTATTGTATGGATATGCCACAACTAATTTATCCATCCCTATGTTAATGAATGTTTGGGTTGTTTCTGGTTTTTGGCTATTACAGAGAAAGCTACTCTGAACATTCATGCATAAGTCTTTGTGTAGACATATGCTTTCATTTCTCTTAGGTAGATGTCTAAGAACTGAAGGGCTGAGTTGTATGGTATGTTTAACTTTTTAAAACTCTCAAATTGTTTTCCAAATTGTACCATTTTATATTCCCTCCAGCAGTATATGAGTGCTTCCATTGCTCCACATCTTCACCAATACTGAACACAGAGATCCTTTTTAATTTTAGCCATTATATTGGAAATGTAGAGATAGCTTGTTGTGAGTTTAATTTGCATTTCCCTAATGACTAATTTAATTTAAGAATCACTATAAATCTATAGTAATCAAGAGAATGTGGTATTTGTGTATAGATAGACAAATAGACAAAAGGAAGAGAATTGAAAATTCAGACATAAACCCACATGGATATAGTCAACTGGTTTTCAGTGAATGTGCCAAGGCAATTAAATAGGAGAAAAGCTGTACAAATGGTGATGGAACTACTGGATATTTATATGCAATAAAATGAACCTTGGTAGTGTGGACATTTGAATGAGTCACTCTCAAATGTGGTTTGAATAGAATTTTCAAATACATGATTTGAAATAAATAATTCAATTTAAAAGTTTAAAAAATTTAAATGATCACCAGCCAAATGAATAAAATTCATACAAATGATCATATAAATGGTAATCAACATTGACAAATACATCAGTGCCTGGTCTGCCTTCCATTAAAAAAAATGCAAAAAAAGAAAAACACCCCCTACCTCCAATAAAGACACGGTACAGTATATAGAAAATGGAAACATGTTAGAGTTATTTGCTCTATCACTCTGTCTACATAGGGAAACTGTCTTATAAGTACATTATTAAAAATATGAATAAAGAGCAAGATTAAGTTGTTTTGAGAACAATTTAATAAACAAATAAAACAAATCAAAATTTTGTGTCATTATATTTACCTCTTTTGTGTCCAGATGGAGCCTATATTAGCAAAAACAAAACTGAGATATCAAGGTGAAAGAGTTACTGTCAAAAAGGGATTTATTTATCTGTGATCAATTCCCTTAATATTACTTACATTTAATTTTCTATTCACCAGCTGTTATCACTGTTCATAACAAAGTAATAAAAAAGGTTTTGGTCTTTATTTGTCCCATTTAAACTTAAAAAGATTTCTTAGAGTTTTTGCAGCTTTCTACACCAGTAGATGGCATTCTTATTCTTGTTTTTATTTGAAAAGTCTTAGGCGCGTGATAAATGTAATGCTGTGGCGCTGGACTTACTTTCGATTCTGTCTCCCAAGTTCAAGTTCAAGATGACCATTTTCTGAAGCATGTGGAAAGGAGAGGAACATTGTCAAGAGAAGGATAAAAATGCAATACTTGGCAAACTCAGATGTATCCAAAAAATGGTTGCTTCTTTATTTTATACATTGCTGGGTAGTGTAAGGTGGAGTAGAGGTAGGGATTTTAGCATGAAGGGAGACTTCAATTTGGTTTTTGAAGGTTTCCCCACCTCTCCAGGGTCACACAGTTTCTTTTGGGTTAACTCTGCCTCTTTTGGGTGATTGCTCAGGAGTCCTCTGCTCCTAGTTCTCTTATGCAGGATGACTTCTAGAGGAAGGGGAGGCAACAGGGGTGGGGTCGTGGCTCTGCATGCTGGCCTTTGTACTGGACTCAGCATCCTTGACGGATGCTCTGTGTTCACTTGGTTGCTGTGGTCCTGTTGACTCTACTGCTGAGAGACGATTAAATTGTCCCGGAGGAATTTATGGTCTATTCCTGTGGCACAGTCAGGGCACCCTCTCTCTCTAGCTCTGCTGGTGACCTCCTCCACAGCCTCCATCTGTCTCTGGCTTTCACCATCCACCTCCCAGCTTCTGCTTCGTGGTCACCTTGCTCTCAGCAGGGCAACCTCTCGGCCGTGGCCTGATTCCCTGCTGAGAACAGCTGTGTATGTCTGGATGTCTGGATGCCTTCTTACACCTTCTATGAGGAGACGGAATCTCAAGGCCACAATTTCTAACCTGCTGCATACAGACGCCACACTGGAACTTCTCTTCTGCTGTGATTACCATGTTACGGGGTGGGGAGAGGGTGGAGGACTCCTGCAAACTGGAATCTTCCCAGGGTTCCAAACGGGAAGTGGGGTCAGAGGTCCCTGCCTTCAGCTTACTCTTCCTTCTCTCTGGGATGCCTACACATGCCTCTCATCCACTGTCCCTTCCAATTTTGTCTCCTGCCCCACTACCCCCAGGAAGGACAATTCTTCCTCTGCTTGTCAGCTAATAACTCCTCTTAAATTCTATAATACCACAAACATTTTCTTTGTCCTAGATCAGTGTTCTCAACACTGCCATACCCAATGCTCTCCTTTTATAGAAAAAATATTTTATCAGACCTCTTTGATTGTAAGTATTAAAACAATACCATAACTTTCCTATGCAGGAGAAATAAAAGGAAAGTAATTTATTCTGAAATGATGTTTGCCCCCATATGTAGAATCACCATGAATCCTATAGCCACAAGTGCAGACAGATATAAATGTCTTGTTTTTGCATCAAATATCATGAGTGGTATGATTTTCCCAAACTGTGAACACTCTTAGTAAAAATCTGAACACAACAAAGTACAATCTTCCCTTGATTTAATTTTCAGTTACTTGGAAAAGTCAGTGCATATTAAAACTGAGAAAATTATACTATGTGTTTATACATTAAATTATATACATACCCTCATTAATACAATGAAAGATGTGGAAAAGTTTTGTGGCAAGTGGGACAATTCTTCCTTGTACAGGACTATCTTGTGCATTGCTAGACACATAGCATCATCCCTGTCACAGCCCATCTACCCCCTACCCAATTTCCAAAGTCTCCCCCTCGGGGGCAGTAGCATCCCCATTTAGAACAACCATTCTAGGCGATACATGCCCATAAAACACATTTATGATCACTCCCGGGCCTGCAGGTGGCAGGTTTAGTAATGCTCTGCAAGATGAACTTTTCCTTCATGTACTTTCAGATAATCTTGACATCCATGCTTCCTGGTAAAAAATTCCCCCACTATTAAAACATCTGGGGACTCCACAGTTTCTGAGACTTCTGTTTGAGAACCACAGCACCGTACTGTAGTGCCTTCTATTTCTCTTTCCTGCCAACATATCTATTGAAGTCTTAGAGTTCTACTCATTGATCTGAATTAACTTGAAAGACCTCAGTTTTGATAAGGAAAATCAAGAGCCTGAGAGGCCGAGAGACTCACACAGGGTCCAGAGGTTGTAACTGGGTAGACGAGGACCAGAGCCTCAACCTTCTACCCCAAACCCTTCCTATTACACTGTATGATTTTTGCCTCATTAATTAATTAATTGCTTTTTTACATAGCAATCAGTGTCTGACGAGTTTTGTTGACACAAACCAATTCAGCAGGGCCTGATCATGCCTGGGTGAACTACACATTGCATTTCTAAACCTGCAGATGTGTAAGATGGGGACCCCACCAAGAAAACTGAGCCACCTGGTGAGGCCCAGCCTAAGGCAGCTTTTCAACTACATCTAAAGCTCCCCTTCAGATCCAAGGTGCCGTGACTCTCCTCAGTTTCTCATATGGCATTCAATCACTCTTATAGTCAGACTTTGTTTCCTGTGTTGCCTTGCTTTTTGTTTATTTTTCAATGCTGAAGTTTCCATTGCCTAGGTCTCCAAATTGATGGCTTGGAACAATCCATTTTGCCTGCAACCAGATAATGAAATGAATTATATATACAAAGATGTCATAAGTCCTGTTAAAGGGGAAGAAAATTAGTGTCTTGTATACAACATTAGAAAAGACTTTCTTTATTTAGAGCAAATTTTATGATTCAACCCCTTCAATTTGTGTACTTCTGATCTACCTAAATGTTAGCCTTTCTAAGTTAAGAAAAGAACATTAGGCATAATGGTTGAGTTGTGAATGGATAAAATCTATATGTGTATTAGGGAGAGCATGCATATGTAGCAATTGACTTAATAAGGTATGCAGCCCTGGGTACACTTACGTCTGAGATCCAAATCAAGCCCTTAACAGGCAAGATTCTTTAATATAAATGAGAAATAGACTTTATCCTGCCATAACAACCTGCATCCTCTCAGACATGACTCTCTACAGACCGATCCATTCCACAAAAAGGTTGGCCATCTCGCTGAAGCCATTATTTTTTATTTATGCAGATCAGGCTGTGACAATCTTTGGAATTCTTTGTTTTATCTTTTTTTTTTAATCCTCCTGATATGTTCCTTTCTTTCTGTTTCTACATAGACAGCTTTCCAAACAAGCATTTTCATGACTTTCCAAGTCATTGAATGAAAATATTAGTTTATAATTTAGTTAGCTTGTATTACTCCACAAAGAAAAGAAAACTGTTTTAATTTTGGAGACTACTAGAAAAAGAAAGGGGGGAAAATTCCTTAATATTTTAAACCACATTGGGAGCTGTGCATTGTGCCAACATACTAACCAGCACCAAATCCCAATAGCTTACAGTTTCATTATTTAATATGCCCGCCAGAGTTTTGGATGTGGCTCAGAAAAAAATTTTAAACAAATTTCTTGCATATGACCCTAATTTCAATGGGTATGCTTTAAAAAGTCTGGATTCTACATTTCTCGTTAGTCAATATTAGCTACATATTCATGGGTAACAATTCAAATAACATTCGTCTTGAAAAAAAATACCAGGGTGACTTTTTTTTTTTTCTTTAGTGGGTGTGCTGCCAGTGATCTTTCCCTCTGGGGAAGTGGGATGGGATGTTCAAAAGTAGAAGTTGAAAGAGAAGGGGAAGAATATTACTTTTGAGTGTGGCAGTTTAGTTCTCCATTGTATATTACTTTTTTTTCCTCCCTGCAGTGCTGTTTTTTTTTTTTTCTGGCTTTTATCTGAGCCAAGTAGCAAGGCAAGAAGCCCACTGAGACAGCAGGCAGGAACCATTGTGGGAAGGATTTTCCCAGTTGATTTGGGGTAATGCTGAATTCAGCTGACTTCCTCAGGGTTCTTTTTCCTTCATTTAATCCGTAAGCATTTTATTGAATGCTAATTACGTATCAATTACTCTGCTAGCTGCTATGGCATATAAAAGAAAGAACCAAACACTATCCCTGCCTTTACTCGTTTGCTAACCACAGGCAACCCTTACCCGGCCCCAGTGGTCTTTTTAATGTGGTGTGGAAGACGACCTGAATAAGTGATGGTGAGTGTTGTAGAAGTAGGATCAGTGTGCTAAGCTGCCATAAAAGTAGAAGTGCTGGGTGCTATGGGAGCACAAAATAGAGGGTGCTAACTTAGTGTGGATGTGCAGGGGTCAGCAAAGAGCTCCCTGAAGTAGTTGAGACCAGAAGGAAGCATGTAGCCAAGTTAGACCATGGAGGTGGTAGGGACTGGAGAGTGTTTCCAGAAGGTAGAACAGCAGCTTGTGTGAAGACTAAGTGAGAGCGAGGTGAGCGGTGTGTTGGAAGAACTAAAAAGAAAGCTCAAAGCCAGGTGAGACTCAGTTCCTTTTTCTCATTCAGATAGTGAGGTTCTATGGTTGTTCTTAAGTGGTTGCCACAGGTGACTGGTGGGGACCAGGTGCTTTAGGAGCAGCTTTCCAACTGCAATTCACATTTCCTTCGGAGGAGTGGGAAAGCTACTGCGAAGCAGAGGATGGAGGAGGGGAACCAGAGTTCAAAAATAAAGGGTTTTGGATGGAGGTGATATAAAGAACAAGCAATCTATACAGTATTAATTGTTGATAAGAGGACCATGTCTCTCTGCAGGTGAAGAATAATTTAGCTCCTGAGAATGCACATGGATTTTTTGCAGGCTTCTTAGCAGTCATTAGAAATAGCTTACTAGGGATGGGTTATTAGCTGTGGGTTGAAGGCAGGAAATTGAGAACGTGGGATCTGGGGCAGGAGAGTTCACCAGAGAATGGTGAAGAAATGTCCTAAACCAATGGATCAGAGAGGAAGAAAGTGTTAGAAGATGTGGGCAGCCAGAAGCTCCAAGAGGATAAGGGGTGAGGCTTTGACAACTGCACTCATTGCTTAAGACCATTCAGGAAAATAATCGTTCACCCATCTGCAACTGAGGGTGGGGGGCATCGAAATGTCCTAAGTGTGAATGAAGTTTGTAGTAGTTTCCTGTTCTATGATCATCAGGAAAGTCATTTCCTACCGTGAGAAAGGAAATTGCAGTATCAGCAGGAAGGGATGTGGTTGGGATTGGGAGGGAGGTGTGATCGAACAAAGCTGGAAGGATACTATCTGAGTGTCTTTGGGGAAGAACAGCAATGTTATTCTAACTCACAACCATCCTGGGTTATTGCACTAAATTGCATTCCATTCATGATGAGTTAATCCATTTAGTTAGGGCATTTGATATACTTTTCCTTTAAAAATCACAGCTCTCTCTAGAGAAAACAATTTTCTCTCAAAAAAATAAATCCTTTGTGGCTTTCATTCAGGATGGATCAGACATGTTATTTAATTTTGAGATGAAGAAACTATAGAAAAGACCAGACTTACCTAAATTCATGCAGAAGGCCAGTGGCAAAATCTACAACTCAAACGGGGGCTCCTAGGGTCCCAGAAATAAAATGAGCTTGATAATAACAGAAACAGAAGGGAAGATATATATTAAAATAATGATAAACATAATGAACCCCAAAGCTTCATCTAAGCAATAGTTCTGGTATCCCCTTAAGCCAGAACTTGTCATCCCTGGACTGGCACTATCCTTACCTGCTGGCTTTGACAAATTGATGCTAAATTTAAGATGGATAAATTTCATATTTATACTAGTCCCTGAAAATGACCATCAAATCTGAAATTTCTGTGTTCCGTAATGAAAGCTCCATCCACAGGATGCATCTATGAGAATGCATTCCTTATTTATTGCATTCTAGGTCAGGCAAGCTGTCTTGTTCACGTGTGGGAAACTATAATGCATCTTTTACATTTAAAGTGCCCTCTGAAGCTTTCTGCTTCAAAATCTCTTTCCTTCTTTCCCTGTTACCTCTAAATTTTTCATACAGTCTTCAGATTCTCTCAAAGAATTGCAAATTCTAGCCGGAACATGATTAATTTAGCACGTAGCCTCGTGCAATGGAGGGCTTGGCCGTCCATTCTCCTTAGAAAAGGCTGTCTCTCTACTTGGCTCCTGGCAGGGAAAGTGAATTAAGGCAAAGGCACAAGTTGTTCAGGTGTGTGGCTTGAAAATGAATTTTTACTGGCGGTGCCACAAAGTCAAAAGTGTGGTGGTGCAAAAGTGAAATCACAATATATCATTGATGTTATTTTAGTTGGGAAGCTCAGTCAACCCATTTCTCTCTCTGTGTTTGCCAAAGGAATACCTACTCTTCTTTATTTGGAGGTGAAAGGCAAAACACGGGCATTTCTCCTCCTGAAAGACTCCTTTATTTTGTTCATGCTTCTAGCACTTTCTTTATTTCAATTGCTTATATTTTCTGTGAGATGTATTTACTATTGAATTCAATTTACTATTGAAAGAAGAGATACATTTATTTCCCTTGCTGGAATTCTTTTAATAGAACTCAACTGAGCTGAGTCATGAAGATCAATCTGCTGCAATCACAGGTGAATCCAGTGGTACCCACCAAGGAAATCTGCGCCAGAACATCTTTTAGACTTGGGCCCATTTAGTTCTCAAAACCTTTATAGAGAAGGACAGTGGAAAAACTAAGCCTCCTCTTTGGAAGGTATTTTGAAAATCTGTTTGTGTATATCTCCTATAATTCAATTTCTTAACTTGTTTAAAAATACTCTGTGTAAGAGAATCTAAAGCCTCTAACAAGTGCTGGTATTTAATTAGGGCTCAATCCATGTTAGCTATGATGACGAGGATGATGGAATGCTGGATCAATGAAAATATCACCAATACAACCAGCTGGTAAAACAAAGCTGATTTATTCTTACTGTGTTAAGGGAGAACACTACCTTTCCAGTCTTTGTGATGAATGGGCTTGATAAAGTCAGGAAGTCTGGTTTAAGGCAGGTCTTTCAAAGTGGATTGGGGAGATTGGAGGAGTTGTGGGTAGGGGTGTGAGTTCTTGGGAGGGGATGTTTAATTGGGATTGGGTAAGTGCTGTGATATAATTGTTTAAGATTGATGGACACAGTGAGGAGAGAAATTTGACTCAAGAGTTTTCAAGGGTCTTCGGGAATAAACAGGTGTTTGATTGAAGAGTTGAGCAGTTTGATGTTCCCTTAAGTGGGATTTTCAGGAAGTTCCTGGAACTAATAATAGTGATTATAACTCTTATCTCCCTGAGAATTTTCTACAGTGGTCAAGTAATGTCAATGAAGACTATGAAATAGTAAAGTGTGACAGCAGTGAAAGCCAATACTAGTATTTTAGTGTATATACTGAGTAAAAATTCCTTGTTGGTTTTATACATTGTACATATGTTTTCTCCACATCTGGCTTGTGTCAGTGCCACTTTTTAGATATTGTATTTTGTAGTCCAGCAGGTTTTAATATTAGCATATGTAAATTTATTAATCTTTTCCTTTATGGTTTATGATTAGTGCTATTTTTGTGTCTTGTTCAAGAAGGTTTTCCCTACTTGATATGATAGAGTCATTCCTCTCTCCCTTCTCAGTGTTCCAAAATTTTGCTTCTTGAATTTAATTATTTTAAAAATCTACCTGGGATTGATTTTTGTGCATGGTATAAGGTAGACATCTGATTTTATTTTAGTTTCCTCACATGCATACGCTGATCTGTATCAGCTGAATACTCAAGGGGGGCCCTCTGCACATCTCTCTTTGTGCTGCCCTCTCCTCTCTTTTACTTTGTACTTCTAATTCTAACTTCCTGTTCACCCTGGATTCCCAGTTCATCAGCTCAGTGAGTCCTTGAGGCTATTCCTGGGTTTCTCCTCCCTGCACCATGGCCTAGAAACTCCCTCTTGGCAATAAGGTGGGCCAGTCACAGGGCTCACCTCATTTGCTTCCCATCTCTCAAGGGTTTCTATCTTTACTTGCTTGATGTTGGGTGTCCTGAAAACATTTGTTTCATATATATTGTCCATTTCTTGGTTGTTTCAAGCAGGAGGGTAAATCTGAACTCTTATTCCATGTTGACTGGTAGTAGAAGTCAGAAGAAGGGCATGAGTGTTGAACTAGTTAAGATCTGAAGCTGGAAAGGTTTATTTGGGAGATCCAATTTTATGGATCAAGAATCTGAAAGACAACTTTGCAACAATTCAATACAACTAGATGAGGAAACCAGTGCTTGGAGAAGTGAAGTGACTTTCTAGGTGTGATCTGTATATCAAGCAACTATTACTACTCAGGAAATCAGATGATGGCTTAGATTGCAATTTTCCCTGAACTCTGATATTAATTTGGAAAGACTAGATGAAAAGCACCCCTCCCACCCCCCCCTGCAGTGTTCATGGGACCTAGGAAAGAAGGAAGTCTTCATCTGTTTGGGACTTGAGATGTGGGGCAAAGAACATTTTAGAAAGAAAAATGGAGCACAGACACTCAGAAGTGTGAAAATGTTTGAATAACTGCTGGTAATCTGATGTCACTATTGCAACAGTGAGTCAAATGCCTTGAGTCTGCACTTAGCGAAGGTGTAGGGCTAGAAGCAAGTGGCACAGGGAATCAGGGGCAGTAATGGAGGCCATTAAACACTTCCATAGAGTCTGCTGTGCAGACACGGAAAGATGTTAAAGATTTCTGAGCTGAGGAGTGATGCAACTGAGCCATGTGTGAGGAAGATTGTTTCAGGGGCAGTCTATAGAAAGTATGAAGGAGAGGGGATTGTCATGGGAAGAGGCTGAAGATTGAAGAGGAGGGCAACCAAGAGAGGGAGGTAGCTGGGTGAGATCAAAATGAGACCCATACTTTTAGGAAGGTGCAATAGGAACAGAAGAAGAGCCTGTTGAAGGAGAAGGGTCAAGATGGTGGGGGCATTTGGATTTGGGAGAGTCCAGGAGAGGTAGAAAGATGGTGATGAGAATGGCAAGGACAGTGATGCATTCGGTGAGATGTGAAACTACAGAGTGAATCGGGGAAAAGGTATTTTTTTTGTTTCTGTTTTTAAAAAATTCTCATAGTATTTTAGTGTTGTGAATAAAGCAAAATAATACATTTTCTATTGGAAAAAAATCAGGAGGCAGGAACTATGTGTTTTGTAGACTGTGATTTAGAGTGCACAGTTGTTGGGTAAGTTTCTCTCTCTTTGGCCTAAGCATTCAAAAGAAAACTCTTGCTGGGACACACATTTCAACTTTGTGTTTCTGTATTTTACAAGGGAATTGAAATGTACCACTTCAGAGTAAATTAGGAGCGAGTTTGTACATTTTTCTGCTTAGTGGAACTCGAATCGTTTCCCAGGGAATACAATCTCCGTTTTTCTGACACCTTTCCCTTATTCCCCAAACAGATGAACACATCTCTTGTATTTCCCACATTGTCATCAGAGAGAGCGTAATAGAGAGGGATCAGGCATAGGGCATGATAATTTTATACTGAGATGGTGACAGGTAAGATCTGAAGTTTCTAAACTCCTGGAATACTCTTGGGTGCAAGGTATCTTTTATGTTCTAGCATAAAACCAACACAGCACACGGAGGACTCCCTGAAGGCATTGCGCCTCTATGCTCCACGCCTAAAGTCTCCTGTTGTTCAGCACTTGGAAACATTCCACATTATGTCCTCAATGTGCAGTTTCACATTCATAATACATAATTAAAAAAGAAAGCCTTTGATAATATTCAACTGGGCTAGCACCAAGGAAATATAGAAGCAGTTTCTCTTACCTCTCCTTTTTTTTTTTTTCAAATTCAGTTTTATTGAAATATATTCACATGCCATACAATCATCCATGGTATACAGTCAGCCGTTCACAGTACGATCATATAGTTATGCATTCATCACCACAATCTGTTTCTGAACATTTTCCTTACATCAGAAAGAATCAAAATAAGAATAAAAAATAAAAGAGAAAAAAGAACAAACCATCCCCCCCATCCCACCCTATTTGTCATTTAGTTTTTATCCCCATTTTTCTACTCATCCATCCATATACTAGATAAAGGGGGTGTGGTCCACAAGGTTTTCACAATCACACTGTCACCCCTTGTAATCTACATTATTATATAATTGTCTTCACGAGTCCAGACTGCTGGGTTGGAGTTTGGTAGTTTCAGGTATTTACTTCTGGCTATTACAATACATTAAAATCTAAGAGGTATTATCTATATAGTGCATAAGAATGTCCACAAGAGTGACCTCTCGACTCCATTTGAAATCTCTCAGCCACTGAAACTATTTCTTCTCATTTTGCATCCCCCTTTTGGTCAAGAAGATACTCTCAGTCCCACGATGCCGGGTCCAAATTCATCCCTGGGAGTCATATCCTGCATTGCCAGGGAGATTTACAACCCTGGGAGTCAGGTCCCATGTAGTGGGGAGGGCAGTGAGTTCACCTGTCCAGGTGGCTCAGTTAGAGAGAGAGAGGGTCACATCTGAGCAACAACGAAGTACTCAGGGGGAGACTCTTAGGCACAATTATATGCAAGTTTAGCCTCTCCTTTGCAGTAATGAACTTCATAAGGGCAAGTCCCATGATCGAGGGCTCAGCACATCAAACCGCCAGTCCCAATGTTTGTGACAACATCAACACCAGTCCAGGTGAGGAAGTCCAACACTTCTGCACCTTCCCCCAGCTCCTTGGGGCTGGGTAGGGGGAGAGACTGTAAATATATTTTTTATTATCTGCCCAAATTACTTTGGGATGTGTCACTATTTCACTCTAGCCTATACTAACCTACCATATCTCACTTCCTATTCAAAGTTCCATGTAATTGTGGTGTTTGAACAAACCGACTGTAGAGTTGTACTGTTTAGAAAATATAGATCCTGTACCAAATAGACATCTTTTCCCTTGGTCTCATATGGAAGTTGAAGTTTTAAAACACAGTCAGTTTCGACCTTTACCCTTTGGCCCAGTTTGCCCTAGTCTTAACCGGACCTGCTTCATTCATATCACTAATTGAAGTCTGGGCTCTTTTTCAGCTTTTTTTTTTTAACAGTGGCTGTATGCACTAATACTGACATTCATATCTGCTGAGCTCTAGCTCTGAGTTTCAGGTGTCTCAGAGATATGCGTTGTTCCAGAGACCAATCAGGTTATACACTAAGGGATCAGCATCTCAAAGTTTAGAGATAGGCATTACAATTCAGGAATAGAGTTAACTGCTGTAAGAGCTTACAATCTAGGGACTATCACAATAATCATGTCCATGTTAGGCTATGTTCTAAGATTCAATTCTGAGTTTACACATTATAGTTAGTCCATATTGGTGAGGCATTAAAGTGTTTGCCTTTATTTCTGGTGTACTTCACTCAAATACTGTGTACAGGATCCATTCACCTCATTGTGTGTCTCACAGCTTCACTCCTTCTTGTAGTTGCTCAATGTTCCACTGTATGTGTACACCACAGTACACCATTCCATTCTTCAGTCAATGTACCCTTAGGTCATCTGCACCCTTTGCAAATCATGATTACTGCCTCTATGAACACCAGTTTGCAAATGTCCATTCATGTCTCTGCTCTCAGATCTTCAAATAACATACCCCATAATGAGGTTGCAGGACCTTATGGTCCCCACATACTTAACTTGTTGTGGAACAACCACACTGACCTTCAGAAAGGCTACACCATTCTACCTGCTCTCTTACCTCTCCTTTTAACACTTTTCTCCCACATTTAATCCCATGGGGTTCCTTTCCCCCTTCCACCTCTATCTTGTTACCTAATAACTCCCCAACACTCTTGGTTTCTATAACTTCCTTTGGGGATGACTGGGAGAAAGTAATTACCTGATCTAAATCTGTGTCATCCAGAAGAGCTAGCTAATTAATATCATTCAAAAGAATTTTCAGAGATTATACATATTTCAAAGAGGCTACTTGTGAAGTAGAGTTGCAAATTTATATACATTACACCCAGATGTGCTCATAAAAATAAGAAATCTGGCCAAGGAGGTAGAGGAGAAAAAATAACTAAAGATCTAATTTAGTTTAAACTCTAGTTCAACACAATTTTAACAGTCCCTTTTGGTTATGTGCTTACTCTCCATCCCCTTCTTGTTCCCAAGATGGTATCTGTCTGGCCTGGGAAATTCGAGTGTCTTCTGGCATCAGGAAGGAGCCCTTGGGATTTCCTGCAAGCTCCCGGGCCCATTCCCTGGCTGTTCTGTCTCTGTGGTGGGTCCTTGTCCTGCAGGGTGTGTGTGTGTGTGTGTGTGTGTGTGTGTGTGTGTGTGTATTGGAGGTCAGGGTGGGGGGCAGTGTGCAGGGAATGTGTGAGCTGGTTTTCCTTGCTGGGCCAGGGCCTGGAAGCCCTCTGCCACCACTCGGCCTCCCCTCGGCCCTCAGGCAGCTCCTGGCCAGACTCACAGCTACTTGCACCCTGGAGCTCTCCCCTCAGAGGAGGGAGAGTGATGTAGGATGGCCTGGGTCCCATTTCATGCCCCTTGGGACCCAAGAGGCACTGAGAAAGCACTATTTCACTACTTTCTGCTTCTGCACATGGAGTTTATTTGCTGTGGCTGAGTGTTGGGTGGGTGTGGGGTGCCTTTAAGTTCTTTAAGGTCACTTTGTAGAGACCCCGTGACATAAAAGGGAAAACCGAGACTGCTGTTAATATGGATTTGGGCTTCTGCTCTTCTCATCATACATCATCAAGTGGGGCAATCATAAATTTAATATCCAAAGTGGGACACTTTTGAGACAGAAAAGGAATGCTAAAATGATGAGAATTACAGAAATTTTGAAATATATATCCATTGACATAAATTGGTTTCATTACGTTGGTGATGTGCTCAAATAGTCCTATTCAAGAGCTATTTCAAAAGCAAAATTCTTTCAACTCAAAAATGACAGATATCCATGTACAGTTGAAAATGGGAACAGACGGCCAACCTATCCGGGAGCTGAGCCTGGAAGAGAACCAGCTTCTTGTTCCCGAGCAGGTTGCCACGGCAGGAGCAGGGAACTCTGCAGCAAGGACTACAGGGCAGGCATCTGGGCTGAGCCAAAGGGCAGCCGAGGCCAGTCCTGCAAGGGTCCTCTGTGCCAGGGAGAGCCGAGTCAAGGCCACGTCAAGGCCGAGTCATTGTGGACAGTCTCCAGGTCCTGGCCAAGTCGAGAGAGACCAGATCATCCTGATGAGGCCTCGTTTGCCAGTAAAGCAGCAGCCACCCGCAGGACAGGGGCACCACCAGAGAGGGGAGGGAGCTGGAATCATTTCTTGGCTGGCTCTGGACCCCTGTTTCACTGAGCAAAGTCTAGAGATGCTTGGGTGTTGGGACTTTTGTAGGAATTATCAGAGCCAGAAGCTACAGCCTGGAGAAGAAACCTCCAGAACAGTGGGAGAGAGAGGCAAAAAGGATAAGCCAACCCACAGAATTCTCTTCTGAGGAGGATCTGATGACCATATGATGGTAAAAAGTGACAGCTAGAGCTTTTCAGAAAGTTAGTCCTTTAAGGCAATAAAATACCAGTGTCAATGTAATAGTCATCATCTAGGAGACGTTGCCTCAAAGAAAACAATGAAGAGACCAGATAGGTTGGGATTAAGCGAAATAAATACAGTATGAAAATTTATCAGATGAAGGAAGTGAAACACTGAAAGTGGTTTAAATTATTTTCATGTAAGTTCAAATGACTTTCTAAGCACTGTACTTAGCTTCAACTCTGACCAAAGTTTTCAAATGATACTATGCTGCCTATATTGTTCTGCTTATATTTTTCTAAATGAAACTAAAAATAACTTTCAGTATTAATTGAAGGGACTGCAGAGGTTCTGGAGAGGAAATTCAAATCTTAAAAATCAGGCCTGCACCTTGTGACAGGAATCTTCTGAAAGTGGATCCATCATCAGGATGTTAGTACCTTGTGCAAGTTCTTTTACCAGCTCAGCCCCCAATTTCCTCATTGGGAAATGAGGACTGAGCAGGGCCCATATCATCAGGATCCTTTATCCCTTCTAAGGACATTGAGCTTTTTAACCTGGGATGAGAGGGCATAGCCACGGGGATTTAAGCAGTAGAAGCAGATGAAATTTGGGTTTTCGGAGATCACTCTGGCACCGTTCTGAGGCTGAATAGCACAGTGACATCCAGCTGATCAATACTTCTGGGATGATGGCCAGAAAAAGAGTAAAAGTCCCCAGAAAACAGCATTTATCTGGAACCAAAGGGCATCAGCCCATGACGGAAGAAGGCTCTGTGGGGTCAAGTGTAAGAAGTCAAGTTATACTATTATTAGCCTGATGATCTTAAGGAAAGCAGAGAACCAAACACCAAAGGAGATACCAGTTAAAACTCTGCTCATGCAGCATTTCTCCAGTGGAAGGGATTATTTTTGTGTTTGAATATGCCCATATCATCCTGAATGTGTAGTTGATTCTACTATTGTTTAAAACTGAGGGTTAGCTTTATTTTTTTATTTAGATGCAAGATTACTATCTTGAACCTCTTGAACACACATCAAAATAGATATCATGAAATGGATTATTAAAAAATGAAGCAAGCTAGATAAATACATGCATAGCCATATATATATATATATATATAGAGAGAGAGAGAGAGAGATGGATATATAGATGATGGAGGCATAGATGGGTTGATGATGGATGGCAATGGCAAAATGTTAAAAGATGGTGAGTCTGGGTATCTGGTTGTGGGGGGATGTTGGAGTTCTCTCTATGGGTTTTATATTATTTTTTCAACTTTCCTGCAAAGTTTGAAATTATTTCAAAATATAAAACTGAAAAACAAATGAAGCAATCTATTGTTTTGTCAAACTAAAACTAAAAACCTACCAGAGGCAATAATATGTAATGGGCATGATTTTGAAACAGATTACAAAAATATAAACATTTACAAATACATTTGAGGAAATTATGTTTTATCTCCTTGGCAAAGTCATTTTAAGTGGAGTAGGGGCTGTGCCTCATTTTATGATCCTATCGCCTAGGGCGTACTCAGACTTTTCCATCATCTCCTAATTGCATGCATTTTCTCCATTAATCTAAAGTCTCATAAAAATGGGGCCACTCTTTGTCATCAGCCAGCATTTAGTAAAATTTACATTCCTACCCTCTATTGTTGGCGTTTTAAAAAGCAAGCTACAAAAAATGTTCTATTTGCTAGCACAAATTTAGTTTTTGTTTTTTTTTAAATGATTTAAACAAAACAGAAATTTATTTTCCATTCAAATATAGGAAGTCTAGAGGTAGGTGGTTCAGGTCTGGTATAGTCATACACAGTGTCAAGGACACAGACTTTGGTCTTATTACCCTGCTGTGCTCTGCAAGAGGCTTCCACCTCATAGTCCAAGATGGCTGCTCAAGCTCCAGCCATCACATTCACAGTCTAACCAGCAGAGAGAAGGAAGGGACAATGAAGGAGAGTGAAAAGCGCACCTAACAACTATCTTATAAAGAGATTTCCTGGAAGTTGCCACACATTACTTCTGCGTATAACACATTGGCCAGAATTTAGTGGAGGCTAAGAAATGTCATAATGACTCCAGCTGGCAAGGTGGTAGATACTACAGTAGGCAACTAGCAGCTTCTGCCACAAATCCCGTGAGCAAGAGCCAAGCACTGTACCTGTGACCAGAGAGTTGATAGACCTTGCTTCTCCCCTCTCCCTTATAATAAAATGGCCGATGCCTCTGAGACTCATGTAACAGCAGCAGGGGCTCCTCCAGAGAGTCATTACCCCCCATGTCTCACATACCCATAAGGCCTGATCCTTGGGATCTGATAATCCCTGGTTCTTATTTAAATGCTACAGAAAGGAGGGGTCATAGAAATTTGCCTCCACACTAGCCTTCCAGCCTACAAATTTAGTTTTAACTTTTGTGGTCCACATGGTAGGAACTCTACCAGTGAAGATTTTTGAAATGAGAATGGGTTTATTTAAGCAGCTGTATTCTCTTGTTATAGAGTATGTTGTGATTTGTCTCAAGGAAAATGTCTATATTCCCCAGACTGTTTGATTGCAGCTCTTGTTTTTGACTCTTTAAGCTATCTGATGTCACCTCCAACGAGCAGCAGTCAAGATACCTTCTCCATGCCCACTGATGGCAGGGCCTGGGCCAGCTCAGATTACAGGTCCTATCAGTCCTGTCAGGAGCACTTTATTTGTATTGTTCCTGAAACCCACATTTCCCCGAACAGCACTCTGGGAACAAAGCAGCATTATTGAAAAAATCTGTCCCAGTGCATTCTGAGAGACCTGCAACCCATGGCAGATTTCTTTCTAGCAATCCTAGCATTCCTTAGGGAGTGTCTCTGGCTCTGTAAAGTAGTTTTACTCACAGTCGAACTTGTCAGCATTTTCATCTCTGGATTGAACTGACCATCATAAGTTTCCTGCTTTCTGGGAAACCAAACGTGGCTACCCTTCCCTGCTGCTCAGCAACACTGCCACCTCTGCGCCTGGAGCCCCTGAGCAAGTCCTGGCAGAAGACGCGCCCTGTGTCCCCGTGAACGCCGGGGCCGCTGAGGAGGAGGTCTCAGCAGGGGATGCCTCTTTTTTCACCACAGATGCTGTGAACGCTGTGCTCTGAGTGGGACCCCAGCTCTTGGACAGGAGATTGGAGTTTTTACAGCTGCCCCCTGCTTAGGAATTAGAAGTCAACCCCTGGGGGGCCCCATGACAATCCCTGCATGGGGTAGACTTTGACCCTCCAGCCCACTGTCTTCTTTTTTTTTTTTAAATTCAGTTTTATTGAGATATATTCACATACCCTACAATCATCCACAGTGTATCATCAGTTGCTCACAGTACCATCATATAGTTGTGCATTCATCACCACAATCAATTTTTGAACATTTTCCTTACTCCAAAAAAATAAAAATTAAAATAAGAATAAACATAAAAGTAAAAAAGAACACCCAAAGCATTCCATCCCCTATTTTTCATTTGGTTTTTGTCCCCATTTTTATACTCATCTGTCCATACTCTGGATAAAGGGAGTGTGAGCCACAAGGTTTTCACAATCACACAGTCACACTGTGTAAGCTACACAGTTATAAGGTCATTTTCAAGAATCAAGGCTACTTGGTTGCAGTTCTACAGTTTCAGGTATCTCCCCCTAGCCATTCCAATACACTAAAGACTAAAAAGAGATATCTAGATAGCGCATAAGAATGCCCTCCAGAGTGACCTCTCTACTCCAGTTGAAATCTCTCAGCCACTGGACCTTTATTTTGTTCATCTCACATACCTCTTTTGGTCAAGAAGGTTTTCTCAATCCCACGATGTGGGATCCAGGCTCATTCCTGGGAGTCACGCAGCCCATTGTCTTTGGGGCAAATGTATGCAGCTCTCTGCATCTACCCTTTCTTCTAGCTTCCTGGCTCTCCTCTCTCATCTTGGTTTTCTTCCTAAGAAGCTTCTAAGGATTCTGCTAAGTCTGGCTCACTTGTCCTCCAGACATACCTAGATAGGTTGGAGATTCGGGGTTCACAGAACTTAAGCTTGAACTGAAATCCCTGCTATACTCAATGAATAGACCCTGGTGGGAAATTGTACAGGCTAAAAACTTTTTTTTTTTTTTTGAGGGTCTGGTTCCATCTTTTATCTTCATATTTATGTCCTCCTAGTCCTCAGTCAACCTGAATTTATGGCCAAATTGGTCTACTATCCCTTACTTTTTCCTGCCTTTTCCTCTTTCTTCACTCAATTCTCTCTTCTTATATTAGGACTTTCTTCTCTTTTCTGCCAATCCAAGCCTACTCCCTGTTCCATTCACCTTAATCCTTCTCCTTTCTTCTTTTTGTCCAATTTCTTCCCTCCCCCAACCTTCCCTGTATCTCTCCTCCCTTCTTTCCTTTCTTCCATAAATATCGTGTGGCCTTCATTCACAGTATAGTGTTATATACTAGGACTACATATATGAATCAGTCATGATTTCTGCTTCTAAAAACCTAAAATTGTCCCTTTTCTTCTTTCTTTGTCTTGTCCTGTATGTAAAGCTCCTTTCTTTCTCTGAACTTCTATAGCGCATATAATTTATCATAAGCTTTTCTGTATTTTATATTCTTTTATCTCTAGCTGTCTTGGATCTCTGGATGGATTATAAATATCTGGAAGGCAGAGACAATGTCCAAAATATCTTTTATATCTAATGTAACTATTTAACATACACACATTGACTTTACTGTCTCTGTTTGTTGAAGTGTTGGACTTCGTTGATTCAATAAGTGAATGATATATCAATGTGAACATCATCTTGTCATGGAAAGAGCTCTTTTTGCCCTACTATATGACTGTATTTTAAAAGTGCTTATCATGTACACTGCTATTCTGAAAGCTGGTGTGGGGGGTGGTGAGGGGAGCTGTGAGCAGAAAAACCCTGCAAAGTAATTATTGATAATGATTGCATACAGACAACATTCTCTGAAAATAAAAAATCTTTTAGTAGCATTCACCTTAACAAAATTGTTTTTCATTATTATCTCCTTTGATGCTCATGACAAATTCTATTTGCCACCATTAAAAGCCCTGTTTTAGGTAAGGGAACTGAGGAGATTAGAATGTAAGTGATTCAAAAACTAAATGGCTACAAAGTACCCACAGTAGGGTTTGAACCCTGATCCTCTGAAAGCCCAACACGATCTCCAGCACCCCTCACTTCACCTCACATCCCTCACCTCTCCACCTCCCTTACCTCACCATGTAACTTCTTTTAACAAAATTTAACGGTCTACAAGGAGCTCATTTCTATCACAACAATATGCAGAAGGGAGGCGGGGCAAGATGGCAGACTGGTGAGCTGTAAGTTTTAGTTACTCCTCCAGGAAAGTAGGTAAAAAGCCAGGAACTGCATGGACTGGACACCACAGAGCAATCTGTCTTTGGGCATACTTCATACAACACTCATGAAAATGTCGAACTGCTGAGATCAGCGAAATCTGTAAGTTTTTGCGGCCAGGGGACCCGCGCCCCTCCCTGCCAGGCTCAGTCCCACGGGAGGAGGGGCTGCCAGCTCCGGGAAGGAGAAGGGAGAACTGCAGTGGTAGCCCTTCTCGGAAACTCATTCTACTGATCCAGACTCCAACCATAGATAGACTGAGACCAGACACCAGAGAATCTGAGAGCTGCCAGCCCAGCAGAGAGGAGACAGGCATAGAAAAAAAAAAATAACACGAAAAACTCTAAAATAAAAGCAGAGGATTTTTGGAGTTCTGGTGAACACAGAAAGGGGAAGGGCGGAGCTCAGGCCTTGAGGCGCATATGCAAATCCCAAAGAAAAGCTGATCTCTCTGCCCTGTGGACCTTTCCTTAATGGCCCTGGTTGCTTTGTCTATTAGCATTTCAATAACCCATTAGATCTCTGAGGAGAGCCCCCCTCTTTTTTTTTTTTTTTTTTAATCCTTTTTTTCCTTTTCTAAAACAATTACTCTAAGAAGCCCAATACAGAAAGCTTCAAAGACTTTCAATTTGGGCACGTCAAGTCAAGAGCAGAACTAAGAGAGCTCTGAGACAAAAGGCAATAATCCAGTGGCTGAGAAAATTCACTAAACACCACAACTTCCCAAGAAAAGGGGGGTGTCCACTCACAGCCACCATCCTGGTGGACAGGAAACACTCCTGCCCATCGCCAGCCCCATAGCCCAGAGCTGCCCCAGACAACCCAGTGTGACGGAAGTGCTTCAAATAACAGGCACACACCACAAAACTGGGCGTGGACATTAGCCTTCCCTGGCAACCTCAGCTGATTGTCCCAGAGCTGGGAAGGTGGAGCAGTGTGAATTAACAAAGCCCCATTCAGCCATCATTTGAGCAGACTGGGAGCCTCCGTACACAGCCCAGCAGCCCAGAACTGCCCTGGGGGGACAGCACTCACCTGTGACATAGCACAGTCATCCCTCAACAGAGGACCCGGGGTGCACAGCCTGGAAGAGGGGCCCACTTGCAAGTCTCAGGAGCCATACACCAATACCAAAGACTTGTGGGTCAGTGGCAGAGACAAACTGTGGCAGGACTGAACTGAAGGATTAGACTATTGCAGCAGCTTTAAAACTCTAGGATCATCAGGGAGATTTGATTGTTAGGGCCAACCCCCTCCCCGACTGCCCAGAAACACGCCCCACATACAGGGCAGGCAACACCAACTACACACGCAAGCTTGGTACACCAACTGGGCCCCACAAGACTCACTCCCCCACTCACCAAAAAGGCTAAGCAGGGGAGAACTGGCTTGTGGAGAACAGGTGGCTCATGGACGCCACCTGCTGGTTAGTTAGAGAAAGTGTACTCCACGAAGCTGTAGATCTGATAAATTAGAGATAAGGACTTCAATAGGTCTACAAACCCGAAAAGAACCCTATCAAGTTCAGCAAATGCCACGAGGCCAAAAACAACAGAAAATTATAAAGCATATGAAAAAACCAGACGATATGGATAACCCAAGCCCAAGCACCCAAATCAAAAAATCAGAAGAGACACAGCACCTAGAGCAGCTACTCAAAGAACTAAAGATGAACAATGAGACCATAGTACGGGATATGAAGGAAATCAAGAAGACTCTAGAAGAGCATAAAGAAGACATTGCAAGACTAAATAAAAAAATGGATGATCTTATGGAAATTAAAGAAACTGTTGACCAAATTAAAAAGATTCTGGACACTCATAGTACAAGACTAGAGGAAGTTGAACAACGAATCAGTGACCTGGAAGATGACAGAATGGAAAATGAAAGCATAAAAGAAAGAATGGGGAAAAAAATTGAAAAAATCGAAATGGACCTCAGGGATATGATAGATAATATGAAACGTCCGAATATAAGACTCATTGGTGTCCCAGAAGGGGAAGAAAAGGGTAAAGGTCTAGGAAGAGTATTCAAAGAAATTGTTGGGGAAAACTTCCCAAATCTTCAAAACAACATAAATACACAAATCATAAATGCTCAGCGAACTCCAAATAGAATAAATCCAAATAAACCCACTCTGAGACATATACTGATCACACTGTCAAACACAGAAGACAAGGAGCAAGTTCTGAAAGCAGCAAGAGAAAAGCAATTCACCACATACAAAGGAAACAGCATAAGACTAAGTAGTGACTACTCAGCAGCCACCATGGAGGCGAGAAGGCAGTGGCACGATATATTTAAAATTCTGAGTGAGAAAAATTTCCAGCCAAGAATACTTTATCCAGCAAAGCTCTCCTTCAAATTTGAGGGAGAGCTTAAATTTTTCACAGACAAACAAATGCTGAGAGAATTTGCTAACAAGAGACCTGCCCTACTGGAGATACTAAAGGGAGTCCTACAGACAGAGAAACAAAGACAGGACAGAGAGACTTGGAGAAAGGTTCAGTACTAAAGAGATTCGGTATGGGTACAATAAAGGATATTAATAGAGAGAGGGAAAAATATGGCAAACATAAACCAAAGGATAAGATGGCCGATTCAAGAAATGCCTTCATGGTTTTAACGTTGAATGTAAATGGATTAAACTCCCCAATTAAAAGATATAGATTCGCAGAATGGATCAAAAAAAATGAACCATCAATATGTTGCATACAAGAGACTCATCTTAGACACAGGGACACAAAGAAACTGAAAGTGAAAGGATGGAAAAAAATATTTCATGCAAGCTACAGCCAAAAGAAAGCAGGTGTAGCAATATTAATCTCAGATAAAATAGACTTCAAATGCAGGGATGTTTTGAGAGACAAAGAAGGCCACTACATACTAATAAAAGGGGCAATTCAGCAAGAAGAAATAACAATCGTAAATGTCTATGCACCCAATCAAGGTGCCACAAAATATGTGAGAGAAACATGGCAAAACTAAAGGAAGCAATTGATATTTCCACAATAATTGTGGGAGACTTCAACACATCACTCTCTCCTATAGATAGATCAACCAGACAGAAGACCAATAAGGAAACTGAAAACCTAAACAATCTGATAAATGAATTAGATTTAACAGACATATACAGGACATTACATCCCAAATCACCAGGATACACATACTTTTCTAGTGCTCACGGAACTTTCTCCAGAATAGATCATATGCTTGGACATAAAACAAGCCTCAATAAATTTAAAAAGATTGAAATTATTCAAAGCACATTCTCTGACCACAATGGAATACAATTAGAAGTCAATAACCATCAGAGACTTAGAAAATTCACAAATACCTGGAGGTTAAACAATATGCAGAAGGACCTCATGGGAGGTTAGTTGTACCTTCTCTGTGCTGGTCTAACATCCAGTTTTACTTCTCGAATGGGACAGACTAGGTATCGACACAGTTTACGTGCTGCCTGTGTCTGCAAATAGGCTGTGGGCTTCTTGGGGAGAGGGAGTGTGACTTGTTCTCTCTGTTTCTCCACCTCCACGTCCAGAGCATGGGGCCCACAAGGGTTGGGCCTAGAGCAGAGTGGAGGCTGACCTGAGCAATGGCTTCCTGACAGCGGGATGGCCTTAGCCCATTGGGATGAGCTGAGTGGGGAGACGGGCTGTTCCAGTTTGCTAATGCTGCTGTTTTGCAAAACACCAGAAATGGATTGGCTTTTATAAAAGGGGGTTTATTAGGTTACACAGTTACAGTAGCCAAGGTAAGGCATCAACAATAGGGTACCTTCACTGGAGAAAGACCATTGGCATCCAGAAAACCTCTGTTAGCTGCAAAGGCATGTGGCTGGCATCTGCTTGCTCCCAGGTTGCATTTCAAAATGGTGTTCTCCAAAATGTCAGCTTCAGCTTTCAACAGCCATCTTCAAAATGTCTCTCTAAGCTGCTCTCCAAAATGTCACTCACAGCTGCTCTGAGGTCCTTCTGTTTGTGAGCTTTTATAGGGCTCCAGTAAACTAATCAAGACCCATGCTGAATGGGCAGGGCCACACCTCCATGGAAATAATCTAATCAAAGGTATTACCCACAGTTGGGTGGGTCACATCTCCATGGAAACAGCCTAATCCAAAGATTCCAACCTAATTAACACTAATACATCGGCCCCCACAAGATTGCTTTAAAGAACATGGCTTTTTCTGGGGGACATAATATATCCAAACTAGCACAGCGGGACTCTATGGATGAGGTGACAGACATTTTGGGAGAATGTGAGGAATGGCAGTGAGTAAAATCTTCCCCTCTTCAAGTCCTCATGCATGACAATCCATCTATCTCATTGGATTTGGGGCTATTCTTCACTGAATCCTCATTTTAGGTAATTCCAATAGAAAGGTAACATTTATAACTATTAATATTCATTCCCACACTTGATGGGACTACATTTCCTTTACATCTTTTCTGAAATTCCTACCCATGGTATACCTTAGTTATTAGAGGAGAAGCAGAACGTGTTGTCTTTAGCAGGACTCTGTCAGGATGCACAGATGTCTCCAGGAGCAGAGGGAAGCTTCTTGGCCCCGCTACCTTAGAGTGGTAAAGCAGCAGGGTTCCTTAGGTTCCACAGGAGCCTGTGGGCAGGCTGAGGGAGAGGAATGTGTCGATGGGAGAGGATGCCCTACGTGGTCTGAGTGGGTGGGGCTGCTGAGGAAAGACCAGATGGGCACATGAGAGATGTGGGGGAGGGGAACAGCTCAGAGACTGAGGGCAGACTAAGGAGCTGTGGAGAGGTGGGCAGAGCAGAAGCAAGAGGAAGGATGGTCTTCCATTAGCCTTTGTGCTGGTTTGAAGCTCTTATGTACCCCAGAAGAGGCCGTTCTTTTAATCCATTCCTGTGGGTGCAGACCTATTGTGGGTAGAACCTTGTGAGTAGGTTGTTTCAATTGAGATGTGACCCAACCTATTCAAAGTGGTTCTTAATCCCCTTACTGGAGTCCTTTATGAGAGGATAAAGACACACAGAAACAGTCCAGAGAGCTCAGAAGAAGCCCCAGAGTTGCTGAGAGAAGAAGCCACAGACAGAGGAGCCAGAAGCTGAAGCAATGAAACCCAGGAGAGAAGGACCTGCAGACGCCAGCCATGTGCCTTCCCATGTGACAGAGATGTGCTGAATGCTGGCAGCCTCTTTCTTCAGAGTTCAGGTGTCATCCTATTGATGCCTTAATTGGGACATTTTCCTGCCCTAAGAACTGTTAATTTGTAAGCTAATAAATCCATATTGTAAAAGCCAGCCCATTTCTGGTATATTGCATTCTGACAGCTTTAGCAAACTAAAACAGCTTTCCTGCTGAGATGGATTCAAGATGGGCCTTCCCCACCCAGTTTGTTCTGCTGTCCAAGACACCCAGAGGTGTTCTCTACCCACTGGTAACCGTGCTCCATGCTATAGGGAAAGGAACAAAGGGTGCCCAAGCACCCGCTCCACCACTATAGCTGTGTTCTCATGTGGAATCTTGAGGCTGGCCATGTTCGTTCTTGGTCGTTACCCAGGAGGCACCCTCCACTGCTTCTGCCCACTTATTAGAGCCTTGTATTAGTTCTGTATATATTGTTATACTCTTCTAGGATTTAAAAGTCATTTGAGTGTAGGGATTATATTTTATCTATTTTTACCCCCTCTCTAGCATTTAGCACTATAATTTACAGGAAGTGGGTGCTTAAAGAGTGTTAAATTAAAACAAGTGTAAAAGAGTATAGAAAACATGTCACTCACTTTACTAGTTTGCCAGAGTCTACCCCTGGTGAGAAGGTCTTGGTTTAGCTCCCACCATATTTGTCAACTATAAAATGGAGATCATTATAATCCCTCAGAGAGTTATCATGAGGCTTAGGAGAAATAATCCATATTAAAGACATGCCACATTGCTAGTATTTACTAACTGTTATCTATTATGATTTATGTAAATACTAATAATTGTTGGTATTTTACAGAGCTAACCAAGTCTGAGAACAAGGGAGGTCAAAATGCTTCTGAAAGTTTGAATTTAACTTATTTCATCAATTTGACTAGCTTCAAATTGCCAATGGAAACTTATGTGAATAAACAGGTTTTTTGATCTATTCTGTTTGTGTTAAAACTTTCCATAACATTAGCTCATAGCTAGTAGACTCTACCAGACCTGGATGTAGCCTAAACATCAAGCAAATCAGGTGATCAGAGCAGAAGAACTGGACACTTTCACTGGACTGCAAGTCCTGCGAGGGCTGAGACCAACTTGGTTTATTCACCTCTGTATCCCCAGCCCATAAGAAAGTGCCTGGCCTGAAAAGAGGCTGATAAATATTTGACAACAGAATTAACGAATGTCCCAGGGTCAAAGATCCTTGAGAGACCTAAATTATATAATAAATGAAAATTAAAAAAAATCAAGTATATAGCTTATTTTAGAAAAAAAAGATTATGTGGTTCTGAGATTTGGATTCCATATTAAGGTGTTTTTTTTCCTGATTACAGATTGTAGAATCAAAGTAGTTCAGATATTTGTTACCAAATATTTAACCAGATGGAGCTGAGTAGAGGACAACCTAAGGGCATTTGGATAAATGGTGATAAATGGGATGTTTGTGTCAAAATGCTTTTTTTGGTTAATCCTACACAGTAGAAAAGCTAACAAATAAATTAATAATTTGTGAAAGGATACTCACATAGACTGTGCTTTCAGTAAGTGTGTGTAGAAAGGCTGATTTGGAGTTTCTTTCTAGGGTGTGAGAATTACAGCCTGGGGAGTCTTTACGGTAAATCTACTGTTCTTGCATAGAGCATCTGCCCCATCAGGTTCTATTTGCTTTGTGTCCCTGCACAGCCATATTAGGTAACAATCCAAGGGAGGATATGGTCAAAGAGGGTGTTCCGGTTCGCTAATGCTGCCATTTTGCAAAACACCAGAAATGGATTGGCTTTTATAAAGGGGGTTTATTTACAAAGTTACAGTCTTAAGGTCATTAAGTGTCCAAGGTAAGGCATCAACAATCGGGTACCTTCACCGAAGGATGGCCATTGGCATCTGGAAAACCTCTGTTAGCTCGGAAGGCACGTGGCTGGCATCTGCTTGCTCCCAAGTTGCATTTCAAAATGGCATTCTCCAAAGTGTTGCTCTTGAGGAGTTTTGTCCTCTCTTAGCTGCAGCTCCTCTTCAAAATGTCACACTCAGTTGTTCTGAGGTCCTCTGTCTATGAACTCCTTTATGTGACTCCAATGATCCAATTAACACACACCCTGAGTGGGTGGGGTAACACCTCCATGGAAATTATCCAATCAAATGTTTCACTCACAGTTGATTGAGTCACATCTCCACGGAAACACTCAATCAAAGTATTCCAATCTAATCAACACTAATACATCTGCCCCCACAAGATTGCATCAAAGAACATGGCATTTTGGGGGACATAATACCTCCAAACTGGCACAGAGGGTTTTCTATTGTAAATGAAAACTAGGAAAGGGCTTTCTTTTCCATCATCAAGAACAAGGATTCACCACCCTATCCAGCAGGTTAAATAGGTAATCTATATGAAAATGCTTTGTCAACTCTGAAGTACTAACTTCTTTACAGGTTGCAAAGCACTTTTATATCTTTGATATCATCTGACCTATCATAATGATTCTGAATGGGGGGAACTATTTTTGTTTCCATTTTACAGCTCAAATAACTGAGGTAAGAGATCAAATATTTGTCCAGTCTAGGCCCTGTGCTCTTTTCACCACCTGAAATGGTGTTCTGAATATCTTCATAATTTTTGAGTAATGGTTGAGATGGAGGCAGAGTGTGGAGGGGTAGGAGTGTCGGTGGGAAGTAGAAGTCGTGGAGTGTAAGGAACACGAAGGCTGGGAGGCAGCTCTCCTCTTTGATTAGCCCCTGTGGGCAGCCACCTGTGCACAGCCAATTGCGGACTCCATAAATACCAGTTTGAAAGTGGAAGTAGCTGAGACACCAGGACACTACCTCAAAAAGAAAGAACTAGAGAGGGAGGATTAAACTGCTCTTCAATTGTTGGGGACACGTTTGCAATGTAACAAATGCCCTTAGAGAAGCAATTTGGGAAAGAGTGAGTTGGAAACCTTGGGAGAAAGTCAGTATCTTTAGTCATAAAACACCCAAACAAGACATAATTATTAGCCCTGAGCTTTATTTTAATGATGTACTATGTCTTAAATATAACACAGACAGTTTTCTGAAAGATGCCAGATGCTCAGAATGAACAAAGCAGAAGAAAAAGAAAGGCCATTTGTAATGAGTCTCGATCTTTGTACAACCTGTCATTTTGGTCACCTGATGCTCTGGTCCCCCAAGGGGCTGGCAGAATGGGCTGACATATGCTGTGGGACATCTGCTGACAGTCCCCTGGGCTGTGAGCAGCCCCCATTTTGCTCCTACACCAGGGTGTGTGCCACTGTGCTTCTCCAACAGGCTGTGAGAGAAGCTTGGTGGTTTGTCTCTGGAGTGAGATGGTGGGTCAAGCATTTTCCTTGGCATTTGGAGACCTGGGTTCAAATTATGAGTCTAACTTTGACAAATAACTTACTTTTTTGACTTCACAGTTCATTATCCACAAAATGGGATTGAATCTAGATGTTTTAAAAGATAATGGTAAAAAAAAATCCATTCCAAAAAAAAAATATTATGGTGAGGATCAAGTAAGATTCTTTATGTGTAAGTGTCTGGAAAAAATAGCAGAAGCTTTTCTGAAGGAAAGGCATTATGTCAATACCTCCTAGGGAAGATCAAATACCACATTATCAAATTAATGTTCATCTGAACAATCAGCCTTTCCTTTCTATTAATTATACTATTCTTTATATTAAAAATGTTTTTTTCCCCCAAGTGTAAATTCCTTAAGACACTGTACCATTGTGAGGGTGCTGAATGGAAAGATGATTTCATTTAGAGAGGGGAATAGCTTAAGTGATCTTCTTTGGCACTTTTCACTTGAAATTTATTTGAATAGTCCAGTCTTTTGGAAAAGAACCAGATGAAAATACCCTTTGAGGCATTTAAAAATTAAGTCAGTATTTTTACCTCCAAGAAGCTGTTCAAGAGCTCCCAAACTGGGTTCATGTATTCATTCATTTGTTGCACAGCACAATGTCCAAATACATCATCATTGTTCGTTCATAATACAATTAACTTGGTATGAGTTTCATCTCCTGACTAGATTAAGGGCAGCCTAAAGTTCAGACTTTGACCTTTTGTCTGCTTGATGCAGTGCCTGGCATATAATACTTATCTGTGACGGTGCTGTTGGCTGCAAATAACAGAAGAGCCAACTAAAAATGGTTTAGACACTAAGGATATGTAGTATTCCACATTAAAAGAAGTTGTAGGTAAGGTGGTATCAGGGTTAGTTAATTCATTAGCCTCATGATATCATTAAGATTCAGGTTCTGCCCATTTTTCTGCTCTTCCATTTTCAAGATGACTCCATGGCTGCTGTGTTCCAGGTGTCACATCAGACACACCTCATCCTGAGGTAAAAAAGAACCATTCTTCTCTCTCTCTTTTTTATAAAGCCCCACACCACCCAACCCTGTCAGACTTCTGCCATCTTATTGGCCAGAAATCAGCCATATGCCTCCCTTTAAATCCATCACTGACATAGGGAATGGTGGTACCCTCACAAGATTGGACTAATCAGTACTTACCTCCTTTGATCAAATGGCTATTCAGAAAAGCATGGATATCTGAAAAAAAATTTTTAAACAAGAAAGAAGACTGAGTTGGGAAGGTTATCAAGAGTGTTGCTACACCTAAATAATATTTATAGAATAAATGAAGCACCTCTGCATTTTAGTTCCTCATATACTATGTTAAAATATAGAGTATGTTAAAATTGATTTAAAATATTTAAATGTATAAGGACTGAGGCTGAAATTACCTTCTTTCCTGAATAGGCAACCTTTAGAAATATAGGAATTTAAAATTCTTAGGTACTTTAGAAGGATAGACTTTGTAGCAGGACAAAACAGAAGAAGAAAACTCTAAAAAGAATTTGCCTATCCATCTGCTGATGATACCTTATATTCATCCACTTGAGATTTATTACTTTGGATTCAAATACTATTGCCCTATCGGCAGAAACTACATTAATCTATAACCAGTCACTTATACTCTAGTATAGAACATTTCATTAAATACTTTGTCCCATGAGCAAGTCAAATGCAAATATTTGATATGTAGTAAGGAAGAGAGAAGGTTCTCAAGTACAATGGGCACTACCAGAATATTAAGGAAAATTTCCTACTGTTTCTTTTGCTTTTTATATTTAATAAGAACTGGTATAAGTAGGTATAGTTAGCTGGTATAAGTAGGTATAATCAATTCAGGTATAAGCTTGAGTTGATGTAACCTAAAATACAGGTAACCTGCCTCTGTTTAAAACTCAGAACTATAAATCTAGCTCTAAAATCTTTAAACATTTTTGTAAACATTTGACTATTAACACTATACCACTTTTAAATTGTTGAGGTCAATAATTACTTCAAAAGTTACTTAAGAACAGTTCTTTGGAATTCTTTTACCAAAAGAGGGCATTCCTTAGTTTTTATAAATAAGCTTAAAACATTTCTGCAAATTTTGGTATCATCTGTTTCCTGCTATAAGTTGGAAAATGTTAGTATTTGTGACAGTAACTAGAATTCATAAGACACATTCTAGTTTATAAAGTACTGTCTCATATATATTTGTTTTTTGGAACCTCATAAAAACACCCTAAAGAAGATGAACGAGTATGATTATTATTATTATGTAGCTCATTTTATAGAAGATCAGGTACAAAGGCAAATTATAGACTGAGAGAAGATAATTGCAATGGGCTTCCACCTAAACATGACTGTGATAGGTTGAATTATGTACCCCAGAAAGAAAAAAAAACATGTTCTGAATTCCACTCCTGGGGGTGTGAACGCTTGTAAACAAGACATTTTGAAGAAGGTATTTTTAGTTAAGTTGTGGCCATCTGAATTCGCATGTCTTAACCCTATTCTCATAAGTGAGAAAGCCATGGGGAAGAATCAGAAGTAGAAGTCAAAGGGACTCTGAAGGTAAAGGGAAGGACAGAGGTATTAAATTAAATTTTACTGGCTTAATTGAGAGACGCTCCATCTCATCTCCCCTAGTTAACATCCAGAATGTTGGAAGCCAGATTTTTGTACCCCTGGACAAACTGAACTGTAACAAAGAAAATACATAAGACACTAATGCTTATAGTTTTCCTAAATAAAATTACTCTTATGATGTAGTCTGAGAGTCAATGAGCCTTGTTCACTTATATAAAACTTTCAATCAGCCAATCAGCTTTTTAGTAATTCACTTTTAAATATGAATATACAGTCAAGCCTTGGCACACATTTGAGGAAAACCACTAACATTAAAGATAGAGAACAAAACAAACATGTTCACAATAATCTGTAGGAAACAGATGCAATTCAAGGGACATAAGAAAATATCCTATCATCAGAAACAGAGGAACATATTGCATGAAACAAGAACAGGGTGCAGTAAAAGGAACAAAGAACTCCTGGAATTTTATATATGCATGTGAAATGAAAAATCTATTAAATCTTTGGAAAATAATATTTAGAAAATTTGTCCTAGGAAATAAAACTAAAAGATAGAGACCAAAAAATAGGAGTAAAAGAATAAGAAATTTGGATTATTCCAAGAGTTCCAAAATGAAATGATCAGAAATTCCAGAAAGAGAGTACTGAGAAAATGTGGAGAAGGAATTTATCAAATAAATTCACAGCATAATATTTCCAGAATTAAAGAATTTAAATTTCTAGATTTAAAGGAGCCTGGCCCTACCATCCTGAGTGGTTGGCATCATGAATGAACAAAAGGTCAAACAAAGTCATGACCATTACTATGAAGTGACAGAACACTGGAATAAGGAAAAGAATCTCTAAGTTCCTACAGAAGGGGAAAAAAAATCGAGGTTAAATATGGAGGACTGGGAATGAGATTTATATTAAACTCTTCAACAACAACATTGGAAGCCAGCTTATACCTGGAGAAAAACTGTCAAAATTATGAGGTAGAGGACTTTTCATCTTGGAATTGTATGCCAAAACATATTATATATTAGTTTTGAGATTGGAATACATGTAGCTACCAGATTTGTAAAGTCTCAAAAAATGTCTCAGAGGGCCCCTGCAGGATGTGCTTCACTAAAATAATGGAATGAACAAAGAAAGAAGAAATCAAGGAAACAGGGAAGAGACTAAGGGAATTTCCAGGGTAAAGAGAGGAGGTCTCAGGCAGAGAACTATGCATCAGGATTTAGAGAATAATCTGTCCAAATTGGAGAAGGAAGACAAAGGAGTCCAGAAAATAAAGGAAGGAAACCTGACATATTTATGTAGAAAATAGTACTGAGAGTGGTTGGAAAGTCTGAGGAGAATTAGTGAAAGGAAAGAATATGAAGAAATAAGTCAATTAATAACTCCAGGAAAAACTGAAGTTGTGTAAATAAAAGAAATATACTGTAATCACAATAGTTACTAGTTCAGCAGTGTTTGATATCTATATAAGCATAACATTTTAATTTATACTTTAATAAGAAACTGGGTTGTAACTTTATTGAGAGGATGAAGTAGTGGTATAAGAATGCTAAACCCTTACCTTGCTCTGCTACCATCACCATCAACATGGATAAATCTTTAAAATATAATGCTGAATAAAAACATCGCAAAATGATAAGTATAGCATAATACCATGTAACCAAATTTTAAAACATGGAGATTAATTCCTGAATAAAAAATGATCTGAGGCAAATATAACACAAGTGTGTATTGGGTACATGGTCTTTTTATGGCTTTTTTTTTCTCAGCACTGTAAAAATATTTTTAATTATTATTTTATTTTTTTTAAATAGGTTTAGGGAATTTGAATGATTTCTTCTGTGCCACCTTATGATGGGAGCACGATTTGAATCCAGATCTTCTCTCAAAGTTTCTCCTCTTCCTTCAGTGTGATGGTTTGAAGCTGTAGGTACCCCCATAAAATCATGTTCTTTAAATTTAATCCATTCTGGTGGGTGTAGACACATAGTAGGTAGGATCTTTTGGTGAGTAGGATCTTAAGTTAAGATGTGACCCACCTCATTCAGTTTGGTCTTAATCCTCTTAATGGAGTCCCTTATAAACAGGATGAATATGAAGAGACAGACAGAGAAAAACATAGAAGCTGAGAGAGAAACCACAGAAACAGAGAAGAAGCTACTGAAGCCAGAAGTGGGAAGAAATGAGAAGGGAAAGACCAGCAGACGATGCTATGTGTCTTGCCATCTGACAGAGAAGTCCAGGGTCGCCAGCAGGCAGTCTTCAGGAAGAAAGCATTGCCTTGAGGATGGCTTGATTTGGGCATTTTCGCAGTGGTCAGAACTGCAAGCTTGTAAACTAGTAAATTCCCATTGTTAGCAGCCAGCCCATTTCTGGTACATTGCGTTTCGGCAGCCTAGCCAACTAAAACATCCAGGAAGAAGGGACTGGAGAGAGGTAGGCAGAAAGTCAGTGGACTCAGCACGGGAGGTTGAGTTCTAATTCCTGAGCTCTAATGCTGGAGTGGTTATTTTCTAGTTGAATGATTGGGGAGAGGAATATCACCTGGCCTCAGTTTTCTCAGCTGTGGAAAAGTGGGAATTAAATCTTCTTCCCAAGATCGTTAATGAGAATTAAAGACCTTCATGGATATGATGCATCTCCCAGAGCTTGGGACATAGTTCTATGTCCTTCCTTTCCCTTTTCCTCCTTGAATCAAATCAGCAAGTTGCCTAAATGCTGGGGGCTGTGTAACTGTGGAAACTGCACTGTTCTTTGAAGTGACATCAAATTCTCCTGAGATAAAAGAATATTTGCCTAATCTCTAATTGTACAATTTGTTCTCAGCTGAATGTTCTTTGAACTGCATAGATTTACTGGTCTGCATGCCATCGTTGCCTTCTTAGCAAGGAAGTGTGCTTGTTTCTCCTCACAGACACCTCCTAAATGAGATGCTTGCATTTTAAAAGGAAGCAATCTCTTAATCATGTACCTTAATGCAAATTAACAGGAAGCATGAACTTTTCGACCAGCTCTATCTTCACAGAGACTCTGATTTTTGCTTTACTCCCTATGTAGCTTGGTAGTTTACCTTAAAAGAATGGCCATGAATATATTTCTTTACTTTGACTCATTCTCTTTTTTTATAGAAAGATTTAAACAAAATCCTGGGCTTTCTGATGTTGCCAGCTCCTATCACCCAGGCGACTTGGGATGGTAGAAGTTTTTAATGGGTGTGCCGGTTTGAATGTATTGTGTCCCCCAAATGCCATTATCTTTGTAGTTTTGTGGGGCAGAAGTTTTTGGTGCTTGTTGGATTTGCTTGGAATGTGCCCCACCCAGCTGTGGGAGATGATTCTGATGAGATGTTCCCATGGAGGCATGGCCCTGCCCATTCGGGGTGGGCCTTGATCAGTGGAGCTATATAAATGAGCTGACTCAAAGAGAGGGAATGGAGTGCAGCTGGGAGTGATGTTTTGAACAGAAGCAAGCTTGCTAGAGAGGAACGTCCTGGGAGAAAGCCATTTTGAGGCCGGAGCTTTGGAGCAGAAGCTGGCTGCCTTCCCAGCCAACAGAGGTTTTCCGGATGCCATTGGCCATCCTCCAGTGAAGGTGCCCGGTTGCTGATGTGTTGCCTTGGACACTGTGGCCTTAAGACTGTAACTGTGTAGTGAAATAAACCCTCATTTTATAAAAGCCTATCCATCTCTGGTGTTTTGCATTCCGCAGCATTAGCGAACTAGAACAGATTTTGGTACCAAGAGAAGTGGGGTGCTTTTGCTGCTGAGTTTGCAAATACCAAACATGTTGGAATGGCCTTTCAAATGGATAAGGGGAAGATTCTGGAAGAATTGTGAGGAGCTTGATAGAAAAGGCCAAAACTGCTTTAAAGAGACTGTTTGTGGAAATATGGACTCTAAAGATACTTCTGATGAGGCCTTGAACAGAAATGATGAATGTGTTGTTGCAAACTGGAAGAAAGGCGATCCTTGTTTTAAAGTGGCACGGATTTTGGCAAAATTGAGTCCTGGTGTTGGATGGAAGGAAGAATTTGACAGCGACAACCTGGAATACTTAGCTGAGGAGATCTCCAGACTACATGTGGAGGACGTACCCTGGCTTCTCCTTGCAGCTTATAGTAAAATGCGAGCGGAGAGAGATAAACTTAGAACTGAACTCTTGGGTTCAAAGAAACCAGAAGCTGATGGCTTGGAAAATTACAGGCTTTCAGCGGGTGGAATTCCAGAAGCTACAGCCCAATGTGAGGATGTGACCAAACGTGGAGCCCAGCCGCCGTTTCAGTGCAAGCCAAGATTGGAGATGGAATTATCCAGAAGGGATTTGTGGAAACTCTTATTGTCTGATGGCTTTGACCCCTGCATGCTTCATGCGAAGCCAACAGAATTTTTGCGAGATCTTTACAGACAGAGCCACTGCCAGTTGGGACTGCAGGAGAAAGACAAGGAACAAATTGAAGGAAAAATTTCTTCAAAGACAGAGCCATGGAGGTTGAGGTCTGGAGTCAAGAGGTCTGGGGCTGGGAGAGCGGAGCAGCCCACATGCATGGAAAGGGTGAGTTTGCCCTGGAGGTCAAGGGCGGGCTTTCCGCCTCGATGCTCTAGAAGAGTTTTGCCACCTCAGGTCCCAAAGAGGGTGGAACACATTTCCAGGGAATTGGGGAGAGCCTGGCTGCCACCACACTGTTCTGAAGGGGTTGAGTGTGTGCCCCGGAGATGGAAGGGAATCCGGGAGCTGCCCTGATGTTTGAGGAGGATGGGGCCGAGAAGGTGGTCTCCCCAATGTGTGGATATGTTGGAGCACTCACCCAAGCATTTGGAGAGGAAACACCTGCCAAAAAGGCCCTTGGGAAGGGTTAGGCTCCCGCTCTCTCAAGACCCAAGGATGCAACGTTGTTCTGTAAATGACTCTCAGACTTTGAAATCTAATGGAGTTTGTCCTGCGGGTTTTAGGAACTGTTTTGCTCCTGTTAACCCTGTTTTCCTTACTGTTTCTGCTTATGGCAATGGAAATGTTTATCCTATGAATGTCCCTCCTTTGTATATTGGAAGCAGATAACTTGTTCTAAGTTTCACAGATGGAATGAATGCATTTTGTATTTGGAAAGATAGTGTCATTTTGGGGTCTAGGGGGTGGAATGTGCCGGTTTGAATGTATTGTGCCCTTCTGCAGTTTTGTGGGGCAGAAGTTTTTGGTGCTGGTTGGATTTGCTTGGAATGTGCCCCACCCAGCTGTGGGAGATGATTCTGATGAGATGTTCCCATGGAGGCATGGCCCCGCCCATTCGGGGTGGGCCTTGATCAGTGGAGCTATATAAATGAGCTGACTCAAAGAGAGGGAACGGAGTGCAGCTGGGAGTGATGTTTTGAACAGGAGCAAGCTTGCTAGAGAGGAATGTCCTGAGAGAAAGCCGTTTTGAGGCCGGAGCTTTGGAGCAGACGCCGGCTACCTTCCCAGCTAACAGAGGTTTTCCGGATGCCATTGGCCATCCTCCAGTGAAGGTGCCCGGTTGTGATGTGTTGCCTTGGACACTGTGGCCTTAAGACTGTAACTGTGTAGTGAAATAAACCCCCATTTTATAAAAGCCTATCCATCTCTGGTGTTTTGCATTCCGCAGCATTAGCAAACTAGAACAATGGGGATGTGTTTGGGATTGGTCATTTGTCAGTTAACTGAAAAAAAAAATTCAGTCAAAGCAGGAAAGTATTAAAAATTGACTAAAGGATTAAAGGTCTTTTTCAACTCCATACATAGATGGGCATACACGTGAATTCATTAGCCAGTCGAGGCCTGTGTTTTGTGTCTGGGTCTGATTGGAGTGCCCGGGCTTTTTTGTGTGTACACCACAGCCTTAATGGGGTCCTTTACAATTTCTGGTTTGGGACTCTTTAAAGTGAAGCCAAAAGTGAAAGGCCCATGTAAAGCAATTTGAGTACAAAATTCTTTTAGGGTTTTGCTATTTTCTCCTCTTTGTTTTACACCTCTCAATAATTTAGGAGCAATTTTTAAAATGACTTTACCTTAGCATGTCTGTTCAACATATTCATCTTAGTTTCAAAGAAACAAGTCTATTTGTTCTAGAACTCATATTTCATAGGTTTATGTAATATTTAACACAATTAAATAATACAGTAATGTCTTGGTCAGGGTTCTCCAGAGAAACAGTACCGCTGTGCTATATTCATAAATACGAAGACATTATAGGAATTGGCTCATGTGACTGTGGGAATTGGCAAGTCCGAATTCTGTAGGATAGGCTGCAGATTGGAAACTCAATGAAGATGATGCTGTATTCCCCAGGAGGAGCTGGCTGGCTGAAATAGGGAAAGAAATTCTTCTTTCTGATTGCTGAAATCCTCTGTTCTCCCTTTGAGGCCTCCAACTGATTGTATGAGGAGAAGCCTCTCATTTGCTGAAGACAATCTCCTTTGTCGATTGCAGATGTAATCTGTCATAGATGCAATCAAATGACTAATGATTTAAATCCATTTATGAAATACCCTCAAAGCAGCAATCAGGCCAGTGCTTGCTTGACCAAACAACTGGACACCATAACCTAGCCAAATTGACACGTGAAATTAACCATCACAAATAATAACTGGGAGCATGGACAAGTTTGTGAATAAGCCCATCTGGCTCTTGACGGATAGCACAACCCACCTGAAGGGAGAAGAAATGGACGGGCATAATAGAGAGTATCCTAATATCCCAGAATGCTCTGCATACTGTCAACAATAGTTGGTATATTTTACAGAGGGACTGGAGAGCATGGTGAATCTGATAAATTGGTTAATTAGAAGTAACTTAAAACAGTTTATGTATTTTCATCTGTCTGGGTATAACTACAAATGAGACTGTGACCTTTCAACAGGTGAAGTGATCTGAAATGTACTTTCTCTGCGTACAGGGCAGATTGTGTTACTTTCCAGACGTAAACGATTTTAAACAAAGCTCTACTTTATGCCATATGACAGAGTAGAAATGTTCATAATCGCCTGGAGAAGGAGATAATGTTTTATGTGTCACTGGAGGAAAATGTAAAACAAATATTTTATAGTTTTTCTCTATCCCACTTATTGTTTTGATTTGACTCAAATAATCTTCTCTTGTTATTGTACTCGACTTTCTAATGCATCTTCTCAATTGCATGGGCAGAGACACAGAACTTTATATGCGTGAATGATATAAATTGATGTAGCAATATATTTTCTTTGTTTTCACATTACACATACAGCACAAATCCTAATAAAACTAGACTGGAATATATTACAAATTCATTTGGTTGGTATTCAGTTACCCAGTGAGTGAATAAATATATACGATTTAAATTAAGAATGTGTAGTCCATTACTTACATGCCACCTCTTCTACTTTATTTTGACTTCTGCACTTATCATGTTTTATTAACATTTTGAAGTCATAAACCTGAGTAGAGTGAAAACCACATCACAAAGCTGAGGTTAGGGGTTTGTTATATGTTGGAATATGAAAGCCCCAAGAGTGACAATAGAGATACTTGTTCTCAGGTCCATTGACTGAGAATATTTCTGTGTCAGTGATGCTTCCAGCTTTCCTTTTTGATAGTTTATGCTGATGGACTAGTCCAGTGTATCTCAAAGAGTGGTCAAGACACCACTGTATTGAATCCATATTCACTGCTTGTTAAAAATGCCCTGGGCTCACCATTGACCTATTCCATTTGCTTTTCTGGAGGTAGGGCTGGAGAATCTGCATTCTAAACACCCACTTCCTCCCTTATTGATTTTTATGTACAATAAAGTTTGAGATTGTCTTAGGTAAGAGCAGAGCTTTATTGAGGAAGTACTTTTCAGAAAAATCTGCAAGGTTGGGAGTGAAGCTGAATGGGGAAGAAGGAAAGGACAAGCAATGATGTCGTCACAAGTAAAATCTTGCCTTGGCCTGATCCACAAGGTGGGGGGCCTAGGAGAAGGCCCCCTTTGAAACCGGGGTGGTGGTCATAGGTTGTGGGGAGGGGAGGGGGGCAGGAGTGGAGCATACCTTCCCCAGTGAGGTAGTTTCTGTTAGCATAGGATGAACTCAGAGAAGGTAGGGAGGCAGCTGTCAATCTCCTGGGAGCCAACACTCAGCAGCTGGGTGATAGGTGCTCTGGTGGTCTGGTTAAGAGTATCTGGGTGGGGCATCAAACAGCATCTTTCACCATCTACCCTTTTGGCTGCTCAGGTCCACTTGCTTCTCACATTAAATTCACTCCATCCATACAGAGCCCATAACCACAATTCCTAGGGAAACTTATAAAAGGAAGGTTAGTGGGATAAACTTCAGCCACCACTACTACCATTGGTAGTACCTAACTGGTACTTATCATCTCTCCCCTCGACACCAATTTAGCTTCCCCTCACCCTCAGCTAGCTCTTCGGGCTGATAGAGTTGGCCTGTCTTCTGGGTTCATGCAGACCTTCATCCCTGAGGGCTCTGAGCCCCTGGTTACTGTGCCTTTTTGAGACTGTGATTGCTGGACTTTCCCACTTACAGTTCACAAATGGGAATGGATATACCACAATATTCTCAACATATCATCTGTGTGACAGATATATTCATTTATGTCTTCATTATTAGGCCATATTTCTAACTTGATGATCAGAGTTGATTTCTCTAGGCATTATAACAACTCCATTTTATACCCGCTGGCCCATTGGCATAAGCAGCCAAATGTGACTAGGTAGCAGCCATTACTCTGAGTTTAGTTGAAGTTTTTCTGTGTCCTTTGGGTGGGAATATTTCCCATCTTGGAATCAGGACCTCTAGATTCACAGACTTTAAAACTTATGAGGATGAGAAACACGAATTCTTCAAGTGAGTCCCTAGGAGTGATGGTGAGTGGGGAGTAGAAGTAGTTCTACCCTCCTAGTACTTGACACCTGAACCTGCGTAATCTACCTATTGGGGACACAGCCCCATCTGGTGGACCTTGGCTTAAGGAACATACCAAATCCTGCAGGATGGCTCCAATCCTCACAGAATGTCATTTTCAAGCTGGTGTCTCAGCTGCATCTTGAAGATGCTGTTTCATTTCCCCATTTGGCCAGTAGCTTCTTAATGGTGTAGAAAGTGATAGGATCTTGGACTTCCTAGTTTCAGGCCCACTGCAACATCTTCTTGATCTGAGGTGGTGTAGGTGATGCAGAATTCCGTAACTAGATCAGACATTCTGTGAGCCCTTAGATAATTATATTGGCTGAGAACCTGTGGGTAGGAAAGGCAAACCAATACAGGGTGTCAATCCCCATCAGAAAGCATCTCTGCCCTTTCCAAGATAGAAGTCTGATATACGCCTACCATTAAGTAGCCAGTTGGTCTCCTTGAAGGATGGGTGTTTTTACCCAGTAAAGGGTATGTAGATGGGGCACCAAAATTGATTCTACCTCAGAAATCTGCTGGTCTGTTCTTTCACAGTAGAGTTTCTGCCAGATTTAATACAAAGTCTGCCCATATTTGTAGACCAATTTATTGATTGTATGCAAGGTATTTGATTAAACCTAAAATATGACTATAGGTTCAAATTACGTGAATTCATCTGGTTATTTCAGTTCAGTTTGAGTAAAACCCAAACTAGATTTATTAGTCAGCTAATTAATAAATACAGACTGTAGATATTGGTTATTAACCAGATGATGAAGGAAAACTGTCAAACGCCTTTGGCTATGTAGAATTAACCTTTGAAAATTTTAGCTACTATTGACAATGAAAAACTCATACACAGGAACTGGAGAGAGATGGCATGGCCCAACAGGAATTTCTAAATTTAATTTGAAAATGATATTTTATAAAATATTTTTTAAAAAGTTATAGGTCTGTAATACTGAAATAGTAGGAAATCATTACTAATTTTTTTCAATTAGAAAATTACTTATATGTTTTTAATATAAAATCATAGAGCTATGAAATCTGAGAATTGGGAGAGCTTAGATCACACATACATCCTCTTTTCAGTAACAGTCCTCTTTACTATAGATTGATGGTCAAACAACTTCAATATATTATGTGATAGGAAACCAATTACTTCATGGGACAGTCTACTTTGCTTCTCTTAAATATTATATTTTCCCAGTTATAAGGATAATACAATTTTATGGTAGAAAATATTTTAACAGACTCAAAAATAGAAAATAAAAAGTCATTTTAAAATCCCCTATTAAAAACCACTGCTATTAGCTTTTGTTGTTTTTCTTTCCGAAATTTTTATATGCTTTAATCACTTTATGTATTATTATAGCTGTATATATTGCTGTTTTTTTTTTTTTTACTTAAAATTATGGTAAATCCTTTTTGTGCTATTGTAGAGAACTTTGATGCTCCTTTGCAGTTATGCATAGCACTCTATCTTGAACTACAATTTACTTAACCATTCTTTTATGGGTAGATAATTAGGTTGCTTCTTTAGGCTAAATTGAGGGTTGGTAGGAATATGTTTGAAGAAGCAAGATTGCCTTCTCTAAGTTATGGCATAATATTAGGATATGAAGGACAGCTATGTGTTTATTCATTTTGGAATCTTAATAAGGTTTATGCATCATTTACAGCTTGCATATAATTCCCCTTGATAGATAATATAGTTGGAGGATAGGAAATGGATAATTTCATTTTCTCTGATGTCAACACATATTTCCAATGCATGGGGACTGGTTTTCTTTGTTCTTTTTGCTTTGAGAAGTGCTAAAATGTCCTTTATGTTGTGTTTAACATTTTTTTCACAAGCCTCAGTTCTGTTCTTCAATTTTTCTCTCTACTTTTTGTTTTCAGCAATTTGACTATGATGTTCATAGGTATGGTTTTCTTTGTGTTTATCTTGCATGACTTTCCTTGAGGTTCTTCAGTCTGTTTGTTAGCTGATTTTTTTGTGTGAAATTTGGAAAATTGCAGCCTTCATGTCTTCAAAAATTTTTTTCTGTACCAATATTTCTTTTCTCTGGTGACTCATGTATGTAAGTATTAGACCACTTAATGTTATTCATTTTTTTCAGGCTTTTAAAAATTTTTTGTGCCTCAGTTTGGATAATCTCTATTTTCCTTTCTTCTGGTTCACTAATCTCTTCTGCTGCAGTGTCTAATCTGTTAAGCTCAGGTAGTAAAAATTTCATTTCAGACAAGTTAATTTTTATTATAGAATTTCTATTTGGTTCTTTTTAATACCTTCCACTTCTCTACTTATATTCTCTCTATTTACACTGATACCAACCTGTCCTTTAAATATGTAAATACATTTATGAAGCTGTTTTAAAATTGCTTTCAACTAATTCCAATATCTCTTCCACATCTGGGTCTGTTTCTATTTACTGATTTTCAGCTCCTTGTTTTAGGGCAATAATTCTGTGTCTAATAATTTTTTGATTGTATGTTGGGTATTTTAGATGATACTTTATTGAGACTCAGGATTCTACTTTATTCTTCAAAAAACTATTGAGCTTTTATTTTTCCCAGACCGTTAATTTTCTGGTGAATCAGCTTTATTCTCTTTATGCTTGTTTTTAAGCTTTGTTAGATCACATCAATAGTAGTATTTACTCTAAGGCTACAATATTCCTGAATGTTTTCTTTATGGGGTTCCAGAATCCCTGGGGTATTCAGTGATGTCTCTAACTCTTGCTGTTTGGAAGCCCCAAATCATTCAGTACTGTGAAACTTTTAGAATTTCCAGTTAACCCACATCTCCCCATTAGTTGTTTTTGCTAGGATTTAAAGAGTTTTACCCTGAACACATGCATTTAATATTCTACTAAATTTTGAAGAAGTCCCCTTGCACATTTCTGGAACTTCTTCTCTGTGCAGTTTCCCTCCCTTTTGATACCTTGCCTCAAAATTTCCAGTTACCTCACTTTGATCTCTGTGAAGTTCTTGCTTGGGTTCCATCTTCCTGTATTATGTGCCAGAAGATACATCCAACCAGAAAACCAGGATGACTGTAGTCTCACCTTGGGTGTTTGCTTTTTCTAATAGATCACAGTCCTATTCTTCCTGTTTTCTAGTGACCAAAAAGAGTTGCATATGGTTTGTTTCATAGTTGTTTGGTTTACAGTTTTGTTGTTATTGTTTACAATGGGAAGACTGGTTTTGTACCAGTTACTTCTGGAAAGAGAAGCTTCCATAAGAATTTTGTATATACTAAGAAACTATCACCTATTTCCATGATATCCCTTTTGTTGTTCACTGTCTTACTCATTATCCAATTAATTATTTCCACATTTTACCTAATGATCTGTATTTTTAAAATACATGCATGTTTTTTTCTCAAATTACAAATTGTTTGGTATATGATGTATTCAGTATTCTCTAATATAAATTTTGAATTTAATAAATGATGCAATAATTATTGCATATATTAAAATTAAATTTGTTTAAAAATAAACTTGCTCTTCTTAATTGTGAACTATGGTTTAAACTTCTGATTTTTTTTTTTTCTGATATATTACCCAAAGTTCTTAGTAACCACTTCTGAGGTTCATCCTATAATTTTAGGCAGGATGCCACACAGTCACTTTTCCTGAGACATTAAGCAATCCATAACAACTCAATCCCAGAAACTATCTTTGCCTTCTAAGATGGGTTCTAGAAGTATTTTACAAAATTTAAATCCTACCAGTGTTTTCCTCCAAAATAAAAATAAAAGCTTCATATAGCTAAACACTATCTCCAGAATTCTTTTTTTTTTTTTTTTTTTTTTTTTGTAGTGACGTTTCAGTTTTAGACAAATTCTGGTGCTGGAAAAATTACTTGTTTTTTTATAACATTTTCCACACTTTTTTGTAATATTTGCTTTCCCATCTTCCCTTGTGGCCTGCAAACCCAGTGACGGCAGCTACAGCATTTCTCTGTTTCCTACTGAACCATAAACATCTAGCTGTCTGCCTGAATGTCATAGATACTCATTATATATGTTGAGTATAATAATTATAATGGTATTATTAAGAGTCATAGCTAACCTTTATTGAGTGCTAGCTATGTGCCAGGAGCTGTTTTAAATCTTTTACATGCATTACTTTTTAAACAACTTTTTCAGGTGTGTGTAATGCTTCTGTCTTTGACCCTAGAGGTGTTGGCTTTTGGCAGGAACATTTTTCAAACAACATAATGTAGGTGATTGGAGAAAAATGTTTATATTTTGAAATTGCAAGGGATTTGGGGAAAATAGACTTGCCTGGAGATGTGGCTTCTGGCAAAAGAAACAGAATCAAGGAGGTGGATTGAACTCTACTTTTCAAGGGGTGGGAATGGTAGGAAGGCTCAGATGTTAACTTCAGGGAAGGAGTCAGTGGGATGGGGAAGGCTGTGTGAGGCAGGACACTGTCTCTCTCCATAGCCTATCAGATCTTCAGGAAAGTTGTTGTACCCCTAAAATTCACAACTGTGATTGTACTTCTTCTGGAAATGAGTGAAGGGCTTTGCTCTGTATGCTGGCTTGTGAGACGGTAGAAATAGGGAGGCAGATACCCACTCAGGAGTCAAGAACAATCTGAAAAGTAAGGTCAAGAATCCACAAAAATTATGGGAGGGCATTTGATTCACATGTTCTGAGAAGCTGGACCATAAATGATACCTGGGTCATATTTTAGGATCCTTGTCCAGGCTACTTGATTTAACCTTACCTGGATATACAGCAGATTAAATTTTCATTTTAAGGTTAAATCAAGATAAAATTCCCACCATGACCATTGCACTTTTAGAATATGGTGAAATAGAGCTTGACCCTGCATGAGGCATTTGTCTTTAGGGTTCACCCTCAAGTTTAGACCCAAGAGTTTAAACTGTTATTAAATAGATGTCCTAGTCTTTGAGGGATGCACTAGTTGACACTGGATGTTTGTGAGAGGAAGATTCAGATTGCCATATTGTTATATGCTTTTCCTAGGGTGATAAAATTAAAGAAATTCCTTGGTTCAGAAATTGCTGAGTGGGGGGATCCAGAAGTCCCTTAGGAACATGCAGTTCCTGAAAGAATTGGATCTTTTCTGGAAGGAGGGAAAAGGTCACAAGGTAGATGTCAGACACCAATAGAACTCTTGGCTGAAGCTTCCAACTGCCAGAGAGGCAGCTCCAGATGCCCATGGAGACATTTTTGTGAAATGTGACATTAGGGACTGTAGAGAGAGTTTTCACTTGTCATTAGAATAAACCAGCCATTCTCAGAGTTTGGTTCCCAGACCAGAAGTAGCAGAATCACCTGGGAACTTAGAAATGCAAACTTTCAGGCCCCACCTGGACCAATCAGAAACTCAAGGGTGAGTTCAGTCATCAGTATTTTAACAAGCCTTTCGGCTGATTCTCATGCACATTCCAGTTTGAGAACAACTGAAATATAAGGCCTTGGAATCTAACAGAGATGACAGTCTTCAGAAGCAAGAATCGAAGACATTTAAAATAAAGTTTCTAGGGTTTAGAGTAAAGAATTATACATCGTTTTGAAGCCACAGGTAGCATCTGTTTCTGACAGAATGCCCGACAGCATTCAGCACTGAGCCATGCAGTAGTTGCTGGGACTGTGTATCAAGCTCCTTTCCACAACAGAATAGAGAATAAAGGGCCTCTTCATGCATGTCACTCTTTGAGAGCCTCCCATAGTGGGCCATTAGGTAAGGTGCCATGGAGTGTGGCTTGGAAAATCAGAACTGTTTGGAGCACGTTGCAGGGCAAGCCATTGATAAATAAGCCTCATTGATGAAACACAGACTGATAGAGATAAGGTCTCATAAGTTCCACCTTGCCCTCCACAATTTTCACAGTTGGGGAAATTAAAATGGGAGGAGGAAAAGATGGAGGTGAAATTGGTTAATCGGATGGAACAAATTGAACAAGAATGACAAAGTGAAGTACCAACTCTTAAGGCACAGACCTTAGGAGTTGAAGTTGGTGCCCCCCCCCTCAAGATAACTGTAAAAGAAGGAGTAGGGAGGCAAAAAGCAGATTCCCCTTACCTGTGGTGAGAAGGTAGCCCAAAAGAAGACCAAATCTTCAAACAGAGATGATCCCACTTTTTGCTTCCCTTGTGAGGGACTCATCTCAAATGGGATGTATAACTACATAGCCACTCTCCTCCTGCCACTCTGAAGGCCTCAGTATGTGTGCGGGCAGACTGAGGAAAAAAATAAAACTAGCTCAGAATCCATGTGATGAAAAACTCAATTATCAGTTTCATTTGTAGTTAGGGCAGCCACCTTTTTGTAGGTTATACCACTAAGGAGGCTATAAGAAATTAACTTCTGGAAATAAGGGGGTAGCAGTATAGATGAACTCTTTTGTACCCAAGAGAGGAAAAACAGGAAATACATAATCTCCTTTGTGAGAAAGGAGTTGAATGTGGTTGGACCTAGGGGAGACATCTCAGAGTCATGAGTAAATGGCCCTTCTCACCCACTTCTCATGGGAGAATAAGAAGTTGTCATGAGAGAGAAGAAACATTACCCCTGAAATTCCAGATTGAAATTGCAGGGCTGCTCCCAGTCCCAGAAGCAGTGGACTTGGGCTGTGGTTGGCACGGCCATTTGTCAGGATCGTGGTCCCCGCATGGTGGAGGAGCAGGAGGCTGGCCAGAGGGCTGGAGGAATGCTTTAAGGAGAACGATGATCTCTCTTTCACTTATTCTCAAGTAGAGCTGATCAGCTTTTCCATGGAAGATAGTACAGGATCAAAAGGAGATGGCAGCTCCAGATATGAATGGAAAAATGGTCAGGGACATGCAGAAAATGTAAGGAGCGTCCTGGATCCACACAGAAATGAAATCTGCTCGACTTAGCTCTTAGAGGGACTGGGTGGCCCCAAGTGATACCTGAATTTTAACAGTATTTAGTAAGATTTCTGAAGATTCCTCGTTACTTGTGCTTTCAGTAAAAAACATGGAATCTTATTAACACCCCAGACCCTTTTTGGGCACTATAAACTCCAATAATTATCATTTTGGATCCTATCCTAAACGTGACTGAAGAGACATGACATTTAAAGAAGGTAGTCTAAAGCACATGCGTCTAATCTCAGATCGTTAGGTCACCAGGAAGCTCACAGGTGGAGTATGTTATCTTAGTTCCTACTGAATTGCTCTCATTGAATTTTACATTTATGTAACAGTCATGAGTTTGAGATTTATTACAAATAAAAGTTATTGGAAAAAATCCCACTTCTGTAATTGTTAAAAAACATGCAACAACAAAAACAAAAAACATTTTTGAGGACTTTTGTCCCTTATGTTACTCACAGCACTCTGTATAAGATTCCACTTGAGGACTTTCTTTAAAGGTTTAGTGCCCAGAAGAACTTTGTAGTATGGAAAAAAATGATGCATTTCCTATTTTAGATAATTAAATTGAAAAATCTTATCACGTTTCCATTCTCTACTTGTTCAATGGAAGTTCTGAGCCAAATTGGTTGATTATTTATAATAATGTGATAGTCTTCATTGTTAGCATAACTTGTCTGCTACCTATAATCATGAGTTCCTAATTTTCCATTTTATTAAACTTGTCTAAATTACCTTTGTTGTAAACTTCCAAAAGTCCTGATTATTATTACAATCCATTTCTTTTGGGATATGAATAAATTAGTAAATTAAATTATACTAACTCCATTAATGATTTGTGAAGTAATGTATCATATAGCCTCCTCTTAATAGCTTTATTTTTGCCCACTTGACATTGAGAACTCAATTATTTTGGTACCCAATTTTGAACTCATGTGTTTCCCAACTTCTCTTTGATTATAGGACTGAAATCAATAATGTGAAATAAAAAACATTTACATTGTTTGGTCATGATTTATTACATTGCTATTTTCCATTTCTTAATTTTTTTTCTATGTAAACTGAGAAATTACATTTTCTATTTACCCCTTTCCCTTTTTTCTTTTCTTGTCCAAAATGGATACATCTAGCCAGTTATATTCAGTTCAAGAGTAATTATTTTTTGGTTCAAGGTGACAATTTAATCTATTTCATTATGAACTGAATCAAATTTCCCAGGCAGTGTATTTATTTGAGGACTTAACATGCTGCACTGCCAGTGTAAGATTTAGGAATAGCATGTCCACAGCTTTTAGGGTTTGCAGAAGGGGTAATGTGGAGTGACTTTTAAATATAAGACAGATTCTGAGAGCTGGAGTTTCACTGTAAGATCAGATTGAAAAGTGTTATATAAGCAAAGATCATTTGTATAACGACAGACGTAAGCATTCTGAAAATCTTCTGATTTGTTCCACAGACTTCCCAGGGGACTTTGGGGCTTACATTCCTATTCCCTCCAGGGAATGAGTGAGGTTATGAGACTGGATTTAGTGTAGGGATCTCTGAATGAGAGGTTAGGAGTTTTCTGGGAAGGATGGTAAAAACTGAAATACTTCTAAAATAATGATGGAATAGTAATTTGCCATGTTAAAGACTCTTCTGAATAAGAAGAGGTGTATATAAAACGGGCAAACAAATGAGATTCCAAGAGACTGAGTGTACTATCTCAATAGGATGCGTCAAAGGATCCTATAAAACATTTATGTTTGCTTAGTCTTACTGCAGTGAGTTTTTGCCTCTATTTCTCTGCATCTACCATTGGTGGAAGAGCAAGGATGTATGGGATGAATTGAATGTAACTGATTGTAATTCCAAGGCCCTTCAGACTTCCCAGAGATCATATCCATTATTTGAATGCATTCTAGTAATTTAACAGCAATAAAGGCTACTGACCCCACCCATATGAACCAAGATCACCATTTTTTTTTTTCTTTTTTCTCGTTTCAAAGGAGCCATGTCTCCTTTTGCTGGCGCTTTCCTCCCTGATCAGGAGTCAATCCTCCATATCCCAAGGCTCTTCCCTTTTAATAGCATAATTGTAGACCAGATATCTACAGCAGTTCTTAGGTTCATAGAGAAAAGAACTCACTAATTGTACTAATCAGTGTACTATTATACTAATTTGGGCTAATTGAGGTGGCTCTTTCCAGCTTGCCTAGTGTTGCAAATAAAAAGTCAGTCTGGGAACTCCAATTTAAACTGATGCCCCCAATGACCCTGAGTTTAAGTTGAGTTAATTTAGCTGAATATAAAACGAAATCCATGCCAAAAAACACATCCTCATGAAAGCTTCACAAAGTAGAGCTGAGAGACTCTGGGGCACATTTTGTTTCTCATTTGCCTGCTCCTTGCTTGATTTCCTTTCATCTGTTCACCCTGCAGGAGGGAAAAGCACTTGGCACCTGGAGGAGACCAGGGTTTGAGTCCAGCTCTGCAACTCATTATTTGCATGACCTTTAGTATATCACTCAAATTTTCTGAGTCTCAGTTTCCTGACCTAGAACCTGGAGGCTAAAACCCTTTTAGTATCGGATGGCCGGGAAGAATAAATGAGATGCTATATGTGTACACATTTTTGTAAGCTATAGCGTGTGATAGTTGTGTGACGATATTGATATTATTACATAATGGCATTAATTTTTATGTTACCAGATATTCTGATTAAATTTGGGAGAGCAACCAACCAGATTTATTTCTTTCAAAGTTGTCCTGTGTGCCTATAATGGTAAATAATTAATGATGATAATAAATAAATCCAGGAATTAAGTATTTATGTTTAATACTTTACAACTTCATTTGGTGGAGCATCTTTCATGCCAACTATATCCCCAAACAGATTACACTCAATAAAGACTTGCAGTGATAAGTAATAAATACCAGCCGTGAGAGACAGACATTGAGATAAACAGGCAGGGGGAAAGTGCTTTTCAGCTAAATTCTGAAAAGAAAATGAAGAATTTAGGGGTGAAGAGACCCAGGAGAGACATCACAAGAGGCAGACACTGTTGGAGATAAAGTTCTCACAGTCAATTTTCTCATTGAAAAGCCTGAGGCACAAAGTACTGAGGCCTGGGAACCCTGCCTGGGTCACCTCACTGGCCACAGGTCTTCACTGTGGGAAACAGAAAAAGATATTAAGTCAGAGAGAGGTGAATTCCAACTTCATGGGAATTCCGAAGCAGGGGAATTCTTTTGTAAACGTCTTTGCATTGACTCATGTGGACCAGGGGAGAACTATGTATTGGTATTTTATTCCAGGTAATCTACCCAAGACGTGCAGCTGCAAAATTCATAACTGAAAATGAGCTAGAAATTTGATTTGTCGTCTAGAGTGGACAATTTCAAGTTGGTTCACAATGAACTGATTTCTAAACCTTCCGTAAGTTTGCCTCTTTGTTCAGTTAGTTCTGACACAGCAAAGTGATTTTCTTATATATATGTTAATTTGACTTTTTAGTAGCTCTGATTTTATTGACTAATTTAATTCTACTCTGACTTTTGACACTCCCACATTCAGATGATTTTAATTTCTGCTGATTGGCCCTACAAGTCTTTGCAAAGAAAAGACAAAAGGGAACATGTTCATAAGCTTTCATTATATACATTTTTTATTAAACTAAGGTTGTTGTAGCAAACTTATCAAATGATAAAGAAGAAAACATCAGTATATCTAGATAATTTAATTGAAATATATCAGATTCTTTTAAGGGAAACTAAGTATACTTACATGAAAGAAATGATTGGAATTCAACATTCTAAGATAATTAAATTCTTAAAGTGTTTTTATTTTTCTCTGATTTAATGGGAGCTATGCTTATTTCCATCTTGGATCTTTATATCAAACTATTTATTGCAACCTTAGTTTTAAATGACATTGTTATACAAAATTCTACTAAAGCATAAAGATAGCAATTTGAGGCCATCATGTACTTTAGGATGCTATACTTAAGTCCCAATATTAGCACTTTTACTGGCACTAGAACTTTAGAGTTCATGGTGATTCTACTGTACAAAGAGGCAAGAGAATATTATGACCACACAAAATTAGAAATATAAATCAGATAAATTTAACAGCAATTTTAATAACAATTGGACACAAGCTGGTTTTGATCCAATTAAGGAAACCTATCAGAAATTAATAGGTATGTTATAACAACCAATCCATGATCATTCCTCACTTTGCAAAATGCTTCTTTATAATAAGGTACCTAAATGTCAACCAATTGCTGTAACTTCCCCTTTGGAAATCCCCTAATTGCCTTTATAAGCCAATGAAACTTACTAACCATTTGAGACTCTTACTTCAGTTTGAGATCTCCCTGTTGGAACAGTTTTCTCTTGCTAAACCTGCATTATTAATTATTAGCTATTATTGGTGACTTGGTTTCTTTTGACACAATCAATTTATTTACTGATTAATTTCTTTTTACAAATCACCTCATACTGTAGGGTGGCCTGTACTACATGGCCATCTGCACAGCCTATACATTATGTTTAGTGGGTTTCATGTGTTCTTATCAGCAAAGTATGTATATAAAATTTAACTGGTATAAGCAAAGAGAATCAATGCATTAAAAAGATACGCGAATAAATACATTAAAAAGATAACACTTTTTATTATGTAAAATCATTCTGGTTTGGCAAAAGGATACAAGAAGAATGATTCAGGACAAGAGTAAAATGCAGTGTTAAAAGCATGCTGTAGGAGGCGGGGCAAGATGGCGGATTGGTGAGCTGTATGTTTTAGTTACTCCTCCAGGAAAGTAGGTAGAAAGCCAGGAACTGCGTGGACTGGACACCACGGAGCAATCTGACTTTGGGCATACTTCATACAACACTCATGAACACATCGAACTGCTGAGATCAGCAAAATCTGTAAGTTTTTGTGGCCAGGGGACCCGCGCCCCTCCCTGCCAGGCTCAGTCCCGTGGGAGGAGGGGCTGTCAGCGCCGGGAAGGAGAAGGGAGAACTGCAGTGGCAGCTCTTATCGGAAACTCATTCTACTGATCCAAACTCCAACCATAGATAGATTGAGACCAGACACCAGAGAATCTGAGAGCAGCCAGCCCAGCAGAGAGGAGACAGGCATAGAAAAAACAGCACGAAAAACTCCAAAATAAAAGCGGAGAATTTTTGGAGTTCTGGTGAACATAGAAAGGGGAAGGGCAGAGCTCAGGCCCTGAGGCTCATATGCAAATTCCGAAGAAAAGCTGATCTCTCTGCCCTGTGGACCTTTCCTTAATGGCCCTAATTGCTTTGTCTCTTATTTCAATAACCCATTAGATCTCTGAGGAGGGCCCTTTTTTTTTTTTTAATCATTTTTACTTTTTCTGAAACAATTACTGTAAGAAGCCCAATACAGAAGGCCTCAAAGACTTGCAATTTGGGCAGGTCAAGACAAGAGCAGAACTAAGAGAGCTCTGAGACAAAAGGCAATAATCCAGTGGCTGAGAAAATTCATTAAACACCAGAACTTCCCAAGAAAATGGGGGTGTCCGCTCACAGCCATCATCCTGGTGGACAGGAAACACTCCTGCCCATCGCCAGCCCCATAGCCCAGAGCTGCCCCAGACAACCCAGTGTGACGGAAGTGCTTCAAATAACAGGCACACACCACAAAACTGGGCGTGGACATTAGCCTTCCCTGCAACCTCAGCTGATTGTCCCAGAGTTGGGAAGGTGGAGCAGTGTGAATTAACAAAGCCCCATTCAGCCATCATTTCAGCAGACTGGGAGCCTCCCTCCACAGCCCAGCAGCCCAGAACCGCCCTGGGGGGACGGTACTCACTTGTGACATAGCACAGTCATCCCTCAACAGAGGACCAGGGGGTGCACGGCCTGGAAGAGGGACCCACTCACAAGTCTCAGGAGCCATATGCCAATACCAAGGACTTGTGGGTCAGTGGCAGAGACAAACTGTGGCAGGACTGAACTGAAGGATTAGACTATTGCAGCAGCTTTAAAACTCCAGGAACACCAGGGAGATTTGATTGTTAGAGCCACACCCCCTCCCTGACCGCCCAGAAACATGCCTGATATACAGGGCAGGCAACACCAACTACACATGCAAGCTTGGTACACCAATTGGACCCCACAAGACTAACTCCCCCACTCACCACAAAGGCAAAGCAGGGGAGAACTGGCTTGTGGAGAACAGGTGGCTCGTGGATGCCACCTGCTAGTTAGCTAGAGAAAGTGTACTCCATGAAGCTGTAGATCTGATAAATTAGAGATAAGGACTTCAATTGGTCTACAAATCCTAAAAGAACCCTATCAAGTTAAGCAAATGCCAAGAGGCCAAAAACAACAGAAAATTATAAAGCATATGAAAAAAACAGATGATATGGATAACCGAAGCCCAAGCACCCAAATCAAAAGATCAGAAGAGACACAGCACATAGAGCAACTACTCAAAGAACTAAAGATGAACAATGAGACCATAGTACAGGATACAAAGGATATCAAGAAGACCCTAGAAGAGCATAAAGAAGACATTGCAAGACTAAATAAAAAAAAATGGATGATCTTATGGAAATTAAAGAAACTGTTGACCAAATTAAAAAGATTCTGGACACTCATAGTACAAGACTAGAGGAAGTTGAACAACGAATCAGTGACCTGGAAGATGACAGAATGGAAAATGAAAGCATAAAAGAAAGAATGGAGAAAAAAATTGAAAAAATCGAAATGGACCTCAGGGATATGATAGATAATATGAAACGTCCGAATATAAGACTCATTGATGTTCCAGAAGGGGAAGAAAAGGGTAAAGGTCTAGGAAGAGTATTCAAAGAAATTGTTGGGGAAAACTTCCCAAATCTTCTAAACAACATAAATACACAAATCATAAATGCCCAGAGAACTACAAATAGAATAAATCCAAATAAACCCACTCTGAGACATATTCTGATCACACTGTCAAACACGGAAGAGAAAGAGCAAGTTCTGAAAGCAGCAAGAGAAAAGCAATTCACCACATACAAAGGAAACAGCATAAGACTAAGTAGTTACTACTCAGCAGCCACCATGGAGGCGAGAAGGCAGTGGCACAATATATTTAAAATTCTGAGAGAGAAAAATTTCCAAACAAGAATACTTTATCCAGCAAAGCTCTCCTTCAAATTTGAGGGAGAGCTTAAATTTTTCACAGACAAACAAATGCTGAGAGAATTTGCTAACAAGGGACCTGCCCTACTGGAGATACTAAAGGGAGCCCTACAGACAGAGAAACAAAGAAAAGACAGAGAGACTTGGAGAAAGGTTCAGTACTAAAGAGATTCGGTATGGGTACAATAAAGGATATTAATAGAGAGAGGGGAAAAATATGTATGACAAACATAAACCAAAGGATAAGGTGGCTGATTCAAGAAATGCCTTCACAGTTATAACGCTGAATGTAAATGGATTGAACTCCCCAATTAAAAGATAAAGATTTGCAGAATGGATAAAAAAAAATGAACCATCAATATGTTGCATACAAGAGACTCATCTTAGACACAGGGACACAAAGAAATTGAAAGTGAAAGGATGGAAAAAATATTTCATGCAAGCTACAGCCAAAAGAAAGCAGGTGTAGCAATATTAATCTCAGATAAAATAGACTTTAAATGCAGGGATGTTTTGAGAGACAAAGAAGGCCACTACATACTAATAAAAGGGGCAATTCAACAAGAAGAAATAACAATCATAAATGTCTGTGCACCGAATCAAGGTGCCACAAAATACATGAGAGAAACACTGGGAAAACTAAAGGAAGCAATTGATGTTTCCACAATAATTGTGGGAGACTTCAACACATCACTCTCTCCTATACATAGATCAACCAGACAGAAGACCACTAAGGAAATTGAAAACCTAAACAATCTGATAAATGAATTAGATTTAACAGACATATACAGAACATTACATCCCAAATCACCAGGATACACATACTTTTCTAGTGCTCACGGAACTTTCTCCAGAATAGATCATATGCTTGGACATAAAACAAGCCTCAATAAATTTAAAAAGATTGAAATTATTCAAAGCACATTCTCTGACCACAATGGAATACAATTAGAAGTCAATAACCATCAGAGACTTAGAAAGTTCACAAATACCTGGAGGTTAAACAACACACTCCTCAACAATCAGTGGGTTAAAGAAGAAATAGCAAGAGAAATTGCTAAATATATAAAGACAAATGAAAATGAGAACACAACATACCAAAACCTATGGGATGCAGCAAAAGCAGTACTGAGGGGGAAATTTATAGCACTAAACGCATATATTAAAAAGGAAGAAAGAGCCAAAATCAAAGAACTAATGGATCAACTGAAGAAGCTAGAAAATGAACAGCAAACCAATCCTAAACCAAGTAGAAGAAAAGAAATAACAAGGATTAAAGCAGAAATAAATGACATAGAGAACAAAAAAACAATAGAGAGGATAAATATCACCAAAAATTGGTTCTTTGAGAAGATCAACAAGATTGACAAGCCCCTAGCTAGACTGACAAAATCAAAAAGAGAGAAGACCCATATAAACAAAATAATGAATGAAAAAGGTGACATAACTGCAGATCCTGAAGAAATTAAAAAAATTATAAGAGGATACTATGAACAGCTGTATGACAACAAACTGGATAACGTAGAGGAAATGGACAATTTCCTGGAAACATATGAACAACCTAGACTGACCAGAGAAGAAATAGAAGACCTCGATCAACCCATCACAAGCAAAGAGATCCAATCAGTCATCAAAAATCTTCCCACAAATAAATGCCCAGGGCCAGATGGCTTCACAGGGGAATTCTACCAAACTTTCCAGAAAGAACTGACACCAATCTTACTCAAACTCTTTCAAAACATTGAAGAAAATGGAACACTACCTAACTCATTTTATGAAGCTAACATCAATCTAATACCAAAACCAGGCAAAGATGCTACAAAAAAGGAAAACTACCGGCCAATCTCCCTAATGAATATAGATGCAAAAATCCTCAACAAAATACTTGCAAATCGAATCCTACAAACATATTAAAAAAATCATACCCCATGACCAAGTGGGGTTCATTCCAGGCATGCAAGGATGGTTCAACATAAGAAAATCAATCAATGTATTACAACACATTAAAAATTCGAAAGGGAAAAATCAAATGATCATCTCAATAGATGCTGAAAAAGCATTTGACAAAATCCAACATCCGTTTTTGATAAAAACACTTCAAAAGGTAGGAATTGAAGGAAACTTCCTCAACATGATAAAGAGCATATATGAAAAACCCACAGCCAGCATAGTACTCAATGGTGAGAGACTGAAAGCCTTCCCTCTAAGATCAGGAACAAGACAAGGATGCCCGCTGTCACCACTGTTATTCAACATTGTGCTGGAAGTGCTAGCCAGGGCAATCCGGCAAGACAAAGAAATAAAAGGCATCCAATTTGGAAAAGAAGAGGTAAAACTATCATTGTTTGCAGATGATGTGATCTTATATCTGGAAAACCCTGAGAAATCGATGATACAGCTACTAGAGCTAATAAACAAATTTAGCAAAGTAGCGGGATACAAGATTAATGCACATAAGTCAGTAATGTTTCTATATGCTAGAAATGAACAAACTGAAGAGACACTCAAGAAAAAGATACCATTTTCAATAGCAACTAAAAAAATCAAGTACCTAGGAATAAACTTAACCAAAGATGTAAAAGACCTATACAAAGAAAACTACATAACTCTACTAAAAGAAATAGAAGGGACCTTAAAAGATGGAAAAATATTCCATATTCATGGATAGGAAGGCTAAATGTCATTAAGATGTCAATTCTACCCAAACTCATCTACAGATTCAATGCAATCCCAATCAAAATTCCAACAACCTCCTTTGCAGACTTGGAAAAGCTAGTTATCAAATTTATTTGGAAAGGGAAGATGCCTCGAATTGCTAAAGACACTCTAAAAAAGAAAAACGAAGTGGGAGGACTTACACTCCCTGACTTTGAAGCTTATTATAAAGCCACAGTTGTCAAAACAGCATGGTACTGGCACAAAAATAGACATATAGATCAATGGAATTGAATTGAGAATTCGGAGATAGACCCCCAGATCTATGGCTGACTGATCTTTGATAAGGCCCCCGAAGTCACTGAACTGAGTCATAATGGTCTTTTCAACAAATGGGGCTGGGAGAGTTGGATATCCATATCCAAAAGAATGAAAGAGGACCCCTACCTCACACCCTACACAAAAATTAACTCAAAATGGACGAAAGATCTCAATATAAAAGAAAGTACCATAAAACTCCTAGAAGATAATGTAGGAAAACATCTTTAAGACCTTGTATTAGGCGGACACTTCCTAGACTTTACACCAACAGAAGCAACAAAAGAGAAAATAGATAAATGGGAACTCCTCAAGCTTAGAAGTTTCTGCACCTCAAAGGAATTTCTCAAAAAGGTAAAGAGGCAGCCAACTCAATGGGAAAAAATTTTTGGAAACCATGTATCTGACAAAAGACTGATATCTTGCATATATAAAGAAATCCTACAACTCAATGACAATAGTACTGACAGCCCAATTATAAAATTGGCAAAAAGGTATGAAAAGATAGTTCTCTGAAGAGGAAATACAAATGGCCAAGAAACACATGAAAAAATGTTCAGCTTCACTAGCTATTAGAGAGATGCAAATTAAGACCACAATGAGATACCATCTAACACCGATTAGAATGGCTGCCATTAAACAAACAGGAAACTACAAATGCTGGAGGGGATGTGGAGAAATTGGAACTCTTATTCATTGTTGGTGGGACTGTATAATGGTTCAGCCATTCTGGAAGTCAGTCTGGCAGTTCCTTAGAAAACTAGATATAGAGTTACCATTCGATCCAGCGATTGCACTTCTCGGTATATACCCGGAAGGTCGGAAAGCAGTGACACGAACAGATATCTGCACGCCAATGTTCATAGCAGCATTATTCACAATTGCCAAGAGATGGAAGCAACCCAAATGTCCTTCAACAGATGAGTGGATAAATAAAATGTGGTATATACACACGATGGAATACTACGTGGCAGTAAGAAGGAACGATCTCGTGAAACATATGACAACATGGATGAACCTTGAAGACATAATGCTGAGCGAAATAAGCCAGGCACAAAAAGAGAAATATTATATGCTACCACTAATGTGAACTTTGAAAAATGTAAAACAAATGGTTTATAATGTAGAATGTAGGGGAACTACTAATAGAGAGCAATTAAGGAAGGGGGAACAATAATCCAAGAAGAACAGATAAGCTATTTAACATTATGGGGATGCCCAGGAATGACTATGGTCTGTTAATTTCTGATGGATATAGTAGGAACAAGTTCACAGACATGTTGCTATATTAGGTAACTTTCTTGGGGTAGAGTAGGAACATGTTGGAAGTAAAGCAGTTATCTTAGGTTAGTTGTCTTTTTCTGACTCCCTTGTTATGGTCTCTTTGAAATGTTCTTTTATTGTATGTTTTTTTTAAATTTTTTAAAAATTTTTTTATTTTTCATACAGTTGATTAAAAAAAAAGTTAAAAAAAAAAAAAAACAAGGAAAAAAATATTTAGTGCCCCCTTGAGGAGCCAGTGGAGAATGCAGGGGTATTGGCCTACCCCACCTCGATGGTTGCTAACATGACCACAGACATAGGGGACTGGTGGTTCTATGGGTTGAGCCCTCTGTGATAGGATTTACCCTTGGGAAGACAGTTGCTGCAAAGGAGAGGCTAGGCCTCCCTATAATTGTACCTAAGAGCCTCCTCCCGAATGCCTCTTTGTTGCTCAGATGTGGCCCTCTCTCTCTACCTAAGCCAACTTGAAAGATGAAATCACTGCCCTCCCCCCTACATGGGATCAGACACCCAGGGGAGTGAATCTCCCTGGCAACGTGGAATATGACTCCCGGGGAGCAATGTAGACCCGGCATCGTGGGATGGAGAACATCTTCTTGACCAAAAGGGGAATGTGAAAGGAAATGAAATGAGCTTAAGTGGCAGAGAGATTCCAAAAGGCGCCGAGAGGTCACTCTGGTGGACACTCTTCCACACAATTTAGACAACCCTTTTTAGGTTCTAAAGAATTGGGGTAGCTGGTGGTAGATACCTGAAACTATCAAACTCCAACCCAGAACCCATGAATCTCGAAGACAGTTGTATAAAAATGTAGCTTATGAGGGGTGACAATGGGATTGGGAAAGCCATAAGGACCACACTCCCCTTTGTCTAGTTTATGGATGGATGAGTAGAAAAATAGGGGAAGGAAACAAACAAACAAACAGACAAAGGTACCCAGTGGTCTTTTTTACTTTAATTGCTCTTTTTCACCTTAATTATTATTCTTGTTATTTTTGTGTGTGTGCTAATGAAGGTGTCAGGGATTGATTTAGGTGATGAATGTACAACTATGTAATGGTACTGTGAACAATCGAATGTACGATTTGTTTTGTATGACTGCGTGGTATGTGAATATATCTCAATAAAATGAAGACTTTAAAAAAATTTTATCTAGAATAAACCTATAATAAATAAATAAATAAAAAAAAGCATGCTGTAATCAGACAGGTCTCTAACAGATCTATGTGTCAGTCCCTGCTCCCTCATTTCCTAGCCATACGATGTAAAAGTTATTTGAACTTTTTGGGCCTCAGTTTTCTCAGCTATAAAATGGGGACAATAAAAACAAATTAATAAGGTTGTGTGAGGATAAAATAACAACAGTAATCCTGCAAAATTGTGTATTGTAATATATAAGGATCTTAATAATCATTAGTTCCTGTTTTCATTAAATAGGTCTGAATGTGCTATTGTTTGTATTGGGACCAGGAAAGAGCAAGAAAAAATGTCTCTCCTTTCTCCTTTAAAGAAGAATTTCCTCTTAGAAATTTTTATTTTAGTAAGAAATTTCTATTAGAGGCAGAACTACATCACAGAAAAGTCTTAGACAATTTAAAAATCTCTTAGATTTAGATTTTAAAATGCATTTTTTCAATACATTTATCTTTGTTAGACTCTGTAGGGTAGGATTAAAATTAGTTTGTATTTCTATGTCTCTTACTGACCAAGATTGAGGGAAGGTCAATATTCCCAGTTTTGGGAAAAGTAAGCAGGTTCAAAGTCTAAGGAAATGTTGCTGTGTATAGAAATTCGATTAAGATAATCTACAGCATGTATAAGTAAAAGTTTCCTGTATTTTCTACTTAAAAAGTTTTTTTTTTTTTTTTTGGTCTTTTTTGGTTTTGTTTAAAGGCAAATTAATGGCCTACAATGAAAGATGACCTAACAAATCTGTTTGAAACCCTATTATGTCATTTTATATTTAGAGTTACCGATTATAGTTCAATGTCAAGAGGGTACTTTTGGTTAACTGCACAAATGGACATATGGACAGCTCTAATGAGGGCCATTAGGGTATTTTTCATATGCTAAAACTGCCTCAAAATGAGCAATAGATCTTGGAAAAACCTATTAAGAATAAAAAAACAAACAAACTGTGATTATATATAAATGGGTAAAAGGATGAAGAGGTTAATGTGGAGTAGCTACAAGCACAGATTGAATTCACAGCTGCTCCTGAAATGGCCAATCAAAAAAGGATAAAGAATGAAAAGACCTAGTCAATCAAACAGCCCTGAGAGGTTCAGCTCCTTGAGCGCAGGGCCCCTGCCTCGTTGCTTACTGGTGTGTCCCTGGTGCCTAGATCGTGGTAGGTATATGGTAAGTACTTACTATGCCATAGCCAATAAGTGAGTAAATATATTGAATAAGTAATACATATTAAGAAGGGAGTGTCCTGACTTTTTTTTTTTTAGGTAAACTGTTTTGATGATTTGAACCCCATGACAGAGATAGTGTTTTACAAAATTTCCTGTACTGTTTAGTCTTCTTCTAAGTAGATATTTCTATTGGTAGTGTTCTTTAGGGGCTCATAGGGGCAGGAGAGATGCCTTCAGAAACAGAGCCATCTAAAGTTGTTACATTAAAAAGTTTTCCTAGGAAAAGCAAGAAATGTCCTGGAGTCTGCTCCTGGTTACAACTTAAATCATTTCACACCAGCTGACTGTGAAAATTCATCTGAATGATGAAGAAAATGCTTTCATCTGGACTTCATCCTATTACTCTTGCAACTTTGGACTTCTGAATTGAAAATAAGAGAATGGAAGATCTATCTGCAACTTCATCTCCAAAAGTCCTAGTAAACACAAGAAAGGATATGTTGCTCTATGGAATGGATGAGAGAGAGAAAAAATGAGGAAGGCAAGGGATCAGGAAAGGGGACCAGGTCGCAGTAAATTAAGTTCTGTTAGCCTTGGGGAGGTTGGACCAGGGTGTGGAAAATAGTGAGGCATAGTAGGGGTCATAAGGGTGATGGCAAGAAATGAGTAGAATCATGCCACGTGCCTGGGGGCCAGGAAATCAGGTTGACTTTGGGGAGTCTGTAAATCTTGGACTCAAAAGGAAGCTAAAGCTAAAATAGTCACAAAATCAAACGAGGTGAGAAAAAACTTGCAGGAAAGGCAATTAAGATGGCTAAGGGTCTGGATTTCAGGAATTAGTCAAGATAATGGCAGACAGCATCTATCAGAAAATAGGAGGTGTCTATTCTGATTAAGAGATTATTGGCCTTTAAAACAGTTTTCATCTTGCCAGGTATAGGAAGCGATGCCTCAGCACTCAGTTATATACGGGGTGGGCTGGATCCCTTCTGTGCTCACCTAGGGCGTGCTTAAGAGAGTGAGGTGTTCAGGAATGTTCTGGAAATGTGTTTTCCTGGGACCAGATCATCATACTTCTTAAATTAGGTCCACTCAGAGGGAGCAGCGGGGTGGGGTGGGGGGTGGGGGAACTGGGGAGAGCTTTGCTGCTTAAGGGGAGGGAAAGGAAGAAACAAGGGAGGTGACTTTTCAGAATGATTTATTCCAGGATCACCCCTGGGTTTGTCACACATTGTAGGAGGATTGCATTTCTTGCAAATAATGGAGACGTGTGTCTTCTACTTTAAAAGAAAAGAAACTGTATTGATTGTCTCTAATCTGGACCCCAAATACACACATGGCAGGCATCCTAAGTGAGGTACTCATGAGGAACTAACTAGAGTCATTTTCATATTTAATGACCCCCGAAGGCTAAATGAGTGTGGTATCTTAGCCCCTGAATAGCACTGCATCTGTTCCTCTGTGGTTAGGCCGGCCACCCCAAATGACCGGAGGTAAAAAGACTCCTTCGGCAATGCCTATAATGTCTGTAACCTTTGCCTTTTCTGCTTTTTAAAAGTTCCTATGATAATACAGCACATTGGAGTATGCTTAAAGTATCTGAGTGATGCCACTGGCTATAATTAAGTTCTTTCGGGCTTTCAATTACAAATTCTTCTTTCCAAAGCTTAATATCTCAGAGACTTTTAATCCCACCGGGCTAGACTTAGTATAGAAATTGTCAGAATGAATGCAAATTTTTATGCTCACTCCTAAATTTTTTCAATCAAAGAAGTCTCTCTTTTATTTTTTCTCATCATCACATACATGTAAGGAAGTAGGTATCAGGCACTTTTGAAAGGCCAAAAGAAAAAAGTAATGTAAGCACAAAATCAGAGAGAAATGTGTAAGAATTCAAAACCTAATGTTTTTTTGGGAGGTGGGTGAGCAAATATTGAATACTTCCAGCATTGGAGAGTTTATACTTCATGTTTTTAACCAAACTCAAGTTGTAACCATGTAGTGAACTCAAAGCATATTGTCTTCCCTCTCAGGTTTGGACCCTTGGTTTTTGTTTTAAAGCAGAATGTTTGTTCTGTGAAAATTTAACATGGTCAATTGATTCCAATGTATTCACCTGACTTGGACTATAATTGAACCATTTCTTTCTTTTCCTTTCTTCTCTGTGCCTTGAAGCCAACTGAATGAAAATAAGTTGTGATATTATTTGTTTAAAAATAGTTATTAAAATGTGGCTTTCTGGATGTTTATTTTGTATTGTCTTTGTTCCTTTGATATTAATCGAAAGATCTAGTTCCTTATGTGGAAGACCCTCTTATGTCTCCAAATTCTTTCATACTTATTAAAATCCCTCTTCTGGGGTTTATCTCTTTAGCTTAAGGCTACAAGTCTTTGACCTTAGCTATGCTGTCAGAGAGAGTGAACAGCTTTTGACACTAAATGTTTCTAGAGAGTGGAAGATGGATCTTTCAAAGTCCCTGGAGGTGGCCGTTTGCTCCAGGTCAGAGTAGTCTTAATGGTTGTCCTGTTGTCTTGTCCACGTGTCTGCCACCGCTCCTCCTGCATGGCCACTCCCTCTTCTGTCTCTGTGGGAAGGTGTCCTTGCTGTCAGCATTTCTGTTATTCCAGCCCCTTCCATACTTCCAAATGTGGACGCCACGGTCTCCTCCGCTGCTAAAGTTGCCTCTTATGTTCTTCAACTTTCCTCTGCTTTCTGTGCCTCTATTTTCTTTCACCTCTTAGAACTTCTCTGATAATTCTTGTTTGTCACAAGAAAAGACTAACCTTTTAGAGACATATCACCTTCTTCCCTTTCTCATTGAACTCTGACCATTTGGAGCAATTCCATTCAATTCCCCCAAACATGTATGGAACACCCTCTGGGTACCAGAAAGACTGCAGAGACAGCTGGGCATATCTCTGTGCCTGAGGAGATCCTAAGACTGTGGGACAGTGGATGTGCAGATCATCCCAAGGCAACGTGGAACGTGAGGAAGAACTCTGTGCCCTTTGCGAGGTGCAGGGATGAGGGAGAAACTTGCCATATGTAGGAAAATGGGGTTGGGACTTACTGAGGAGGTGACATTTTAAATCAGTCTTAAGGACTGACTAGACGTTAACTAGGGGGAAAAATGATATTTTTCACCTAGTCTCCTCCTTCTCATTTATTTGTTTATTTGGTAAAACTGCTCTTTAAAATATGTAGTCTTAAGATTCTTTCTCATCACAAAGACACATTGGATAAATCAGTAACTTTTCTCAGCTGCATTTGTTATTTCTGGTTGCATCGGTTCTGCTGCATTGCCGACAAGGAAATTAGGTTTGTTTTTGAGGTCTTCTGGGTCTGGAATGTTAAAGAATGCTGAGGGACTGAACTCCATTAGACAGTATACTATACACTGCTATCAGTCATTTATGTCTAGGTGTGATCAAAGCAAATGAAGGCAGCTTTTGATATAGACAGGGAAAAGGGCCAGACAGTAAGAGGACTTTGGGAAAGGTAAGGCTGGGGATTTACTTGTGGAAAGGGAATGGGATGTTGAAAGATATGGACCTTGGGCAAGCTAAGGTCCTAATCCTCCTTAGATGTAGCCTTATTTAGGAGAAAATGCCCTCTGTGGTCAATTTTGCTTGACAGATGAAAGCCCAAGGGATCTTCAAGGTGGTGTCCAATATGTAGCAACCCTCCTCCCCACCTGGGCTCTAAGCAAGCTGAAAAATAAAACAAAGAGAAAAGATGACATAAAAAATGCCCTCTCGACCACTGGCAGAGCTCAGGTCGAGTGAGGGAGCATTAGATCTGTCAGTCATGAGGACATGCAGATTCTGAACCCTGGAATCAGGCAGACTTGGTCTTCACCGCCTATCTTGGCAGCACTAGAACAGGGCAGGACATTCTACAAGGGTAAATCCCCAAACGCTTGTCCAAACTTACTAGGCACAGACACCACCCCAGACTGATGCTGATAACACATGCTTCATAGGAAGGAAACAAGAAATAGGGAAGTGTTTCCCTTCAGCAAGGTACCCCCACTTAATTCCCATTGTTTTAATAGAACTCTGAACTGTCATTATCAATTCTATTCTCTTGCAGTCCTTTCATCTTCTAATTTTTGTTTTGTCCTCTGTTTTTGGCATTGTAACTTTCTCAGTAGAGACTCCAAGTGAGCCTAGCTTAAATTTTTGATTTTAGAAGTCTCGTCCTAGTTCTCTCTGTTGATTGTTGCTGACAGATGGACCCCATTTCCTGAAGCAGAATACAGAAGAGTGTAAAAACGAGATGCATTAGAGTCCTTGATGCTATTGCCATCTCCTACTCTGACACCTGTCAGATTAAATGTTGAGGGGCTCACATCTTAGCACAGCAAATGTAGAAATCATGGACTGTTTACACGGGCTCACCACTGCAGAGTAGCACACTGAGTTATTATCAGAGGCATTTAAATTAACCTTTATATTTGTTTTAAGGCATCATCCCTCTTGTCTTTCAGTTCTGTCTGTGGAGCATTGCTTCTGTGAAAGATTGTGTAAGCTGTAGGAACTAAAAAATGGACTAAATGGCTCTCCAAGGAAATCTCCCTAGGAGGAGATTGGAGTTTGAACTACTTGGGGTTTGTGAATACTTAGAGTTTGATTCCCACCATGAACCAAAATCAATGCAAGATAGAAATGTAATGAAAATGACATGATACTCTATTCCTGTGGGTAGAGTTGGATTGGTGACAACTAGTTATTCTGGTAGTCAAGTTTCATAACATGGATTGATTTCTAGAGAAATTTAAAAACCATCAATTGTTACAATGTTATGAATATGTAAGAGTCCAGGAGAGGGGATTCTAATATAAATGAAAGGCAATGCCATCAATGCTAATTTGCTTTCTGTTTTGTTTATGACACAACAAACTAGCTGAAGATACTTTTTACTGTTGTTGTTATTACTCATCTTTCAAACAAAAGGATTTATTATTCAAATAAAAGGATCATGTTTTTAAAAAGTAATTTTTCCATAGATGGTATATATTTGTAAAGCACTCAGAACAGTGCCTGGTACATGGTGAGCAGTATATAAGGTTTTTGTTAAATAAAACTCACACATGAGGATTAAAACTCTTGGGTATTGTTGGTCATTTATAGTTCAGTTAATTGTCCCTGTGATTCACATCTTTTAGGATCAGCGGGGTCTCTTCTATTACCACTAGATTAAAGGTTCTTCTATAATATCAATTAAAGAGCATCTACAGGTGGCCTCCTTTGAGTTACCCAGACTTAGAAATCCTTGGAAATGTAAGGGAGGTAAAGAGAAGACCAATTGAGAGTTTATATATTGACTGATGATGGCTTAGAGTAAATTAACTGAAGGTAAAGTGATTTAATTTATGCACAAAAGATAACATTGCTAATTTGAAGAAGAGTCAGCCGTTAACAGTGCTCAAACATTAGTCAAATTCAGGAATAGAACAAAAGGTTCTCACTGGCACTCTGCAATCTATGTATCTCCATGGAGATTATTTCTACCACTTAAGGTGGTTGGACCACATAAAATAGATGAACCAGAGGTCTGAGGACCCTGAGATCTGGCAATTTGCCGATAGCCATCAAAAACATATGTGGTCATTTCTACTCTCCCTGAAGCCCCATATTAGTATTCTTGTGAACACAGACTAATATGGGGAGGGAGTGGATGGTTTCTAATCTATTGTGCTTCGTGGGGGTTCTGAATTTTGTTGATTTGCTCAGGATTCCTCTTGAAGCATTTTAAGCTATAGCATATCTATGTAGGCTCCTTTTCATCTCATCTTAGAATGTCCTGAAACTTAAGGGAAAGGCTGTTTGTTTTTTCCATAAACAAAACGTGGTGCTTCTATGATTATAGGAGCCATTTAAAATGCGTTTAGAAGGTGATAAATTAAAGAGATACAATGAGAGAAAAGTTGGAAGAGGGAAGAAGAACAAAAGAGTGAGTTTGAGAGTGTCCTGCCTGCTAAGGACAAATTTGTCCTGGCAAGAACACATTTTAGAGACTCAAATCCACTTTGGGAATACTTAGGATATATATGTAAATGTGTAGAGCTATTACCCAGAATGACCTATAAAATCCTCTTTTTGTTTCCTTGACCGAAACCTTTGATTTTTGGATCTCAGATAGGTTGTAAGGTTGTAAGTGAGTTTGAAGTTGGTTTCCAGGCCCTTAAGTTGATAGAATTGAGATCATCCAAACTTACTCTTCCAATCTCTGTGACACCTAATGTCTTCTGGTAGCTCTCTGCCTCCCACTCATGTCTACCCAAAAAAGGGAGGGAAAGTAGCAATAGAATTTTGAGTGTCTTGTCTGTGCCATGTCTGAGCCTTGTTCTTCCACATATATTATCTCGTTAATCCTGACATCAGCCCTTTGGGGAATATTTTATTATTTCCATTTTGCCTGTGAAGAAGTGGAAATTCAGTGAGATGAAATACATTACTCATTGCCATGCAGCCAGTGACGGAGATGATGACAATCAAGATGCATGCTCTTTCTGCTGTCCCACACTGCTCACCATGCCATTTGTGATCAGTCTGGATTTTGCCTGGTACTCTGTCATGTTTCTGGTCAAGTTGTGAGTTCTGACTCCTGTCTTTCAATGCATCACTTTCTGCTGGCTCTTCTGATAATCAAAATCATGTGGTACTAGTGGCCATTGATGCCTTTTAACAAAGGCATCTGCCTTAACCCTTAAGAGAATGAAAGGCAGAAATGTAATTCTTGTTATCACTCTATACATTGTCTACATTGACTGTAGAATGCCTGCAGGTGGGAAAACGGGATATATTTTCTTTTAAAAATCTAAGGGTCTAGCTCACTACAGAACTCTGTGTATATAGTAGAATTGCAATATTGTATTGTGTGGATGAATGAATGAATTAATTAGCAGCATTCACCCTTGCACAGAAAGGCAGTTTAAATGGATTTGCATTTGTGACAGCATTCTTTTTACTCTTCATGAATAAAATGCTACAAATGTGGATTTTGAGCCAAACAGCTCGTGCTGGTATCTAAGAAATTGAATATGAATGATGTGTGTGTTCAAAGCTCTTTAAACTCTGAGCAGCTTATAAAGTCATATTTTCTACTTGCAGATAAATTCTTTTGTCCCTGAGAGTGAATTTTGATATTTGAATGAAGATCCCAGTGTAAGGTGGTTGCTGAACTCAAGCTGAGTTAAACTGCCTGACTGCCCTGCTTTATTATTTGTGACTAGGGGTAAAGTTGGTTGATAGCAAAATAAAATATTGATGAAAATACATGGAAAATGTGTTAAAACAACATATTTTGAAATGTAGGTAGAGCTCTTTGAAGTGAAATAATGGTTTTTAAGTGAATTCATGAAGATGTTTGTTTGTCTCTTCTGTAGTGATAAAATTATGGTGACAATGGAAATTTCTAACCTCACCCAAGAGTAGATTAACTATAGCATTTATTAATTTTCCAGTTTAAGAATAATTTAATAACAATATGGTAAATATATGCTACAAGGACTGATTTTTTGTAAATCTCTTTAATATTGGCACAAACTAATAAAGATGCATGTGGCCACAACAAGATTTATACAATGCTAAATATTTTTAGATTGATTTCAACAAGAGAGATTGGAGAACATGCCTTCGGAAGTCTCAGGAGAATTGTTTTAGCATTTTTAAAATAAAGACCCATATGCACACATAAAACAATCTTAGATATAATATCATTTTAACACTTAATCTGGTTACCTTTTAACCTTCATGAAATGTTAGACCTCGATTTCACACTTAATACCTGAGGTGAAGTGTGTGTGTATTCGTGTGTGATTTAACACAATGCAGACCTTAGAGCGTTTCTTGAGAACAACTAACTCTATTTTCAACAAAGATAATTAGAGAAATATGATAGAAACAGATATGTGGTAATATCTTTGAAAGTATTTATAATGAGGTCACTAATCTGTCCATTTCGCAAGGACCTATTTTAGAAGAAACTATGTTTTTTTAGGTTTAAAATTTTATTTATAACAAATCTAGCATTTATTTAATAATATTTCTTTTGAATTTTTTAAAATTCAGTTTTATTGAGATATATTCACATACCACACAATCATCTATGGTGTTGCAATCAGCTGTTCACAGTACCATCATATAATTGTGCATTCATCACCCCAATCTATTTTTTGAACATTTTCTTTGTACCAGAAAAGGTAAAAAAAAGAATAAAAAAAAAAAGTAAAAAGAACACCCAAATCACTCCCACACCTTATTTTTCATTTAGTTTTTGTCCCCATTTTTCTACTCATCCATCCATACACTGGGTAAAGGGAGTGTTATCCACAAGGCTTTCACAATCACACTGTCACCCCTTGTAAGATACATTGCTATACAATCATCAAGAGTCAAGGCTACTGGGTTGCAGTTTGATAGTTTCAGGTATTTACTTCTAGCTATTCCAAAGCACTAAAACCTAAAAAAGGGTTATCTGTATAGCGCATAAGAATGCCCACCAGAGTGACCTCAGAAACTGTATTTTGATGACAGCTCATACACATTATCTTATGCTTACGGAACATGGGTGACAAAATGGTACAGGATGGACAGCTAGATGGAGCTGGCTTTCCATAAGTCACAAGCTTTTTCTATGTTAGAAAAGCAAATTGATATTTTAGTGCAGATTCTGGAGTGTTCTCTCTGGTGGACCAGTAATGATAGTAAATGACGAGTCACATTAAAAAATAAAAAAACAGAATAAATTGTCACTTAATTGAATACTATGCAAAGATTGCCAAGGGGTTTGCTTTCCCACAAGACATATTTTGTTATAAGCATCCAAGATCACAACTGAACCCTAAATTTGCATCAACCCTAAATCTTCATTGTGTAATTGCTGTACTACTAGGTAACTAGATTCAGTTGGTGAGATATTTTAACTGAAATATCTAGGGATATATACAGTATACTCAATTTCCTTTATTGAACAAATTTATTTTTGGTTGTTTTCTATTTCATTATAGTGGCTATACATTTTGTTTTACACATATTACTGGAGAAATGCTTTCTTTCCAAAGTAAGTTAGACCCAAATCTATTACTTTTAAATTTATAAAGCAAAGACTTAACACTGTGTTGCTGAAGACCAAATAGTAGATAAGACTCCCCACTTCCCTTTCCCCTGGGAAAGTTTCAGTTACTTTGGGTCTTAGGTTCTGAGAATTTATCTGGATCTGATAACAATACAAATGACAGAACTTCCATGATTCTTTGCTGAGACCACACTGCACTGGACATCATTTTGTGCTTTCTAGAAGATGGTCTCAAAGCCACCTTTGAACTTTCAAGGAGAAAACACCCAAAAAGGCATCCTCCCTTTGATAGGGGCCAGAGATGAGGGGTCGTAGGAGTATTAACCCGGCCACTTAGTCACATAACATTAACATGTTTTTCAGGGATATAGTTAGGAAAGCAATATAGAACCAAGGCCATGAGAGTTCATTGAACTCTTTTTTTTTTTAATAAGAAACTTTATTATTAGAGCAGTTTTAGGTTTACATACATATTGCAAAGAAAGTAGAGGGTTCCAAATATACTTCTCCCACCCCCCACACATAGTTTTCCTTGTTATTTACATCTTGCATTAGTGTGTGTTTTACTTTACCATGAATACTATGAAAAATAGCACACACTGGTTGGCTTAAACAAGAAGAATTTGGTGTCTCACAGTTTTGGAGGCTGGAAGTCCAGCATGAGGTTATCTCCAGGCCATGCTTTCTTCTGGAGTCTGTAGCATTCTGGTGGTGGCCTGTTGACAATCCTTGGCGTTCCTCAGCTCGCATCTTGTCCTTTGTCACATGGTGCTCTGTCTCATTCTCTGGCTCCTCCTAATTGACTTGGCTGCATCTGAATTTCTTCTTTTTATAAGGACTCCAGTCATATGGATTAAGGCTCACCCTGATTTAAAGGCTCTTGAAAGCCCCTTCTCACAAATGAGTCTACACTCACAGAACCAGGGTTTAAGACTTGAACTTGTTTTTGTGGGGGACATGATTCAATGTACCAGAGGTGTTAGAGTTTTTAGAGTTGAAGAACCAATGTCATTGAGCTCTAAGTATCTAGTTTATCACTGTGACTTTTTCCAGCCTTATTGTATTGGGTTTTGAATACTGTATCTCAGTCATATTCAACGCATGGTCTGCAAACTTCTGGTATGGGTGAGTGGGAGTGTTACCAAACTCCTCTCAGTTACACTAAGTAATACTAAGAGGTTGTTTGCCTTTTCAGCCATGCTGACATTTGCACTAATGGCGCAAAAGCAATGGTGGGTAAAACTGCTGGTCCTCAGCACAGATAAAGGCAGTGGTACTAATCTGTGCTAGTAGTCATTGTATTCTTTACCACCATGCACCTGCAGAATGTCTTTGATGAAGAAGCAACAATAATGAATTTTATTAAGGCTCAACCCTAAGTATGCCTCTTTAATATTCAATTGAGGAAGCGAGAAGTACTCACTAAAGCACTGCTGTTATGTACAATGATGTCTCAAGAAAGAAACACTGGTGTGAGTTTTTGCACGGCTAAGCTTAAATAGCTGCCTTTTCATGAAAGACCATTTTTACCTGAAAATGACTTAACACTGTGGTTATTCAAACTTGGTTATTTGGCAGACATTTTCTTAAAAATGAACAAACTGTATCTGTCCCTTTAAGGAAAACCACTGACCATTTTTGTTCCAAATGATAACATTCAGGCTTTCAAGCAAAACTTAAAATTTTGGAAAATTTGTATTGCCACCATGAATTGGACAGTTTCTTAAGCCTTTAAAGAGTTTTTTTGATAAGTTTGGTAGTGACATTAATAATCATAATTTTCCAATATTATATAATGGAATGTATGAGCTATAATGCATGAAGTAAAAAATTGTGCAAGGACAAAAGATCCATTTGTAATGCAAGATAGATCAAGGCATTTCAGTGTAACTGAATAGTAAACAGAGTTGTAAAGTTCATTGATAGGGTCTTAGTTTTCCCATTGTAACTAGCTTTTAAGAAACTACCACTCTTTGAGTTTTTTATAGTATCAAAGAAGAATATTTTCAATTATTTGAAAAGGCTATTAAAATACTCCCTTTTCCCACTACAGATCTGGTGAGGTCAGATTTTCTTTACACACTTCAATTAAAACAGCCTATTGTAATAGGAGGGGGGTCTGGAAGCTTTCTAAGGGTGAGAAAACCAGGCCAATATCTTTATTTAGTCCAATCTTCACATTTAATTTATACTGACAGCCAAAATCATTTCAATTTAGCAGTGGTCTGGATCAATTGTTAACCTTGTCTAAAGTGAATTGGTGGTCTCTGATCTGTCTTTCTTTTAGGCATCCTAACTGTCCAGAAAACAGAACTTGGGAGTGAGCTTCAGATGGATTGGGGTGTGGTTCAGGTCTGGCATTCAAAAGAATGAGGACTCTTATTGACCTCTCTGCAGTCCTGTCTACGTGGTGATATGATCATAACAGAGCATTTATTTCCAATGTGTTAAGGTTAGTTCTGTTGCTCTCAAACTGTTTGGCAGGTACTGGATAAGAGTTGAGAACAAAGTCTTACACTACATGATTTGAAAATGATCCCTCTATATATTGGTAGGCTAAATATCTGTTCATTCATTTATTTCACAAATGTTTGTTCAGCATCTACTACGTGCCAGAAAGTATTCTGAAGGATACGTTAATGAAAAAGGCATAGTCCCCGAATCCAAGAAGCTTTCTCAACTGTGAAGGCAGAATAATATTGCCTGTGTCTTATTCAGTCCATTCTTCCTGTGTAGCTCTAACCCATACATGAGGTATCAGGAAAGAGTTAAAAATTTTCAAAGTATTGAAAAGAGAATTTGTGCTGAATGTAAGCTGCAGATTTCGTATATTGAAGTTGCTGGAGATTCAATGATAAACAAGTCATGTTGTCCCTTGCCCTATGGGAAAAAGTAAAAATTAAGAAAGAGAAAAATAGATACATCTTTTAGAAATATAATCAGGAAAACAAATATAAATAAGAATATAGAATATTGAATAATAACCTGATCTAATATACACCAAGGAGAGAATCCACATTCTTTTCAAGATACATATAATGTTCACAAAAATTGACCATATATCTAAGCAACAAAGAAACGCAAAAATTTCCCCAAAGCTGAAATTACACTGGTCATAATATTTGTCCACAAAGCAATAATACTGTTAGAGATAGTTAGAAATAAAAAGCAAAGGGACCGTTATTTTTTTTTAAAGAATCCTAAGAATTCGCAAAGAAAGTATCCAAACTATAGCTATAAACCATTTAGAAATAAACAACAGCAAGTGGATTATACATCAAACCTACGGGATGCAGCCAAAAGTGCACTTAAGAAAGTTTATAGGCAAAAATGCATCGATCACTAGATAAAAGTTTGAAAATAAATACAGCATCCAACTCAAGAAGCTGGAAAAAGATAAGCAAAGTAATTTAAAGAAAGAAAAAAAGAAAACTAGCCATATAAATTAAACTAGCATAAAAAATTGTAAATATTAAATAAAACAAAGTTTGTTCTTTGGGATAATTTGTAAAATATTTAAAATTGTTTGGCAAGTTTCATCAAGAAATAGAAGGGGAGAAGACACAAATAATGTTAGAATTCTGAAAATATGATGTAAACTACAGATGTGGAGGAGATTTCAAAGTCTAAGAGCATTCAATGTGCAACATTATACCAATAAAAATGAAACTCTTACAAACTGAATGGTTTTCATGAATGAAATATGCTAAGAATGAGTCAGGAAGAAAGAGAACATGGAAACTGACTAATAAAAATAGAAGAAAATGAAATTGTAATTAAAGAATCAACTCATCAAGTAGGCACCAGAAAAGGACAATTTAATGGGTAAGGCCTATGTTTAAGAAATCGATACAGAGAAAGTTAACCTTAATTTATAAAGATAGCACAGCATTGGCATCAACATTAGATAATATAGCTCCTAAGATAAAAGTGCATAACAGCTAACTCATGAACATAGATACATACAAAGATACATGGATAATTTAAGATTTAAAAAAATGCCAAACTAAGTTCAGCAATGTCTCAAAAGAATAATACATCATAACCAATTAAGATTTATCCTAGAAATACGAGTATGAATCACCATTAAGGGCTCTATCAATGTAATTAATCACAATCAATAATATTTTATTTTAATATTTATGCAGTGATTCATTAAATACTTTAAAAATGCCTACAATGAGGAAGGCACTGTTCTGGACATCAGGGTAAAAGTATGAGCAAGACAGGCTAGATCTCTTGGAGCCTGCGTGAGACTAAAGTTTAAAAATTCATTTAATAATTTTGATAGATGCCAAAAATGGAAACAACACAAACACGTGATACAATCCAATATTCATTCCTGACAAAAGCTTTTAGCAAGAGAAGAAAACTTCCTCAATGCAAACATAGGCATGGGTACAGCAAACATCATCCTCAACTGGAGAACATTAGGAACATTTCTTTTAAAAGGCAGAATGAGAGAAGAATGTTGGTTCTCACTCTTAATGTTCCAAATTGTACTTGATGTCTGGCCAGTGCAAGAAAAAGAAGTAAGAAGTATATACATATAGGAATATAAAGAGCCTCTATTTGTAGATGAAGTGATTTTCTAAATTAATAACTCAGGAGAATTAATTGGCAAACTATTAGAACTAATAAGAGAACTTCGTATTTTGGTCAAATACAAGACCCAAAATACAAATATCAAAAGCTTTTCTCTAGACCAGGAGTAACCAATTAGAAAATGAAATAAGAATGAGCCTATTGACAATACCAACAAGCCCCTTAAAATGCCAAGTGAAAAACGAAGAACAAATGTTGACAACTTATATTAAGAAAGTTGAGATGTCTTACTGAAGCATCCAAGGAAGTTCAGAAGAAGTTTAAAGGATACTTTGTTTTGGATGAGAGGATTCAGTATGTGTGCTTGTGTCTATTTCTAGAATCTCTATTCTGTATTGTATAGATCTGCACCAATATCATGCCTTATATATTTATCTACAGTGTATTTTGATATCTGACAGGGCAAGTCCTTTCCTCATTGTTTTACATGCATTTTGCTGTTTCATTTTGTTGTCAACCTGTTCTTGATTATTTCTGTGCATTTTCTCTTTAAGTAAAATCAGTGGATCAACTTCAATAAAAAATATCACTGGCATTTTTCATCAGATTTTGCATTGCTTTATAAATAATACAAGCAAATCTGATATCTTCACAGTATTGGATCTGCCCTGTGTTTTGGGAAGCTGGACTCTGCAGACTGCCTCACAGGCCTCCCTGCCCTCTGACTTCAGGTTAGGTTTGACAGATGGGTGGTACCTGCACAGAATAGAGGGTGGGAGGAGATTCCGGCCAGCTTCTACGGCTGCAGCTCTGTTTCTCTACAACCACAGCCTCTGCTTGCCCTGCTCCATTACTCCAGCTCTCAGTGGGATCTAATAACTCTATTTCCTCCTCTTTCCCTTCTGTTCTAGGGGTGGAAAAGAATTCCTGCTGTTAATGGGTGCCTCCACGTTCCTTGTTTGTTTTCTTAGTCCTGTCTTTATCCCCCCTAAGTTGTCTCTTCATTAAAGACTATTTAAACCATTTGACAGAATCCTTGCATATATAATACATATGCATATATCATGCATATATGAAACTTGATTTATATCTGAGGTAATAATAGAAATTGATGTTAAATGGATGAATTATTCAATAATTTTACTGGGATATGTGTTTATCCATATGAAAACATTGAATTTGGATCCATATCTCATACCAAACACAGTAATCAATTGTAGGTGGATTAAATCTTCAAATGAGTAAAATTTAAACTTTCAGAAGAAAACATCCGTATTTTATGACATACAGATGGGGAAAGATTTTTTTCAACAAGTTCAAAAACCTTAACCATAAGGGTAAAGGAAACTAAATTTGACTACATTAAGGTAAAAATTTTCATACATTGTAAAACACCATTAATAATGTGGACAAGACAAGCCACAGACTTGGGAGAAGATATTTGCACTATATATAACTGACAAAGTATTGTATCTAAAATAAAGAAATAACCTCTACAAATCAAGAAGAAAAAGACAAACAGCCCAAGAGAAAAATTGGCAAAGGATATGAAGAAGTAATTCAGAGAAAGAAAGTTCTTAATGGTGATAAACATGTGTATGATGCTCAGCTCATTTGCAGATGTAGCATTTCATAACTACAGATGGGCATTTAATCTGATAATGCCTAGTGTTATAGGGATGTGGGAAAAAGGGAACTCTCAGAAGGTGCTGGTGAGAGTAAAACTGATACAACCTCTTTGAAGAGCATATTAATATCTAGTCATGTTGAAACTATGCATGCCCATCTAACCATGCAATTCCTCTCCTTGCTATGTAATTTGGAAGGAAAATTTGCACAGAGCAAGCAGACACATGTACAATAATATTTACAGTTGTATTGAATATAGTAGTGAAAAATCAGAAACAATCCAAATGTCTGTTAAGAATGGATTATGGTGCATCACACAATGTATTACTCTATGGTGGTTAAGATGAATGAATTAGAGTTGCATATATCAACATGGATAACCTCATAAATGTAATGTTGAGCAAGAAATAAAAGCTGCAAAAGCTATGGAAACTAATAGAGATATGTTTGAAATATGGAATCATTATTTACACCTTGCCTATGTTCCAGGTTTATGCATGACAGTTGAGGAGGCAGTTTATTGTATTCAAAATATGTTTCCATCTTGGGTATGACTAAATCCAGGAAAATAAGGAATAAATATTGGTTGTGTGTGCTACATTTAAGTTTTTATTAAATTTTTTTTTTAAAAATGTTTTCACTATCCCTTCTTCTTCCTTTTGTAAATTATTTTAAAAAATGATCTAAAGTATAAAATGTACAAAAGTTAAAAGGAGTCCATTGATTCTAGATGTTAATTGGGTGAAGACCTATTTCTGTTGTTTTACTGATGGCCATCACTGTCAGACTTGGGAGTCATGCTAGATTTTTTCCTCTCTTTCACTTTCTTCATTCAAATCCAATTGCTCTACTTTTAAACATCCTCTTTTCTCCATTCCCACAGATACAGCTTTACTTCAGTCTTTCTCACTGTTTTTTTTTTATTTGAACCATTGCAATAGAAAACTAAAGTCTCGGTTTCAACCTCCTTCAGCCCATTTTTCATATTGTCGCTGAAGTAATCTTCTCATGCCTCAAATTGAGCACCCATCTTAGCACTAAACTAGCACTTTACACATGTTCCCCATTTACTTGTAAATCAAGCATGGCTTGCAGTTTCTCAGGATAAGACTCCATCTCCATTCCATCCGTTTCATATCTTGGCCCTGCCTCTTCAAAGTCCAATATTTAACCGTTCGGGACTACTGTTTCATGCCTCTTTGCTTTTAGGCAAGCAGCCACCTCTGCCTACAGTGCCATGAGCTTTCAAATTTGACTTACTAACTTCTCTGCCAAGAAGTCCTCCCTTGCCCACCCAGGTGAAGTTCTGACTCCTGTGCTTCCTCTACCTGTACGAGCATCTGGTGTCACATTTATCCCTCTGTTATAAATTTGTTGGTTTGAAATTTGTCTCCTCTTTTATTCCAGCTTTATTATGAACTGGTAATAATTCTAATAATTGCCTGCAGTGACTCCTATTGGTTATTATATGTTGATAGTCATCTGTTTCTGCAAATAAAGAGATTTTTTTCTTTCCTTTAATCCTTCTATTGTTTTTCTTTTACGATGATATTGTTTTCTTGATCTTAAAAAAAAGTGTTTCGATTTCTCTAATAGTTGCTGTTGGTTGCTCAACTATTGCTGATTGGGTTTTTTTTTTAATTCAAAAAGTTTATTGGGATGGTGTCCCACTCATCTTGCTTCAGGGTGCTTTTGGTGGTGTGCCGTCTGAAGGAGCAACCCTTCTGTAAGCCTGGCCTTTTCTCCAGTAGGCTGGCAGAGGACGGCGGAACAGCCAACACACCAAACTGCTGTCTGTTAATGGCTAAAGACATGGGGACTTTATAGCATCCTGGGCATTTCACAGCCATGAGGTAGAACCAGGGCTCTGCACCAGGTGTGCTGCTTCTGTGTTTCCTCTTCTATTCTGGAGAGGGGTGAATGAAGAAGGTCCTTTGCAAGACGCATGTCTTGTGGGGAGATCGTCACTGCTGGAAAATGCTGAAGGTTTTTTAAAAAACTATCTATATGCATTATTTTGGTACATCCCTGAATATAGGTAGCTAAAATATATGTAATTTTTATATTCACATCTATGCTAATAAATGAAATGGTCCTCTTTTTCAAGCACTCTTATCTCATTATAATCTACAGCCCTATAAAATGAGCTGGGCAACTGTGATTCTTTCTCTAGTTTCTAGAGCAACTTAGATAAGTCTTATCCATTTCTTAAAAATTTGGTAAAAAATCACCTCTAAAACCTTGTGGATCTTAAAGCATTTTTTTTGGTAAAGGAAAGTCTTTGATTAAATTTATTCTTTAATGTTTATAGTTCAGGTAAGGTTTTCTGGTCCTATTTTTATTCAGATAGTTGTATATTTTAATCTCAGCCAATTTGCCATTAGTTGTTAATAATAATATTTTATCATTTTAATATATTACACCTATATATGTTTATCCTATTTCCTTCTGTATTTGATCATTCTTTTTCTCTTTTTGTATCAATCAATCTGGAGGTCCATCTTAAACTTTTTGAGGAACTATTGTTTGGTTTTGTTAAAATCTCTCTCTCTTCTCGATTTCGTTGATATCCATTCCTTGATTATGTTTCTCCTTATCTCTTTGGGTTTACTCTAATGCTTTTTTGCCAACTTCATGGGGTTGGGGAGGGTTGTTTTCAATCTTTATTTAGTCCAATAAATATTTATATCTACAAATTTTCCTCTAAATACTGCATTAGCTGTGCTTCCAAAATTTCTAAAAAGCTGGTAATTTCCCTTATGATTTTACTTTGAATTCTAGCTAAATTTAATATTATTATAATTTGGTTTCCAAATATGTGGGATGTTTTAGCTATCCTTCTGTTATTTATTTCTAATATTAGTGTATTATGAAATCTGAGTAAGGCTTTTGGACAATTGTATCAATGTTAATTTCCTGTATTTGATAATATACTTTGGTTATGTAAAATACTACCATTGAGAGAAGCTGGGTGATAGGTACAGAGAATTTCTCCATACCGTTTTTGCACATTTTTTCTGAGTCTACATTTCAAAAAAAGAATTTAAGATAAAAAGAAGAGTCAAGTCTCATAACAAAACATGGAAAAAGACTTGCAGATTAGTGAAATCACGGGGCAGTTTTAGATGTTTTATAAGAAAAAAGAGGAAATGTTGAATATTATGGATGTTGAGTTTGTAAAATTCTTTAACCTAGGAAATAGAAGGGATTAAAAATATAAATAGGTGTAAGAAAGGCATAGACAAATTCATGGGTGGATAATTCATATAAAGGCAAAATGCTGTTTGAGAGAGAGAAAGAGAGAGAGAGAGAGAGGGGAAGTAATTCAATATCATCAAATATCTTCATTTCCTTGATGACACTCAAAGTTAAAATATGCCACTGGATTAAAATATGGGAATGAGGTGTCCAGTATGATATTATCCAAAAATGGAAAAACAGTGTAGGATGTGGAATGAGCTCTGGAGTCAGGGGCCTGGGTTTGAATCCAGCCTCTGATAGCTGCTAAATTATTTCACTTCTCTGAGCCTTGGTTTTCTTGCTGTAAAGTGGGGAAAATAGTGACATCTACTTTGCTGGTTTCATGTGAAGATTAAATAAGAAAATGCATATGAACCAATGTTTCTCACACTTTTTTCTGGACCACAGGGGAGGGATAGGTTTTGAAGAAGATGGTAAGTTCAGCTTTGGACAAATAGTCTTTGAAATGCCTAGGGGACATTTGGAGGTAATATCTTACAGGAATCAAATTTATAAATCTGGATATAAAAAAAACTGGATATTTGATGATTTTTGAATTTCTCTCTCTCTTTCTCTCTTGTTTGGTATGGTAATGGTATTGTTATAATAATGGTTATTATTATATTTTTAAAGTATGTACCTCTTCTAGAGAATGGGGGTGGGGAGGGCAAGATTGGCCATGGTGTGGTGGTTGTTGGGGCTGAGTCACAAGAAATATGGACATTCGTTATGCTATTTTGTTTACTTTGGGGACTGTTCAAAATTCATCATAATACAAAGTTTAAAAATAATAATAAATAGAAATGTAAGCTTGTAAAAAAAAAAGGAAACAGATTTGTTCAAAGTAAATGCCAAAGTTTTGACACTTTGATGTGTAAGAAGAGACATGAAGATAAAACTAAAAGATGATACTCATGTATTACAAAAATCAGTTTATATTTAAAATCATATTTGAGATGAAGAAATACATAATAAAAGATTGACTTTTATTAGAGGGAAAGACAGAGAAATCATTTGAAATCATAAACATCTTTTTGATTCAGAAAACACATAATTTAAGAATGCCTTAGTGGTGAAAAAGAGGCCTCTTACTTGTTTGGCTTTTATCATCACCTAGGTGATAAAAGACAAATGAATGCAGGATACAGAGTTGTTTTCAGAGAATTCTTGTTTTGATTCTTAGAAATAAGATGACTCAAGTTACCTGCTCCTTTTCATAATTTTGCTGAAATGAACAAGGATGATGTGGTTTCAAGCCTTTTGTCTGGGCCTTTTCCCCACTCCTTCCCCTACCCATCCTTCACCAAATCTGGCAAAAAGACAATTTAGGACACTCATCTTTTGAAATACCATTTTGACTCACTAAACTGCAATTTTGGTAGAGGTCCGTACTAATGATAGTAATGAGAAAATAAAATAAGAAAAGGTCCTCAGACTAAGCTGTATTAAAAATTGTTTAATAGGGAATTATCTTGTATATTCAATCCTTTGCTAACAGAGATAAAAAATAACCTATCAAATAACTACATATTTTGATTATCACATCACAAAATATGCCAGAGTTTCACATTCAGTAATTTGATGTGAATATATGTCATTTAGCTGGAAATACTCTGAGAACTGAAGAAACTGATTTCCAGTATGTATTCCTATTAATAAATATTTCACCAACATTCTGAAAATGAAAAAACTTATGTGATGCCTATCTTTAAAAAGAAAAGTCAAAAAATGTTGAAACTATATTTGCTGTTTTGAAGTTGTATTAACTGCTGTTCAATCAAAGATAAAGGGGATGATTAAAGAGTAAAGGATTAGTAGCTCCTGGTCTTTGCATTATCTGTTGAAAAAAAAACTGAAACAGAGCTGGGATGCACAGGTGTACAGGCTGTGTACTGCACAAACTCTCAGAGCACCATTTCTACAGACTTTGATGAAAAGGGCACTCCCTGTATTTGGACAAGATGGTACACTGAGCTGCAGGCCTGGGCAGAATGACACTTGCCTCCCAGAAAATCCTGAAGAATTGTTTTCTATTAAACACAGATATAAATTTGTTCTTGCTATGTAAAACAGTCCAATTTCTTGAGATTAACTTTTCTTTATAACAAGAAGACAAAATTTACAACCACCTCCACATCAACTGAACATTAATTGAACACATTGTGTGTGCCTGGTGTTATATTAAGTAGTTTACATTTTTTCTTATTTAATCATCATGATAATCTTATGAGGAAATTGAGGTTTATAAAGGTAACTAATTTGTTAAAGGCAGTACAGCTTGTAAGTTGTAGAACTTGGAACCCTGGTTTCTCTGAAATAGAAGCAGGTTCTCTTATTACCTGCTACGCTACGATACCACCAAGGTGCATTAGATAAATGTTTTCCACAGGCCAACATTGAAGTTTGGACCATGGAGTTTCTGACCAATGATTACTTGGACTGTTACTTTGTCTGAAATTTGAGTACTTTCATACGGAAAAGTTATGAAGAAGATTGGCTTTTAGAAACTTTCTGATAAACACACAAAAAATGTTGTCCCTAGATGCCAGAACACAATTTTCAGACTGTGGACTTCTTTCTAGCAGTGTTATTTTGAGTAACCCTCCTCCCTTCTTCTATTTGGTTACTTTCTTAGATGCAAACTGTAGAAGGACTCCGGCTGACTAAACAGAACAGGCATTTATGGAAAGGTTATTGGGTACCTCAAGAAATCACCATGAAGTCTTGTGTACCAGATTCAGAAAATGCTCAGAGAAAAGGGGAGGCTGTGCAGCCAGAGCCATAGACAAAATCAGGCCCTGGAGAGAACCAGGGGCAGACTCACAGCTACTGCTGCCTGAGAAGTTAGTAATTTTTATCAAGTGACATATAGATGGTAATACTAGGGTGAGGTGAGTGCAGCACTTGCATTAGGTGCACAATTTAAAGGAACTCCAAAGACCTCAGTAATCAAGCTAAATAATATTTTAATGAAATATTTGAAAAAAATCAACATCAATGAAAAAAATCCTTGATGAACAAAACATCAACATTTTAAGTAAGGACAGGATGTCGATAACAGATTAGAATCAGGACAAGGCATGGGGTTGAGGAGGGATGTGTGTGTGTGAATGTGTGTGTACATGTGAGTACACGTGCTAACAAGTTCAATTCAAGGTAGGATGAGTTTGATGTGTCTACAGGACATTCAAAGGCTGGAATCCAATAATCACAGTTTGAAATGCTGTTCTGAAACTCAAGACATGGTAAAGCTAAAGATAAGAATTTATGATCGTTGTCAAATAGGTGATAGATGACATCATGGGAAAGGAAGAGGTCTTCTAGAGAAAAGCCAAAGAAGAAGATGGAGGACAGAATTCTGGGGAACCCTCACATATGATGAGGGGTAGAGGAAGAGGATATAGTGAAGGAGAATGAAGGAAGATAATCAGGTGAGAATGCTGTCTCAGAGACCACGAGAGGATATACTTTTCAAGATTAAGAGGGGTGGAGGTAATTCACAACATCAGAGAAGTTAAGCAATCATAAAAGCTATAATTTATAAGCATATACCCCTTACCAAGCACTGTGCAGTATGTTTAACATACATATCCTTTTAATATTAGCAGATATCACAGAGGCAGATATCCTCACCTCATTTATGAAGAAATACCAAGATTTAGAGAGATACAAAACTTGCTCAAGGTCACAGAGGAGTAAGTGACAGAGATCTGGGAACTCCCTCTGAAGGCAAAGCTTGCATGGTATACTATTTTTTGTTGTAGTTGTTTTGTTTTTTGCCAGATGCAGTTTTCATTTCTGTTTAATCATGAGGATCACCATTAAACTGCAAAAAATGCGGGTTCTGAGGTCCCATCCCAGAAGATTCTGATTCTGTGGGCCAGTAACTGTGAGATCATGATCTAGTCACAGCTTCTCCTCAGTTTAACAACTTTATCTATAAAATGAAAGGATTGGATCAGATGATAACTAAATTAGATTACTTATAACAAGCATTCATGAGAAAAGCAAATAGACAGTGACCTAATGATGTATACACAGTTTTCATTAAAGAAGTGACTTTGTAATTTCAGTAAAAAGGATTTCATGTTCCTTTGCAGCATAGAAATTGTTCATTTCATTGGTCAGAAAAGAGGTGTGGTGGTTTGAAGCTGTATATATCCCAGAGAAACATGTTCTTAAATTTAATCCATTTCTATGGGTATAAATCCATTATAAGTAGGACCTTTTGGTGTGGCTCCTTCAGTTAAAGTGGGACCCTCCTCAATCAGGATAGGTCTTAATCCTGTGACTAAAGTCCTCTATATGAGAATGAAATTCAGACACAGAAAGAAAGCCACAGAGGAAGCAGCCAGAACAGAAATCAACAGAAACTGGAAGAGAATGAAGAAAATAGGAAATACTGCCATGTGTCTTGCCATGTGACAAGCTAAGAACCAAAGGTTGCCAGCAGCCAGGCCCAGAATGCCAGTCTTTGGGAAGAAAGCATCACCTTGATGATGCCTTGATTTGGACATTTTCCCTGCCTCGAAACTGGAAGCTAATAAACTCCCATTGTTTAAGCCAAACCAATACATGGTATTTGCCTAAGCAGCCTAGGAAACTAAAACAGAGGTATCACTGAGCATATTATTCTTAAACACTGATTATCTGTAAAACATGACTACTAGCACTTTATATTCCCAAATAGTGCACAACAGATCTGATCTCCTTTAGTATTGAGTCATTTGAGTTATCATTTGCTGCAAATCACCATTTTGTTCATGAAGGAGAGCATCACTTCGTTAAAGCAGTAAATAAGAGCCAAATAAAAATGTCAGCTTTGAAATGAGTTTTCTTTTTAACTCTCTATTAAATGAAGTTTTTATTAAATGTGGTAACATTTGGTCTTGAGTATCTTTTAATGCAGTTCAAAAAATAGCCTATAGAGTTGGTAGAAAGCCAGGAACTGCAGGGACCATGCATTGCAGAGGAATTTGGGATTGGATAAACTTCATACAACACTCCCAAACCTGTGGAACAGCTGAGATCAGCAAAATCTGTAAATCTCAGCTGACAGGGGGCCCACTGCCCCTCCCTTCCAGGCACAATCCCTGAGCGAGGTGGGGCTGTCCATGCTGGGAACCAGGAGGGAGAACAAAAGCTGCAACCATAATTATACTGAGAGCAGACACCAGAAAATCTGGGAGCAGTCAACCCAGCAGAGAGGAGATAGGACTAGCAAAACAGCAAGAAAACAGAAAAGAAAATAAAAGCAGAGACTTTTTGGAGTCAGGTGAACATAATACAGAGAAGGTCAGGGCTCAAACAGAATCAGACACATCTGCAAATCCAGGGAGGGAGAGCATTTGTTTGAAAAGCCAGCTTCTCTGCTTTCTCCATTGCTCCTTAATCACCCTCAACTCCTGGTCTTTTAGCATTTCAATAGCCCATTAGATCTGCAGAGACCATAAATAGTCCACACTGGGCCCTTCCTTTTTTTTTTTTTTAAATTTTTTTCTCTTTTTTCTAAAACAATTACTCTATGAAGCCCACTACAGAAAGCCTCAAAGACTTGAAATTTGGGCCCAGGCAAGAGCAGAGCTAAGATAGCTCAGAGAGACAACACAATAAGACTAATTGTGGAGAAAATTTGCTAAACACCATAACTTCCCAGCCCTTTTGGGAACTCAGATCCCAGGCTTTGAAATTCATTAACTAACTTCAGTCAGCCATGCCCCAGACTGGGTTAAGGTCACCTGGAGAACTAAAGGCTCCCTGACTCCTCCCACTGGTGGGGGAACTGTGGGCTGGCAAGTGTCACCTGTTGGACAGCATAGGAGAAGCACAGAGTCTAAAGGCCTCACAGGAGGGTCTCATTTTCAAGGAAACTCCATACCCTCCTCCCGAGACCTGAGCCTCTCTGGACTAGGAAAATATGACTGGGGCTGGCAATATCTGAGGAGACCACCACACAAAAAGGCTACATAGAAGCAGGGCAAGAAACAGAAAAACAAGAGGTAAAAAACTCAATCAACTAAACAAAATCTAAGTTAAAGGTCTAGAATAAGCTGAATTAAACACCAAAAGTTAGAGAACAAAGCCAACCAACAAGAAAATCCTAGGTAAAAGAGTGAAAACAAACTCCAGAATAAACCAATCAAGAAAGTCAGATGCCTAGACAGCTTAAGATAATGAGCCATACTAAGAAACATGAAAATATGGATCAGGCAAAGGAACAAACTAATAGTTCAACTGAGATACAGGAGTTGAAGCAAATATTGCTAAATCAATTCAATGAACTGAAGGAAGAACTAATTGGAGATGTTCAAACAAATCTAAATCAATTAAAAAATCAAGTCAATGAACTGAGGGAAGACATAGTAAAAGAGATGAAGGATATAAGAAGGACACTGGATGACCAAAAGGGAGAATTCATAAACTTGAAAAAACAAATGGCAGAACTTATGGGAATGAAGGGCATAATGGAGGAGATGAAAAAGACAATGGAGGGATACAACAGTAGATTTGAACAGACAGAAGAAAGGATCAGTGAATTGGAAGATCAGACATCTGAATTCACACACATGAAAGAACAGATGGTGAAAAGAATGGAAAAATATGAGCAGGGTCTTAGGGAGCTGAGTGATTACACGAAATGCACAAACATACATGTTATGGGTGTCCCAGAGGGAGAAGAGAGGGGGAAAGGGGCAGAAAGAATAATAGAAGAAATAATCACTGACAATTTCCCAACTCTTATGAAAGATGGAAAATTACAGATTCAAGAAGTACAGTGTACCCCAAACAGAATAGACCCCAATAGACATACTCCAAGACACTTACTGATCAGATTGTCTAATGTCAAAGACAAAAAGAGAATTCTGAAAGCAGCAAGAGAAAATCAATCCATCATATACAAGGGAAGCTCAATAAGAGTATGCACAGATTTCTCCACAGGAACCATGGAAGTGAGAAGACAGTGGTATGATATATTTAACATACTGAGAGAGAAGAACTGCCAACCAAGCATTTTATATCCAGCAAAACTGTCCTTCAAAATTGAAGGAGAAATTAAAATATTTTCAGACAAACAGACACTGAGAGAATTCGTGAATACAAGACCAGTGCTGCAGGAAATACTAAAGGGAGTACAACAGGCTGATAGGAAAAGACAGGAGAAAGAGGTTTGGAGAAGAGTGTAGAAATGAAGATTATCAGGAAGGGTAAAAAGAGAGAGAGGAAAAAATAAGACATGACATATAATATCCAAAAGACAAAATTATAGAAGAAAGTACTGCCCTTACAGTAATAACATTAAATGTTAACAGATTAAACTCCCCAATAAAAAGACACAGACTGGCAGAAAGGATTAAAAAACAGAACCCATCTATATGCTGCCTGCAAGAAACTCACCTTAGGCACAAGGACAAAAACAGACTGAAAGTGAAAGGTTGGAAAAAGATATTTCATGCAAACAGCAACCAGAAAAAAAGTGGGAGTAGTTATATTAATATCAGACAAAGTAGACTTTAAAAGTAAAACAATTAAAAGAGACAAAGAAGGACACTATATATTAATAAAAGGGTCAATTCATCAAGAAAACATAACAATCATAAACATTTATGCACCAAGCCAGAATGCCCCAAAATTTATGAGGCAGACACGGAGAACACTGAAAGAAGAAGTAGATAACTCCACAATAATAGTTGGAGGCTTCAACATACCACTCTCATCAATGGACAGAATATCTAGACAGAGGATCAACAAGGAAATGGAGATATTGAATTATATGATAAATGAACTAGACTTGATAGATATATAGAACACTACATCCTACAACAGCAGGATACACATTTTTCTCAAGTGCTCATGGAACATTTTCTAGGATAGACCACATGCTGGGTCACAAAGCAAACCTCAACAAATTTAAAAATATTGATATTATAAAGAACACTATCTCAGATCATAACAGAATGAAGTTGGAAATAAACAATTAGTTCTTCCATGGAAGTTGGAAATAAACAACTAGTTCTTCACCTGGAAGAACTAGAGAAAGAACAGCAAATAAACCCCAAAGCAAACAGAAGGAAAGAAATAACAAAGATCAGAGCAGAAATAAATCAAACTGAGAACAGGAAAACATTAGAGACAATCAACAAAACCAGAAGCTGGTTCTTTGAGAAAATCAACAAAATTGATGGACCCCTAGCTAGGCTAACACAAAAAAAGAGAGAGCAGAAGCAAATAAATGCAATCAGAAATGGGAAAGGAAACATAACTATTGACCCTGCATAAATAAAAGAGATAATGAGAAGATACTATGAGCAACTATATGCTAACAAACTGGATAACTTACACAAAATGGACATCTTCCTAGAAAAGCATAAACAACCAACATTGACCCAAGAAGAAATAGAGGACCTCAACAAATGAATCACAAATAAAGAGATTGAGTCAGTCATCAAAAAGCTCCCAAGAAAGAACAGCCCAGGACCAGATGGCTTCACATGTGAATTCTACCAAGCATTCAAGAAAGAATTAATACCAATCCTGCTCAAACTCTTAAAAAAATTGAAAATGGGCAAAAGACATGGACAGACACTTCTCTGAAGAGGAAATACAAATGGCTCAAAACTTATGAAAAAAAATGCTCAACTTCACTGGCTATTAGGGAAATGCAAATCAAAACCACAATGAGATACCATCTCACACCTACCAGAATAGCCATTATCCAAAAAACAGAAAATGACAAATGCTGGAGAGGATGTGGAGAAAGAGTCACACTTACTCATTGCTGGTGGGAATGTAGAATGGTGCAACCACTCTGGAAGACAGTGTGGGGGTTCCTCAGGAAGCTAAGTATAGATTTGCCATATAACCCAGCTATTCCATTGCTAGGTATACACTCAAAGGAACTGAAAACAAAGACACAAATGGACATTTGTAAACTGATGTTTATTGCAGCATTATTCATGATTGCCAAGAGATGGAAGCAGCCCAAATGTCCATCAACGGACAAGTGGATAAACAAACTGTGGTATACACACATGATGGAATATTATGCAGCTGTAAGACAGAACAAAGACATGGAACATATAATAACATGGATGAACCTTGAGGACATTATGTTGAGTGAAGTTAGCCAGAAACAAAAGGACAAGTACTGTATGGTCTCACTAATGTGAAATAACACTAATAAGCAAACTTTAAGAGTTAAAAGCTGGTAACACAGGTTACTAGGAGATAGAAAGAGGGTAGAGATCAGGCATTTGATGCTGAAGGACTACAGAAATGTTCAGCAGGAATGATTGTATAGATCCTGAAATGGATAGCATAATACTGTGTGATGGTAGCACAATATTGTAAGTACATGGACAAAGATGTCTGTGAGTAAAGCTGAAAGAGGAGAGATAGGGGAATGTATGACACCAGAGTTAAAGATAGATAATGAAGACTGGGTCTGTGTAACTTGGCAAAAACTGGAGTGGCCAATGAGTGTTGCTAAATGTACAAATATAAAAATGTTCTCACATGTGGGAGAACGAATGAATATCAACTATCAGAGTGTTGAAAAAAAAGGGATGGTATTTGGGAAAAACATAATCAAAGCAAACTGGGGTCTATGGTCAACATTAACATTCCAGTATGCTTCCATTAAATGTAACAAAGGCAATATACCAAAGTTAAATGTGTATGAGAGGGGGATATAGGGGAGGGAAATGGGATTCTTGCTAGTGGTATTGTTTTTTGTCCTTACTATTGCATTGTATGACATTTTTATTTTTCTTTCTATTATCTTTTTTATTATTCACCAAAAAAAAACACACACACACAAAAAAAAACACTTTTTCATAATAATCAATATGTCCAAGTGCTGGCTATGGTGATAAATGTACAGCCATGTGATGATGCTGTGAACAACTGATTATACACTGTGGATGGATGGATGTTATGTGAACATATCTGTATAAGATTGTAGGAAAAAATATAAATAGAGGTAAAAGTGCTGGAGAAAACATGGAGAGAGGGATGTACCTATTTACTGTTGATGAGGAGGCAGAATGGTGTAGCCTTTCTGGAGATCACTGTGGTGGCTCCATATGAAGCTGCGTATTTAGGGCCACAGGGTCCTGCGACCTCATTGTGGGGTGTGTATTTGGAGGATCCAGGAGCAGAGACATGGGTGGATATTTGCACACTGGTGCTCGTGGAGGTAACATTCATGATTTGCAATGAGTGGAGGTGGCCTAAGGGTACACTGACTGAGGAACAGAATGGTGCACTGTGGTGTATGCATACAATGGAATATTCAGCAACTACGAGAAGGAGTGAAGCTGTGAGACACCCAGCGAGTTGAATGGATCCTGTAGACAGCATGTTGAGTGAAGTACGCCAGAAACCAAGGCAAGCACTATAATACCTCACCAATATGGACTAAACTCAGAATTAAATCTTAGAGCACAGCCAAAGGAAAAAAAAAATAGCCTATAAAGAGCAACACACTTAATGGGCTACTAGTTTTATTTGGCACTGAGTGCTACATCTCAGTAGTATGTTCAATATCATCAAATGTTTACTGAATGACTATAAAGTGGAAGAAAACTGAAAATAATTTGATTGTTATTAACATGGCACTTAAAGGATGTTGAAAACACTTGATTTCTGAAAATTATGAAAGTACTATTAAGAAAAACATGTAAAATTATGTATGGCATGGAAAATGATATTTTCCAAGTTATAGAAAAAACACAAGAGATTTTAAATGACTTGTATTTTCCCTATACATAATATAGATCTCCATAACTTATTAAATTAGAAAACAGTTATGTATGCTAGTGTAAGATTAGAGTTTATTTATATCAATATTGCCTGTGCATACCAACAAAACAACATCTCTACAATAGAATTACAAATACAAACCATAAATATTGACTTTTCTGATGAAAGTTATCATTACATTTGGGATTGTTTTATTAAACCATAACCCTTGGGATATATATGCATATTTTACAGAAAGGCCTCAAAACAATTTGCAAACATTGAGTACATTTTAGATACCAGTGACAAACATACATTAGGGATTTATCCTTATGTCAGTACTCACCAGACCACTTGCACACCAGATCTTATGAAAATAAGGATGATTCCAAGTCTTTTGGGGGTACGAAGCAAGAGTTTAGTTTAGAACATGTTAAATTTTAGACATTCAGGTTAAGATGTCAAGTAGGTCGATGTCTATATGACTGATGAAGTAGATGGAGAACAAGAGAGAGTGGTTTTCTAGAAGTTAAATTAAGAGCATATTTCAAGGAAGAGGATTAATCAGTTATGCTAAGATGAGAACCCACCATTAGATAGACTAGTGTGCAATCCAGTGTCCCTTTGGCCTCACTTTCTCAAGATTTGAAATCCTATCATGTTCCAAGGCTCTGGCAGGAAGGAATATTTGTCACAAGTTGGGAACCTATATCCCACCAAAGCTATGGACTGGAAAATTGGGGAGTTTTCCAAACCCAGAAAGGGAAGTTGGGTACCATGTAGACAAAAACTTCAATACATGTCCACTACAGTCAACAATTACAGTGTTCTTTCAGGTTTTCACGCGTCCCAAGAACATATACTATGCATGGCCACAAATTCTTCCCATGTCTCTTTCCAGGGTGACTTTGTATCTGTTTCCATTAAGAGGTGATGTTTATTGTTCCACCTCATGAATCTGAATGTATCAGATTAACTGTATTCAGTGGATCCTTTACAAATATATCACAATTAGTGGCTTGGAAAGTACTTGTGCATTGGGCTTGCCTTGTGCTGCTTTTGGAACCCTGCAAACACAGCTATGTGAAGAGGCTTGGGCTAGTCTATTGGATGACAAGAGGCGGGTGGCATAGTTATCTCATCACTCCTTTGACAGCCAGTCTAAAGATAGACATGCAGTGAGGGCATTCTGGGTCATCCAGACCAAAGTCGATTCATCATTTGGTTCCACAGACACATGAGAGAGCTCAGTTGAGACCAGCTGAACTGGACCAGCCAACCACTGAATTGTGAACTAAATAAAATGTTGTTGTTTTCAGCAACAACAAAATGTTGTTGTTTTGGAATGGTTTATTACACAGCAAAAGCTAACTGACACATGCTTTTACTTATAAATCATTGCAAAAACATTTTAAGCTAAAGATCATAAAGGTCGAAACTTAGAAATGCTTGTATAAATTATTCAAAGTAGCAAGATAATAATCTTTTTCAGTTTAAACGAAGATTTGATATCAGGTTTTGCTTAGGAAATGGAAGAAAAGGATGTTAGTTTATTCATTTGCAAAACATAGTTTGTGGATACATTCAACATGAAGACCAAACTTCTGATTGATGGAGAGATGGCTCACCTTCAAGGGAATAAAGAATAAAAAATACAAAGCCTTGTGATAGATAAACAAAACCATATATAAGTGATATATGGATATATTATATAAATTTTATATATGTGATTATTTGTTATATCTGTGTAAGTTATATTGTGTTAATATGCTCTCTGTTGCAAATTTTTCCCTGTCAATTATCTTCTTTTTGCTAAATATGGACTCCCCTTCTAGCCAAGCTCTCTCAGACTTCTCCAAAGATGGTTTAAACTTATTTTTGATAAAATAACTAGAATGTTTCAGCAACAGAGGTAGCAAAGCAGTTCAGAGGTGTTTGGGCTAATATTCTGCATAATGCAATCTTCCTGTATTAGCACACCATCAGCTCATCATCCTTTCAATTATGTAATCTAAGCAGCTAAACCCCCAGAACTGATTGTATCACAAAGGGATTACCCCAGTTCCATTATGGGAATTAAACAGACAGACAAAGGGTGGACAGCTGGGCCACCTGCATCAATCTGCCATCGGTTATTTGCTTCATACTTTAGTACAATCTGCTGCAGAACTGTGAACATTCTAGCTGTGCTCTCAAGACCCTGTTTAAAAAAATGCTAACATCCTTCAGCGGGCTTTAAGTACTCAATAACATAGTTGAATGCACACTAACTGAGGATATAGAAGGAAAACATCACTTCATGAAGCTGGAAGGGCCCTGAATTCTGCAAGACATGTTTATGAGTCTGAAAACTGTAGGCACCAAGTTAACCTTGACAAAGTGTCTTCTATAATCACTCAACAATAGTGCCCTTCCCCCACTCAGTTTCTTCATTTTTCCTTTCTGTTAGTTACTTGGAAAACTTCACTCCATTTGAAATTAGAATTGCTGCAAACAAAGCCACTGCTTTTACTTTTACTTACTAGCTATCTTAGAACAATTTGAACCATTTGTACAAAAGTGCTTCTTCTTTGGAAATCTAATACCCAAGGGTGGGGGGCTTATCATATGTAGCCCAACCTTATTTGATCAGACTTTACTAGTTATAAATACTGTATACAAAGGCATTCACATATTAAGGCAAAGACTTAAGACATTTTTTGTTATTTCCAGCTTGAGAATTTGAACTTCTAGGATAATTTTAATTTATCCTAGATGCTGCAAATATGGCCTTATAATCATCTTTCAGTCTTAGTATTTCCTGTGAAACTTCTTTGTCAAATGGGATTACATATTAAATTATATGTAATTTATTTGAAATAGCATTTGAAATAACTTTCCCAAATAACACAATCTGATGGTGCCTATAATATGCCTGGCAGCTAAACACGAATCTTATTTCAATTGAAGTCTACTTAGGTCCCAGATTCAGGACATTACACGGTTTGACTTTAACACAATCAGTCATATTAGCCTGGTCCTAAAGGCCTGGGACCTGTTATTGGGTGAGAGCTGAACTAAATCATGTTAAGGGTAGCAGTAATAATGAAAAACAAAACTAGTCTTCCAGTTCTAGGACGAATTTAGATATTTTAGAATAAATGCAGCTTTAGATAAGAGGTAATGAACATTCTTTGTATCACTGAAAGTAAAGAAGGAGTATTGAAGAATGTATAAGCAATAAAATTTTTTCCAGGATGGAAAATCTTTTGAAAATTACATACTTTTATGGCTGATGTAAACCATATCAAAAGAGGGGCACTGACTATTTCATTCAAATTTTGTTACAATTTTGCCAGCACAGTGATGTATGTGAAAATAAGAGTATTAAAAAAAATTCTTAAACTGGCTGAAATACTGAATTTGATTTGTAATTAAGATTGAAAAGACATTCTGGAAAAAAAAAATCTGCAAATACGCACCTCTGTGAGAACTACCTCACAACAATATCATGTGCAATCTGTCCTTTATTTCCCAGAATTCCTTTACTTTGTCTGGTTTGTAAGGGATGGTCCTCAATTAGTTGTGCTGTTTCCTCTTGCTTGGTAAGCATTTTTGGCCAAACAAGGAATGGCAGAGTTCCACAATTAGATCAAAAGATCAATCCTAATGTACCATTTTCTTCTCACCCTCCTGCTGTAATAAAGTGGCTGCAGTTCTCCAGGGGACAACTCAAAATCCGAGGACTGATATTTCTAAATTAGCTGACTCTCTGACCTGGCTGGTAATTGCGTTAGTTTATCAATGTTCAACACAATTTATTACTCTCCAATATGTACCAAAGTGTTTATCTCTCAACACTAACAATATTAAAAAATCTAAACTATCTATTGCAGCACAAAGAGGCATCCTTTCATTAGGGAAAAACATAAATAAGTGGAAAATGTCACACAATCTGTCTTAGCACAGAAGAGTTGCTACTCCTGAATGGAAGGGGGCAGCTCTTCCCTCTGTGATTTGACAGCGTTTCATTTGTGATATCTGGAAGCAGAGAAATCAAGTTTTGTTTTCATTTGTGGGTGTGATACAGAAATGAAATGAAGTTTTCTGCATTCTCAAAGTAATGGCTTCAGTCCTAGGAAAATAAATGGCATTGATAAAACCTTATCAAAGCATTTAAATGTAATTTGGACACCGATAGCATCTCACTTGGAATTTAAACGTGGTAGATTTTGATACGGAAAAGCATTAAGTTCAGGCTCCTGTTTTGTGAGGAAGGAAATCAGCAGCATTCATTCACTACCCTCATCATAATCATTTTATTATACATTATTTAAACCTTGTGTTTGATTTGGGTAGTGATCAAGCTATGACAAAGCAGTGTATATTGGATCAACCAAAAGTCATGTGCAATGATTTGCAAAAGAAATGTCTGGTTTTAACTTACTGTGGACAAGGAAATATGGCATGACCTGGCTATGAACAATGTTAATAACATATCCTGGTAGCAGTAGGTGTGATAAAGATCATGCTGCCCAACTTTAAATAATGGCCTGCTTTTTATCTACCTTACTCCTTTTTTTTCACTCCAGAACCTGACTGTTCTCTAATGTTTCTTCGCAGATAATATGGAAGTTAGAAAGCATTCCGTATACATTCATCCACTCAACCACAGACTATCTCCATTAAAACTGACATTTGGTGTTCATTCCTTACCCATGTTTATTCTTTGTACTTGAATAAAACTGGCCTGAGGCTTGTGAGGCATTTAGTGTCCCCTTAAAATCTTGGAGTCTTTAAATTATAACTATTGTTGTTAGTGTTTTTGTTTTTATTTTACTTTATTGATAAAAGTGAGGCTGATGTTCTTTCAAAAGCGGATTATTTTAATTTCTTTTGTTCACTAGCAGCTCATTTCAATATAAAGGATAAAATTTCTTGCTAAGGGAACTATTAGATTTGGCCTCCCCTATGTAGTTTACCCTAGAGTTTCCCACAGCACTTTAAAATCCATATTTTGAAAACTTTATTGTTTTAATTACATTGTGAAGTCATGGAAATTCTTTAGTTTTTGAAAGTCCTCAATTGCTCTGACATCCCTTTAGTGTTTGAATGCTAATTATGCTGCATTAACATTGCCAACCCAAATCAAGAAATCCCCAAAATGTGTCTACCGTCTATATTGCTCCAGCTAAATTACACATACAATTTATTGTATTTTAGATTCAGATTAATCACTCATTGAGTACCTATGATCCTATAATGAGCCACATTCTGTTCTATGCATTTCATGTACACATTGGATGCTTTATAATTACTTAAAAAAACATAAATGAATTTTTATTCATTTTAGTAAAATTTTACTCATATGCTTTAATTAGCCTCATAACATTTTATTTTAGATAAATAATTATATTACTTTTGTAGAGGTAGGAATAAAGGATAACTAAAAAAAAGACATTTTTAAGGTATAAAATCACTGTGTTTTATTAACATATCAGTTTATATGAACATAAAGGACCTAGGACAAAAGGATAGGGAGCATTTATTGGCTGCCTACTGTGGGACCAGTTCTTTAAATGTTACCCACTCTCCTTAAAATATTGAGTTCTCATTTGTGACAGGAACTGTGTTAGAATAGGTAATTGAAGGTGAATAAGGCAACATCCATGCATTCAGGGATCTATCATGAAGTGAGCAAGCCCTTTCCATACAGTGTTCTACCTTATACAAAAGTAGTAAGCACCAAGTGTTACAGAAACACAGTAGGGTGGTTATCTGGTCCATGTTGGTTAGGAAAGGCTATGTAGAGAAAATAATGTTTATGTGGAGGCTTCTATCTTGTATTTAGAATCCCATCTTCCCTCTTTCTCTCTCCTTTCCCTACTTTGGCCTCTTCCTGCTTTCCTTTTCATTATACTAGATTTTAAAAAATTACAAAAGCAGTACTTGATTTTTGCAACACATTTAACAATGCAGAGATATAGAAAGTGAAAGTTAATAAATTCCCCATTACCTACTCCAAATAATTATTGTTTCCTGAGGTAAGTAAAGAGAAGAGTTATTTTACATGTGTATATGTACACATAAATATAGTTTCCAAACAATTGGACACACTACCACATTATTCTGTAACTTGCCTTTTCTCTGCAAGTTTTATGAGTCCACATTAAAATACTAGAAACCCAAAGTAAAAACTGCTTAAAATCCCATGCTAAAATCAGATCAATATTTTCTTTTGTTCCCATCATTTTGTTTTTGTCCATTTTAAACAATGTCCATGTAAACAATATTATGTCATGTGAATTCCATTTTAATACTGTATTTTTTTCTTATCTTCTCTTTTCCTTCTCCCTTCCTTCCAGTGATAACTAATACTTACATCCTCCTCACCTTAAACTCCCTCCCTACATTTTGAATCATTTTGAATCACACTTTCCTCCATGCTCTAATCAACGTATATGCATCCTAAAATAGGTAGTCAAACACAATTATAGATTTTGTTTTTGCAAATTTTATAAAAATTGGGTCTTATAACCAGCATTATAGTCACAATGGATGAAATAAAATCCTCTATGGGTGGACAATCTGGTTGTTTTGACACTACAGAAAAATCTTGCAATAAACATCCTTCTCTATATGTCCTTTACACTATAGCTTTTATTTCTGCAGAATAAGTACTACAAATGAAGATCATTGGATCCAAGGTCAGTGTATTTTTAGTTTTTGATAGCAATTGCCAGATTGCTTTAAGTTCTGGAAATATGTATCAGCAATGAGTGAGACTACTTCTTTCTGGTGTCTTCATCAGCACAGGATTTTACTTCTCTTTTAAATTTTTGCCAATATAATGAGTAAAAATGAGGCATCTGTTTTGATTATAAGAGTTGTCAATAGCTTTAATAGTTGTAATAGTTACAGTATACTTTATTTTAGTAGTGGTTTTATAATAAATACAGGATTTATTATTTTTATTGCTATCTCAAACATTTATTTTTTCAAATAAATTTTAAAATAATTTTGACCAGTTCTAAGGCAACAAATTGGAATTCTGATAGAAAATGCATTAAATTTATGGTATAATTTCATAAGGATTGACCACATTATGAGACCTGGTGTTTCCATCCAAGATCATGGTCTGCTTCTCTTTATACAGTATTTATCTCCCATCTTTTAATAAGATTTTGTAGTTTTCTTCATGTAAGGTAGAAATCTTTCTTGTTAAATTAATTCCTAGGTAAGGAATTATTGTAAGTGGAATATTCCTCTATTTCAAATAATAGTCGATGACTAGTAGTATAAACAAAAGCAATTCTCTTTTGTGTATTTATCTTGCATTGAGCCACTATACCAATGTTCTCTTATTATTATAGCTTGATAGCAGAATCTCATGGGTCAGGTAAAAAAAAATGTTTCTCTTTTTCTAATATTTATATAATTATTTGATTATTTTAACCATGTGATAACCTCCTAAATAATGTTGAATATAGTAGAGATTGGTATCATCCTGTCTTTTTGTTGGTTTGGTTTTCATAAAAGCAATTTAAATATATAACTGTCATTATCCTTATAGCTGTAATAGTCTGTATCACATTTAAGAAATTCCTTTCTATTTCTTTTATAATTAATTTTTAATGATACTATTGCTAAGTTTCTTCAAGTGCTTTTTAGCATCTATTGATATAATCATGTGGGTTATTGCCTTTAATTTTTTTAATGTGATTATGTTGTTCAATCATTCTTGCATTCCTGGACTAAACCCTACTTGTCATATTTCTAGTGGATTCAATAAATTAGTATTTTATTTAGAATTTGTATCTATATTCATAAGTCAAATTATAGGATTTTCCATATTAATTTATCAAGTGTTGATAAAATAGTGACTTTTTCTGTTGTTTTCCCATTTTATCATTCAATCTCTTTTGTCCTCTAATTACAAAGAGTGGAGCTATATGGCGGACAATTTTGTCTCTATATAAGGAGCCAGATTGCTTTAAAAATGGTAACGGATTTCTCATCAGAATCCTATAATTTATTGTAGAGAGATTATACCTCTGATTTGCAGCTTTGAACTGGATGACTTTTAAGGTCCCACCAACACTAATCATCTATACTTACTGAATTTCATAGGGTTTGGGAGTGTAGACTTCTGGGTTTGGATTTGACTCCCAAGACTTGCTAGTTGAGCAATTTACCTAACTTCTCTAAGCCTCAATTTCTTCATTTTCTGAAGATCATTGTGAGGATTAAAAGAAAAAGCCAAGGAACAGTATTTAGCATAGTGCTTGACACATGATAAGTGCTCTGTAAACATTAGCAAGCAATTTCATGGGAGTGAAAGCTTACCACAAATTTCTCAGAAAGAACACTCTTCATTGAATTTTAGGATGTGGCTTGTGTAAGAAAGAATATTACTCTTCCAATTCTGTGTCTTCCTTCACATAACCCTTAGTCTTTTTATCTGTCTTTTTCTAAAATTGTGTTATTTTATTGTCTGGACCCTTTTCTCTTTGTGCTCTGCACATGTTCTTTGAGTGGTCTCTTTTTTCTCCTAGGCTTTTCAAGCAAATACCATGAAATGGATTGACTTAAACAATGGGAATTTATTGGCTTAGTTTTGAGGCTAACAGAAAGTCCAAATCAAGGCATCATCAAGGCGATGCTCTGTCACCAAGACTCTGTCATTCTGGGGCAGGCTGCCAACAATCCTTGTCTCCTCTGTCACATGGCAAGACACATAGCATCATCCTCTGGTCTCTCCCTTCTCTTTTGGGTTCTGTTGATGCTCAATTTCTTGCTTCCTGTGTCTTTCTGTCTCACTGTCTGAATTTAATTCCACTAATAAAGGACTCCAGTAATAGGATTAAGACCCATCCTGATTGGGCTGGGCCACACACACCTTAACTGCAGTAACCTCATCAAAATGTCCTACTTACAATGGGCTCACACCCATAGGAATGGATTAGATTTAAGGACATGTTTTTATGGGGTACCTAAAGCTTCAAACCACTGTAGAGTTCTTCAGCATTCTCTTGGCTTTGCTTATCCGTTTGCTGATGACTCTCAAACATCTCTCTATCCTGAGCTTCAGACTCACATATCTACCTGCCTACTGGGTGTTCCCACTTGGAGTTCCCACAGGCAACTCCATGCAACTGGAATGAACCTACCATCTCTCCTAAGATGTTTCCAAAGATGCTCTTCCTCCTATGCTACCCTCCTTACCCAGAACAAAAATCCAGAGTTATCCTGGACTCCTTCCACTTGTTTTCCCCACCCCCACATCTAATTTCCAAGTTCTAAAATATTTTTCAAAGCAGTACGTTACTTTCCATCTCCACTGACACCTCTATAGTTTAGGAAAGTATTAATAGGACCTAACTTTTAGTATTAAGCCACTCTTGAAAATGCAAATCTGGTGGCTTAAGCTTATTACTTCAGAATCATTTTTCGCTTCAGCCCTTCTACTTTTTTCTGCAGCTATGCCGAATTTCTTGTGGTTTATTGAAAAAATTATGCACGTTCTTGATTCTGTGTTGTTGCAAATGGAAATTCCAAACTGGAACACTTTCCTCTTGTTTGTGGACTGGTTTACTGCTATTCAACCTCATGTCTCTGTTTAACAAAAGCAACAACTATAATATTAATGGAAACGATAATAATAATAAGCAGTTACTGTATGTTCACTATATGCCAGGTACTCTGTAAAATACTTTTAAATACGTTATCTTTTCCATCCTCGTAACAACCTTATGAAGTGGGAACTCTTATTATCCTAGTTTCAAACATGAAGAATCTGAGGCTTACAGAGTGTAAGTAGTTTTCCCAAGGTCATGGAGTCTGTATGTGGAGGAGTTAGGATTTCAAACCAGGTCTCTCTGACTCCTGAGCCTGTTCTCTTTAGAGATCATCTGTTCTGGAAAGCGATCCCAGCAGACAAGTCCTTTCCCCTTTGTGTTACTCTATATATGATACTATCTCTATTATAATGTTTACCACTCGATAATGTAATCACATGCCCATTCTGTGTCCCCAACTAGTTATAAACACTGTAAATTCAGGGACTGTTTTTCTTTCTATTACTAGAACTGAGTACAGTTCCTGGCATATAGCAAGAGCTCAACAAATACTTCTATCCCAGATGTGACTGGGGCCTCCCTATTCCTTGGCTTTCCTTGGTCTTTGTAGGACTAGCACTCTTTGGGCATTTACCTCTAATTATAGCCTTTATTTCCTCAATGTCCCTTTTTTTCTCTGCTCCTGCATTGTGGCCTGTCTTCTTGATTAACTCTATGCCCCATCCTTTGCCATTTTCTCTCAAAAACCCCTATCTCACTTGTAATTTCATGAGTGTTTTAATTTTACTTAAGTCATAAGGAGGGATCATGCTACTCACTCACAGCTTTCCATTCTCTTTCTTTCTGGTTTTCTCCTTATACTGTGTTGCCTTGAATCCCCAATCCATGACCACGCTCAGCATCTAGGTAGGTTTGCCTTCCTCCAACTGCCTGAAATTCTGGTAATAAACATTCTACAATCCCATTACAGCTGAATGAATGAATGAAGAATGAATGAATGAATGAACAAGCCCGGGTGAAGGTGTGAGGTTAGATCTGCCTTATGAGATTTCAAACCACTCCACAAAGTTTTCTTTAAGGCCACATCATTGAATATATTGATATAACACATCTGTTAAAACATCAATATTTTTATGGAAAATTCTATTTAGCTATCCTTTAGGTACTGCACTCTGATGGAGGATGGTTTATTCTTTTCAAAATGTATGTTTATCTTTTTTAGGCTCTGAAACTGTGGGAAATGTGTGCTATCCTTTGTTCTGTTACATGGCTTAGCAAAATGCTTTTGCACAGAGTAGGCACTCACTTAATAGTGAGTTGATTGATTAAATAATTATTCCATCTATAAACACTTCTGTAGTACATTACCTGATGAGTGTCTATTTCAATATGACTATGGCTATGACCTTCGTGTAGTTCATTAGCAAATGAAAAGTATGCTCATTTCCATGGAAGGAAATGAGAATATAAAAAATGTGGTTCTATTTGCAGTGCCATTACTGTCTTACTATTTGATTAAGAACAAATTCTTAACCTTTTAATGCTACCAGTTACCTATGACTCTGATCTCAAGAGCTACTACAATACCAAAATCCTGGGGAGGATTATATAATGACCCTGACCTATTTGAAGAGATGAAAATAGGCCACAAACGAGGGAACTCATTGACCAGAATTAATCAGTAGTAGAGGAGAGGTGATGTCTTTAGAAACAAACAAACAAGCAACCAAGCAAACAATCAGGTTCACAATAACATTTTGTAGGCATAACAATTCCCTGTGAGAGTATCACCATTTTGCTCATAAGGACACCGAGGTTGAGGAATTTTAGGTAATTTGAGCCAAGTCATTAGAGAGAAGCAGCCATTCCTGGTCCACTGTTATCCCCAATATCAACCCACTATTCACTGGAACCTTCGTTTTCAATTGTTTGTGGTAGGATGCCTGAAGCCATGATGTCCTAATTCTTTAGGAAAAGTAAAGCAGAATTACTCAGAACTGAAGTGGCAGCAGAAACTGAGAAACCTGTTAATAAAATCTCCGAACATTAGCTGTTGTCACACATCTGGTGTACTTTTACCAAACCCCTGCTCCATGGCAGGCACTGCGCCACGTCCTAGAGACGCAAAGAAGAAAAAGGCAAGCTCTCTGCCTTTACGGGGATCCTGGGACGTGAAGGGTGACAAGGCTCCCAGGTGGACAAGGGGAAGAGGGACACTTTGGGTAGAGGGAGAGCAGTGTGAAGACTGAGAAGCATGCAGGTCTGCACGTTTAGGGGGTACGTCAGCTTCGGTCTGGCTGGGGGACTGAGAGCCGTTCCAAAGCGAAAGCAAAGGAAGTGGAAAGACAGAGGCAAAATCAAGGAGAATCTTCTAAGCTGGTTTGAGGAATTTGGGTTTTTATCTGTAGGCAATAGAGAGCAAGCAAAGAATTTTAAGCAGGAGCCTCCTAGGATCAAATATCCTTCCTCTGACTGTTATATCCTGTTCTGCCCGTTTACCATTTACATCCGAACCCTCTTGTGTTTGCTCTTCCGTGTTATAATTCTTCATAATCTGGTCTTCACCTGGTCCTGATTCCCTGTAATATTTCCTTTTCCTCCTCAGAGGAAAGTATATCCATTTTTTGGTCTCAAATGTTCATCACCTTTTGTAAATATTAAAACAACGGTTCAATTTAATTTAAAAAATAATGTTTTTCTATTTCTTCTTCTGTCAATAAATTACCTTTGTCATCTTTTAAAAGCTGTATTGTCTCATAATTTTCTTCTATGCTCCTGTTATTCCATTTTGTTGGTCCCCAGAGAATGTAAGAATATATATTGATATAATGAACAATGTGGAAATAAAAAAGAAGAATTTAGGGTCATATTCATCCTCTACAGTGTTTACTAGTGATCTATTTCAAAATAAAACATATATTTCAGTTCTGATGAATCAAATATTTAAGAAACATACTTTAAGTGGAGAAATATACATGGAAAAATCACTGCTGACCCTAAGAGACCCCTTTGAAAGATTTGAGCTGTGGATGATTTAACTTTAATTTCAATCCCGCTTCTTCCACCAGGGGTTATCAGAGAGAACATTGCTCATGAGGGTTCTGGGAGTATAAACAGGCATCACAGATCAAAAAACATAAGATATAACATTAGATAAAATATCAGCAGCCCTGGAAATATTCACAAAGTCATAGATTATGTCAGAGCTACTGTATTCCATGTAGGAAAATAAAAATGGGAAATTGCACAAGCCACTTTCTTTTTTATTATAGAAATTAAAGGTCTAATTTAGAATGGTGAATTTATGTAAATAGCCATTAATACCATTTTATTAGTTCAGGTGCTCGGGGTATGAACGTATAAATATACCAGAATTTTTATAGAGTCTGCACTAGTAGTTAGCAATTCTGTGTGTGTGTATATGTTATGAGGTTTCTTAAACTTAGAGAACTACGAAGACACTCTGAGCAGCACTTCAAGTTCATGTTTATGAAAGTTACTTTTCCTACTTCCTCTCTACTAAATGACATGGTGGTGTGTGATGATGCTAATGGTAATGTTGATAATGGTAATAACTATCTATTCTTTGTACCTAACAAATACTCTGTCGCTTTACACCATAAATGCATTGTGCTGTGTAACCTTCCCAGCTTCACCAGTTTAGGTATTATTCCTATTTTTCAGTTGAGGGAAAGGAAGCACAAGGAGGTTGAGTAAATTGCTCAAGGTCACATAAGTGTGTAGTAGCACTGGGAATAGAAGTTCTGCCTGTTGCTCGTTTTGTTAACTGCAGAGCATCAGTTATAAAGGAGCAATGAGCGTGAACAGGTAGAGAGTGACTCCGGTTAGCTCATGGTAAAGCGGCAGCATTTTCACTGGGAGCATCCACACTCCTGATGACAACTCTCTTTTAATTCTCTCTGTGCTATACCCCAGAGGGTCATTACATACATCATAAATAGCTGAAGCTTGGATGAAATGTAACAGCTTTTGCTCTTTTCCTTTATCATCTCCCTTGAGATTGCTTGAGAATCTTTGTTCATAGGATAACTCTAAGTTTGTGCCCAAACTGGTAAAGTTGGAGAATTAAATCATTATTCATTCCATAAACTTAATGAATCTGAATTGTTCAGAGAATTTCCTTTCTTTGTTTTAATTTTATTTTCACATTAAAAAATTGGTAGATGGAATATATATATATATAAAAAAAAGTATAAATAATATATACATGAAGTTTAAAAATTTTAAAAAGTGAACATCCATATACTCATCAACCCAGCTTAACAAATAGGTGACTATCAATATCTTTGATATTCAATTTTCTCTTCCTGGAACACATCTCTCTCTCTTTATCCCCAGAGGTACACATAACTCTGAATTTTATATTAATCACTTCCTTGCTATTCTGTATGATCTTACCACATGTGTAGGTGAACCTATACAAATAAGTTATTTCATTTATTTTTGGGTTCAACATTAGGCTCTTGAGATTTATCCATTTTGTAGTTTTTGTCATTTTCAGTGGAGAGAATTTTATTAATACTATATACGAAAGTAATATACCACACTTAATCCATTCCATTATCAATAAAAATTTGGTTTAGTCCCTCATTTATGCTACTAAAAATGCTATTGCTATAAACATTTTTGTACATGTCTCCTGATACAAGGGTTTCTCCAGAGTATTTATCTAAGAGTGGAATTGATGGGTCACACTGTATGTAAATTATCTAATTTGGTAGGTAGTGCTAAATTATGTTCCAAAGAGGTTGTACCAGTTTTTATTCCTTCAATCCAAGCATTACATATCCCCACATTCTTGTTGATACTTTCTATTGTAAAAGTTCATAATTTTGCCCACCTGATGGGTGCGAGATTGTATCTTTTTAGGGTTTTATTTTGCCCATCCTTTATTTCAGTGACCTTGATCATCTTTTTATACAGTTATTGGCCATCTAGATTTCCTCTTCTTGTAAATTGCCGGTTTGTATCTGTCACCTGTTTCTCTATTATATTGTTTGTCTTTTTTCTTATTATTCCTTCTCCAGGAATTAAAAAAAAAATGTTTCTGGAAATGATTTCTTTGTCACTTATATGCATTGTCAATGCATATGTTTTTCTTTCCTTTTTCTTGTCCTTTCACCCAATGGAGTCTTTTCCTAGGTCTTAAGAAACCATTGTCTAATCCAAGGTCATGAAGATTTACTTCTAAGTTTTTTTTTTGTTTTTTGTTTTTATCATTTTAGCTCTTGCATTCAGGTCTGTGATCCATTTTGAGATGACTTTTGTAGATGGTGTGAGGTAGGGGGTCTGACTTCATTCTTTACATGTGGATATACAGTTGACCCAGCACCATTTATTGAAAGACTATTCTTTTCTCTACGAATTGTCTTGACACCTCTGTAGAAAATCAATTGACCATAAATACAAGCATTTATTTCTGAACTCTCAATTCTATTCCATTGATCTATACATCTATCCTTATGCCAGTACTGCATTGTCTCTACTTCTGTAGCTTTGTAGTAAGTTTTGAAATAGGGAAGTATGAGTCCTCCAATTTAGTTCTTCTTTTTAAAGTTTGTTTTGTCTGCTATGGTTCCCTTGCATCTCCATAAGAAATTTTGGAAATTTTGTCAATTTCTGCAACAAAATGCAGCTGAAATTTTGATAGGTACTGACTGCATTGAATCTTTAGAAAGATTTGGAGAATATTGCCATCTCAACAACATTAATCTAAATTTCAATCCATGGCTTGGGAAATCTTTCCATTTATTTAGGTCTCAGGTTGGGCATCAATCTCTTTGCTTCTAGGTCAATTCACATTTTCAATTTCATCTTCAGTTTTAGTAGTTTGTGTCCCTGTAAGAGTCCATCGATTTCATCTAAGTATCTAACTTGTTGACATAAGATCGTTCTTAGCTTTCCCTATAACTCTTCTTATTTCTTTAAGGTTGTTAGTGAGGTCTCTGTTTCATTACTGATTTTAGTAATTTGAGTCTTCTCTCTTTTATGTTGATCTATTTATTTAAAGGTTTGTCAATTTTGTTGATCTTTTCAAAGAACCAACTTTTGGTTTATTGTATTTTTCTATTATTTCATTTATTTTTACTCCAGTCTTATTATATCTTTCCTTTACCTGCTTTAGGATTAGTTAGTTTGTTTTTAACTTGTCTTAAGATAGAGGGTTAGATTCTTGATTTAAGATCTTTATTCTTTTTTAATATAGGCAGTTATAGATATAAATTTCCCTCCTAATACTGCTTTAGCAGCATCCCATATATTTGGTATGTTGTGCTTTCATTTTCATTCATCTCAAAGTATTTTAAAAATTTCCCTGGTGACATCTTTGATCCATTGAGTATTTAGGAGTGTGCTATTTAATTTCCACACATTTGTGAATTTCCAAGTTTCTGTTATTGATTTCTAATTTTATTCCATTGTTATGGAACAATACAAAGATAATACAACTTGTATTATTTCAATTCTTTTAAATTTATTGAGGCTTGTTTTATGGCCTAACATATCTTCTATTGAAGAATGTTCCATGTGCATATAAGAAAAATATGTGTTCTCCTGGTCTTGGATAGAATGTACTATGGATGTCTGTTAGGCCTAGTTGATTTGAAATAGACTTTTGTAATAGCAATTTTTGAAATGAGTTTTTCCTCTCAAGTTTCTGGATGGTTGAGAAATTTTCTCATTGTCTTTTTGTCTCATTTTCTCATTGTCTCAATTTTCATTTTACTTCTCTGATGGAAACATAGCCTCTAGAAAATATGAAGGTTGTCCATTAGATCATTTTGGGGTGCCTCCCCACTAATCGTTCCATGCTACCTCATCCTTTAGCAAATTGACTGCCCCACCCATTCCAGAGGGAGATGGGCAGAAAGATTGGCAGGAGGAGAGGGAACCCCCCAGGCAGAGGGACGAGCCTGTGAAAAGGCCATATGATGGTGGTGGACGGACAAAGAATAGGTCAGTCTACAGGAGTGTAAAATTGGGTGGTGAGGGGGGGAGAGGCCAGTGAGCCAGTGAGAGAAGAGACGGGAGAACTTGGCAAGGACCAGAACTCTAAAAGCCTTGTAAACCACAGTAAGTTCAGAATTTATACTAAGATCAAGGAGGATGGGGTGGGGTGGCTATTGTAGAGTAAGCAGTAACATAACAAAGGTTTGTGTTTTAGAAAGATCACTCTGGTTGTAGCATGGAGAATGAATTGGAACAAGGCTGGACTGTTACAGCATCTACATGAGAGTCTATCCACTAGTGGTCTGACTGAGGGTAGCAGTGGGAACTTGAAACAAGTGGACAGAGAGACAATCTAGTCTGTAACATCAAATGGATTTGGTAATAGGGGGATGAGGGAGATGGATACATCAGGGATGAAGTCCTTATCTTTGGCTTTGGTATTAGAGGCAGTGTGGTTCCAGCCAGCCAGATATCAGGTCTGTTCCAATAGGACTGAGAAAACAGCACTGCCTGCCTCACACCAAGCTCTCCACCCTGCGCTGGAAGAAGAGGGGACTACTGAGACAGCATGGCAGGATGCCCTTGATCTTTGCCATTGACAATGCTTGTCAGGGGAAACAAGCTCCCCTCTGTCCTCCTCTTCTTTCTCTGCCTGGGCTTTCTGTTGTGACCTATTCTTTTGTTACAAGATTTCTAAATGGACGTTTTGGCTGAGAACCTAAGGTGACTTGTATTACATACCAAAGTGAATCATGAGACAGAGCACCCAATACACTTTGCATAATTTAGACCAGGAGAAGGAACAATATTCTTAAAGGATACCTCCGGAGAGAGCTCTGCTCTTAAATTTACCGCTTACCATCCTCACACTAATCATTAGAGGAAAACTTTAAGTCGGTGCTTCAGAGAATAATGTGAGTACTCTGAAGGTCAGGGGAGATGCTTTGGTCAATACTGGAAGTCTCTCAAGGCAAGAAGGGGCTGGCCAGCAGCTAACAGGCAGGCGGTGGAGAGGGGCTGTGTTGAGTGGCCTGTACCCTCAGAGTTGCTCATGGCAAAAGATGCATGGACCTCGTGTGAGAGAGGGAGAGAGTTGGTGGGGTCTTTGTAGATCCTGTGTATAGTCCTCATCTGTTGAGGCAAGAGAAACTTTCAAAATTGGAAATGGACCTCTTTGTGCTCCTATGGGCTGCTGAAGGAGTTATGAATAGCCAGACAGACTTGAGTTTTATCTGCCTGAAGCAAGGAAAATGAACTTGAGAGATACCACTGCTGGAAAAGGGGAATGGAAGGAGTCTCCAAAGAACCCACAAATAGGCCTGTAAGAAAAAGAGTCAGTCTATTAATGACAGGACAAGTCAAAGATGAACTTCCTTGCATCTATTCCTTCTTCTCCCTCTTTACAACTTATCCCCAGAGAGGGCAGAAATCTTGGGTAGCAAATAAAGAAAGAAGTAGGAAAAGATAGAAGCTGGCCACTCCATTCCTGAGTCAGAGCTTTCTCCCTGCAGCAGATCCTGGCTTGAAAAAGTGAGATGATATAATCTGAAATAAAGATAGAAGCTTTGGCAGTTACAACAAACTGCACAGCCTAAGTGCAGAACTGAGGGTATGCTTTGTAACTTAAAGTCAGCATAGGGCTTTGAATTACCTGTGAGTGATCAGCATAGTCATGGGACTGCCCAGGTTTTTGTCCAGGGTAGGAAAAAAATCTTTCCTTGCAGCATACATTTTAAAAGGATAGTAGGAGACAAAATTAAGTTGTATTATGACTAAATCCCACAAGTCCTGATAGTTCAGTAGACACATTCATTCAATACATATTTGCTGAAGACTTACTAAGTATTGAGCTCTAGGCTCAGCTGTAGGAATAGAGGGGCAACAAGGCAAGCACTGCTCTTCTCCTCTGTTGAAGCCTGTAGCCTAGTGTGGGTCACAATATCACTGGTTAGGAAAAGTGATTCCAGATTCCACCTTGTCACTGGAGAGGACTTTAGTGATATTGTCTGTGGGAAATATGGTCTCAATGGCTGGCCATGTTATTCTAAATTTGTATGAGGGGTGTGCTGGATTGAATCTGTTATGTACCCCATAAAAAAGCCATGTTTTTTGATGCAATTTCGTGGGGGCAGACCTATTACGGTTGGAACCTTTTGATTAGGTTGTTTCTATGGAGATGTGACCCACTCAATTGAGGGTGGGACCTTTTGATTGGATTCATTCCATGGAAATGTGAACCCTGACCATTCAGGGTGGGTCTTGATTAGTTTACTGGCATCCTTAAGAGAGCTAAGAGTCAACACAGACTGAGACACTTGGAGACACAGACAGAAAGACTTTTGGGGTTGCTAAGCTAAGAGATGAAGCCCAGAGTTTGCCCCAGAGAAGCTGAAAGAGGAACTCCAGACGCTTAGAGAGAAATGCCCTGGAAGAACAAGCAAGGATGCACAGGAGCTGAGAGAGAGGAGCTAAGAGAGACAGAGGCCCAGACACATTTTGGAGAATGCCATTTTGAAACCAGAGCCCAGGAGCAAAGGACAAGCTGATGTCAGCCATGTGCCTTCCAAGCTGACAGAGGTGTTCCAGATGACATTGGCCTTTCTTCAGTGAAGGTATCCTCTTGTTGATGCCTTAGTTTGGACACTTTTATGGCTGCAGAACTGTAAATTTGTAACCTAGTAAATCCCCTTTTTAAAAGCCAATCCATTTCTGGTATTTTGCATAATGGCAGTTTTAGCAAACCAGAACAAGGGGGAAAACTCAGGAAGAAGGCTGTGGCGGTCTTCTGTGCCTCCCACATTTGCATCTTATGCTTCTCTATATATGTAGGAAATTAACAAATGGAATGTGAATTTATTCATTATCACTCAGTGATTCAGTTAGTTTTAGCTGTATCATTAGTTAATAAATTGAAAATCTCAGTGGAACTGTGTGACAATAGAGCATAAATGTAACTAATCACTTTCTCAGAAACTGGTTATATTTAATGTCAATCAGCAGAGCCCTTTCTGTAGATAATCATGTTGTAATTTCAAAAACAAGAATATTGCTAGGATTAAATGGAATACCAATAGTAGTTTACTGGTGACAGATTCATATCAGAATAAAGTGACTTAGTAATAGCTATAAAGGGAAAGAACATTTCCAAATACCTGTAATCTAATCTAATAAAAATACTAGAAGATAAAAATAACATTTTAGTAGCATCGACATAATCAAAACAAATACAGCTTGGCGAGTGCTGTGTGAAATCCCTTTGGAAGTGAGTTGAATCAGAATATTAAGTTGAAGTTTTGGACAAGATCCAAATTACAGTAATGCTACATTCTTATTGATACATTGGAGCATGTGCAGACATTACAAAGGAGGCATCAGAAAACTGGTTAGAGGTCTCTTAAACTACCCCAAGCACTGAAAATATAAAAGTATGAAAGAATAGCAATGGAAAAAGCTATTTATGGGACATTTTTGAGAGAGAGATGCTCTATGCATCCTGTCATCTACAAGGAGGGGTGTGGATAAGTGTTATATTCTAAATCCGAGTTTGAGGAAAGAGGCTTAATTAGGTCCATGCTGGAATTAGGTATGCACTCTGGACTGGTGTCTGAAATCTGTCTTGGAAATCCAGAAGGCAAGAGAGGTAGACCATTGAACTGCTTTGGGAGCAGAGTGAAGGAGAGAGCCTGCTGGGCTGGGATAGGCTTGCACTCCAGAGTCGGTCAGGGCAAAAGCTATGTGTGTGCCATGGATCAGATAAAGCTAGTGTGAGAGGGAGAGCTGGCTGGAGCTATTTTAAATTCTACCCAATGAAATTTGTGATATCTGAGATTTGCTTTAAAACACTTTAGGGGAAAAGGAGGTAGAAAAATGTGGAAAATTGTTAAAGCTGGATGATAGGTAAATCGAGAGTTAATATATCATGCTTTTTACTCTGGGCGTGCTTGCAAATGGTCCATAATACATGTTCAGAAAATTCTGCTCAAAAGGACATCTCTTGAAAGGCAATGGGATTCCAATAGAGAGAATCTGTTTGGCAGGGACCACCCAGCAAACCTGGGACTGGAGGGGACAACTTTGGGAGAGGTACCCAGTGCTAGGGAATCTCTACATAACATGTGAAAGTTTGTCAAAAAGTCCCCTTTAAACCCTTCGTAAGCCCAGACTTTGGGAAGTCATCCTTGGCAGTACCAGTCAAGTAACCACAATCCTATCCCCATTCATTTCTCCTTCCTCCAATTCAAAACCAGGGGCTGGCAAATAGGGGAGGAGTTAAGCAAGAGGAGAGAAGAGCTGGGGGAGGAGGAAGTAAGACAGAGAAGCAGTCAGCCCCAGATAAGGAAAAGTGGATATGTTAGATGGGGAAAGGGAGGAGAATGACCCTTCTATCACTTTTGGTGGGCAGCATGCAATAAAGTCTCTTGCTGAGGAGGGGAAATGGTTTTAACTCTAAATCAAGACCAAATTTTGATTAATACATGGGACTGGACAATTTTAATTACTGAATTGACATTGGGTTTGTGACTTAAAGTATTTACAGGTTTTATAATATATGGGAATGACCAGCAAAGTTATGGCTTTTGCATGAATTTTGATTCAGAGCCAGGAGAAAAACTACCCTCTTTGAGTCTACAGAGCAGTCTCAAAGAGGTAGATTGAAAAGAAAAAAGACAAAAGAAGATACTCTGGGTTTAAATTCCAAGCATCTGCTTGTTCAGTCTGGTTTATGGGTGTTTTCCATCATTTTGACCCCTAGAAACTCTATGGGTGATCAAGGAAAGTATTGTTCGCCCCACTTTACCAGTAATAAAAATTAAAATGCAAAGAAGTTGAGTGATTTGCCAGGTTCACAGTGTTACTAAGTGACTGAAGCATAACTAGAATTTGGGTCTGTAGTTACTTTCCTGGTCCAGGGTTCTTACACTATAACTTCTGAATCCAGGCCAGTCCTGGAGATTTGGAGAAATTCAGAGGAATGGGCTAAAAGAGTTAGAGATCCTCCCGGGGTAATGGAGGAGGGTTGGGGGTTACTTTGTGGGGTCTACACTAGCACTGGAACGTGCTCCCTCCTGGTCCCAGGAGCTCTTCACCCCTCCAGGGATCTCAGAGACTAAGAGCTGATTCATGTTTAGAGAAAACTTTTGGTGCCAAGAAGCAGAAGACTTTCTTACCCAGGTCTAAACATCAGAAGAGGCCCTGGGGTTTGCTCCTGATGGCCCAGGTCAGTCGATCAATCAGTTGCTCATCAAGCATTAATTGAACACCTAGTGTATCCAGTACTCTGCTGGGCTCTAAAATGTGCCTGTGGGTGCTCCTCACCATCCAGTGATACTGGAGACTATAGAGAACTCATTTCTCAAGGTGGAGATGTGGAAATTAATTAGACAATTCACCTGCAGATAATTGTTGGGTAAATTAATAAGCCCCTACAATTTACCATCCCTGTGCTGGGCACTGGACATACAATGATTAGAAAAAGAAGGAAGAAAAAAAAGACCAAAAAAAAAAGAAAGAAAAGAAATGGAAAGAAAGGGAAAAAATTCAGTGTTTGGTCTCATGGGACTTGTAGTATAGGAGGGGAAACAGTAATGAAAGAATCAGATGTGCTAAGTGCTAAGAAGTTGAGGTACACGGTTCTATAAGAATCCAATACATGGACTTATACCCTCCTTAGCAGAGTCAGAGAAACCTGAAAGAATTTAGCTTTCCTTCAACAGAGATTAACTCAGTACCTTCTGATGGGGTCAGGGAGGGGCAGTGGTGGGTGGTTTGTCGAGATGCCTCTCCAGAAATGCTATCTTTCTTTTCTGAGAAAAACAGACTATTAATATAAATAGAATTAAAATGGAATTAATTTCCATGGGGAAAGCATCTTACTTTCACTGATCTGGGAAACATGAAAAACCTGAATTTACTACTTTTGTAACTTCTGTGATTTTAATTTCTGTGGGATAAGCTCTTTGGTATCCTCGAGGCTTTGAGGGAGAAGGAATGAGGTCTTGAACTTAATTTTTTTTTTAATGAACTTGCTGACAAAAAGAAAGTTCAGCAGGGCTTAGGAGCAGACTCCCCTTCCTGAGGCAGATGAGGGGTGGCAGGGAGGACAGAATGATTATGAGTCAGGCAGCAAATGTCCCCCATCACAGCCTCATGGTGGGGTGACACTAACAGGGAGGGAGTGTTAGGGTGGTAAAGAAAAGTGAAAGAGGGTAGCAAGTCTTAGGGAAAATGGCAGAGCACGAGACCAGGATGTTGATAGACCTGTTGGTGACCCACAGATAAATCTCCTGAGTATGGAGGTCTTTATGCCCCCTCCCCTATTTATTCCACACCCTGCACAGTGTTTGCACAAAGCTGGTCTGCAATGCACGATTAGTGAATGAATGATGGCACCTGATACTATTTTAAATGGCTTGAAAGTCAATGACCCATATGAAGTAAAATTATAAATAGAAAGTGAGGACCTCGGAAAGAATGGAGAAAGGAGCAGAGTTGCCAATATGGTGGTTGTAAATCAGTGTGCATCCAGTCTGGCCCTTAGCTTCCTGGCTGGCTGCACATTGGCAAACCTTGATATTTGGTTTAACGCTCAGGTGAATTGGTGAGCCTCTGCCCTTCTTTCTCAGTAATATACATGCATGATTCTGGAGACCTTGAAAACCCAGCCTGGTCACCTGAGTGGGGAGAGTGGGCTGATGGGTCGGGAAGCTGCTACCAGAACCCTGATCTTAGACAGGGGCACTGCTTGGGGCTGCTGCCCAGGACACATGGCAACACCCAACTCTTCTCCTGAGCTCCAGGTAGTGGAGAAGAGGGAGGAAGATGATTGAAGAGGGGGGTGAGAGCACCCTGTTTCTGTTTCAGCTCTGGAAGCAGGAATGCTGACTTAGCTCCACCACTTTCACTGTATTTTTAATTACTAGTAGCTGTCACACAGTGAAGTGTCCTACGTACACCAATGACTTTCGACAATCTTTGAGAATATTCATAATTGTACCGCAGCCTCATACAGAGTGCATTAATCAAATAAAAAAATTCCTTTGCAATAAATCAAAATGTAAGTTGCAGAAATAATGTAATGGTGTGAAAAAAGAGGGGAAACACTTAAGCTAGTTCAAAAGTTTGTAACAAATGTCAGAGCCCATCAATTGCTTTTTCTTTTAAGTTACGGTAATTTTGAAAATCATCCATAATGCTTAGAAAGTGTCTGGCATATTTAGATGCTCAACAAATATTTGTAGAATGAATGAATGAATTTTTCAGCCCTGCCAATACTCATTCTGTGACCTTACACAAATTAATAATTATGACTACTTACTTGGACTCATGGAAATGAATCCCTTTCTTTGAACCTAGTTTTAGGGCCAGATATGGCTTGCTCTTTAGGATTGGGTAAGATATGTTGCTGTTCCAGAAGGTGCTTGATTTCTATGTTCTTTACTTGCTTTTTGTTTGTTTGTTTGTTTGATAGACTGGCTTAAAATTATTCTGTGTCAAACTAGCAAGTTTAAATCCATAATATCCAAAAAGTTACTTGAATGCATACGTCTAGACCATTAAACTAACTGGGAAACAGACTCCTAGTCTCGACCTAAGAGCTAGGTGGATGGATATACCCTTTAGGTGAATGCCAGGTTATTTGGCCACCTTGCTCTGATTCTGTGAGAGTGGAGGTAAGTTCTGGGGAGGTTGGAGGACTCAGGTAGAGTGCTGGTAGGGACACAGGAACATGTCCCACAACTTGCCTCCTTAGCTATGTCCCAAAGGGACCCTCCAAGTAAGTCAGGAATTTTGAATTCATTATGGTGATGTAAACCCACTATATCCTATTTTACTTACTGAGTACAACTGAAAACTCTGGACAAAATACAAAAAAAAAACCCCAAAAAACAAAAAACAAACAACAACAAAAAACTACTGAAGACTCTGAAAAGTAAACAAAAGCAGGCAAATTGTGAAGGACCATTAAAACTTGGAGAAGCATCCCATAGAGGGGAAGTGGGCAGTGAGTTATTCCTGGTTTTCTTTTTCTCTCATGCCTTTACCCTGAGGTTGGACACTGGTTGTGGAGCTACTTGGCAAGTGGCTAACTCTCTGGTAAAAATTCTGTCTTTGAGGCCAGTAAAACCAGGAAAAGGAGCCTCTGTGGGCCAGAGAGTATGGGAGAAATCCTGAAGAGGATAGATGCCCACTTCTGTGTATAAATCACACAAGTTTCAAGCTAACCTCCAAGCTATCCATGTGCTGTTCAGACCCACATCAGCATAGCAAAGGCTTACAGAATTAAACTGAAATTTGCAGCTCAGCACAAAGAAAGTGAGGCAGAATTGTTAATCTGAACATAAATGGCTTGATTGCCTGCCAAAACAAAAATATCAACACTCTCCAGAGGATTATAACAGAACCAAGAGTCTACACAATATAACATTCATAAGATCCAGCATGCAATCCAGAATTACTCAAACACACACACACAAAAAAAATATAAAAAATAAAAAAAAAATAAGGAAAATGTAAACAATTTTCAAAGGAAAGGACAATCAATACAGATGTCATCCCCAAGATAATTCAGATGTTGAACTGTTAGACAGACTTTAAAGCAGCTATTATGACTATGACCCATGAAATAAAAGAAAATACACACTTCAGCAGATAAAGAGAAACTACAAAAGAGAATGAAATAGAACTTTTAGAACTGAAAATTCAGTCTCTGAAATAGGTATCTCTGTGAGTGGATTCAATAGCAGAAAAGAGATAACAGAGGAAAGAGTCTGTGAACTTGAATATTTATCAATAGCAATTATCCAATCTGAAGAACAGAGAGCAAAACAAATTGAAAAATAAATAGAAGAGAAATCAGGCACTTGAGGGACTATATAAAGAGGTGTAGATGTGTAACTGGAGTCTCAAGAGGAGAGGAGAAAGAGATTGGGGCAGAAAAAATATTTGAAGAAATAACAGCCAAATCTAAATTTAATGAAAGACATATATTTACAAGATCAAGCTCAGTGAAGAGTAAGCAGGATAAATGCAAAGGAAATCATGCTCAGGTACATCATAATTGAACTAACTGCTGAAAATAGAGAAAATGTCCTAAAAGCAGGTAGAGAAAACAACACATTACACACAGGTGGACAATGGTTTGAATGACTATGCGTTTTTCATTAGAATCTATGGAGGCCAGAAGATAAAGGAACAACATATTTAAAGGGCTGAAAGAAAAGAACTATTAATCCAGAATTCAAATCCTGGGAAAATAGCTTTCAGAATTCAAGGTAAAATAAAGACATATTTGGATGAAGAAAACTAAGAAACTTTGTCTGCAGCACTACTGCTGTATAAGAAATGCTAAAAGAGGTTATTCAAGATGAAGGGAAATGACAATAAAGGGAAAATTGGACCTGTAGGAATGAGAGATGATTGACAGGATGGTAAATTACTGGATAATTATGAAAGACTACTCTTTTTCTTCTTAAAGCAAAAATTATAACATTGTCAGGTGGTGTTTTTCAAGGTATGTAGATGTGGTACATATGACAACTATAACATAAATTTTAGTTTTGGGAAGGAAACGGACTATGTGATTTCAAAGCTTCTCCGTTTTTCATGAAGTGGTTCAGTATCAACTCTGTGTAGACTGTGGAAGGTTAGGTATGTATATTTTAATTCCTAGGAACCCCTGTCCCAAATAATACAAAGAGATAGAGTGAAAACCAATAGATACGTTTAAATGGAATACTGTCTTAGTGAGGATTCTCTAGGGAAACAGAGCCAACAGAAGACATCTGTAAATATTATGAGATTTTTTAAAAACTGTCTTTCGACTGTGGGGATGCGCAAGTTCAAATTCTGTAGGATGGGCTGCAAGCTGGGAACTCTGATGAAAGTTTTCTGTGAATTCCCCAGGAGAAGCTTGCTGGCTAAGTAGAGATGGAAATTCTCTCTTCTGACATCATCACTTCTTCTTTTGAAGCCTTCAACTGATTGGATGAGACGTCTCTCAGTATTACAGGCAATCTACTCAGTTTATTGTAGATGTAATCATCCATAGATGCAATCAACCTACTGATGATTTAAGTCCATAAAATGTCCTCACAGTAACAATTAGGTCAGTGCTTTCTTGACCAGATAACTGGGCACCATCACCTGGCTAAGCTGACACATGAACCTAGCCATCACGAATGCTAAAAAATATTCAATCATCAAAAAGAAGGAATGAAAGGAGGAACAGAGAAGCAAAATACAGAGGGGATAAACAGACAACAAATAAAATGTGAGACCTAAATCCAGCCATATCAATAATTATATCAAATGTTAATGGCTGAAACACTAAAGTTAAAAGACAGAGGCTGACAAGGTAGATATAAAAGTACCTTCTACATGCTACTGACAAAAGACACATGTCAAATATGAAGACACATACAGGTTGAAAGTAATATATATCATGCAAATAATAAGCATATGAAGGCTGGATTGGATTTTTAAAATATAAGATTAAATAGACTTAAAGACAGTAATCAGAAGTAAAGAGAGATATTTTATAATAAAAGTGACAATTCAATAGGAAGATATAACAATTATAAATGTGTATGCCTGTAATAATAGAGCTACAAATGCATCTCCAGGTCACTGGGTCACTTTAGGAAAGACCATGCCAAGTCTGCTCTGTCCCTGCAAGGCATCCTTGAAAAGTCTTCAGTGAGGCCCAGAAGATGTGGGTCCTGGGTGACAAGTGAGTCTAGCATAATAAAGTTAGGTGGGCTGATATGCTTTCACTGTTGACTAATCAGGCTTTGAACATTGTTAGTTACTAGACAGGAATCTCTTCTAAGAGATGATCTTTTCTTCCAAGTAGGAGAAAACATAAAGACAAATAAGCAGTCAATTTTTCATTTTAGATTTTCCAGATGTTTTAAGATGATGACTACAAATACAATGAAGATAATATTTCAGAGAAAGTCAAATTAAAATACAAATAAATAAATAAATATTTTTTATACTCTGTGTTGTCTGATAAATTTAGCAGGCTCTTCTTTTTGTGAAAACACCACATTTAATGTCATAGGGACAAATAGCTAAACTTACTCAACTGAAGGACAATCTCCAGGCAAATGTTGGAGAAGCAGTAGGAGTAAAATGGGATCCTTCTGGAATTAAGAAACACCTAAACAGTCTTTAATGTAAAATATTTCCTGCTCTGTGAATGTGGTCACTTGTATCCTAGGATTTCATTGTTAACATCTGAATTTTTTCAATATGCATAAGTAAGTACATATACAGGATTTCCTTGTGTAATGAGAATAATGGAAGTAATAATAAATATTGGAGTGGATGTAATTGTAGCTGAAAGGATAATTTTATTACTTGGGAAAGGATACTGTTGGCTAGAACCTATTCATTAGACTATTCTGGCAGTCTGTTATTACTATTATTTCTAGCTCTCACTCTATTTCATTCTTTTAGATAAAAACATGCATATCAGCTTTGGAGTTTGATTGCCTTATGGGCATAAAGCTTTGCATATTTACTGCCCATGAATCATACCAGTATGTGAAATCCAGAGAAGATTCAATTTTTCCTGCTAGTTGCACCTCCAGCCATTTAATTAAAATATGTATTATTAATAAAACTATATTTAAGTCATATTTTTTACAGATATGACTGAAACATTAAGTGCAAATTGTTTCATACTTTCATAGTAATTTGCTTTTAACGTTTTGTGCCTTAATCAAGGTAGCACGCTAGTCGAAGGTTTGTGGTGTTGCAGACTTCTCAATAGTGATGTTGAAAAAAACAAATGGAACGTGGTGATTAATGAAAAGACTCGTTTACTTCTGAGAAAGACTTCATGGTCTTCGTGGGATCTGTACTGCATAGGAAAGTGCAATAAAAGAAATAGCAGAAAAGAATAGTCCTTATTTCAATATATAGCAATGACATTTGCCATTTGCACGGCAGCTTTTTGTGTTTCTGAACGAAAGCTGTGTTTCAGCCTGGCCAGCTGCCTTTAGATGTCACAGTTGTTCTTCCAATGAACTGAACTGACTTTAGCTCTGTGCTTTCAAAATTCTTCCACTTTCTGGAAACCTTGTATAACAGTAATACTGACTAGAGGCAGTATAGCCCACTTATATAATTCTTAGCAAGAGATTGATTCAAAATAGTTTTATTAAACTAGGTGATGAGGTTGACAATTGAGTGACTCTATTAGATACTGTCCAGCTTGCCAGGTGGCTATAGGTAATGGAATTTATTTCAGATGATAAAATGCCTGAACTCTTGTACTTGGTGCAAATGATGGTCATGGGGGAGTGGGACAGTGGAAGCAGAAAGGAAAAAAATCAATATCTACTGACTACTATGTGCCAGCCCCTCTTCCAGTTATGTTATTTAATCTTCATTAAAAGCAGCAAGAAATAATGCTCATCTCATGTGATTCACATGAGGAAATGCCGGCACTGAGAAGTTATGTAACTGGTAAATAACTCACTGAGTCTGAGTTCAACCCTTGGCTTTTTAACTCCAAAGCTCAAGTGAAACCATTGTCTAGTCTCTTGTGTATTGGGTTTCTAAAATGCAGATTTTTTTTGTCCCACATGGTCTCTATACGATCAACAAAGCTTCTTTCCCTTATGCTTTACTACTTTTGCCCTTTTAAAAATCCTTCCCCATTCCGTATCTCCAATGATCTCTACTTGGAATTCCAAGTTATGCTTCACGCAGGTGGAGTGGTGTCGAACCCTCTATTTTGACATGTTCTTCAACATAGAACCTTATTTCCATTATGCTGTTTAATATTTTAAATTATAATCCACCATAATAGCTCTTTGCTGAGCTGACTACCAAAATTTATTTTTTTCAAGTAATTTATTTGTGATCTCTCTAGCTTGTAATTTTAGAACTCAGATAAATGAAGCCCCATCGTTTACTTTAAAACAAGCTAGATGCCAAGTCTCAAGGTGCAGATTCTCTCAGTTGTGAGCTATTAGCTCAGCTAATAAGAGCAAGAATTTAACATGTTTCTTTTCCTCAGGAGATATTCATAAGGTGTGGTTCTGACTCTGTGACATCCATTGACTGGAAAGTTTTCCATCAAGGAGACATAACAGCTTGGAGGTGACTTAATCCATAGAACACAAATCCTCACTGAAACATGTTTGCTTTGGTATAAAAACTTCTTCTAATGCTAAGTCTACGTTACAGACATATTTAAATATGATTTTTGCCTTTGATTTTCCCATTCCTCCACACTAACTATAGAAATTGAACTAAGCATCACATTGCCACCAGAGACATGGACACTTCTCTATTTTCCCTAACCACTGAGGGAGTTGACCTTCGTTTAAAATAACAATGACCCTGCTAGAAAACCAAGTGAGGCCAAGCGAGATCAAACCTAATTTTCAATCATTGCAAAAGAAATTCTAGGCAAAGAAACAGAAAGTCCCTAAAGCTAGGCACAGCGTAAATTCTAAGAAATAAATGCCAAATTCTTGAGTGTGGTATTGCGGGGTGCTGGTGAGTTCTGTGTACTGTACATTTTTTATTTTGACTTTTACTGAACATCTCTGGAGAGAATGCTATAGATTCCCAGGGGCAGTGCTTCCTCTTGACTTCCCAGAGCTCTTGGCATGGAAATTAACCAGCCTTCAAAGGCCCTAAGTGCTCTGGAAAACAAACAAAACACACTCCAAGGGACATATTATTTGCAACACTCAAATTCCAAAATACAGGTTCATGTGCACACACACATTTACATATATATCCAAGTGTGATCACCAGTCTTGAAATTTTGATACTACGCCTCCAAAGCAGCATGATCTCTCTATAGCCAGCCCAACACACACAGAGTAGAAAATACCTAAAATAAATACAATTAACTGGGCACAAACACCAGTCATTAAAGGAAAGCCTGAGAGGAAATAAACTAGGGAAAGCCAGCCACTGGTGGGAATGGGTAATGGAGAAGCCCTTTGTAGAGCAGCAGCTGTTAAAACACCAGTCCTATGAGATGTCCAGTTGAGCAAGTCTTGGCCTCTGAAAATAATGCTGGGTTAGGTGATCTTTTTTCTGATGTGCCACATTCATTTTCTGAATTAGGATGCCCCAGGAGAACCTTATGGTGGCAAGGTGAATGAGACATCTGTTAAACAAAATGTTGTCTGATGATTTTAAACGGAACCTTATTTATAATTTTCATTCTTGCTCTGGAGCCAGCGGAAGTTCAGTAAACCTCATTTATAGGCAGATGGGAATGAGATAAGACATTAAAATGAATTTAATCAATTTTGGTTTTTAAAATTACATATGATGAAATTTAAAATTTCAAATGCCTTAACCACTCTCTCTTGGCCTTGTGAACAGTCAATCCTATGAGGTTGGACCATGTTCTTACCAATCAGTCAAATGTCTGTCCTCCCCAGGTACCTAGTATAGTGCTATATGCTGGTTGTAATTATTTTTTAGACTGGAGTAAAATGGTGTCATTTTTTTGCTGTTGTTTCCTGATGCTTACTGTAAGGGACTGTTTCAGAAAGATCTACTCATTTGTATCAAGGGCCTTGTAAGAGGCTCTCCCTCATTCATTCCCTATATCTGCTTATGGCTACTCCTATAAGCAACCATGTTGTTTTTTCCCTTTCCTTCTTTTGAATTGCCATGGGCAATGCAGTTGAGAAGCTGATGAATTATTTGTGATAGATACTTTGCAATTATTTTCTACAGACACTTCAGAAACAATCAGAGGCATTTATATTAGTATATTTTGTCTAAATAGTGAGGGTTGGATCATGCACAGGAAAGAAGACCTCATGCTTTAGGAGACCTGCATGAATGTTTCTTTAAAAAGTCATTCTTGAACCCCAGGTTGGGCTAAATATGCATCCTCTGTGGTCCCATAACATTCAGGAAAAGTCTCTATGCGCTCACCACATTCTGTTTAATGAGTTCATTTGTGTGCTTGTATCCTCACCAGTCTGTATGCTCCTTAAGGAAAGGCACTGTGCCTGAGTCATCTGTGTGCCTCGATGACATTCTGGTGCTTTCCCCAGCATAGGCCTTTAATAAATGTTTGTCTAACAGAACAAGTGGAGGCAGGGGATAGATGTTTCCCAGTAAGAACCTCCATTCATTCTGAAGTATCCTTGATTCAACTGGTAAAATTGCACTTTGGCTATAAATACCTGATAGGTTTCTGTCAGACTTTTTGTTTTGGATTTTCTCATTCTCCTTCCCTTATGGGCATTTACTTAACCTATTTTTTTTTTTAATTTCTCTTCTTAGGCAATTTATCATACAATAATTCTTAGTAATAAAAATTAAGTTTGAGTCCCTGAAGCATAACTTTGCAAAAGTTTCTTCCACTTAGAAACACCTCTATTGTGTCCTCTTGGTGCTCTCTACCTTCTGTGGAAGTCAAGTACATTTATTTGTACTATTCTGTTCCAAGTATTTCCTAATTTTGATTTTTTTATAATCTATAAATTATTTACAAATAATTATTTTAACTATATTTTTGCTATTGATATAACTACTGTATTGTAGTCAGAGAATATCCAGGTGACATGGATTCCTTTGTTATTTATTGATACTTCCTTTATGGTCTAGAATGTAATCAAGTTTTACAGGTGCTTCATGTGTGCCTAAAAAATGTGTGTTCACCAGTTTTTAGGTCTACGGTTCTGTATGTGTCTATTGGCTTGAGCTTGTTTAATGTGTTGCTCAGATTATCTCCATCTTTATATTTGACGGCTCTGGAGCATTTTGCCTTTATTTTTTTTTCAGCTTGACTATGTATTTTAGCATAATTTTCAGTTTCTTTAATCTAGCATGTAGAATTTTATTCCACTTGTGGTTTGTAGGTAGAGAGAAATGCCTATTAACTCAATCCACCATCATGCCAGCACTGGAACTAAACTATTCTTTAAAGGAAAAAAAAAATGGATTGTCCAAAAATATTTTATTAGAAGTACATTAAGAAAAGAAGTAAGATTCTTGTGATTTGGTTCTGTCTTAACATTATTTTATTTTGTCAACAATTCACCTGGCTATTTGGTATTCTCTAAAGTTGTTTGCTTTTATTTTCTCAGAACAACGCAAACCATCCTCTCTAAATTGTCTTGAGAGACAAAAATATTCACTGTCTTATGAGGGTACAAAGACCCAATTGAGAAGAATTTGCTCCCATATTACATTCAGTCCAGGGAGAAGGATGGAATATGCTATACTTCTTAATGTTTGTTTGATTGTTTTTAAATTTGTATTTAGAATCCAATATTGACCTACAGCAACCATTGGAAGAGCCTCTTTTCTAACTAATGCCAGTGACCTTAAACATATGCCTTCACTCAGGATTGTACCTATTTGTTTACCTGTGGAAGCACAAGCCTAGCACTGTTCCAGCATATGGTAAGTGATCAACATACCTTTAAAAATAAATAATACAGAATGAATGGATGAATGTGCCTGACTCTCCAAATGCAATAGAAAAAAACATGGTTTATAAGTTAGTTATTGCCAGAAATATGTGTTAAGTGATTTATATATACTACCAAATTCAATCCTTAAAATATCTCAACAAATAGTTTTATTCATTCTTATTTTTCTAATTAAGAAAAGTGGTTTGGAATGCCTGAGTAACTGGTTATAGGTCAAACAGCTAGTAACCAGTAGAGTGGGCACCTAAATACAGTTCTCCCTGAGTCCAAAATCCATGCTTTTAGCATCCCTTTTGCTCCCCAGCAGTAGCTGATCCACTCTTAAAATTCATGCTATATTTTCACCAATACAATCTTAAAGCTGATTCAAAGGGATGAGTTTTGATTCAAAGCTGAACAAAGGAACTGATATGAAGACAAGATTTGTTTTTTAGAATGCTATGTTTTCTTATTTATCCAAGTAGTTTTTTTTTTAAATTTTTTAAGAGAGCAGTATCTCTGATTTATCTTTGGTGAGAATAGTATGGGCTCCTACTGACCTTTTCTGTAGCTTTTCAAATTAATATCAATTTGTTGCCACTGTCACCTTTACTTTCTTCTAACAATATTGTCTTCTTATTGAATATTTGTACTTCTGATTGTGTTTTTTTCCTAGAAACCCAGCTTGCATTTTTAAAATATAAATCTGTTTGGTTCAGGATGTCCCAGAAACTCAGGCCTTCATTTGTTCTCAGATGCCAAAAATACATTTGCAATTTTTTGAGAGTGGTTTTCTGAGCATAAAATCATAAAATATATTCTCTATGTTTTCAACAATTGCTTTATTGCAAATGCCTTGAGTCAACAAATATTGTCTGAAAGTTCTACAAGTCAAGGAAAAAATAAATGCAGAAATACCAGATTGAGCATATGTATATAGTATAATCTTTTTATCTTTTTCAAAATGGTGGTTATCTTAACAATTTAATTAATTGTTTATGCTTGAATTGATGATTGATTACAGGTGTGAGGATATAGTGATGATTCCAGATACTTTTGCTCTGCTACCAGTTTTGCCTCCAACTAACTGTATAATCTTAGTCAATCCACATCATCCCCTCAACAAACTATTTATTCATAGCCTCCCCTGATCAAACTATCCTTTCACATATTTTGAACTTTCTGTTGATTCCTAGCATTAGTTTTGATATATGAAAATTTCGCATTGATAATTTTCCTTTTTTTTTTTTTTTTCTTGTAGGCAGATTAATGGAGGGGGAGACTCTGCTGTAGTTTTCAAAGAGCTGTGTGAGTTGGATGGTTGTGGTGTCAGACATGAGGAGTTTATTGAGTTCAAGTATAAGTATGCTGAACAGTTTTAGAAGTTGAAGTATCCCTAGTCCCAGGAGCATGGCTATGTTTGTTACCTACATAATGGCCACTCCCTTTCTTTCTTGCTGGCTTAATCCAATTTTATCTGAGTAGCAGTAGAGATAATCCCAACCTTTTGTCCTGCTTAGACCAATGCTCTGTGAGAATGAGGTGCTTGGGACTGAAGTAGCCATCTCTCAGGGTGCAAGGCCCATCTTGGCATTGGCAGGGACTTAGCTCCCTGGCTTCATTAAGCTCGTACGCCAACTCTGGAACCACTCACCTCCATACTGCTTACCATGTGAGATAAGTAAATGCCTTTCATTATCTTAGCCTCTATTAGTTGAGTTTTCTGACATTTGTAGCCAAATACATCCTTATACACCCTTTATATGGAAAATCCAAATTTCATCATTTAATAAGTAGTGTGCAATTTTCTTTTAACTATATCATTACTCTTTTCATTTATATTCTCCTTATTTATTTGGGAATTGGTCTAGGCATTGGGAAAAAAACTGATTAGCAATTCTGATGCCCTGTTTACTTGGCACTAGATAGAGTGAAACTTGCTGTCTTTGTACCATGGCCTTTTAGTCATACAACTTAATCATATTGAAAGCTTTTAGAGTGCATTGAGGACCTTGGATGACATCATTTGGCTGAGAATGAAATGATTTTTTTTTTCAGATCTCAGTTGAAAATGAATTTATTCTCAAATCCTTCTACTGTATTTTACATTTTAAGTATAAAGAGTTGATAATGTACATGCAGACTGCTGCAAAGTCACAATATCCAATCAAGTTGTGGTGAAGGGGGAATACAGTGCACTCAATACCAGTTTGCCTTTGAGGCAGTATGCTTTCTCATTTCCATCTATGTGGAACAAATCCCTCCCACTGAGAAATCTGATTATGGAGATGAGCAATTGTGTTTGTCTGTCAACCATCTCCTTCAATTGGGTCATATTGCCAATCACCAGATCAAGTTTCACTGAAGAAACCCAGACTTGAAAACAATGAGAACAGAAATGACCTTTGTATATATTTGTAGCTAGCCTGTTCCCTACACCTATACAGTTGTCAAGTTTTAAAAAATTCATGGTTTGAATGGGATTCAGGGTTGAATCTGAGTTACCATAATTATGCTTACCTTACCATAAACGGTTTCCCCATCAATCCAAAAGTATTCTTTGAGCCACAGGATACAGCATCTTCCTTGAAAATCTCTTCACCATTTTCTGCATCTTGCAAATCTGAAGAAACCTGAAATTTGAGCAGCGTATCTCCTTCAAAGTTGCTCCACCCTATATCTCTTCATTCATTCAACAATAACGTTTGAAAATGTTTTAGCTTTGCCAGGATGCTTATGCTTAATTGTGGATTCTTAAAATTGACTGCCATGTCTTTCTCCTTTAAGTTGTGGTTAAATAGACTACCAACAGTAGGCATAAAAGGGCTCTGTAGTAAAAGCTCTCCAGCATCTTCTGCTTTTACAAAGGAACCCTCCTCAGAAGTCCAGTACCAAGGTTTTCAATTCAGATGCTGAGCAGGAATTTATTCTTTTCATCAAACAAGGTATTAAATCTCCTCCTGTTGCTGCCTGAAGGAATGCTTTTGGTGACTGAGAGAACATAGATTGGGCCTCTGGCTCGGGTTTATGAATGCTTGGATTTAGAGCTGGACAGAGAGCTGTGGTACCAAAGGGCTTTTCTATACAGCAGGCACTGACATTTTGCCCAGCATATTGGAGAAAATCAAAGCTCATTGGAGAGAAGTTATCCTTTCTTGGAAACCAGTTGATATAGACTAATGACAGCACTTTGAATAAATGCGTGTGCAAAAATTAAGAAATTTCTGTAATAAGGAGGTATGAAGCAACTATCCCAGTGTAGACTGGTGAGGGGTACAAAGGACCCCACAGAAGAGCATTCTTACAGGACTGAAACCAGCCAAGCATTATCAGCCATTCCTTGTGGGGAAGAGCAGGAACTTGGCATCAAGCCTCACCATATGTGACTCACTCTGTGTATAAACAGCATAAGGGAAGTGTCATTGCCATGAAAGGTTCAGGTTTACTTTACAGTAAGGGGAATGTAACTGTCACCATGAAATGTGTGTTCCATCATCTTACCATGTTCACTTGGTACCAAACAAAAAGACCATCCAGGTGTGGTTTAGAGTTACCCAAGTGGCAGGTGGTACTCACCAGTGTATGCTGATTTAGTGGGAAATGGAATGCAGAGTTTTATGAAAGCCTTAAGACTTATTTTGAGTCTTATTCCTATCAGCTTGGGTGTACTTCTGGCTGTCTGCGATGATGCAACTACACATAGCAGCACACACCTTGTTTTGTATTTATGCAACTCAACTTCTTCCTTTCCAGTTTTAATATCTGTTGATTAATGTGCCATTTATTTATCATTAACTCATTTAACTAATACTTTCTGAGGATCTCATATGGGCCAGGCATTCAACTATATGTTGTATGTCTGAAGGACTCCATGGCCCGGTGTGGGAAACAAAAATTCACAATTATGGTGTTGGGTCACACATGCTGATGAAGATGTGAGCAGGGTCAGGGGAAGTTTCTCAGAGGAAATGGCACTTATGCTTTACTCTGAAGATGATGAGGTTGTAATGTGAATAAAGGAGAAAGGGCACCAGGAAGAGGGAATATGGTGGTGGCGTGAACAGGGAGTTGGAAGTAGCATGTTCTGGCTGAGGTGGTGGCTGCCTGTGGAGGATGCAATGTTGGAAAGGCAGGTCAGGCCAGGCTCCTGAGGTTTGGCTTGCAAATGAGGTTTAGGGATTAGAATTTACCTTGTGGGTGATGGAGAGTTTCCGAAGGCATTTGTGCAGGGGAGGGATGCGTTTTATATGTATTTTAGAAAGCTGTCTCGGATGGCAGTGTGGAGAATGGTTTGGAACTATAGGAAGCAGACAAGTTAGCAAGGTTTTATAATTGCCCAGACAAGAAATGATGGTGACTTAAAGTAAGATAGTGGAAATAAGGCTGTTCTAGTAATTATTGCCCAGCATCTTAGGCTGCAGGTGATAAATACTGAGCAGTGCTCTCTCCTCCCTTGGACCAAGATTTCCTTAAATGCGAGAACTGAATTCTATTCATCTTTGTTTGATTAATAATGTATGATGTGTTGTGTGATGAAAAGAAACACAGCTATTTGGAATTAAACATGCTTATGTTCACATTCCACTTCTAGAACTTAATAAGTGTGTGGTCTTGGCTAAGACATTTTACCTTTTCAGCTGTAAAATGGGGATAATAGATCTTTTGAGAGTAAGGGCAATTAGGTAGAGTACAGGGCACATAATTGGATTTCATTACTTAAAGTTATTAGGGGAATACTTACAATTTGTTTAGGAAAATACACATGTGCCTACATAATTCTTAACAAGGACATAAATGTGGTAAACCCCACAAATAATGGAGAATAAGTGCTTGGGAATTTGTGGGAAAGCCAATTCCTCTCACATATACTTTGCTAATCACTACTGCATCCTTTTGCCCAGCTTCCTCTATAGTAAATGCCTTTTCCACCTATCTTCACCTGCCCAAGTGCTGCTTATCCCTCATTTCCAAGTTCAAATGTCATCACCATGTCATCCAGCTGACAGGCTCTTTCCTTACTCTGATCCTTTGTGGAAGTTATCAACTCTTCCCTTATGGTGCTTCCCATTCTCTACTTTATATCAGAGAAATATTTAAGAATAACCCTAGCTAACTCCCAGCTCCATAACCTTGAAAGACTCTTTCCAAGTCCTTTCTTTTCGTGTTCTCATGGTACCCAAAGTACTGTCATTCACTTGGTAGATGCTTATTAAATAATTATAGAATGAATGCAAGAATAATTTTTCACTCATTTTTGGGCAGAGGGAGCAGGGAAAGATTCACGAGGGGGAGGTCTTTCAGCTGCCTTGAGGAATGGGCCGGATATGTATGGGGAGAAAGGGAGAGAGGGCAGTTTGGAGCTGGTAGAGGAGCACAGAGCTGAGATCTTGGGCATGCCAAGCCAAGGGTTGAGGAGGAACGTGGCACAGTGTGTCTGGGGAAGTGTGAACGACCAGAGGCAGGGATGCCGTGGAGGAAAGACTATGAGGGCCTGGAATGAAGGTTCAAGTGTTGGGACTCTGTTTTCAGGATCGAATCTTACAGTAGTGTGCAGTGGAGAAAATATTGGAAGCTGGTCTCTGAGATACTGTTTCTTTATGAAGTAATGAGGACCGAGCAACATTGCTGTGGTGGAAATAAAAAGACATGGAAATGTGTTAGTGATCATGAACATTTAGTAGGAATTGGCAGGATGTGATTGTTTGGGGGAAGAGAAAGGATGGAGGAGTCAAATTGAGGATGATTGTGCATTGGGAGAAATAGGGACTTTCCAGTAAATACTAGTTTGGTGGAAGGTGATGCTTTCTCTTTTTAATAGGTTGATTTTGATGTCATTTTGGTAGAAATCTGAAAGGTGAAGCTGCATGTTGGGAGAGAAGCCAGTGGTGAAGTTGTAGGTTTGAAAAACACTATGTTAATTTCATGTAAAGGCAAAAGAGGGAAAGAACTCATGGAGGAAACTGCAGACTGCCAAATGCTCTCAATCCCTACAGTCACTTCTCATGGTGGGTGTGTCTGGAGTGGATCATCAGTTGGGGATTCTTCTAGTTTGCTAATGCTGCCAGAATACAAAACACCAGAGATGGATTGGCTTTTATAAAAGGGGGTTTATTTGGCTACACAGTCACAGTCTTAAGGCCATAAAGTGTCCAAGTTAACACATCAACAATTGGGTACCTTCATTGGAGAATGGCTAATGGTGTCCAAAAAACCTCTGTTAACTGGGAAGGCACGTGGCTGGTGTCTGCTCCAAAGTTCTGGTTCCAAAATGGCTTTCTCCCAGGACGTTCCTCTCTAGGCTGCAGTTCCTCAAAAATGTCACTCTTAGTTGCTCTTGGGGTGTTTGCAGTTCCTCAAAAATGTCACTCTTAGTTGCTCTTGGGGTGTTTGTCCTCTCTTAGCTTCTCCGGGGCAAGAGTCTGCTTTCAGCAGCCATCTTCAAACTGTCTCTCATCTGCAGCTACTCTCTCAAGCTTCTGTGCATTCTTCAAAGTGTCCCTCTTGGCTGTAGCTCCTCTTCAAAATGTCACTCTCAGCTGCACTGAGTTCCTTCTGTTTGTCAACTCATTTATATGGCTCCAGTGATTTAATTTAGACCCACCCTGAATGGGTGGGGTAGCGCCTCCATGGAAATTATCCAATCAGAGTCATCACCCACAGTTGGGTGGGGCGCATCTCCATGGAAACACTCAAAGAATTGCAATCTAATCAACACTGATAAGTCTGCCCACACAAGTTTACATCAAAGATAATGGTGTTTTGGGGGGCATGATACATTCAAACGGCACAGGGGTGTAATATGGAGATATATATTCCTGTAATATTGGGATTATTCCTGTACTATGTCCAAGCCCTTCAGTATTTCTTTAGTGTCTACTCTGGGGCTGCTAAACATGGACTTACCCATCTTTATAAATTCCAATTGGAATAAGAAGATATGAAATATTTTTTATTTCTGCTTTATAGGTGAGACTAACGGGGCTACTGAGAGTCAGAAATTATTCTCAACTCCCTTGAGCCTTAGCCTTCAGAACTCAGTTCTTCCATATATGAGGAAGATGTATTACTTTTGGGGTATTAAAAATTTATAATGTAACTCTCATTTTAAGAACAAATTCCCTTTTGCCACTTTGGTTGTCTCCAGGAAAACATTCCTTCGACATACATGTGGGGTGAAGTTTTCTTAACAAGCCGTTGCTTCACCAGAAATTTGCCTGAGTGGTCCCCAACTCTAATATTTAGTAATTAGTCCCTGCTGACTGTTATAAAATGCCTTTGGTGCATGAAACTATTTTTGGTGGTTTTATTTTAACACTGTGCTTGTAAATGAAATAGTCCATGAAATAGAGTGTATTAGTGAAAGAGCGGATTGGGAACTAATGCTTGAATTTTGAATACACATTCTCATTATTAACAAATGAGAGACAGCTTAATGATTTTTGTTTCTCAACATAGGGGAAAGGTATCAAGAAGAAAACGAACTTGTGAATCCATGTTGCCATGATTAAGTTATGCCATTGGGCCATTTCCCTCTGTTTCTATGTGTTTTTTATCAGACAAAATTCAAAAAATTCTTTCCAAAATTTTTCTCTAAGAAATGCCCTAATCAAATCTTTTTCTAAGACAAAATAATTTTCAGGTATTACCAAAACACACATAAAAATCCCATTTATTTTCTTATTTCTTTATTGTCTGCAAAGGATTTGAGGTAGCTAGGTCATTGCAGAGACTAAATTTAATTGAGGCTTTCTTTCTATTCTTTTGGGTTTTTAAAGACTTGGGAGTGGCTGGAGCCTCCATGGGAGAAATCCGACCAGATGCTCTTGGAGTTGCTCACATGCAACTCCAAGGAGAGGGAAAGAGTTTTTCATTTAAGTAGCTTGGTCGTTGTTCTTTTCACCAATGCAGAGCATAACTGTGGGTCCACTGGAGAACACCAGCTCATATATTTTGATGACAGTTGTATGTAGGAAGCAAGCTATACTTCCTCTGCCTTTTCACCATAGCTGTGGAAGGCAGGTGATGGGGATTGGGGGTGAGTCCTGACCTAGTCACACCGGAAGGCTCTTATGCAATGATTCCCTTATTTCTTCTGGTTCTGTGTTTCCTCCTCTGTAAAAGGAAGGTGTGGGGTTCAGCGATACTCTACTGTCCTTTCCACTGTTAAAGATTCCATGAATCTATGGTTTCAGGAGAGCTGTGTTGCTTTAAAAATGTTCCTTCTGTGGTTAAGACACCTGCCGAGGGCCCATTTATGATCCAGAGGAAAGTCCCTGACATTTCCGGGTAAGGGAAATTTTGAAGTCTATGTTGAGAAATTGCACAAAGGAGTTAGACTGAAGTCATTGTGAACATAATGAAAATATACCGGAAGAGGGTAGCTCAAAAGATCCTTCTGGATTTGCTCAGTTATGTTTCACAGTGTTTGTATGCAAACATGAATTTTAAACAAAATATTAAGGTTTGGAATCTAGGTTGCTGTCTGGTGAAGAACGCTATCACAAGTAGTGATCTACTTTCATAGCAGAGAAAACAGGCTTTCTTCTCTGAGTGTTTGCTCTTCTCCAAGATACAGCTACTGGAATTTTGAAGTGGGTCAAACTACTTTTAACCTGGCTACTGTTATTCAATTCTATCAATTCTTCATTTTCTATTAGCAGAAAAATCTGTTTCATGACTTCAATATATAAAAGGTAGAAAGATCACAAAGCAGCCCTGAAGCAGATAAATATTGACCAAATCAACCACACATGCTGCTGAGTTTTAGAATAACTTGTATTTTTGCTCAGGCCCAGGAGAATGTTAAGGCATGTCTAACTTACAGTCTCGATTTATCTCACTCACTTCTATTTTTGTTTAGTAAACATCAGCGTTCCATTAGATTGTTTTATCCCCCTAACCTTTATAAATGACAATTAAGTCCATCTAGCCTGTCAATAGCATGTCATTTATTTGTTGCAACAGCTGAGCCTGACCTTCATTGATTTTATTGGAGTAATTTGCTGGAAGTGATTTTTTAATGTTAGATTTATTACCGAGGCACTTCATTGTTAGATAATTGAAGTAAATTGTAATTTCTTTCAAACCAAATGCAAGAAGTACGGGAAAGGGGTATATCATTTTCAAGGGTTATTTCCTATTGAGATAGATATACTATACATGATGTCATATACTTCACAAATTTGCACACATAGGCATAGATTTTTTTGAGTGGTGCACAGTTTTTCTCCCTCTCTGGGTTTCCCTTAAGGTTAGATGAGGTAGCAATAGGAGATGGTAATGAATTAGCATTCAAAATGACATTGCAAATTTGATTAGAGATTTACATAAATCTATCAGGTAACTGCAATACCTCGTACATAATGGACCTTACTATTTTGATTATCTGCAGGTTCAATCATGAATATACTATTACATAGTCAATCTTAGCATTTTGTATAGGCATTATCTTATTCCCTCAGTATCTGTGTTGTTGTGTTCTATCATATTGTGCTTTTGATTCTCCAAACTCTCTGATTAATTTTCTGCCCTGATAATAATGAACATTTCAGTCTCTAAGTGAGGCTTTCTTGGTACTTATTTATTCCATTAATGTTAGGGATGGATATATTGTCCTATCTGTGCAGTGGGAGAAATACTGAGTCATATGGTTTACGTTTTGAAAAGTGCTGGTGCCTATATGGCTTGCTGTTGTGTCCCAGTGTTTGCAGGGCTCTGCCAGCAAAAATTTTCTATCAAAGATGGTGCTCTCATTATTCTGGAAATGGATTCTGGTTTGAAATAAAGGAAATGACCTTTTGCACTCAACTGTAAATATTAGTAAATGAAACATGCTGTTTTTCACACTCTAAATAATGATGCGCTGTTGCGTAGGAGGATTTCCAGTATACTGGAACTAGTTAAGGGAAAGTGGAGCAGAAGTTAAGTTTTATTCCTTAAATAAGCACATCTGAGTTTTACTCCCATGGAAGTGGATCAAAGCAACTCATGTTGTAGACAAAGGCAAGGGAAACACTGGATGAAAATGTTAGAGTGATGATTTTAACATCAAGTTAAAGAAGAACAGACGACCTCATCATCAGGTTTGTAAAATTCAAACTTGCTGCATCTTGAAAGGCAGTTACAAACAGGCTTAGGAATAATTGCTTCAAAGAATATTCATGCAATACAGTTCAGCTAAGGCAGAATCTGTTTTCAAATTAGGAATCCAATGTAATAATCTCAGAATAAGTAGAGTCAGCAGGCAAAAATGTTCTCAATAGATTGAATGTGGAGATTCCATTTTAATTTAAGCAGAAATTGTGTGGGGGGTGGTGGGGGGGGAGAACTGCAAGGACTTGAGGGAGAAACTTCTTGTTTTTAAATTGCCATGCTTCCTCCTCGTCTCTGTTTCTGTCACTACTATTGATATAAAGAATCCATTAACATATTTTTATGGGTGATTAAGAACGGCTGACCTTTCTTTTGCAGGTACAAATAGGTAGTTCTTCAGAGGCTGTAACTGAATGACAAGATAATTCTATCCATTTAATATTGAAGTGATGTTGATAGTATCATTCTTCTCGTGTTGGAAGCGGGACAGGGTAGAGGCCCTGTCTGCCTCAGCCTGTTCTGCCCTGGGTGATGGATTTCCCCTCTGACTAATCGCTGTCACATTAACCCGCACTATTTCATCCTTCAGAGCTGTCAAGATAATGACGATAATCCAAGTGGCTCATTGTAGGTAAAGGAAATTATATGAGCAAAGTAATATCATAAAACAGTGTTTAAATATTTTAATTTCATTTGTCAGGGCTGCCCCAACACTTCATTACACATATAACCATCTCTCATCAGTGGAATTAGTGCATTATTCATTACTGTTAATTATTTTCACATAATGGCTGCCCTGATATATTTAACCTCCACATTATATCTCAGATAATGGGTCTGTAAAATTGAATTGTGTGAAGAGTGGAGTTCTAAAGCTCATTTGCAGAACATCAAAGAACAAAGAAGAGGAAAAGAATTCTAAATGGGACATTTTGCCCAGCTGGGGCCAAACATTTGTTTCTGTCTGATTTGCATACAGAAAATAGGTGGTGTAGAAGTGGCTTCATACTGTATAGGCTGTCTGCTCCTATTATACCACCAATTAGGATTTGTTAATATTGCACACATCAGAAACAACTTGAGAATTATAGCATGGAAAAATGGAACAGTTAAGAGAGTACTATATTACACAGTATAGTCAAAATGGAATTTCCTTTTGAGAGCAATATGTAATGGGCAAAATAAAATAAAATAAAATAAGAGAGAAGGAAGGGAGGTTTGAGTTTCAAATTAATTATATATTTTTTTTGAATAACTTCAATATTAGACAGCAAGTTTTTAAAGGTAGTAAATGCGGAGAACAACCATAAAAATCAGTTTAGATTTTAGTCATTCACTTCTATTGTGGCTAGTAAAAAATTTACCACTTAAGTTTATAATAACTTTCTCAGTATCTAAAAGGCTTTTAACATTCACGTGAACAAAGTGTCAATTTACAGTCATCTGCAACCTATGAAGGGTCCTCAATTTCCAACTAAGGATGAGTTTTCATTACAATTTAATTCTGCATCGTTGTGCATTGCTTTTCTTGCACAGAGCATTTGAAAGCTTAATGCTCTTTAATGATCTGATTAGTAGTGTTCACATACTTTTGTATACAAATGTATTTTCTTGTCACTTTTTCAGTGTAAGCAAACCGAACCAAAATAGCTAACTGAATTTGGTAGAATCTGAAACAGAATCTCCTAATGGTGGGGCTCAGGCCTTCATTTAGTTTGTAAGATCTACAAGTAATTCTGAGGATTATCCAGTGTTTAATACCCTTGCCCCAGGGCCAGGGGAGTGGTAAGAGCCTCCCTTCGTTTGTTTTTGAATGACTTTCATTTTTGAACATACACAGTATGCTCTTCCTTGGGTGAGCTCACTGATGCCAGATATGTCTTCTTGACTTTCTTTACTGTTATCACAGAGGTCAGTGTAGATAATCATTCAATAACCGTTAAATTTAGCTTTGCCTTTCTCAAATTTTCATTATATAATGAATTGTGCTACAATTAATTTCTTCAAACTTACACATTTTCCTTCCTTTGGAACTTTGTCAAGTAGCTTTCCAAGAGCTGTACAAATTAACACCACAGTAACAATATATAAATATAACAATTTCATCACACTCTTGGCAGAATTAGTTATTAAAATTAAAACATAGTTTGTGTTACTCAATAGAAAATGGCATCTCATTGTTTTAAATTTTTAAAAACTGTCTAGATTAAACACTTTCCATTTTAATTTATATTTCTTTTAATGTGAATCATCTCTTAGTTATCTAAGCCTTTTGCCTATTTATCTATTGAGTCCTTAAGTATTTTTCTTACCAAATTGAATGCTCTCTTTATATAATAAATGTATTATACTTTTATATGTCTTATTTACTACAAACTTTTCTTATCATATGTTATTTGCATTTTAATTTTAGTCCCTTTTTAAGCTTTTATGAAAATTTTTCTTTTCTCATGTAGTGAAATGAGTCATTTTTCTAGCAATTTTTTCCGTTTCTTCAAGGCTTAAAACTGCATATCACAACTAGCTCATTTGAAAGAGGTATTAGATCAAATCCTGAGAAGTTTGAAAATGTAGTAAAGAAAGCCTAACTTAAGAGTTGGAAATGAAATCGTTAACTCTCAGTCTGTTGCACTACTCTTATATTTCCATGAATTAGGCAAGCACCCCTCTGAATGCCTACCTTAAGAAGAGACTTAGCTGGTGGGAAAAAAATAGAAAAGAAGTTCCTCTGAGCCACTATCTTCCCTGTTCTCCTTACTCATCATGTGCCATATGGTTGCATTGTCCTAGAGCATCAATCCATCATGTCATTACATATGGAATAAGGTCTGAACTTTTGGACTGCGTATTCTCATATTTCAAAATTTTTTTGCCTTTACTTACCTTTTAAATTCTATGTCCATTACCCAATGCCCTATTTATTTAATGTTTATTGAGTTAATACCATGTACCAGCAAAGTGCTGGATATAAACAGAAGCAATCCCAGCCTTCAAGGAGCTCAGAGTGCAGTCAGCTCCATCCTTCTGGAATATTTCCCTGCTTCTAAAGTCTTGTGAATCGCCTCATTCTATTTGGATATTCTGGGACCTTAGATTTCTTTAAAGTACTATCTATTCTTTAAGGTTCCCATTCCAATTCCCCTTTCTTTAACAAGCCTTCTCTTTTCACCTCCCTGCACCCCACCACTGGATGAATCACTCTGCTCATCCCCAAACATCCTCAAAGAGTGGTGTTTTACCTCTATTATGGCATTTGGTCTTTATGAGCTTCATAATAGAGTTATTGATATATGCCTCTGTCTCCTCCACTAGACTATGACATTCATGCTGATACCAATTGGGTCTTACTCAGATTTGGGTATCCCAGTTTGTGTAGCAAGGCTTGTGCCCATGGTAGGAATTGAGTAAATACCTGTTAAAAAAAAAAAAAATTTCTGTTTATTTGTTGGAAAGCTCAAAGCCCGAGATCACAATCAGCATCTTAGTATAAAACCACGGTTTCCAACACTGTTGTTGTTCTCAAATTTGGGTCATCACTGAGACTATAAGGGTGTATTAGAATAGCTAGAAGGAAATACCAGTAGCCTTTTTTTTCTTGAGATGAGTGTTTAACTATATAGCTTATACAGTGTGACCATGTGATTGTAGAAAACCTTGTGGCTCACACTCTCTTTATCCAGTATATGGACAGATGAGGAGAGAAATGGGGACAAAAAGGCAAATTAATAGTAGGGAAGGATGGGTTGTTTTAAGTGTTCTTTTTCATTTTTATTTTTATTTTTATTGTTATTTTTATTATTTTTTGGAGTAATGAAAATGTTCAAAAGTTGACAGGTGAATTCACAACTATATGATGATACTGTGAACAATTGATTGCATACTTTGGATGATTGTATGGTATGAGACTATAGCTCAATAAAATCACGAGGGGAAAAAAAGAGACTATAAGGGTGCTATAGCTTTCACATGACTCAGAGTTGGTATCTAGTAGGTGCTCATTAAGTGTTCTTCACTGACAAGATGAAAAGGTAGCATTAAATTTATTTTGAGAACTGGCAGTAACATTTATTACCCATTCTGTTTCCATAGATTTCAGTAATTCTGCAATTTAAAAAAATGGCGTGAAACATCATTTAACTAGTTGTCAACTGATACATCATGCTTTACTAAACCAGACCTGTGATTGAAAACCTTGCTTTAGTATCATTTAAAGTGTTAATTTACATAGCCACCTGTTTTCATCATTTACTAAAAAGGTTTATATCACAACTGCCAAGTGGCAAAGAATTTTTGGCTATTTCCATTAAGAATTAATAAATCATCCTGTAATATAGATCCCCTTTACCTGACTCACCCGGGAGTTGTTTGGAAGAGATCCATTTATTTCACTTAAAGTTTGTTATAGCCTTCCATTTCTGTTGCAAATCCCAGGGCACCACCATGGCCCAGAAAGGTTGTTGTTCATTTGTTTAGAGACTTAAGAAAGATTACTCTTGGCTGTTGGCATCAGGATGTGTCAAAAGCAGGGTCCCCCCCCCCCGCCTTTTTTATCTTTACTTGGCAGCCCTAAGAATGAAGACAATCTGATGTTTCTAATGAAAGTGTCTTTTATAAACAAATCATCTTTCACTGCCCACTTGACAAAATATCAAGGCCAATCCTAGACAAATTGGGAAATTTGTAGTTAGTCCTTGCCCAGTATTGTTTTCAGAAACACTTGGCCTTCTTGGAAAGTCTCCTTTATCATGTGACTTGCCTGTTCCCTTCCTTTGTGCCCTTCTACCCAGTCCTAAACCTCTGACTTTTATTCTAGAGCCACGCCTCCACATTTCTTATCTCCCCAGATCTGCAGTAAGGAGCTAAATAAATAATGCTTCCTGGTTTTTTACTATGCCCTTGGCACTGTGCTAAGCACTTAATGGGGATTATCTCATCAGTCCTCAAAACAATCCCATGAGGTGGGTATTATTATTATCATCATTTTACAAATGAAGTAACCAAGCTTTGATGAGTTTAAGTGAGTTGAAGGTCACAAAGCTAGTTGAAGGTCACAAAGCTAGTGTGGCAGATGGTAATTTTCAAAGACGGCCCCAGCGCTCTCTCTCATCCTGCAAGCTCTTCTACAATGTGACCTTGCTACTCCTCCATTCAGTGATTGGATCCATGCCCCTTCCCTCTGAACCTGGGTGAGCTCGTGACTAGGTACACCTAACAATGTATGGCAGATGTTACAGTATTCAACTGTGGTGTCTAAATCATAAAAGGCAATATAGCTTCTGGAACACTTGTGCTTGGAGCCCTGAGCTGTCATGTAAGAAGTCTGACTACTCGGGGGCTGTAAATGTAGTGAGGAAGCCAAGTCACAGGGAAAGGCCACGTGCAGCTGCTGTGGTTGGCAGTCCCAGCCTTTGCATCTTTTCACTCCCAGCACCAACCATGCAGATGAAGCCCTCTGAACCCTCTGGAGCAGCGCATCCACTAGCTGAAAACCACCGAGGGACCTTAGTCAATGCTACAAGGAGCAAAAGAATCACCCAGATAATCATCACTTCAAAAGTCCCTGGCCCACAGACTCTGTAAAGAAAATAAAATGTACTGTAGTTTTAAATCACTAAGTTTGGGGATAGTCTGTTATAAACAAAAGTAACCGCAACAGCAAGTAAGTGTGGTAGAACCAGATTCCGAATGTAGGCATTCTGTTTCCAGAGTTCACACACTGAATCACTGTACTGTAAGGATATACTAGTCCTCCATAATCTGTGACACTTTCTTTCACTACTTGTACATAACAGGACCCTGTCTTAACCACAAGGGCCAAATTTCTAATGGTGAAATTTCTGGCAACAGTGGAAGTACAGATGGAGTTTCTCAAATCAAATCAAGGTACCATTACCCTAGTTCACACTTGATGACATTTTATTACTATTTCCTTTATTAGGAAACAAATTTCCCTACTTTTTATTTGAGTATAACACATAGAAAAATGCACAGATCTTACATATACAGCTCAATGAATTATCATAAAGTGAACTCTCCATGCAATCACCACCCAAGGGAAGATATAGAATATTTTTAGTGCCCGAAAGTCTCCCTGGAGCCACCTCCTAATCACTTCTGTTTTCTTCCTCCTCAAAGGTAGCTACTATCTGACTTCTAACACCATAAATTAGTTTGGGCTGCTTTTGAACTCTATATAAATGGAACCAACAATATGTATCATTTGGGGTCTGAGTTTTTCGTTCAACATTATGTTTGTGAAATTGGCCCATGTTGTTGCAAGCAGTTGTAGCTTATTTATTATTAATGTATATCTTAATAGTATTCCATGGAATGAATATACCACAATTTGTTTATCTGACCTACTAATGGCAGACATTTGGGTTAAAAAATATTATTTTTTAAAGTTCTTTCTTGTCAAGTCACAAATGTAGAAGGGATGTAAAAGGAATCTTTTATGAGGGGTCACCTCCAAATAAAATTTAATCTACATCAATTTGTTTCCCAGAGGAAAAGAATAAAGGTGCATGAGCACAGGGGGCTCAGGCTGAGACTTGGACTGTTGGGGATATGGCAGGGGGTGGTGACAGGGGTGGGTAGAGACTTGAAGGCAAGACCTAGATTCAAAAGTGGATATTCAGGTACTGTGAAGCTGGGGAAGATGGAGTTCAACAGGACAGATGGGAGGCAATCTTCAGCTAAGTCCTCATGCTGAGTGGTTCCAGGTGATGAGCAGTTTATTGTAAGTCCCATAGCAGAAATCATAAGTGTGGGGCAATAACTTTCATCTCCAATACCATGAGGAGAGAGGTCTGGGAAGAACAGAAAGGATTTCAAGAGCCCTAGCTTAAGTGGCTTCAGGCTTAGTGGAGCTCTCCTGTTCTAGGGACCATCTGGAACTCTAGGCAAAGAACATAAAACAAACATGGTAGAAGGTAAGGAATCATGAGAACTGGGGATTAAGTGGATGCTCAAAATTCATCTCTCATGGTGAACTTATAGTAAGATTTATTTCTACATGACATCCTCTTGACTTTTTGCTCTTGTCAGAGTCGGCTCAGAAACTGGAGAGGCTTCAAAAAAAAAAATAACAACAACAAAAACACAAAACAAATGGGGAGGCAAATGCAGGTGAAAGGTAGTTGGAGCTTATGGGGCCTGCTTATTTCTTGCATAAGTGAGGGTCTACTTATGAGCCAACGTGCTGGAGCCACATGGATCATGCCAGAGTCTCACTATTTATAGAGATGGATGGACAGTGATGATGAGAGGTGCAACACTAGTATTCATTCCTCAAAGATGATCAAGGATGTGTGGTTAGTGCTGTTCCTGCTACTTGAACTGTCAGTGAAAAGTCTACACAACTAAGGGTGGTAGCTAATAAACTTGCCCATACATAGAATTATCTGGGGATGATTTAGAAAAAATGTATGTAGACTAAAGAAATCAGAATTAGGTGAGGAAGGGAGGAGCCCAGACATCTGGAGTTTTTACATCTCCCCAAGTGTCTTCTATTTTCCAGACTGGGTTGAGAACCACTGGCCAAGTAGGTTTGGTTGCCCTGTAATTATCTGTGGTCAATGAAAGAACTAAAGTAAAATCTGAGAGAGGCAGAATTAACATTCGGTCCCTATGCAGCAATATAGCTATGCTGATTATTAGAAAAATAAAATACTTCTGTGCTATTTGGTAAATGGCTGTTATTCCGAGTCTTACCTCCACCCCCACCATGCCCCTCCCCTGCAGTGACCATTTTGGCCTCTTTCCTTGGATGTCCCCAATTCTCCCCTTCCCACACCCCACCTAGGATCCAGCAACTAAAGGACTACATCCATCTAAAGAAGCCACCACCCTCCTACCCTCCTTGCCAGCTGTGCCAGCATTCATTCTGATTGGTTGGTGCTCAGGCTATACAAGCTATTAATATTTTGATTATCATCTTTTGGCTTAGAACAGGTAAGGAGTGTAGTTGAGATTGTAATTTTTGTTGTAAATTTATTGCTGAAATATCAAACTGGAGAAAATTACAAATAGATTCTTGCTTTTCGTTGCCTTTGCCTTTGACTGTTGTGTGAATTGGGTTTGAATGAGGAGTGACAAAGAAAAATAAAACTTAACTGGGAGTGAGGATACCTGCCCCTGAGTAACTAACCGCTCTTGTACAAGTCAGACTTCAGGTTCCCCATCTAAAAAAAGAAAGAAGAAATGATTTCTGGCTTAAAGAGTCCACAACTTGTCACAGTCAGTGTCTCTTAACTTCCCTGCTCACTCTTGTCTCCACAGCAAATGGTGAGACCAAGTGTGTGCTGGTGTATGTGAGTGCACTGTTCACAATCTATACATACAGAGTAAGATCTGCTCAGAAGGATGGTGAGATAAACATTTATAAAACTTTATGTCGAGGCTTCCTTTTTTTCCTGCAATTGCTAAAATTACAGATAGAGATTCACTTAAAATCCCCTTATTAGTATAGATTGTTTTAATTTCTTACACCTAGGACTTCATAGCATACGTGATGGTGCTAATTTGAGAAACAAAGGGGTGGGTGAATGTTATCTGAATTATCTCATTTCACAGATGAAGCAATACTGTGGCCCTCTAGAACTTCAGGGATAAACACGGACACCTGCTCTGATTCACTCTGAAAACGGGCTCGTGAATAAATTGGTCCAATTTATCTCCAATTACAGAAATGAGGCATATTTTTCTTTTACCAAACCCTAGAAAGTCTAGAATTAGACTTTGATTTAGAGAAACAGACTACAAAACTTCACTATTGTCTGGAACATAGTTTGTGCTCAATAACTATTAACTAATTAATTATTTGATAGCAGAGGGTAATTTGGCCTGATTAGCCCTGATGTTGCTTTAAATCTTGGCTCTGTCCAGGTAGCTGTTAGGATGTCCAAGAGTTAAACAGCAACACTTCAAAAAGGCAGTGTTGGCCTTTGGCCAGGAGGCAAGGCTATATGTAGGAAATGCAGGATTAAACCCTTGAAATCCGGCTCCCTCGAGAAGGCATGCTTGCTTTTTAAGTGATAGACAACACCTCCACTTCAACCACATTTCTCCCCATTGTGATAGGTAACATTTTTTAATCCTTCTTCCACTATAAGTTGCTTATTTGTGTCTGTTTAAGGCCACTTGACATCATAGATCAGTCAAAACGCAGTTCAAAGACACTCACCTAATCTATTTCTTCTAAACAATGAACCTAGTTTGACTGTAGGAAAAGAAATATTGAAGGGTCTTCCAGGGAGGCTTTGAACACTGCCCAGGGAAAGAGCACCTTCAGGGAATGATTAAATGCTTTGAAAACCCTCAGGAGCTTTGTAGCCAGGGGTGACCTTATAACCTCTCAACAGCTTTTTTGCAAACAAAATCTTTCAAGCCTCATCTAAAAGACTGGTAAGCAACAATTTGAAGAATGAGGTTTGCCTTTGTGTTGGATTATAGAGCTCAGCAGTCTTAACCTTTTGTTCTACTATATTTCTGATCTAAATAAGGAATTATTTATTACCAGGAAAGGTTGATATTCAGATCACAAGTTTCCTCAGAGCATCAGCTTTGATTCTCAACCCTAGGTAGAGAATTAGAGAGAAGCAGCCTAGGTAGGTATTTGGAGAAAATCCTGAGAGTCACTCTCAGAAGTGAACTCTCCAGGCAGAAGGCAGTCCGAGCTCTGGTCACTGAAAATGAACCTGTCTTAACTTCTTGATCTCAGTTGTTCTCGTAGTGCACATTTCCCCAGTGCCTTTACAGTTCCTTTTTCCATGTGGATGGGATTTCTTCTCCATGCCAAGAAATAAAGTGTTCTGCTAAAAGTTTTAATTCAATGGGAATTTTTGACCAAGTCACTGAAGGATTAGTTTATATTCTTCCATCAATATTCCTGGGAACAGTGTAGGTAGTATTCATGGTTCAACAGAAAAAACTCTCCTGGGAATGTACACAATACACAGGGTTTCACTCTCTTACATGGAACTGGGGTGCCATTGCTAAAACTAAGACCTAAAGATATTTAAAATCTTAAAGAAGCTGGGAAAATTGTCATTTAAAAGAAATACTTAATGCCCTTTGAATACTGTTTTGGGGGCAGACTGTTTTTGTGTTCTGGGAAAATCATCTAAATAGGCCTTTCAGTTTTCAAATGTAAAGGAAAGACCTTTCTTCTGAAAAATGGAGATATTTGAGGCTAGTAGCTCCAAGAGCTGAACTGCTCAGGTAGTAACATAAAGTTGCCTCTAGTGTAGACAGTGTTGGATCTCTGCAAGTTATGCTTCCTTCCGAGAAATGTTCTTTTTCTTAACATGAATTGAGTCTTCTTTCAGAGGAGGGTGGAAGAGAGGAAACGAGTGAGAGAAAGAGAGAGGGGCAGAGTGAGAATGAGTGGCTGACAGGAAATCTGACTTAGTTGTGGGCCCAAGGCTAAAGGAGGAACTGTTTACAGGAGAAATTCTGTAAGACAGGGGGAGATGTTTGAGTGTCTGCATTGGGAAATAGGAATTCAAAATCACTGTAATTTCAGTATTAATAGAGCTATGACCTAGTTTAAGTATGCCACATTTTATTCTCACAGGTTGATGAAACTTAGACATAGACATTTCGCACGAAAGCAATAAAAGATTCCCGTTGTTAGAGATCTTTTTCCCAAATTAAAATTTGACCAGTTTTAGTGGAGGAGAAAGTATGGTAGTTTTGCATGATATGCTTTAGGTTATGTAGGTTACATTTTTTTCTGGTATTTTAGAAGATTTTAGCAACAGGTTGTTAAGTTGTAAAATACCTAAAAATGACTTGAGGTAAGATTCTCATTACCTGAGTATTATTCTATTATTTGTAATTTATTTACCTAAAGGGCTATACTATTATCTATTTTCACCCAGGGAGTTCAACAAGTGTATATTGATTCCCTGCTATGTAGCAGGAAGCATGCCAGGTGCTCATGTGTGCAGTGACTGAAATGTGGTCCTGCCCTTGAGTAACTCGCAATTTCGTTGACAGGCAGAAATGTGTACAGATAATTGCAAGACAGTGTGAGAAACATTATAACAGAGATAATCACATATGTCCAGGAAGTCCTGAAGAAGGGAGCACTTAGCATAGTCCTGGTGTCACTGGAAGCTTGGAGTGGGGTCGGGAGAGGTCAGGGAAGATCTTATGGAGTTGAGAACCATGGAGCTGGGCTTTGGAGAATGTACAGCAATTGCTAGGCCAGGAAGGGGAAGTAGGGGTCCTAAGAGAAAATCATGATTGACCAGGGAGTCATAAAAATGCAAGGTACATGTGCAAACTAGAAGTGACTTAGCTTATTAGAGCAATTGGTTAGGGTAGGAGCCAGTGGATGAGGAAGCAGGAGGGCTGAGCAGAGGTCAACGTGTCTGAGGGCTTGGAAATAGGAATAAAAGTCTTCTCAGAGCCAAATAGATGCTGCAGACCCCAAAGCTGAATCTGGGTTGGTCAACTTGCCTGTGGTATGAACAGTGTCTAACACCTTTTGTTACGCGTTTTCTCAATCCATAGTCACTAATATCAGCAAATATGTTGTTGCTATACATAGGAACCCTGAGAGCAATGAAGAGACAACTTTTTGCTAACACGAGAGTAAGGAAATGATAAAACTCAGACATAAGAACCTAAAACGCTCTCCAGTCTGGGGCATTTAGTATAGTCCACTACAGGAGTCAGCAAACTGGATAATAAATAGTTTAGGCTTTGTGGGTCATACGATGTGTATCCCAATACTGATGCCATTCAGCATGAAACGAGCAATAGACAATACATATGTGAATGGAGGTGGTTGTGTTACAATAAGAGTTTACTTACAAATGTGGATAGAGGGTCACATTTGGCCCAAGGATGTAGTTTGCCAAACCCTGGTCTAGTCAATGGTATCAAATACTTGAATGACCCATGAGGGCAGTTCTGTATTAAACACAATACTGTATTGCCTGTTTAGAATTATGTCCTTAGCTCAGTGAGAAAAGTATTATGTTCAGTTTTCCATTTGAGAAGTCAGAAAAACTTGAAATATGTTAGTGTGTCTACTTAGAATTAGAAGGAATTTTGGAACTTAAGGGATAAACACTAAGCTATAGGAAAGAAAAACATCTAAAAGCATAGTGTAGTCCCTAAATGTTTGCATGATTGGGATCTTTACAACTAAGGATTTCTGTGTGAGCATTTATATAATATTTATACACATGGTCTAGAACTGTGGTCTCCAATACAGTAGCCACTAATGGCTATTGAGCATTTGAAATGTGGTTCCTGTGAGGAACTGCAATTTTAATTTAATTTATTTTTAATTAATTTAAATTTAAAAAGCTGATCCTTGATTCAATTATTGCAAAATTTTTACATGACGTTGATTCAACTTGTGAACACTTTTTCAACAAAAATGTTTGGTAACTAAATACAGCTAAGTCTTTCTCATGAAAATTTAGTATTAGATTGAAAGATTCTGTAAGTATAAAATACACATCAAATTTCAATGCTAGTACCAAAAAAAGAATGTAAAATATCATATTAAAAAATTTCATATTGATTACAAAGTGAAGTGATAGTATATGGATATATTAGGTTAAATAAGATATATTATTAAAATTAATTTCACAGTTTCTCTTTGCCTTTTTACTGTGGCTTTTACTGTGACTAAATTCCATATGTGAATCACATGTATTTCTACGGAACAAAATATCCGACATATTTCTATTGTCCAGAATATCCTAGTGAAGGAAGTCAACTTTTTTCTACCTGATTTGAAAAGTTGAGAAAGACTGGACCACAGAGAGTTTGTTCCACAGCCAGTTAATGGAAGAGATGCGATTAAACCCAGAGTCCTGATATCCCAGCTCTTTGGTTCATTCTATTGAACTGTGATGCCTTAATAACTCTTAATGGAATCAAATGCCTCCTGAGATATCCTTAATGCCACATTATTTGGCTAGTGTGAATTCTGATGTTTGTGAAGAGACCAATTGGAATCCCCAGGCGATGAAACCCCACATCCCCCACAGCTGACGAGACCGAAGGGGTGGCCGAAGTATCAGCAGTTCAATTAAACATGCACATCCTGATGATCCTTTGAGAAAGAGTCAATAAGACCCAGATTTGCTAGTTACAAGTCTGAAAATTTCCCCATATAAGCAAAATGCATGGCAGCAAGACCCAATTATTTTGTTGCAGATGAGAAAAAAAAAAAAGATTTTATCCCACCTTCCTTTTCTGATGGTTTGGGAAACTCTACTGATGGGTTTAGTCATAACTATATGCATAAAAATTCAATATTCTTGCTGATGAAGCTACAATCAATAGTCTGTCTATTTTCTCTGTGTCATGTGGCAAGTGTGACTAATAAGCAGAGATAACCATTAAATGTATCCCATATTTTACAAGAAGACAAATTTCACTCTGTCATCCAAAATCAAAATAGTGATAACTAATTAGGTGCCACAAAATCATACAGAATATATCAAAGCAGCACAGATTTTCCATGTGATAAAACCTCTCCATGTATTTCTACTTAAATCCTTTGTTCAGTTTCTTATTTAATACTACATCAAGACATGTTTTCCTTTGTTTGAGTTTGTAGCTCTCTCTCAAAAAACAAAAACAAAATCAAAACCCCAGACTGTCAGAACCAAGTTTGTGAATTGGAGTTATTGCTTAGAAATAGTCTTCCAAAACTTACTGTCTAGTAGAAAACTATCTCATGGGAAAGACAGATACGTAGTAGTGAAACTAGAATGTGAAAGCAACTTTCATAGTTCTTTTTCCTCTTCTTTCAGTTTGTCTTAGGTAGTAAGGGATGACATTAAGGTATAGGCAGTAGGGAATGCTGGGAGCAAGGAATGTTACAAGTGCCATTTTCCCCCATTACCAGTGGCAGTTCCTCCAGAGGTTGTTGATTGGGAATGAATGGAAGCTGCTGAATGGGAAATGGGCGAGGAGAAGTTTGACTTCAGATTAACTGGTTGAGAGAAAACAGACAGCAAAAAAACATGGCTGAGAATCATATTAGCCAGGAATCATGTAAAATATAATATTGTATAAGGGTATTTATTTACAAATAACTTTTGATGGTTTTAAAAATAACAAAACAATTATTTGTAAAATACAGACAAGTATAAAGAAGAAAATTAAAAATCACCAACAATTGCCATTGAGATGACTACAGTTGACTTCTTATGGTATTTTCTCTCTTTTCTTTGCTTTTATATATAAAAAATAATGTGTGTGTATCCTTTACTGAAATGAGGTTAGAGTCTATATACAGTTTTATACCCTGTGTTTTCTCACCGCACTTATCAGGAGCATTTTCTCTGTGTTATTAAACATTTCTTGAAAATATAATGTTTATTTGCTACATTTTATTCCATTGTATGGAATTCTATAATTCAACCCTCCAGAGGGAATCTTCCATTTGGAATACCTTGCTCAGCCAGTGGTATCTAACAAATGTAGATTGAAATGTACATTGAACACATTGGTTTTGTGTAGCAGGGCTCCATATGGTCCCTGCAGACCCATTCAGAGGGGAAATTGGTGGCAGAGATGCAGGTGGTTCCATCAGTTGGCAATGAAAAACAAAAATAAAACAAAAAACTAAGCGTCCATAGTGACGACTCTAATCTTAATTCTCTCTGATAGGATGTATAGACTTTATCTGCCCTATCTCAAACCTCAAAATATTTCTTCATAGCACCCTCATTATCTGTCTGCCAATTCTTTTTCTAACTCCCAGAATGGAATATTCCCTAGATCTGCATCCTAAGTTTCCGGTTTACTTTCTTCATTCGAACAAACTCCCTAAATCCTACCTTAACCTGAATGGTTTCCCAAATCCCTGAAAAAGTTGTGAATTTTACTAAAATGAAGATCCTTTCATATCACCCAGCAAATCATTCTCCTCTTGGTATTCACAGTGTAAATGTTTTGCTAGATTTATATATTTCTTTATTGTGTTTTCGTTATATCCTCGTTTTTGTGCCTTTTAATGTTCTGTGTCTGTTACTTTGGTAAAGACAGAACGAGCGTACCTTATGGAGGCAGCAGCTTTGAGTTGAGTAAAACCCTGTTCCACGTGGGCATGGGTGTCGGTGTGTGCTTGCACCAAAAGCTCTCTCTTAGTCCTTTGGCTCATTTTTTTCTCAAACATCCTTTACAGTCGTGGTTTCACATATTGCCTTTGGGCTCAAATGCGTTCTGTGAAGTCCTCTTTGTACTGACAGAACAGAGCCGGGCGCAGCCGACCCAAAAGGGAAGTTTGGATTGAAAAGGAAATGCCTTGCTGGATCTGGTAGGCATTTTAGGACCCCGAATGCTCTATTCTGCAATCATTATTTGCCTGGTCAGTTTTATCTGCCCAACTCGCTGTTGGTTGATGTTGGTTAAGGTTATCTAATAAATGTATTGAAACTTTTCCATGGACACCTTATTATATACTGTGCCTGGGTTGCTAGCAAGAAGGGATTGTAAGACAGACTCTGAGACACAGACATTATCCTCAGGAGTTTACAGGATATAAACATATAAGATTTATCTAGGAGAATAATATGTGCATCATTTATGAGTGAAAAATATCCCTAATATAGGAAGAACTCCTATATATTACATGTAAAGAATGAGCAGAAACTATGAAAGGCTGTTCTTAAAAAAATACAAATGGACAATGAAGAGACAACTTTACTAGCAGTCAGAGAAATGCTTTATCCCTCACCCCAGTCCTAACTCTTGTCTTTGTAAATATTCAAAAAATTGCAAATATTCACTGCTGTCAAGGATGTGGGAAAAGAGAAACTTAAAAATATTAGTGGGAGGATTACTTGTTCAACATTTTGGGAAAGTAAACTGGAAGTATCATTAATAATTAAATTTTGCAAAATAATCTTTAATCTCTGCAGTCCTATTGTGGGATTCTATCAAGAAATAAAAGCACTGGTATAAAAAAAAGAATAGATGAATATATTTATTGCAACATTAGTTATCATGGTGGAATGGCAACAAGCCAAATACCTATCAGTAAGGAAATTGAATGAATTGTGGTACAGCCACACAAATATGCAGCTATTAAAAAGAAAGAGTGTTATGTATATACGTATGGTTGTGTAAAATAATAGTTACAAAGTGTGTAGTAAACATAAATAGTAAAATAGCCTCAGGTGTTTTAGAGTATATATTTTGTAAGAACATTGGAAAAGGTATAGACAAGAAAGATGGAGGAAGAATGGATAGCTCTTGTTATCAATCCTTGCTGGAAGGCAAGAATGATTTGATATTGACACAACCATTGAGCAATTACTGGTATTTTTAGTGTGCGTAGATCTGTGCTAGACCTTGTGGAAAATATAGATATTTAAGATGTGGGTACTGATCTTCAAACAGAATTTAAAGCTAGTTGGAATAAAAACAAACACACATAAAACAACATGAACAGGACAGAATAGTATATAATTACATGCCAGGTTGTAAGGAGTGAACCCCAGGTACTATGTAAATTCAGGGGAGAGATGGATCCTGAATTATGGAGGAATAGGGGATCTTATGGTGAAAAAGAACTGGACTTGTGTCATTAGAGAGTCCACTGCTTGCATTCTTTTCATTTCTCTTTTCCTCTGCCTTCTTTTACCTTAGATTTCCACTGCTGTGCATCTTTTGCTTTTAATTCTACCTTTGTTACTTCTTGCTCGGTATTTGGGTAACTCAGACCCTAGTTAATTCTCAAGGTTGCCTTTGAAAAGGAAGCTAGCTAAGCCTTTGCTCAGCCTTGCTTCCCCAGAATAAGCATTACATGGACTTTGGCCAACTACCTCAGCTCAGTCACATTTTTATTGACATGCGTAAACATGACAAGTATCGTATCGTTTGGTTGCCGTGACTCACCTTGAGGTTAGAAATCCAGGTCAAGACCCTACTGGGCTTGTTTAATTCCTTCCTCTTAGGCTGTTAAAATGAGTGATGGTGAACGATGTTGGTAGAATTTTGCCATTCTACATCCAGTTCATTGCGATTACACAGACCCAGCCTCAATTAAGCAATTTTCTCTGCAGTGGGAGGGGGTCCATTTTGTGAGTGAATTTGAATGTCTGCATAGATCAGCATTATTGTTAATCACATCTGCACTTACATATATTTATATACACACTCACAAGTGCAAAGATGCAGTTTCAAACTTAATTAAAAACAGAAAGCAACCTAAAGTGTGCTAGTATTTCCCGACTTCAGCATGATCTACCACTTTGACAAAATTTCATAAATCTCCTGCAATAGAAAATTCTACTGCGCAGAACCATTTTATGCAGCAATATAGGTACTTAAAATATTCAACAACTTTCATCATGTTTTGCCTCTTGGTACATGGGATTTTTATGTATTTAATAGTTACATATGTTATATATTTTAAACAGTATTTTTTACTAATGGTCCCCCACAGTACATTTTTCTGAAACTCTAACATCTGTGTTTTGTTTTTGCAGCTTATGATGATAATCTTGAATTAAGCACATGCAACCACAGAGGATGGATTGGTGGCTGTTTTTTAAGGTGCCTGTATCCATTGACGAAGGCATCAGAAGTTATCAAGTCCCAGTGACAGAAATGCCTCCCCCCTCCCGTTTTGAAGGGCAATTCTTGATCTGGCATATGAGAGGCTGCTGCTTCTGTTGCCAGGCTTGCAGCAGGTACACAGAAACTCAGAGGGGAGGAACCGTGGGGAATGTTCATTTGTTATTTATTTATAAACGTGCCATGCCACATCATGTAAAATTAACACCTTTTATGGGCTCCTGCCTCAGTTGCTTGAAGGATGGGCTCTTACCAGCCAAGGCCACCCACCGGCTTCCAGGCAGTGTTGCTGTGTGTTTGCTTTTGGCTGATAGCTCCGTTGCGTCTACCTGCCGAGGTCATCCTTGTGCCCCATCCCACAGCAAAGGTCTGTCCCATGAGCGAGCATGTTAAGGAAGTAGAATCGTTGGGAGTTTTGCAGCTGAAGAGACAGATTTTTTTGGAGTGTATATCCCTTTCTTTATCTGAATTATGAAGAGATTTGCTTCAACATCCATTTATTATAAATTGGGGGCAGGGAATGACTTCTGCCTCGTCAAGCACCATGTGCCAGCTTCCAGAGGACCCCTCTCCTGTAAGAGTTCGTAAATAATCAAGTTTACAATGAAAAGGTTTTGTAAGCATTATCTTTTCCTATTACAAAAATTCCCTCATGCTTCTAAGGGAAGACCAATATCATTTGCAGACAAAGATTCTGGAACCAAAGTGGATTTATGCAAAGAGAATGGATGTGTTTTGGGATTTGGGAGAGAGGGCTCACCCTCTATCCACATATCCAAAATCTACCCCACTCCCTCTGCTTCAGTGACTAAAGTGTCAGTCTTATTTTATAGCACTATTCAAATATAATTGATGTCTGGAAGAGGCGGGGGTACTCACTAAGCTATTCAGGACACACCTGAGAGCCTACTGCACTTAGTAGATATGCAAGCTCTTGGCGAGCCCTTGGTCTAATAGAAATGAGAGACAAGTGGCAGAGAATTAAAATCCATCTTAAAGTATTACAGTTGAGGTGAGTGCTGAGTGCTGTGGAAACGCAGAAGAAGGGGTTAATATTGCCTGAAATAATTGGGAGAAGCTTCATAGAGATGATATCCGAGCTTGAAGAATGGACAGGCATTTGTCAAGAAGAAAAGAAAAATCAAATTCAGGCAATTTTGAGGGGGCAACATGAGCACAGATGTAAGACTGAATTGTGTTTGAAGGCTGGCCAGATGCCTGATCCTGTGCAAAGTGCCAATCAAATAGGCTTGGTACACATTATCTACTGCTGTTATTACAAAGGAGGCATAGTTTCACTGTTTTATATGTGAGAAAACAGAGGTCCCAAGAGGTTAAATAGCCCGCCCAATGTTGGGATTCAAACACAGATCTACCTGCTCCCAGCTCTGTGTACTTGCTTTGACCCCACACATTCCATCACTGCCCTTTTCCACAGCCGTGAGGGAGCACCATCTTTTGGAGAGTGGCAAGGTCTTTGTGGCATGAGAGGGAAGGCGGAAAGGCAGGTTGTGGTCAGATTGTCAAGAGCCTTGAATGCTGTAAAAAGTTTGGACTTTATCCTATATCCAGTGGGCAATGAGAAGCCAGCCAGCAGAGGTTAAGGTGTGTGTTGGGTGTATATGTGTGTGTGTGTGTGTGAGAGAGAGAGAGAGAGAGAGAGGGATTGAGAGAGACAGAGAGTCAGAAGAGGGGTGAGAGGGAGAGAGAGAGAGGAAGAGTTATGTTTTGCAGTTCTAGAAGGACAGCTCTGGCGACAGTGTGGCAGAAGAAGTGCAGAGGAGGGGAGGGAAGGGGTTGGGTGGGATGGGAAAGGCAACCCTTCTGGCCAAATATCACATAGGCCTGAATTTAGGCCTCCGTTAGTAGTGGTATAAGTTATAGTGTTACGGACATTTGGGCCGCTTTGTGTTTAAGAGCATATAGACTCTGTATATAAACAGGCCTGTGACTTACTAGCTGTGGGGCCTTAGGCAAATTATTTAACCTTCCTTCTCGTAGTCGCAATGAGAGGTTCAGTTTCCTCACCTATAAAAAGAAGATAATAGAGTACCATCCCTTTAAGGCTATTGCAAAGATTAAATGAATTAATCATCCATGTAAAGCATTTGTCCAGTGTTTGGATCTTAGTGACTTACTAATTATTGATAATTATTAGTTGTTGAACCTCTCCAAGAAAAGAATTTATTTTCTTTGTCAGACTATTTTGTGAGCTTCCCATGAAGACTCTGAGGAAATGGGGCATTGAGCTTTTCATTCACTGGTGTGTGCACTGCGGTGGCAGGTGGTGTGGACAGTAGAGGAGAGAAAACAAGGTTGGGAGCTAGTGCATTCTCCCAGAATGAGAGCTGGGCCTGGAGGCTGCAGAGTGACGCCCAGAGAGTGGGGGGAAGAGGATGTGAGTGAAGGCTGAGGGCAAGCAGTGCTTCCCAGGGTGGCACTTCAAGATGATTTCACATAGTGCATGGATAAACATGTGCATTTTAATAGTTTAATGTTTATTTTAATTAATGCAATAATTAATTCTGCCTTTTCCTCCATTCACTGTGATGTTATAAAGTGGTTCCCTATTTAAAAACAAATATTAAAAAATATTTGATATGCAATATGTGGATATAGGAAAAATTGTGAACATGGTACTTGAGTATCTGGATTTGGGTACGTGTGGCACTCAAGGATGTGGCCTTCTCTAGGGCAGGGATGTTGTCTGATGCATGCCTCTGACCCTGGGTTGTAGCATGTTGCTTTGCATAATGGATGCATGACAGGCGTTCCTTTCATCAGGCCACATGCCCTGCTAGAGCTTGCTGAGTTTTAGCATCAAGCCTGGTGTTACTATCATCTTAGAGATAGTTTCTTGCTCTCTCTGCCCCTCAGTAAGGCAATTTCCACTAGCAATATGGATTCTGAACTCTTGGTGCTTAATGTGTGCTTGCTGAATTTACAATGAGTGTGTGAAGGAGGCCGGCATGCTCTGTTGAGTCCACAGCAGGGATCATAATAAAAAAATTAGGGGCATGGGCTCAGTTCCAGTCAGACCTGGGTTCAAGTTCCTATTCTCCCTGTTAATAGCCACCTAATCTTGGCTAATTCACTTAACCACTTGAAGACTCAGCTTCTTCATCTGTAGATTAAGGATCAGATAATAGTACTGAACTCATTGGGCTGTTACAAACATCAGATAATATACATAACGGAAAGGCTAGTGAGAAGTATTTAAAATATTAGTTATTATCATATTATTATCATGCTTAATATCGTGCTAACTATGATTATGGGAAGTTTGTTATTTTTAATAAGCACAGCGCAGAAATTATGCCTGCTTTGGGAGATAGTACATGGTTCATCTATTGCATAGTATGGGGCCTGGCATATAAACATTTGATGAATAAATGAACAAATGAATAAACCTTGAAAAAGGAAGTGGAGTGGGCACCCCCTCCTTGAATTTTCTGCTAAAGCAGATTCTGGGCAATTTGAAGACATTCTGGCATACATGGTTTAATGAGATTTATAGGCAAAATAGCTTGCATTTACTAAGACAAAAGTAAATGGTACCCTTCCTTTTAAAGGGTGGTAGGCTGTCAACATGCACACCAGCCAATATCACCTTTGCTTTTTTCATTCTCAGAGGTATCTCAGGTGAAATCAGGATAGGAATGAGGCACCTCATTAGGAGAAAACACTCAGGGCAATATAGGATCTGGTAGTTATTGCATAGCTCACACGGTGTTATAACTCCAGAATCTGAGAGGCTGAATTATTTTACTCACCTGAGAAATGCAATAATTCCATCTAAACATGCAGCCTCAAGAATAACACTGCTCAAAAGATAGGAAGTACAATTCATGAATTTAAAAAGTGGAGATGATGCACCAGCCTGTGGATTTGCTGTCATCAAAGTGGACTCCGTACCTGTCACAGCTTCCATAGTGTCCAAGACTTTCCAGTGCCAGTGGTTCCTAATTAAGTAACAAGATAGGTTATGGTGTGTGTTGCTCAGTTTTAATCCACCTCAAGATGGTGGTGACAGGCCTGAAGCTGAAGACGCAGTGCCAATACAGAATCAATGCTGCTCAATTTCCCTAGTAAGGGCCTAATATGTTGATTTTCAGAAAACCTGCTGCTCTGAAAAGAGTTAAGTAATGAAGCTCAAAAGACCTGAGCTGGAGCTGAAGGCAGAGAATTTGGGGTATCTTTGCCACATAATTGATTTTCCAAGTTTTTTTTAAATAATATTATTGAGATCTGAGGTCCTGCTGAAATAACTTAGGTTTTGAAGGTCACATCAGTCCTTTGCCTAAAACCCTTTAACTGTTCCCCTTTGACTTCAGAACATTGTTCAAGCTTCTTGAGATGGCTTCATGGTCTTCTTTTCCTCTCTCCACCCTCATTTCTTACTGCTCCTCCTCTCATGCCTTGTGATCTAACTGCTCTGGCCTGCTTCGAATTATCTGGAAAGGCCATGTGCTTGGCTCCCATGGCTTTGCATTTGCTATTAGCTCTTCCACTGCTCTTCACCTGGCTAACCAAGCCGAGCCTCCAGGAGGACTACGCCAATCTTACAGGGTAGGATTAGGGTCCCCTCTTTGGTGCTCTTAAACCATCCTGCCCATATCCACCTTACATGAAACTCATAAAATATCCCATTACAGGGGACTTATAAAGTCAAACAACAATAAAATGCATCGTTGTTGCCTTGTTATTTGTATCCCCCACTACGAAAAGGACTCTGGCTTGTACAATGTTTGTGTCCCCAGCTTGATAATATTTTCTGAAGCAGTTTACATGTGTGCAACTTCAAGAATTCAGGCTGAGTCCACAAAGCGAAGAGAAAGAAGGGTCTGTTCCGAGTGCCAGCATATGGTGCACAAAATGAAGCAAGTGCTCCAGTAGCAATAACAATAGCAACAGACTCCACAGGGCTTCTTGACTGTAGCTGAGCTTTAGAAAGTCTTCTTTTATCTTTTACTCCAATAAATCAGAAAATTACTAACTATGACTTTTTCTAGGTGCAGAGGGGGGATGGACCCTTTGTTGACTATAGGGACCCTGAAGGCTCCTAGGAGTGTACTTAGACGGCATTGTCTGGGAGCAGACAGGTCAGTGTGGCGCTTACCTGATAAAGAGACCCACATCACCAGTATAGGGAGATCTATGTTTGGGTCTCAGTGCTTTACTTGGATGGTCTCTAGCCAATCGTGACCTCATGCCCCTGTGGGGGAGTGGAGGTCAGCTGCCTGCAGCATTCTTCTCTTTGCTCTTTGGTTCCTTTCCTGTCCTCAGCGTCATCCCCACTTCCATAATACTCACCCCCGTCTTCCATTCTTTTCTTCCTTTATATCTGTTGCTCTTCAGTCATTAGGTTGCCCTGCACACACAAGTTGGCCACCCCTGCTGAGGAGGAACACACAAGCTTCAGATGCCACGGCCGTCTCGTCCTGTGATGTACATGCCCTTGGCTGCTGTTCTGCACGTTTGGTTGAAACGCTTTATACCCTGGACAAGATAGAAATAGAAAGGGGAAAAGCCATGCTTGGACCAGCACTTGCAGTGTTCTGATATCTTGTTGCAGTTTAAAAATTTGCATGATGGTTGTTAATGTCTTCATCTTGATGACTGGGGAGTTGAATGAATATTTGTGAGTCAGCACAAGTTTATAAAGTTTGTATTTATAAAATATTTCACCAATGAATACTGATTTTTTTCTTTATCTGATAGATGCCCTCAGTTCTGTGTGTTATTTTGCATTAAACTCTACCTGTACTGATGAAAATGCTCTTGAGGAAGGAGTACTGGGACATGTCTCTTTTAGAGGTACACAGTAATTCCAGGAACAGAGCTTTGGAGGCTTAGGGAGTTTGCTGGGTGGTAGCCTTCTCAGTCAGTGCCTGATGCTTAAGTGGAGAAAAGGTACAGACTGCTTGGCATGATGTAAAAGGCCTCTTCTCCAGCCTCACTGGCAAATGTCCCCTCCTTTAACTCCCTTACTTATCCATTAAGTCTCAGCTAAAGCATTGCCTCCCCAGGTGCTTGCCTCTACACTCCCATAGGATACTATCTCCATTCTAGCACTGAGAACACTGTATTGTAATTCTGTATTCAATCTTCTGTCTTATGCACTGGATTGTGAACTCTCGAGAGAGAAAGAGCTGTATCTTATTTATCTTTGAATCCTCAGACACCAGCATAGTCTAGCGTAGTCCCTGTTTCAAGGTTAGCACTGACTGAATGTATGTTTAAAAGATTAATGAAAAGGGAAATAACATTATTTTTAATCCAACAATAGATTGGCATATATTAAGGCTTAATCACACTTTGGACGTTTAATCATCAAATATTTATATATTAAATTCCAAGTTTAATTATAAAATTAAAAGAATTATAAAAGCATTTGTAAAATAGAGAAATCACCCATATTCTCCTTTTTTCTTCTTCTTTAGTGCATTTTTAAATACTCTCCCAGATAAATTTTAGAATTGTGTTGTCAAATTTGCTCTCTAAAAATTCCCACTGGGACTGGAACTGCATTAAACCTATAATATATTTGGGAAGAACTATCATGTTTACAGTATTTTGTCTTCCCTTTAGACATGTACTTGCTCCTGGCAGATATCAAATCTCTTTCAGTCTCCTAAAATGTTTGGAAGTTTTCTTAACCAAGATTATTTCAAACTTTTTTTTTTTTTTAATTTTTTAGTCACTAAATACATAACTTCTGATTAAATATATCCATGGCCTCAAATGTTCTGAGCACTACTGTCCCTGCTAATCCAGCTATCAAATGACAACGTCTTGATCTTCTCCTCCTTCTCCCCAATCCTTGTGGCGATACTAGGACTCCAGAGGACAATGGGAATGCTGAGGGAATCCACACTTTGTTGGTCTCCTGTCCCCTCCTCATGACTATTTTATATAAGTTGGAGATCAGTATCACTTCATGAGACTCTTTTACCTGGCTTCTGTCATGTTTTCCTAGAGGGTTGGGATGGTGTCTGCAATGGGAGGGTCTCATGGGATAAAGAAGGATCCCCCTCTCTTATATCCAAGGATAGGAAACAATTATGGATAAAGAGAGAGAAGAAATTGATGCTTTGGTGGCTTAGTTTAGTGTTTTTCTACCTAAAGCGTTCTATGGTGCATAGATGTGATTTTTTTCTTAAAGGATTCACTCAAAAAAAAAAAAACAAAAAACCAGATTCAGTTTCTCAAGTAAGTGCAGTGGCATTGTTGTCAAATCTCACTTTCTTAAAGCTCTTAAGAGGTTACGGCTCGGGCATGCTTTTCTGATGAAGCTTCAGAGCTCAGCCTAACTTGCCAACCTGCAGAACCATGAACAGATAAATGGTTGTAGAGTCTTAAGTCATTTGAATTTGGGGGGTTGTTTGTTATGCAGCAATAGCTAACTGGTACACTATCCTTATTTTCAAACACCTGCCATAGTCTATGAGATGATAAATAAGGCAGTATTTGGAAAATAGTAGTCATTTAATAAATGTTTGTTAAACAAATAATTGAACAAAGGAATGAATGAAACAAACAGTATAATCTGTGCTGGGGATTGAATCATGTCCCCCACAAAGGGTGTGTTCAAGTCCCCCACAAAAGGTGTGTTCAAGTCCCAGCCCCTGGTCCTGTGGGTGTGAACCCATTTGTAAACAGGACCTTTAAAGATGTGATTAGTTAAGGGGTGCCCAAACTGAATGAGGGTGGACTAAGCTTAACCCAATATGGCTGATATCCTTATAAACAAAGAAAATTAAACACATTAAGGGAAGCCACGGGAGAAACACAAACTGGAAATCAACAGAACCCAGAGGAGAAAGGAGAAGACATTGCCATGTGCATTACCATGTGACAGAAAAGCCAAGGAACCCCAAGTTTACTGGACAGCCAGAAGGTACCAACCTGGGGCAAGCAAGCCTTTCAGTCTCTGAAACTGTGATACAATTAATTCCTGTTGTTAAGCCAACCCATTGTATGGTATTTGTTTTAGCATCTGAGAGACTAAAACGATCTGTACCTTGTTTCTTAGTCAATTTCCAGGCTAAAATATGTCCATCTTGGTTCTTTAAATGTTGTGTTCTCCTCTTCTCTCCTATCACTTGGTAGAGCCCTCTCTGGTAGTAGCAATTGTATTGAATTCCAGTTATGAATGTATTTCATTAGACTGTGAACACTTGGAGGCCAGGACTGTTTACTAGTCATCACTGTATCCTTAGTGCTTGTTTACTCAGTACTCGTGAAATCTTGACTCTTTGGGATTTTAAAAGTGTATCTGAAGTTTTGTCCTTTCGAAATTGGATGGCTGCCCTATAGGTTGCGGTGATTTTAACCCTGGCTTAAAATGAAAATAATCTAAAGGACGTTTAAAAACATCGGTGCCTCGCCAATGTTCATAGCAGCATTATTCACAATTGCCAAGAGATGGAAACAACCCAAATGTCCTTCAACAGATGAGTGGATAAATAAAATGTGGTATATACACACGATGGAATACTACGCGGCAGTAAGAAGGAACGATCTGGTGAAACATATGACAACATGGATGAACCTTGAAGACATAATGCTGAGCGAAATAAGCCAGGCACAAAAAGAGAAATATTATATGCTACCACTAATGTGAACTTTGAAAAATGTAAAAGAAATGGTTTATAATGTAGAATGTAGGGGAACTAGCAGTAGAGAGCAATTAAGGAAGGGGGAACAATAATCCAAGAAGAACAGATAAGCTAAAAAAAAAAAAAAAACATCGGTGCCTAATTTTACTTCAAGCCAGTTAATTCAAAATCTTTGGGAGGACAATGGCAGTGTGCAGTCAGGGCTGTGAACCTCTAGGTTCTGATATCCTTAAAGTTTATTAAGAAATGATCCTCACCAGCAAGGAGAAAGACTTATGGTGAAGTAATTTGGAATCACTAAGTATTCTAATCTGCAAAGTTAAAACATGAGTGATAATTAAAGGGCCAAATGTTTTGCTATAGTAAGACTGCATGAATCTGTATAAAGGCATAGAACAATTCATAACAAAATCAGGTTCTTTATTATTTAACATAAATTTGTTTATATTTTAATTTTTCATCAGTTAAAGCTATAAAATGTTTCTAACAGTTTTTAAATTTTTGACAAATCGCCATTATCGACTTTCCATATTATTTTGTCAAGAATTTTAAGATAAATTTCAGTGTTTATTCCTCAGCATTCATTCTGTACATTTAAAAATACTTATTTTAAAGACTTTTTGTTCAGCAGTAGTCAATTTAGAACAAACCACTCAGGATTGCCTCTCATCAATATTTATGTATTTGAGGTTTCAATTTGACAATATTAAGCTCTGTGTTCTTATTTCTTAAACAATCAAAACATTTGTAGATTGATTTTAAGGCATTTATTTTTTTCCATTTGAATACACTATGATTAAAAGTTCACAGCCTTGGTTACATCATGTAATTTGAAAAATAACCAACAATGTCCCCAGTGATTAAATATTCAAGTTTGCAATTATTTTGTAACTTTTGTTCTGCTCTTCGCTCACTCTAAAAATTATCATAAAATTTTGAAAGATGTCCGCAGTGTAGAATATGTCCATAAAATATTAAATATTCAATTTTCCTCTATCATGGCTTGAAAAATTCATAATTACATGATGATCCACATAATAACTCATTCTGAAAAGTCATATATGGCACTCCCTCTGTGACTGAGTTAATAATTTACTGCTGTGTGGGATTTTCACTCTGCACTGTTAGTCTTGGGAGCATTTATTAAGCAAATGTTCATTTGCAAAGATCAGGATGTGAATGAAGAGGGTAAGAATTTAATGAGGAGTGACAGACAGGTGAACTGATTCCATATAGAACTTTAGCACAAGGGAAAGCAGAGAGCTTTATCTTGCGTAGCCTCGATAGACACCTGAAATGAAATATAGAATACAGGGGGCATGAGGAAAAAAATGATGCTTTCCTGCAGGAGCCAGTGGAGGGATAAATCAAGGGAAGTGAGGAATACAATTCAGGCCATTTGAAAAGATGCCACTGCATGTGACGTGACGCTTTGAGCTTACGAAGCAGAGGGGATGCCAACTTGTTATATTAAAGTCACCAAATGCTTCCAAAGAGAATCTTTCATTTCTTTGTTTTCTGTTGTTATATATATATATATATATTTTGTATTCCAAACTTACATTGTCAACAGCTTGAATAAGAAAGCATGCAAATGATTGATAAGCAGAAAAACAAAGACATTTCCACAGGACTGATTGTTTTAGGGCTCAAGATTGCTTATAGAGACTTCTGTGAAAACCATGTTACTTTTTAAATGCAGGTCTAAAATTAGTATGTAACACCCAGAAATAAACCTTAGAAATGAATAATCCATTATCTATTATTTGGGTCAGTTATAGAGATACAAATAATGTGAATGAGGCAAGCAGCTTGTGTTTGATTTATTGGATAATTGTATTACATAGATAATTGTGACTTCACCTTTCCATGTTGCCTTGGGCTGATTTTGATCTATTCATATCAGCCATGAGCCACCAGGAGAAGTCACCGGACAGGACTAAGAAGGGAAACTGACTAATTACCTTATTACTGTTATCATTATTAAGTCTAGATTTGTTTTTCATTTGACAACCTCAATGTATTTTCCAGTGCTAGATTTTTATTTAAAAGGCCCAATATTTTTTATAGTTCAAAGCACATTCTAATCTAAATGTTTCGCATATATTATCAAATTACTTAGATTAGACAGTGAAAGTATTAAAAATCCCAGTTTGGAGATAAAGGAACTTAGGCACCGGAAGTCATGCTTCTCTGAGGGATACAGATTTTTTTTGGAAACAACAGTTTGAACTGAGATTTTCTAATCACAAATTATATGTTCTTTTCCCTATTCCATATATTCTTCTCTTAGTTATTCCATATCATTAGTGGACAGGCTCCATCACTGGTGATTATGAAAGAAGCTTTATCTGCATTCTCCATGTCCTCTCTTAAATGAGCTAGTGCATGTAATGAGCTAGGCCATACATGTTACCCACCACACCATCATCATCACTAAGATTTCCTCCTTAATCTCAAGTACTTTCTCCATGCTTCTATTTCAAACTTACTTCTCCATGTTGGTTGACATCTTATCTACTTCTTGACAAGTTGTTTGAATGGGGATTCTTGTGTAGCCCAATTAGAAGATAAATAAATCGGAGCAAGTAGATTCTGGCTCAAGTCCTGGCTTTGCCATTGGCTGACTGCATGTGCCGGTTTGAATGTATTATGTCCCCCAGAAAAAGCCATATTCTTTGATGCAATCTTGTGGGGCAGACAGAATAGTGGGGATTAAGTTGGAACGTTTGAATTAGGTTATTTGCATGGAGATGCGCCCCACCCAACTGTGGATGATAACTGATGGGGTATTTCCATGGAGGAGTGGCCCCACCCATTCAGGGTGGGCCTTGATCAGTGGAGCCATATGAACGTGCTGGCTCAAGGAGATGGAACTCAGTGCAGCTGTGAGTGACGTTTTGAAGAGGAGGAAGCTTGCTAGATAGGAACGTCCTGGGAGAAAGCCATTTTGAAACCAGAACTTTGGAGCAGACGCCAGCCACGTGCCTTCCCAGCTAACAGAGGTTTTCCGGACGCCATTTGCCATCCTTCAGTGAAGGTACCTGATTACTGATGTGTTACCTTGGACACTTTATGGCCTTAAGACTGTAACTGTGTAGCCAAATAAACCTGCTTTTTATAAAAGCCAATCCATCTCTGGTATTTTGCATTCTGCAGCATTAGCAAATTAGAACATGGCCTTAGAAATGTCACAACAACTCTGATTTTGTGTCCACAACTGTGAAATCATACATAGTAGGTTAGAGGATCTTTTCAGAATTCTTATAGCTCTAAAATTCCATGATTAGAAAATGATGTTGGTGTTGCTAATTAGGTTAATAGGGACAATCTTCTTTTTTTTTGCCCCCAGCCCATTTTTTATTTTAGGGACATATATTCAATTCTTCATGTTCATCATTTTGTGTTAATTCTTTCTGTCCATATGAAGAATCTATGGACTGCTGAATTTGAGCATTAATTCTGAGGGTTTGCCAGAAATATTTTTGCTAAAATGTATCTTTGGAATTCCATTTTATTCAGTTTGACCAATAATAAATATCAGAGACTTCCCTCCTGCGATGTTCTCTGAGGCTTCAGATTTACATAAAGATTTGGGGTGAATTGCCAAGGTTATATGGCTTCAAATACCCAGGTACTGTGAAGAGGCCTGTCTTCAAAGTTCTCTTGCTGGAGATGTGAATGGAAGCTGCATGCCTGCCACTCAGTGAAGAGTCAATGAAATGTATGCATGTATGGTTTTTGAAGTGTAAAAAAAGTTCTGTTTTTAACATAGGCCCAGTTTTTTTAAGCCAGATTTTTCCTGTTTTACAAATAGAGAAAAACTATTTTTTCAGTAGTATACTTTACAGGTATTTAGACTGAAACAGGGGCCTGTGTTCCATTTTGAATATCCTGGAAGGATGAAATATATGGACTGCTCTATTCTAAATTTATTTTTTTAAAAGAAAAAAATTTAATCTTAATATTTATTGAGTCAAAATGGGTCTAGTCTTTTTCCCAAGGTCTGCCTTTTTCTTCCTTCTCATTCTCAGTCTTCACTTTCAAATAATTTAAAATCTAAATTCTAGTTTGAACTTGCTGAAACCCACATACATCAATGGTCAATTTACTTGTGTTTGCTGCAAGGAAGGCCTATCCTAAGAAAGACTCAATTTTAATGACTGATGAGACTAGAAAAGGATTTATAACCAAGTTCTTTGTATCATAATAAGCCAATTTCCTCATCAAAAATATTAGTTACCAAGGGCTACATGAGGTCACTTTCAAATGCCAGGGAGAAATACAGTACTCAGTGGTATAAACCCTAAGTGATTCCTCTGACTATAAATTTCAAGATGAAGCAAGGCAGAATTTTAATCATAACACTGAAAAAACTCAACCAGATTGTATCTCTACTACTGAATATTGGTTAAAACAATAATACAGGAACAATACATGCTGGAGAAACATTCTTCTGAGAAGTCAAATCCAAGGTCATCATTTGTAAGTGGTTATGTGTTCTTGCACAGCAGTGTCAAAACATGAGTATGTATACATAAAATATACATACCCACACATATATATGTCATTAAAAGTTGCCAACAATAAGATTTGTAACTGCAATGAAAATATTTTGTAGGCTTTGTAAACTGAAGGCTCCACTGAGTTGCTCAAGAATTATTTGGTTAAAGGGTAAATACACCTTGTACATCATAATGAAAGTCTTATAGGTAGGGATGGAGATTAACACTTCAGGCTGTCCACAGAATATTAATAAAATTCAATATATTTTCTAAAAGGTATAATTTATATTTTGTGGAAATGAGACCCTTTTCTAATAAAATTCTTCTGTCCTTCATTCTGTTCATATAATTTTGCTATAAATCATCCTGTAGGAATTTTTTCCCCTAAATATTCATCTCAGGGAGAACCTATTTAAATAAGCCCTCTTAGCAAGATCTTTTGGAATTAAAATTACACTATGAGCAATACTTCATCCAAATATGTTTCCTTCATAGAATTTTCTCATGCCTAAAATAATATTTTTGTTGAATTACAGTATGTTAGAATAGTTGATGTGAGGTGACTTTGACTGTAAAGAAACAGTGTATAAAAAAGATTGACAAATTAGCTTTAGCCTTTTTAATTGCACTGTCTCTGAGTCTGCACCATTGCAGCTCATTTCTTCTCCCCATCTACATATATAGTGAGAAAAACCTAAGGGCATTATTCTCAGCTTCACCACAAAGAAAGAATAAGAAAGAAGAAAAATTGCTGCTGGATATACTGGGTTTCCTTGGTTTCTGGTAAACCAGAACATTATGCTCATTCATTTTTGTTTGAAGCTAATTTTATTCCACTGTCTGTTAACCATTAGAAAAAATTCTTTCATTTTACTCCTGATATGTATATGGTAAGTAATTTGACTAGGATATGAGGTACAATATGGAGAATAGATAGACTATCAAGTATTCACACACACACATACACACACACACACTCACAATACAGATCTCCCACACAAGGCAGTTCCCTTGAAGGTTTATAGGAGGTTCCGTGGGTCAGGCAAACTGAGGCTGCAAAGCTCAGAGAAGGTTTCAGATGGTCTAATTAGCAAATCTCTTGCTTTGTAACTTACAAAGTGCTTGACAAATGAATATTCACTTGCTTTAATTTATCTCTTGCTTCCATCTGCCCTATGAGATAGGCAGAGCAAATTTTATCATCCTTATTTTACAAATGTAAAGTGAGATTTAGTCAGATTAAGTGAATTCCCAAGATTAAAAAGCTCATAAGTATTGTCTTCCAGGTCAGAGTTCAAGACGCTGGCTTGCTTCCTGTTAGATAATCTTTTTACCCTCCTGGACTCTCCCAGAGCCCATGGGTCATCGCAGCCGCGGCATGGACGGGAGGTGAAGGGTCCAGTTTCATGATATGCATTTACCGTCAGTTTGGCGCACATGTGGAAGCTGTAGTGTGCACCTCCACAAGTCCTCACAAACAAGAGGTGCCCCCTAAACCTGCGATGCAGAGCATGGGGCATCATGGGCTGCACAATAAATATATTTGGAAACAGAAATCACTGCCCTTTAAAACTAAGACTTCCAAAACCATTTAGTTCTCTAACGAAGACAATGGACTAAAGGCAGCTGGAACCTTTCAGTACAGTTTCCAAATGAGTACTGAGTGCCAATAATTCTAAGATTAATTACAATGATAAATTATACTGTAATATGAATTGGGTGATCATTATGAGTCAGACATGTTTTAAAGATGTTTATTCGCATGTATCAATTCAGTTAATCCTCACAACAAGGCTATTATTATTACTACTATTGATTACAGCTATGATTATCTTCCCCGCTTAAAATGTAAAGAAATTGAAGCACAGAGAGTTTAACTTGCTTGCCAAAGTCATATAACTGGGATGTGGTGTGGAAAGGATTTGGACTCAGCCAGACTTCATGGTATGCTCTGGTGCCTTGCTCTCTTAGGAGCTGTGCTAAATGATGAAGATACAAAGATAAATAAGGTCATCTCCCAATAGGTGCATAGGTTACGTGGGAGACAGATGTATGCAAAGTGCTGTTCTGTGTGAGGCACCACAAGAGAGGCAGTGGCAAAGTACAGAAAACCCAGACCACCGTTCCCCGGGACTCTCTGGGAGGTGTTTCCAGGGGCAGCAATGCTTCAGCTGAGTCAAGAGCGATGAGGGAGGCCTTGCCTGCCTTTAGCACCTGGGGAAGCAGATTCGCCACTGGGAATAGCACCTACGAAATGCAGAGGCAAGCAATCACACCATGGTATGTTCAGGAACTCTCAGTTTTGGGGTGACTGGAATACAGAATGCAAGGCAGTGTTGGGCAGAGACTGAAATTGAAGAAGTAGGTAGAGGCCAGGTCCTGAAGGGTTTTGTAAACCATGCACATAAGCTGGACTTTATTGTGGATGCCACAGTAGAGCCAAGGAAGGGTTTTATGTGGTAGAGTCATATGAGATTTGTGTTTTCAGAAGCAACTCCAGAATCATGGAGAGGATGGATTAGAGGTAGTAGCTGAGATGAGAGGCAGGCAGATAACTTATTGCAACTTGCTGCAAGACATGGTGATGAGATCCTAAACCAGGGCAATGGTGGTAAGAATCTAAGTGAGGGAGGGAATTCTGGACAATTGTTCCTACCACTCCTGAGGGTAATCTTATTCATATCATTCATTTCCTCTAATATTTTGCCCAAGTTGGCCAAGTTATTCATCTGCCTTGGAGGAGATGAGGAATGTTACAGAAAGACAGTGGAACAGTTTTGATACTTCCTGCTCTAAGTAACGAAATGGCTTAAACAATCAGGAAAATTTATTATTTCACATAGGAAGTTTTAAGTTAGGGCAATTCCAGGTCTGGTTAATTCAGTAGCTCAATGATAACACCATCCTCTATTTGTTCTACCATCCTCTCAGCATCAACTATCTCCTTTCCAGCTAGTCCCCTCCTGGTTTCAAGATGGCTGCCAAGTCCCAGGAGTCACGGCAGACAGCATCAGCAAAAACTGGGGAGGAGTCCAGCCTCCCCTGATGCATTTGGCTGCCTGATGTGAAATCAGGGTTCTTGTGGCAAGCAAGAAGGAAGAATAGCACTGGAAGAGACTGAATGCAAAGATAAGCTTTAGCTTTTTGCATTAAAAAATGAGTATTTAATAGTAAGAAGAGGGTCTTGCATGCCAGATCAATCAACAGATCATTTAGATAAGAGAAAAGTGAGGCCCCAAATCTGCTTAGAAAAGAAGAAAAATATTTATCCCCACTCCTTCCTGTAAGAACATTGTTTATTCCTATTTATAAGAAGAGAGTACTTACTACTAATGCAGCATATGAACATAACAAAACTTCCAGAAACTGTGCAAAGTGTTTGAGCTAAGGAAGTCTTTAATAAGAAATATTTTCCGAGATAAGGTCTAATTCTTTAATTGCCATCAATTTGTACCCAATTAAACAGTAGGCACTAAAAACTATAGTGAGTATAAAATAAATGAAGGAAACAAGATGGTGAAGGGTCTGGAAACCCTGTGGAGTTTCACTTAAAGAAGATAAGAAAGTGGTGGGAAAACTGACATCTATAAATATGTAAAGGGTTGTGTTGATACAATCAGATAATAAACATAAAATTGCTTTATAAGCTCTAAATTGTTATGGAGATGTTAGCTCTTTCTATTTTATTTTATTCTGTTTAGTTCCAGACATCATAAGTAGACCCAGTGGGTCACAAGTATAAGAAAGCAGATTGCATCTTCACATATAAAAATAAAATGAGCTATCTAACAATGGAATGCACTGCCTTAAAAACGGGAGTCCAAAGCCTTCAAGGACAGGCTGGAGCTCTCCGCTGGGATTGAGATGGATGTGTTCTAAGGTTCCTTTAAGCCTCTGTCTCTACTGTTCTAAGAAATACTTTCTTAACTTTCTCAGTAACATATTTATTCATTTGTAGTACAAGCCTCCTGAAATTAAAGGGGTTAAATGACTTACTGGGGGCATGTCTCTAGTAGAGGGTGGGTCTCTATGTCTACAGGATAACACTGCCAGATGCTGAGCAACCCGAGTTGCTGGTTAGGGTGGAGGCCTGGGACCAGCGGTAGCACCTGGGAATTAGGAATGCAGGCTCCGGCTCCACCCCAGGGATGCTAAGGCTGAATCTGCATCTTTAATAAGATCCCCTGATGATTCCTGTGCACACCGAAGTTTGAGAAGCACTGAGCTAGATACCTAGGGCACTCCTAAAACCAGTCACACTCCCAAACGGACTGAGAGAGCTCAGACTTTCGAGTTCCCTAACTCAGAACTGCTTCAGTTCAGTCGCTTTTATCAGAGCAAGGAACCAAAACCTCAGAGTGAGCCCAGTGGGCTTGTCCTGGGTTAAAGTCCCATAATGTTATATTGATAAATAATTATCTTACTTATTTTTCCTATAGTCCTACGCTGTGGCTGTGACTGGCCTCTTTTCTCTCTTTCCTTCCCTCCCTCCTTCCTTTCCTTCCTCACTTCCTTCATCTTTTCTTTTTCTCTTACATTTCTTTTTTCCAAATTGACATGTAGACCTGTTCTTCTCCAGCCAAATGATTCTGTTGAGATGGGATAGTACGTTTTGTGAGAGGACTTGGGTCACAAATGTTCTGAAAACAGGTGACAGCCCCCTGTACCAGCATGAACCTAAACAATTAAAGTTTGCTTTTCTTTGCAGCAAAGAAGTTTCATGACTGGGCCCTCTAGCATTTAACCTTCCAGAAATAGGAACAAAGGAAGTCTCTGACATCATAAAGGAGGGTGTTTAGTCAAGGAAACTGGCAAAAATAAAAAATAAAAAATATGGACTTCTAATTTGGAGAGATCTTAAGCTGGCAGTTGTAAGATGTCCTTATTATTGTGTTGTATTACATTAGTCAGTTACATATATGTGTGTGCATATATATGTTTGTGTGTATGTATGTGTGTGTATATATGTACACACACAAATATAATGAATATCAGTCAGGAACCATTTTATTTGTCCTTTTTGAGATGGGAAAAACATTCATTTGAAATATTGTGACAAATTCCATGTGCTAGCAGACAAGGGAAATGCAAATTATTACCATTGTTCATTTCCAAGGCATCATTCTTGGTTATAAAACCTACCCAAAGAGCATATTAGCAAAACAGTGTATTTAAAAGTACTCATTAAACAAAAACACAGAATCTCTGTAATGATTTAAACAAGTGATATTAAGATTTTGTTTCTACTGAAACACTATAGGAATCAAGATCGAACATGGTTCCTTAAGTCTTTGGTGGGAAGGAATACTCCAGCCACCCAGCTTAAACTAAAATCTGCACAGCATTTATTTCCTGAGCTTTTTAATAAGTTATAGCAGCAGTATTTCTGGTTGAATACTCTCCTTTATCAGTATCAATAAATACTTAACCTTTTGAAGCCAACATGCACATCTGAAGTAAACAATGATGTATCGCTTAATTCAGAAGACTTAGACTCAAATTGTTTGCACAATACTGTGACATAATTTCTGCACATTAGCATTTTCACCCCTGATATTCTGACCCTGTCCTTGCCAGATAGCCAGGACGCACTTTTGGACTTAAAAATAAACACAAATAAAACCATTGTGTTTTGCATCCCCCCAGATACAATTCCACCTTGGACAGCGCTCTTTAGTATTATCCCATGTCTGCTGAAAGGACAGATTTCTTATGACAGATTTCAAAGCTACCCAGTGTTACTTTTCTTAATCAAGCTGGGCTGCTCTCACAATTCAAAAAGCTTCATTATTTTTCCTCTTTAAATTAAACTCCCTGTGCAATGCAGTGACCAAAACAAATAATGTATGACCTACAAACAAGACATTTGCATTCCCAGAATTACGTTCCTGTTTCCTCTCGGTTATACATCTTTGAACCTCTCTTTGCTGTAGCGACCTTCTGGTGCTCATTAGCATGCTGATTACCATTAACACTGCCATAATGCAGCAATTTCCTTGGTGCATGTCGCGGAGAAATGCTCATCTGAATGCAGTCAGGGGACAAAATGAACTGCATAAATCTACAGCACAAACTGGATCTTGTCCAACTTCGCACGAGCCGCTCTCCTCTCTCGGTTGTGACATCATCATCTAGATTCCCACTGACGGCTTAATAAGTGTCTCAGGGTTTCATATTTAATTTCCTTGCATCTCCGTATAACACATTTCAACTTAATTTCAGGAGTGCCTGACCACCAGGTTACCACATTTCATGATATATATTTACCTTAAATCTTTTAGCTATGTCCCTTAATAGCCCTGTTATGAGATTTATATCTAGTTTACTTTTTACAACTTTTTTTCAGATTTATATCTTTTTAAAAATACTGGCCAAGAGAATAGGATTTAAATACACACACACGATGATACATTTATGGAGCTAAAAACAAGATTGAGATATGTGAGCCATAAGTAATATTTTGGGAGGAGTCATAAATAGTACAATTTGCAAGCTAGAATTACAGGAATAGCCATGAATGGAAATAAAGTCTCAATGGCAAGAACAATGAGTGTTTGAGATCTGGATTTTTCTCCTTATCACTATCACAGACATCCAGTGGCTCCTTGACCACACTAGTCTCTAAAGGTGAACTGAGGCTTGCTAACTCTCAGCTTGCAGGTTATGAAGCTGATGTAAAATTCATGTAACCCTCTGAAATTTTTATTTCTGGATTCTTCTTGGAGGATGGTGTTTTAAACACTACAGCCAAAGAACCCATGGTAGCAAGAAGATTATGAAATTTGGTTCTCTTAATGCTTATTTAACTGGAATTATAAGGAAGGTAGAAGAATCAAAGTCACTACTAAAATAATATTTGACAAGATAATATTTGATAAGCCATAGGATGAATAATTGCTCTGAAAAAGGAAGAAAAAGTTATGCATGTTATAATCAGGAAGAGTCTAAAATTTAGATTTATATTCCTTAAAAACAATAAGTTGTGGCCATTTCTATTTTTAAAACATGAAATAAATTCACTGTTATGTACAAATGAAAAAAAAAACTGCAAAATGACTCAAAGAAGAAACTCATGTTTATCATTACTCCAATATAAACTATTTGAATAAGTATACACAAGCATATTTTACGAAAGTTTCCTCGGTAAGATTCAAATCCTGATTTGACTACGCCTCTTTAAGTAAATCTTCTAATAGTTATTGCTCTAAATCAATTGCCAAATATTCATGGAGCCTAAATCTCTGTATGTAAGGCATCCCTCTTGCGTTTCCACTCTCAACGCATTTCTTTAATAAAAGCTGTAACCTCCCAGCCTCCCAGCGTTCCCAGCTGATTCCCAAAGAGAAATTCGTTTTCCTAAGCAAAATAGCTCAACAAATGCCCTGGTATTCTATACACTATCCAGAACACATGGGGAACATTCTCTGCAACCAAGAAGGTTGTATGGACTTCCTGCATGCAATAGAAATGGTTTGCCCCAAACTAAAAATCTGTAACCTGGTGCATGCCCGGATTGTGAAAGTTTGGCTGTAAATGTGATAAGTAAGTAAGTAAGTAAGTATTCATTCATTCAACATCCAATGTCTATGTGTTGGATTTCTGTCTACAATATTCCAATCACTCTGCTAAATACAGGGGTTATAAAGAAAAATGATGAACAGTTCACGTTTAGAGGGCACATACTGTTACAGAAAAAAATAGACAGGATCAAATGCTAGCTCTGATATTCAACAGCTATACTACTTTTGATAAAATTTCATAACCTCTTTGAGAGTTCATTTCCTCCACTTTAAAGTGAGGATAACACTGCATGAAGTTTAGATTATTTGATAATAAAATAAGGTAGAAAAAATAAAAGCACATAGCATAGGTGGTGCCTGTTGAACAGTAGGGACTGGATAAATATTGGTGTCATGTCCTTCTCTCCCTGCTCTTTCTCTGCTAAAAACTCAAACTAGTAGGAGCAGATCAGAGAGTGGGACAAGCAGAAATAAAGTGGCATGCCACCTATCATAAAGCATTCCAACGCATTCTGTATTAGCAAGAACAGAGTGCTGTGGATTCTGCCCTGGGGGAGTAGTGAGGGACTGTGCCAGTTTGAATACATATTGTGTCCCCCAAATGCCATTATCTTTAATGTAATCTTGTGTGGGCAGAGGTTATCAGTTTTGATTAGATTTCTTTGAGTGTTTCTTTGAAATGCACCCCACACTCTGATTGGATAATTTCCATGGAGATGTTGCTCCACCCATTTGGGGTGGGTCTAAGTTGATCAGTGGAGCCATATAAATGAGCTGACATAAGCAGAAGGAACTCAGTGCAGCTGTGAGTGATGTTTTGAAGAGGAGCCACAGCCAAAAGGAACACTTGAGGAAAGCACAGAAGCTGCAGATGAGAAACAGCCGTTGAAAGCAGACTTTTGCTCCGGAGAAGCTGAGAGGACAAATACCCCAAGTGCAACTAAGAGTGACATTTTTGAGGAACTGCAGCTTAGAGAGGAACGTCCTGGGAGAAAGCCATTTTGAAACCAGAACTTTAGAGCAGACGCCAGCCACGTGCCTTCCCAGCTAACAGAGGTTTTCCAGACACCATTGGCCATCCTCCAGTGAAGGTACCCAATTACTGATGTGTTACCTTGGACACTTTATGGCCTTAAGACTGTAACTGTGTAACCAAATAAACCCCATTTTATAAAAGCAAATCCGTCTCTGGTGTTTCGCATTCTGGCAGCATTAGCAAACTAGAACAGGGACACAGCAGAAGGCTGTGGAGAGTGCCTAGGAAAGAGGTGATATTTGCTGGGCTTTGAAGATGTAGTAGAATTACCCCAAGCTGAGAAGATGGGAAAGACCGTCCAGGCTGCAAAGCATGACTGCACAGTCAGACACGGTTCACTGAGGGAATCTGGTGTGACTTCACTGTGCACCTATCTAAGGAAGTTAAACACTAAGGAGACTTGCTTTTTTTTCCTTCTAATGCTCCTCTGCGATCTCATCATCTACAGCCAAGGAAAACATACATCATGCATCACTGAGTACAGACTGGGAAGATTGTGATACACTGGTTTTTGGAGTTGCCGATATAAATTGCTTCACAGGGACCTACAAATACAAGGAAACATGTTCAGCAGGCCCCGAAAGCTAGCTATCTGGCCCGACTGACCTTCTGAACAGCTGCAATTTTATGTTTTTGAAAAGATATCTAAGGAAAATTTTTAGGCACACATTTCCTAATGCTGAAAGTTCCTTTTCCAGATGGGAAACAAAATCTTTCATTTCACTAGTAGAAATCAAAACATAGAGCCACTTAGATTCACAGAGTATCAGATTTTTCTTTCTTAAAAACAAGACAAAACAAAGTAAAACAGAAACTGCTCCCCCGTTTTTTTCTTTTTACCAAAGTAGTGCATGTTCACTTTAGAAACTACCAGATTGAGATAAACAAAGAAGATTGAAAACAAGGTCAGCCAATATTCCAAGACCTAAAGATAGTTCATACTTGAATTCTAGGGGATTGTTGACTCTAATCTTTATTTTATACACATAATATTTTAGTTTTCCATATATAACTTTAACTGGTTTTTATCATTTGAAGTCTCAGAAACTCCATCTATTAGAAATACATTTTTTCCCTCCAAAATAATTGTAATTGCTATTTAGTATTTTTGTGTAAGTTTGTGCCATGATTTGTTTTAGCAAATTTCATATTCTTATTCATTTAGTTTGCTTTTAAAAAAATTCCATGATAGCATTCTCTTATAGTTTGTGAATTTTGCATCAGTCAATATTTCTTAGGATACATCTGTAGAAGTAGAATATTTCAATTTAAAGGTATACTCATTTGAGCAGCATTTGATGTGTTACAAGTTGCTGATCATAAAGGGTAAACCAATGTAAAATTTTACCAAAAATTTTATGAGAATATCTATGTCCTTATATCTTTTCTAACATTAGTTATTAATCTATTTTTAAATTTGAGATAATTTTAAAAATTTGAGATTTTTTTAAGAATAAGTTTTAATAGGGAGGGACCACTTGAGCTCTAAAAGGGAGATAGCTCAAGAGAATACAAATAGAAACAGAAAAAAGGGCTTGAGAGCCCAAGGATGTGCCTTGCCTAGTTTATGTTTATGCCTGAGGTTAGCTCTGAGTTGTGAGACGCGAGACATGTAGTCTGCATTCTATCTAAGAGATCATGACATGCTCACTTAGATTTCTCAGGAAAAAAAAAACAAAAAACAAAAACAAAGCACGAACTAAAATAAACCACTTTGGAAACTTCCTCACTTTGGAAACTTTCCTCATCTCTCTAGTTCTCTACAAATAATTGTCCTTTTTTTTCTCATTGGAGTTGCCTCCTGCATTGTAGCAGAAAGGGCAAGTGACAGAGGTCAGGCTTCAGCCTCTTTACAAGAAGTGTCCACACCCTCTCTGAAAGAGCCCTGTGGAATGGGACCAAAGACGCCTAATCCACAGACAGAATTACTTGTTGAAGTTTGGAGATGTTCATTTTTTAATCATTTGATGACCCAAAGAAATCAGAACTTTTACAAAATAGATCATTGAGGTGATTGTGGAAATAAAATCACCAAAAGGAGTTTTTTAAAATAATGTTTTCAGGGAAGGTCACCTTATTTTCTCATAATTTACTAAATCGTAAACTTGGAGCTGAGTATAATAAAGGACTTCTGCCTTGAGGTTGCTTTAAATTGTAAATAGTAGTTACAATGTGGTTAAGAGGACTGCTGCCTAGTGAAGTATGGGTAAAAGGACTGTTTATGACGTAGGAGAAAGTGGTTAAAAGGACTGATTGTGAGACAGAGGCCCGAGTTAAAAACTACTTCTATCATTCGCTAGCTGTGTAACTTTGGCAAGTTGCTTATTCTTGTTATACCTTGGTGCCTCACCTGTAAAATAGGGGTAATAAAGTCTTCTCAAAGGGTGTGAGGATTAAATGACATATCTGTAAAGTACTTAGCAAAATGTCTGGCTCATAATAAGTGGTCAATAAATAGCAGATTTAGTTATAGCTGACTGTGAGCCTAATGGCTTACATTCCTCATGAGTTAATCTTGTGTGAGATGAAGCAGTTATACTCTATCAACAGTTCCCTTATAGTTTTTTTTTTTTTTTTTTGATTTGCTTCATTTTATTTCTCTTTCTATCTGAAGTCTTCCTCAGTAAAATTTAATCTTTGTATAAGGGTATCACATAATAAAGGAAGGTGGAGAACAGAATAATTCTATCTGATCTCATAACTAAAATAATTACCATTTTGTAGGAAACATTAGGCAACACCAGATAATTATAAAATACATCTTATGTGGGGACAGTTGCTTCTGGTGTGGCAGAATCGCTTTTGAGATTAATTTTCTGGTGGTTCCGCATGTGGCAGTGGTACATGGATGACTGGCTGTCGCTTCTCTTGCAAAGGGAGCACACGTAGGGCTTCTCTCTGGTGTGGATTCTCTCACGAGCCTGCAGGTTGGTTTTGTGGCTGAAGGACTTTTCACACATGCTGCACTTGAAGGGCTTCTCCACTGCGTGAATCTTCCGGTGCATGTGTAGGTCTGATGTCTGGAAGAAACCTTTGTGACACTCAGCACAAACAAATGGTCTCTTGTTCCTGTGTCTTCTCTGGTGGGCGTCCAGCTGAGAGGGATACCTAAAGATCCTGGAGCAGTCCTCCACATCTGTATGATTTTGGGGAACCATGGACTCTTTCTTGATTTACCCCACACCTGGATATTCCATCACTGCTTTGGTCAGTTGGCACAGGCTCAGGGGTGGCTTGGGGAGGGACAGGTTCAGGAGTGGCCTGGTCTGGCCTGGGGAGAAACTGTTGGATCCACTTCCATAGGGACATCTTCACAAGAGGATCCTCCTGGGGATCTTTCCTAGGATTTGGAGGAGCCAAGCCCTGCTCTTCCGGAGTTCTGCACATCTTCAGGCTCATGGCTATCCTCTTCCCAAATAATGAGTAGGGAAGGTACTGATTGTCTCGACTAGTGATGCTGTCATTTACTTGATTGGTTTTCACAGAAATGTTGCTGCTGTCTCAATGTTCATCTGCTTGTCCTGTTTGAAAGGGAATACCTTGAGGACCCCAGAAGGGTGCCCTCATGCTCTCTCTTCTTGGGGTTCATGCTGGTATTTGTTCCATGAGATGAAAAACGACTTCTCTTAACGGAATACTCTCTGAGAAGAGGGCTTCCTGTCCCTGCATGTGGACGTGGACAAGGCCAGGTGACTTCAAGCCATCATCGGTGAGATCTTCCATATGTTTCTCCAGGTTTCTTCCACTTGAATTCCATCTCTCTATCAAAGTGGACTTGTTTCTGCAGTGTCCATTCATCACAAACTGTTCCAGGATTAGTTGAGAAATCATTTCTTCCTTGCTGTGTTTTTCTGGCTGCAATGCATGGCTGCACAGTCAGGCACGGTTCACTGAGGGAATCTGGTTATCTCACAAGAGGCAGGAAACAACTGATGAACCATTCAAGGATATCTATCTCTAGGTTAATGAATCAAGGTTACTGAAGATGGTGTAATGAGTGCTTGATTCCAAGGTGCCTTGCTTTATCCTTTAATTCTCCCCAAGTGTCTAGCAGGGTATATATACTCAAGAGCTACTCATTTCTAACGAACTCAGGTGCATTAGATTTCATTTTATTGCCATGTGTTTAATATAATACTCTATAATATTTCAGCATAGAGAGAGTGGAGTATCATATATATACCAACTAGTTAAATATTTAATTCCATGAACAGTCAGTTGTCCAGAATCCATTCTCCAAAGGTGGTAGGCTTAACTTTATATCAGACAGCCCACACTCCTGAAACAGCTACCTCAAGTGTGTAGTAAGTTATCCATATCTATTACCAACAAATGCTTGAGGTAACGCTAATTAACATAGTGAAAGGCAATAGTGGGTTTTTTTTTTTTTTTTTTTTATCATCATTTTATTGAGATATATTCACATACCACGCAGTCATACAAAACAAATTGTACTTTCGATTGTTTACAGTACCATTACATAGTTGTACATTCATCACCTAAATCAATCCCTGACACCTTCATTAGCACACACACAAAAATAACAAGAATAATAATTAGAGTGAAAAAGAGCAATTGAAGTAAAAAAGAACACTAGGTACCTTTGTCTGTTTGTTTGCTTCCCCTACTTTTCTACACATCGATCCATAAACTAGACAAAGTGGAATTTGGTCCTTATGGCATTCCCAATCCCACTGTCACCCCTCATAAGCTACATTTTTATACAACTGTCTTCGAGATTCATGGGTTCTGGGTTGTAGTTTAATAGTTTCAGGTATCCACCACCAGCTACCCCCAATTCTTTAGAACCTAAAAAAGGTTGTCTAAAGTGTGCGTAAGAGTGCCCACCAGAGTGATCTCTCGGCTCGTTTTGGAATCTCTCTGCCACTGAAGCTTATTTCATTTCCTTTCACATCCCCCTTTTGGTCAAGAAGATGTTCTCCATCCCACGATGCCGGGTCTACATTCCTCCCCGGGAGTCATATTCCACGTTGCCAGGGAGATTCACTTCCCTGGGTGTCTGATCCCACGTAGGGGGGAGGGCAGTGATTTCACCTTTCAAGTTGGCTTAGCCAGAGAGAGAGGGCCACATCTGAGGAACAAAGAGGCATTCAGGAGGAGACTCTTAGGCACAAATACAGGGAGGCCTAGCCTCTCCTTTGCAGCAACCGTCTTCCCAAGGGTAAAACTTATGGTAGAGGGCTCAAGCCATCAAACCACCAGTCCCCTATGTCTGTGGTCATGTTAGCAACCATGGAGGTGGGGTAGGCGAATACCCCTGCATTCTCCACAGACTCCTCAAGGGGGCACTACATCGTTTTTTTTTTTTTTTTCCTTGTTTGTCTTTTTTCTTTTTTTTTTTTTCTTAACTTTCCCTTCTTTTTTCAAATCAACTGTATGAAAAAAAAAGTTAAAAGGAAAACAAACATACAATAAAAGAACATTTCAAAGAGACCATAGCAAGGGAGTAAGAAAAAGACAACTAACCTAAGATAACTGCTTAACTTCCAACATGTTCCTACTTTACCCCAAGAAAGTTACATACTATAGCAACATTTCAGTGAACTTGTTCCTACTACATCCATCAGAAATTAACAGACCATAGTCATTTCTGGGCATCCCCAGAACGTTAAATAGCTTATCTGTTCTTCTTGGATTATTGTTCCCCCTTCCTTAATTGCTCTCTACTGCTAGTTCCCCTACATTCTACATTATAAACCATTTGTTTTACATTTTTCAAAGTTCACATTAGTGGTAGCATATAATATTTCTCTTTTTGTGCCTGGCTTACATTAGTGGTAGCATATAATATTTCTCTTTTTGTGCCTGGCTTATTTCGCTCAGCATTATGTCTTCAAGGTTCATCCATGTTGTCATATGTTTCACCAGATCGTTCCTTCTTACTGCCGCGTAGTATTCCATCGTGTGTATATACCACATTTTATTTATCCACTCATCTGTTGAAGGACATTTGGGTTGTTTCCATCTCTTGGCAATTGTGAATAATGCTGCTATGAACATTGGCGTGCAGATATCTGTTCGTGTCACTGCTTTCCGATCTTCCGGGTATATCCCGAGAAGTGCAATCGCTGGATCGAATGGTAGCTCTATCTCTAGTTTTCTAAGGAACTGCCAGACTGACTTCCAGAGTGGCTGAACCATTATACAGTCCCACCAACAATGAATAAGAGTTCCAATTTCTCCACATCCCCTCCAGCATTTGTAGTTTCCTGTTTGTTTAATGGCAGCCATTCTAACCGGTGTTAGATGGTATCTCATTGTGGTCTTAATTTGCATCTCTCTAATAGCTAGTGAAGCTGAACATTTTTTCATGTGTTTCTTGGCCATTTGTATTTCCTTTTCAGAGAACTGTCTTTTCATATCTTTTGCCCATTTTATAATTGGGCTGTCTGTACTATTGTCATTGAGTTGTAGGATTTCTTTGTATATGCAAGATATCAGTCTTTTGTCAGATACATGGTTTCCAAAAATTTTTTCCCATTGAGTTGGCTGCCTCTTTACCTTTTTGAGAAATTCCTTTGAGGTGCAGAAACTTCTAAGCTTGAGGAGTTCCCATTTATCTATTTTCTCTTTTGTTGCTTGTGCTTTGGGTGTAAAGTCTAGGAAGTGGCCTCCTAATACAAGGTCTTGAAGATGTTTTCCTACATTATCTTCTAGGAGTTTAATGGTACTTTCTTTTATATTGAGATCTTTGGTCCATTTTGAGTTAATTTTTGTGTAGGGGGTGAGGTAGGGGTCCTCTTTCATTCTTTTGGATATGGATATCCAACTCTCCCAGCCCCATTTGTTGAAAAGACCATTATGGCTCAGTTCGGTGACTTTGGGGGCCTTATCAAAGATCAGTCGGCCATAGATCTGAGGGTCTATCTCTGAATTCTCAATTCGATTCCATTGATCTATATGTCTATCTTTGTGCCAGTACCATGCTGTTTTGGCAACTGTGGCTTTATAATAAGCTTCAAAGTCAGGGAGTGTAAGTCCTCCCACTTCGTTTTTCTTTTTTAAAGTGTCTTTAGCAATTCGAGGCATCTTCCCTTTCCAAATAAATTTGATAACTAGCTTTTCCAAGTCTGCAAAGTAGGTTGTTGGAATTTTGATTGGGATTGCATTGAATCTGTAGATGAGTTTGGGTAGAATTGACATCTTAATGACATTTAGCCTTCCTATCCATGAACATGGAATATTTTTCCATCTTTTAAGGTCCCCTTCTATTTCTTTTAGTAGAGTTATGTAGTTTTCTTTGTATAGGTCTTTTACATCTTTGGTTAAGTTTATTCCTAGGTACTTGATTTTTTTAGTTGCTATTGAAAATGGTATCTTTTTCTTGAGTGTCTCTTCAGTTTGTTCATTTCTAGCATATAGAAACATTACTGACTTATGTGCATTAATCTTGTATCCCGCTACTTTGCTAAATTTGTTTATTAGCTCTAGTAGGTGTATCGTCGATTTCTCAGGGTTTTCTAGATATAAGATCATATCATCTGCAAACAATGACAGTTTTACTTCTTCTTTTCCAATTTGGATGCCTTTTATTTCTTTGTCTTGCCGGATTGCCCTGGCTAGCACTTCCAGCACAATGTTGAATAACAGTGGTGACAGCGGGCATCCTTGTCTTGTTCCTGATCTTAGAGGGAAGGCTTTCAGTCTCTCACCGTTGAGTACTATGCTGGCTGTGGGTTTTTCATATATGCTCTTTATCATGTTGAGGAAGTTTCCTTCAATTCCTACCTTTTGAAGTGTTTTTATCAAAAACGGATGTTGGATTTTGTCAAATGCTTTTTCAGCATCTATTGAGATGATCAATTGATTTTTCCCTTTCGAGTTTTTAATGTGTTGTAATACATTGATTGTTTTTCTTATGTTGAACCATCCTTGCATGCCTGGAATGAACCCCACTTGGTCATGGTGTATGATTTTTTTAATGTGTCTTTGGATTCGATTTGCAAGTATTTTGTTGAGGATTTTTGCATCTATATTCATTAGGGAGATTGGCCGGTAGTTTTCCTTTTTTGTAGCATCTTTGCCTGGTTTTGGTATTAGATTGATGTTAGCTTCATAAAATGAATTAGGTAGTGTTCCATTTTTTTCAATGTTTTGAAAGAGTTTGAGTAAGATTGGTGTCAGTTCTTTCTGGAAAGTTTGGTAGAATTCCCCTGTGAAGCCATCTGGCCCTGGGCATTTATTTGTGGGAAGATTTTTGATGACTGATTGGATCTCTTTGCTTGTGATGGGTTGGTTGAGGTCTTCTATTTCTTCTCTGGTCAGTCTAGGTTGTTCATATGTTTCCAGGAAATTGTCCATTTCTTCTACATTATCCAGTTTGTTGCCATACAGTTGTTCATAATATCCTCTTATAATTTTTTTAATTTCTTCAGGATCTGCAGTTATGTCACCTTTTTCATTCATTATTTTGTTTATATGGGTCTTCTCTCTTTTTGATTTTGTCAGTCTAGCTAGGGGCTTGTCAATCTTGTTGATCTTCTCAAAGAACCAACTTTTGGTGATATTTATCCTTTCTATTGTTTTTTTGTTCTCTATGTCATTTATTTCTGCTTTAATCCTTGTTATTTCTTTTCTTGTACTTGGTTTAGGATTGGTTTGCTGTTCATTTTCTAGCTTCTTCAGTTGATCCATTAGTTCTTTGATTTTGGCTCTTTCTTCCTTTTTAATATATGCGTTTAGTGCTATAAATTTCCCCCTTAGCACTGATTTTGCTGCATCCCATAGGTTTTGGTATGTTGTGTTCTCATTTTCATTCGTCTCTATATATTTAGCAATTTCTCTTGCTGTTTCTTCTTTAACCCACTGATTGTTTAGGAGTGTGTTGTTTAACCTCCAGGTATTTGTGAATTTTCTAAGTCTCTGATGGTTATTGACTTCTAATTGTATTCCATTGTGGTCAGAGAATGTGCTTTGAATAATTTCAATCTTTTTAAATTTATTGAGGCTTGTTTTATGTCCCAGCATATGATCTATTCTGGAGAAAGTTCCGTGAGCACTAGAAAAGTATGTGTATCCTGTTGATTTGGGATGTAATGTCCTGTAGATGTCTGTTAAATCTAATTCATTTATCAGATTGTTTAGGTTTTCAATTTCCTTATTGGTCTTCTGTCTGGTTGATCTATCTATAGGAGAGAGTGATGTGTTGAAGTCTCCCACAATTATTGTGGAAACATCAATTGCTTCCTTTAGTTTTGCCAATGTTTCTCTCATGTATTTTGTGGCACCTTGATTGGGTGCATAGACATTTACGATTGTTATTTCTTCTTGCTGAATTGCCCCTTTATTAGTATGTAGTGGCCTTCTTTGTCTCTCAAAACATCCCTGCATTTGAAGTCTATTTTATCTGAGATTAATATTGCTACACCTGCTTTCTTTTGGCTGTAGCTTGCATGAAATATTTTTTTTCCATCCTTTCACTTTCAGTTTCTTTGTGTCCCTGTGTCTAAGATGAGTCTCTTGTATGCAACATATTGATGGTTCATTTTTTTTGATCCATTCTGCGAATCTATATCTTTTAATTGGGGAGTTTAATCCATTTACATTCAACGTTAAAACCGTGAAGGCATTTCTTGAATCGGCCATCTTATCCTTTGGTTTATGTTTGCCATATTTTTCCCTCTCTCTATTAATATCCTTTATTGTACCCATACCGAATCTCTTTAGTACTGAACCTTTCTCCAAGTCTCTCTGTCCTGTCTTTGTTTCTCTGTCTGTAGGGCTCCCTTTAGTATCTCCAGTAGGGCAGGTCTCTTGTTAGCAAATTCTCTCAGCATTTGTTTGTCTGTGAAAAATTTAAGCTCTCCCTCAAATTTGAAGGAGAGCTTTGCTGGAGAAAGTATTCTTGGCTGGAAATTTTTCTCACTCAGAATTTTAAATATATCATGCCACTGCCTTCTCGCCTCCATGGTGGCTGCTGAGTAGTCACTACTTAGTCTTATGCTGTTTCCTTTGTATGTGGTGAATTGCTTTTCTCTTGCTGCTTTCAGAACTTGCTCCTTCTCTTCTATGTTTGACAGTGTGATCAGTATATGTCTCGGAGTGGGTTTTTTTGGATTTATTCTATTTGGAGTTCGCTGAGCATTTATGATTTGTGTATTTATGTTGTTTAGAAGATTTGGGAAGTTTTCCCCAACAATTTCTTTGAATACTCTTCCTAGACCTTTACCCTTTTCTTCCCCTTCTGGGACACCAATGAGTCTTATATTCGGACGTTTCATATTATCTATCATATCCCTGAGGTCCATTTCGAGTTTTTCAATTTTTTTCCCCATTCTTTCTTTTATGTTTTCATTTTCCATTCTGTCATCTTCCAGGTCACTGATTCGTTGTTCAACTTCCTCTAGTCTTGTACTATGAGTGTCCAGAATCTTTTTAATTTGGTCAACAGTTTCTTTAATTTCCATAAGATCATCCATTTTTTTATTTAGTCTTGCAATGTCTTCTTTATGCTCTTCTAGGGTCTTCTTGATTTCCTTCATATCCCGTACTAGGGTCTCATTGTTCATCTTTAGTTCTTTGAGTAGCTGCTCTAGGTGTGTCTCTTCTGGTCTTTTGATTTGGATGCTTGGGCTTGGGTTATCCATATCGTCTGGTTTTTTCATATGCTTTATAATTTTCTGTTGTTTTTGGCCTCGTGGCATTTGCTGACCTTGATAGGGTTCTTTTAGGGTTTGTAGACCAGTTGAAGTCCTTATCTCTAATTTATCAGATCTACAGCTTCGTGGAGTACACTTTCTCTAACTACCCAGCAGGTGGCGTCCACGAGCCACCTGTTCTCCACAAGCCAGATCTCCCCTGCTTAGCCTTTTTGGTGAGTGGGGGAGTGAGTCTTGTGGGGCCCAATAGGTGTCGCAAGCTTGCGTGTGTAGTTGGTGTTGCCTGCCCTGTATGTGGGGCGTGTTTCTGGGCAGTCGGGGAGGGGGGGTGGCCCTAACAATCAAATCTCCCTGATGATCCTAGAGTTTTAAAGCTACTGCAATAGTCTAATCCTTCAGTTCAGTCCTGCCACAGTTTGTCTCTGCCACTGACCCACAAGTCTTTGGTATTGGCGTATGGCTCCTGAGACTTGCAAGTGGGCCCCTCTTCCAGGCTGTGCACCCCGGGTCCTCTGTTGAGGGATGACTGTGCTATGTCGCAGGTGAGTGCCGTCCCCCCAGGGCAGTTCTGGGCTGCTGGGCTGTGTTGGGAGGCTCCCAGTCTGCTCAAATGATGGCTGAATGGGGCTCTGTTAATTCACACTGCTCCCCCTTCCCAGCTCTGGGACATTCAGCTGAGGTTGCAGGGAAGGCTAATGTCCACGCCCAGTTTTGTGGTGTGTGCCTGTTATTTGAAGCACTTCCGTCACACTGGGTTGTCTGGGGCAGCTCTGGGCTATGGGGCTGGCGATGGGCAGGAGTGTTTCCTGTCCACCAGGATGGTGGCTGTGAGCGGACACCCCCCTTTTCTTGGGAAGTTGTGTTGTTTAGTTAATTTTCTCAGCCACTGGATTATTGCCTTTTGTCTCAGAGCTCTCTTAGTTCTGCTCTTGACTTGACGTGCCCAAATTTCAATTCTTTGAAGCTTTCTGTATTGAGCTTCTTAGAGTAATTATTTTAGAAAAAGCAAAAAGGATTAAAAAAAAAAAAAAAAAAAAAAAAAAAAAAAAAAAAAAACGGCCCTCCTCAGAGATCTAATGGGTTATTGAAATGCTAATAGACAAAGCAACCAGGGCCATTAAGGAAAAGTGCCCAGGGCAGAGAGATCAGCCTTGCTTCGGGATTTGCATATGCGCCTCAAGGCCTGATCTCCGCCCTTCCCCTTTCTGTGTTCACCAGAACTCCAAAAATCCTCTGCTTTTATTTTGGAGTTTTTCGTGTTGTTTTTTTTCTATGCCTGTCTCCTCTCTGCTGGGCTGGCTGCTCTCAGAGTCTCTGGTGTCTGGCCTCAGTCTATCTATGGTTGGAGTTTGAATCAGTAGAATGAGTTTCCGGTAAGAGCAGCCACTGCAATTCTCCCTTCTCCTTCCTGGAGCTGACAGCCCCTCCTCCCCCGGGACTGAGCCTGGCAGGGAGGGGCGCGGGTCCCCTGGCCGCAAAAACTTACAGATTTCGCTGATCTCAGCAGTTCCACGTTTTCATGAGTGTTGTATGAAGTATGCCCAAAGACAGATTGCTCTGTGGTGTCCAGTCCACGCAGTTCCTGGCTTTCTACCTACTTTCCTGGAGGAGTAACTAAAACATACAGCTCACCAGTCTGCCATCTTGCCCCGCCTCTCCAATAGTGGGTTTTTATTGGTGAAATTAGTGGCTTGTTATTTAGCATTCTTAATGTTAAAATGAACTCTTGCTGTGAAGAGTAGTTATTCAAGATATGCAAATTGTTTAAAACATTAAAAAGATACCCCCCTTCTGTTCCTCTTGCATGAACAAGGGTTAAGAATCTAGAAATGTCTGTAGCCAGTATGGGGCATAAAGATTGATCCCCAAATGGCCCTGAGCTCAGCCATTGTTTGGGAGGATTACCGCTGTGTGATACCAGCTAGGAGGGTAAAAGACACCTCCTCCTAGAAAATGGTAACATTTCATGAATGCCTAAAAGAACACTCAGTTCACAGAACAGGTTGTGTGAAGTGATGTGTGGTGTTTTGAAGCTGTATGTACCCCAGAAAAACATGTTCTTAAATCTAATCCATTCCTGTGGATATGGACCCATTGCAGTTAGGGTCACTTGATAAGGTTATTTCAGTTAAGTCATGACCCACCTCATTCAAGATGGGTCTTAATTCTAATACTGGAATCCTTTATAAATGGAATGAATACAGAGAGAGAAAGAGAGAAAAACACAGAGAAGCTGAGAGAGAAAGCTACAGTAAGAGAGAGGAAGCCACTAAAGCCAGAAGCTGGAATTAACAAAACCTGGAAGAGATGAGAGAGACTAGCAGATGCCACCATGTGTCTTGCCATGTGCCAGAGGAGCCAAAGATCAACAGCAGCCAGTTTTCAGGAAGAAAATATTGCCTTGATGATGCCTTTGTTTTGGACATTCTCCCTGGCTCAAAACTGTAAGCTAATAAATCCCCATTGTTTAAGCCACCCCATTTCATGGTATTTGCTTTAAGCAGCCTAGGAAACTAAAGCAGAATTTGCTACCAAGAGAGTGGGGTGTTGCTATTGCAAGTACCAAAAATGTGGCAACAGCTTTGGAATTGGGCAATGGATGGAGGCTGGAAGAGTTGTGAGGAGCTTCATAGAAAAGGCCTAGACTGCTTTGAAGAGACTTGGTAGAAAGATGGATGCTAAGGTAGTTCCAATGAGGACTTAGGAAAAACTGATGAATGTGTTATTGGAAACGGGGGGAAAGGTGAGCCTTGCTTTAAAATGGCAAGAGAACTTGATGAAATTGAGTTCTGATGTTACATGCAAGGCAGGACTTAAAAGCGATGAACTCAAATATTTAGCTGAGTTGATTTCCAAGCTAAGGGTGGAAAGTGCAGCCTGGTTTCTCATCACAGTTTATAGTAAAATGCAAGAGGAAAGGGATAAGCTGAGAACTGAATTCCTGGGCACAAAGAAAGCAGAAATTGATGATTTCAAAAATTCTGAACTTCCAGAAAGTGATTCCCCAGAGATTAGTGCTCTGTGAGAAGGTTTAATTGAACATGGATCCAGGCAGCCATTTCAGTGCGAGTCGGGATTGGAGGTGCAGTCATCCAGGAGGGATTTGTGGAAAGTTCTTTTTTCTTTATTTTACATTCCTTCAGTAATAAGATTATTGAATCCTACACCTGATTCGGTTAACACTTACGTAGACTCTGTAACTCGGGAAGATAATATTTTATTTTCTTCTTTTAAATAAGAAATCCATGCTTATTATAGAACTATGAGGAAAAGCAGACAAATGTAAAGAAAAGATACACTAATACTACTTACTATCACTCAAAGGACACTGCTGTTAAATTTTTGGAACATACATCTTTTAGAATTTTTTCCCCAGTGCATATATGGTGAAAAATAGGATCACATTTGAGGTACTATTGTATAACCTGTCTCTTATTAACATATCATAAGCATATTTCCAGGTCACTAATTATAAGCATGTGCAATATGCTTTAAGAATTATAATGTTTCAACATCGCATCTCCCAACTGACCCTCAGGACTCTTAAAAGCTTCCTTAAATAACTGGTAGGGGGATCTGTATGACATTGCTACTCAAAAGAAAATAAAAGTTGATTATCAAGGGGGTCTGTGCTATTCTCCTCCAGCACCGTTTTGACAGGAACTGTAGTATTTTCAACAAAAATATTGACACAATCTGAAAATCAACTTCTTGATGACCATAGATGGAATCACAGAAGCCATTTGCTCCTGCCATTGTGTAAAGTTTGTTACATTTTGTTCTGGGAATGGGGTCAATATGGTCATAGATCGAAGCTTGGACACTTTGGCAGCAGTAAAATCAATGATGGTCTGCCTTTCTCTTATTGATGGGCTGTACAGGACCACACTTAGGTGCAACTCTGCATTCACATTTGGGTAAATACTTCTGAAAAAATGGTATTAGCTATTTGACATCTGATAGAAGTAACCAGCGGAGTGTCCTTCCTTCAAAATGAATTATAAAACATCAACAAAAAATTTTATTTCATTTCTTAGATAGCTATGATATTCTACCGCCCCTACTTTCTTTATTTTTGTGCAACTGATGGTTATGGTTATTAATCATAGCTAATCAAGCTGCAAATATATGTGTATCCACATTATGTTGTTTTTGAAATCACAGTTCTTTACTGGAGATTGCCAAATAAGACAGGTAATCTTACAAGTAAATAAACAGAAACAAACCCGAAATCAAACTGGAAACACTACCAAGAATTCAAAGTCTTGAGTCCCTAACTCAAAGAAGAAGTCAAAAGCTCCTAGTTGGTCTTGCCTTTTGCTAGAGTTCAGTCTCTGAGGCCCTCCTGAGTTTTATAAACTAAGAGCCACCAGAGGGAAATAGGAACTTGAAACACTAATATGTCAAAGTGTGGAAAGGTGAGTCTCAGAATTTCCCATGTGGATGTGTTTTGATTTCATGTGGATTTACTTATTTTCTCTCTTATGTGGCGCTTCAGAGACAAAAAGTAAAGTGCAGAAAATCCTGACCAAAACGCTAAACCACTCTTTCAGAGGCTATGAGTTAGTGTACTCCTGTACCAGAGCACCAAAACTTTCTGGTGGAGTTCAAGTTTCTTGATTTATCTCTTTGTTTTTACTTCCCAATCTATCACAGACAGGTATTTTGGTAAAAAGAAAACCATGCACTTGGTTTTCATGGCAATACTAAATCTATAAAAGCTTGTAAACACTCTCCATTTCTGTACCAGTAACAAATCAAATGGGTGGTCTAGTGTTCTATGCTTTATTTAGAGAATTTGAATGCAAAAAGTTCAAATGACCTGTTTGATCATTTAACTTTTCTAAGATTCTGTTTCCTCATGTTTCAAGTTTCTCAGGGCTGCTTTAGGATGAAATGAGATGTTAGATGCTAAACAGCATTAATTAAAAATGTTTCAAGCATTGTACATAACCAGATAAGAGAATTTGCTACCAGCTCATTTGGTAACTGGGGGCAACTTCAGTACATCTGTTTTCAGCATTTACTGTGGATATTCATTTCTTAAGTGAACTGCTGGGAGGAACCATTAATTATAGGTAACATTAAATCAAGAACACACAAATATACAAGTAATAAAGTGATGGTGGATATGTATGACTCTTGGTGAAGATTTGTGCAAGAAACCTGACCACATACATCTAAAGGACATGGAAGTGACCACATCTCCTTTTGTGTTCTTGTAGGTTTTGCAAAGGAAAGTGAACTTCTCACACAGAAAGCGGCTTGAGGGATCCTGATTGTGCTTACCTTAGAGAGGTATGTATTTTTCTACTTACTGTGAGGCAAGAGCCACGGGGAGAGAGTTGTATGGCTAGGGTGAAATGGGCTTGCTGGAGTTTGCTATGGGAAATGCGGTTCTTGTTTTGTTTTGTTTTACATTTGAAGAAATTCTAATGCATCTGAAAACTCTTCGAACCCATTTCCAAGATGGGATTATAAATCCATGAAACATGTATAAATATGTTGCTCCTGGAGTATTAGGCTTCAGTATGGCACCACATTTTCCCTTTCCAACGCTCATGACATTTTGCAAATGGGCAGGAAGTTTGCCTAAGCTGAGTCAGAAGGAAAAAAAGGTGAGCAGCACTCATCCAAAGGAATCAGCAGCCCCACAGATGTGGTAAGAGTGATGTTTCTGATGTTACAGGCACCTGGCTACAGCCTCCCTGATTCAGAGAAACTGTACCCAGAGAGTTGCTTTGGAAATGAGTCAAATGATCCATGATGGGAGAAGCTGATTTATTTGTCTAAATTTAGGTGGTAGGTGTTGAAACTACCCCCACTCATCAAGGTTTATGTAAGGCTGTTATAATACTTCCACATTATCTCTCCCTTTATTAATTCATCCAAGCAGTCTATTTGCTTTTTGGCCCAATGCAGCCCATTGAGCAGACATCTTAATTGAGCTGTTCATAATGATGCTGAGATCTTTTTCGGAAGAGGTGCCAGCTAATTCAGAGCCCATCAGACCCATTAGTGTGTGGGAACTTTAAATGGTCTTTTTCAGTATGCATTACTTTGCAATGAACTGCTTGGGAGCACATTGGCCATGCATAACCTAATCCATTTCTTTTTTAGTTTCTTCAGAAATACCACAGAATCATCTAGGCTTTCAGCTAGCCTTAAAAATAATACTGCAATCTCAAGGTTAAACTGGTTGACCAAATTTCAATTCTTCTTTCTTTTAGGACATACATTTTCAGAGCTTATTTGAGTATCAAAACCCTAAGGTATTTATTTCAAGCCAAAGTTGAATTTGATGGTTTTTTTCAAAAGATTTTATTTCAAACATGTCTACCTGAAAAAACCCCAGGCATTACAATTTTCCAAAAAAAATTAAGGAAATCAGAACACATATGCCTTATAATCAAATTTCACCTAGAGAACATATATTTTAACATTCAACCTGGATAATGGATTCCAATGGAAATCACATCTAATAATTCTGCATATATTCAAACATCACATCTAGCCAAGCACTGATTTTATTTAGGTCTATGTGTGAAATTTATTGAAATGAGTTTGAGGGGTTTTTTACTTTAAGTTTTTTTATCCTCCCTCAATAACCTTGAGAATTTAAAACTAGAAGCAATCTCTAGGATCTGTCCTCCAAGAGATAGGCGTAATTTAAGTTTTTCTGGGAGAGATGGCATCTAATATGTTCTAAAAGAGGGAGATTACGTTCTGTGAGAACACTCTTATGTAACAACAATTCTTATCTTTACCTGTAACCTCACAAAATGAAGTGAAATTTAATCATTATGTTTGGTTCTCTGTAATGTGGGATGTTTAGACTAGCCAAAAGGCTAACCTACTAATAAAACTAATTTTTATTCCAGTCTTGACTTGCCAATATTTCAGACATATCTAGAAAATAATTGAATGTATGATAATTCAGGATTTTTCTAAATCACAAAGTTGTTACCATGGGTATAAATTCTTACCCTCTTTGGGGAAATGGAATTGGGCTGCATCTTTATTTAAACTGTCTGCCCCCACCCCTCTTATGTCACCAACACCATCTTGGGTTCTTATTCTTTACTTCTTTTTCATAAAACTTTATACAATGAAGAAAGTAAATACTGACCTTGTGATAGCTTTAATTCATTCTGATTGACTTAGGACCTTAATATAATAGCGACAATATTAAATGGCAATAATATACATCACTACCCATAATGATAAAAAACAATGAATATATTTGTATTTTAGGAGTAACTTTTTCCAGGTGATGGGTGAAGATCAATAGGAATCATTTTATTCTTCACCTCTGGACTCTAGCATAATTCCAACTTGAAATTCGCAAAAGAAAGCAATTAATATTGCATGTGCCAGTGCGAAATAATGTCAGAAGTCAGATGTACTTCACAAAATTCAGAGATTCCCTTGGAATATCTGGGGGATTGTGATGGCCAGAAATGGTCAGGTGAGAAGTTGTTGGTGGGTAGAAGCAGAACATCATATTAAATAGGCTATTTAATAAGTGATTTGGGCAATAATGATATTAGCTTTACCTGTTGTGTCACCATCTTTAAAGTCAACTTTGGTCTGCGATTTGCCTTCTCACATTGTTTGCTATTAATTACTTCCAGATCCCTGGATCATCTGATATTCTTTGCAAAATGAGTGACACTTACTGGCAATCAGTGCCAAGGCAGAGGAGCCAGCAACAAAGAAGGAGATATAAAATGACCTTATAATGAATTGCTTATTTAAATAAATATTTGTGCCATAATATAGAGAAAATCAATGCACTGAGAACTCACAGAAATATACCTGAAAAGGAAGTATCACATTATTCTCCCAACTCAAATTGTTGAATCAAAACTAGGTCTCAGGAATCCATCAGTTCAAAAGTGGACATAAATAGATATTCAACATTCTCTCTCTGACAAACCTGAAATGCAGACACTTTTATGTTTCATGTTCTTAGCAGTTAACTCATTTTAGGACAAAAATTATTTTTTAATGTATTTTGTTGACAACTCATATTGAATTGTGGGCTATAAATAAATTTTGATTGGAAAAAATGGAGAAACATCATTGCCATAGAAAACTGAACATCTGATGGGGGTTTAGGCAGAGAGAGGCACAAATTGTCTAATCACATTCTTCTTTGCTCCGGGATTCTAATTATCACAATCAAAATATCTGCGTATACTCCAGAGTTAGCTAGCACAAATGTCTATTCAGTAAAACTACAGGAACACATATTTCATACAAAGCGGAAATAAAGTAGCTATTGTAAACAAGTAAAATCAAAATTGTAGAGAGGAAGATTGCAAACAGTTACTTGACCAGGAATTCTCACAGCAGCATTATTCACAATAGCCAAAGATGGAAACAATCCAGATGTCCGTCAACAAATGAACAGATAAACAAAATGTGTTGCAAACACACAATGGAATATTATTCAGCCATAGAAAGAATGAAATTATGAGACATGCTGCAACATGCAAGAAACTTGAAAACGTTAGGCTCAGTGCAATAAGCAAGACACATAAGGCCAAATATTGTATGAAGTCACTTAAAAGAAATGTCTAGAAATAGGACACCCACAGAGACAGAAAGGAGATTAGAAGTTACCAGGAGATGGGAGAGGGGAAGAGGGAGTGTATGTTTGGTGGATATGGAGTGTGTGTAAATAAAATTAATTTAAAAAGCTATATAGAAAAAAATGGAGCACAAGGAGAGTACAAGTGTTAAGCATAAAGTTGAATGAATTTTTAAGATATATGTCCCCATGTAACCTCCCCCCACGCCCCCAGTCCAGATATAGAGCATTTCCTTTTATCTTATTGCAGATGGCATCTAGAGTAGACACGGCAAACTGCTTTGAGAAAAAGAGCAGTAAAGTGTAAACTTTCTAAATGGAGCCTCTTGACAAATGCTGTTAGTTGAGGATGAGGTCTTAGTCTCAAAAGCTTGGACATTTGAATATGAGAGTTAAAATTTCAATTAGTCGAACACTAGCCTTGGGAAGAATGCTGAATGAGCTCTCTTCTGGAATCTCTTCCTGGCTTAGTATTGCTGATGTTTTCTTGGGCTGTGGGCATGGACATGGGTCAGAAAAGTGAGGACTTATGACTATGCCCCAGTTTTGTGGAGCTCTAGGGTGATAGAAAACAATGGCGTAGCGTTTTTTTCAGCATACAGAGCTGGTTCCTTGAATCTCTTTCAGCCCCTGGAGTGGTGTGGGAGGGTGTCCAAAGTTTCCATCACTCCAGAAATATAAGGCATTGCCTGAGAGAGAGGCCCTGAAGGGCAGGGCCCTGGGAGCAGGACCATCGGCTGGCGGCTCCAGGGAATCGGACATCAGCAGGGGATGCCGACAGGAAGGGGTGACTTCAGCCCCAACCAGGAGTCTCTCTCCCACTTTCTCACCCAGAAAACTAGTTGTGATATCAATTCCCTAGAACGTAAATAAATTCTGGGAAGAAGGAGAAAGGGAAATCTCAAATTGACAGAAAACACTAATTTTGACTGACTTTGATTAAAACTAAGTTCTTTGCCACCAGGTAGAATAGGGTTTAAAAGAGAGATTAATTTTTTATTTTTGTAGGAAAACGGGTTACATTTTTATGGCATTTCTAAATTCTAACAAATGTGTACCTACCACATAATCAGAATAAATAAACCCAATATCATATTAGAGACTAAAATTAGTAAAGAATGAATGATGCTTAACCATATTGAAGTAACTGCCTTTGTATGGCGCCTGAGAGTTGACATGCAGTTTTGTGTACATAATCTCATTTGGTCCACTCAACAGCCTGCCAGGTAAGCAAGACAAAGGCTCTTCCTTTATAGGAAAATATAAACACCCAGGGAATTCCATCCCTGAATGTTATTTAATCAATTTAACCAAGAAATCACGGAATGCTACTACTTGTCACTTAGTGACATCCTGTTATCCTTGGAGTGCATTTCCCAGGAGTCATATGGAGCAGGGTCATGAAACATCATCGTGTGTAGGGACCTGGTCTCACCATGGTGTAACTGTACCCATAAACAAAAGAGGATGTGGTGGGTGAAAGGCAGTGTATGAAGGCAAAAGGATAAAAGAGTGTGTTCTTGAAAACTTATTTTTAGTGTTGCAAAAAAGAAAGGGAACTCAAGTTAGAATCCCAAGTTAGTCAAATCCTAACCCTTTCAGGTGATAATTTAGAGGGGGTGGCGAAGGAGCAAAAGGTCCATAGACGGAATAACCCTGGTTATCCAACTCATGAGCCTTCTCAGGCATCATTAGCTCTGACTGGTGGTGAGGAATAGCTTGAAGACAAGGTAGGAAATGAGCTTGAAGACATGAAACTGGCTTCAGAGACTGGTCCTTGCATATGGGATCTCAGGTCTATGGTGTCCTTGAGCTTGATCTATGGCTGAAAAAGTCCAGACAAGCAGACTGTACAGGGCACTTACAGTCCCAGGCAGGGGATATCAAAGCCTGGCGGGTGGCTGATGAATTCATTCTCAGCAGGGTCCTAGCTACTGGCTGAATGTGGAGATGCATCCAAGCCGCTTGGAGATTAGAACAGAGTTTCAGTTCCAGATCCTCCACCTGGAGGCCCAGAGAGAACAGACAGAAATCCAGTCTGAGGTCTAGGCCAAAACTGAGGGGTAAGAGCAGGGATAATATGAGAAGAAGACTGGCAGCAGTATCCCTTTCCCTGCCAGTGCAGGCAGAGTCAGCTGCTGATCTTCTAGCAGGTCAGGATGATCGAGGTCGAAGGGCCCTTGACTACAGATGGAGGCCACCAGTGATGCCAGGGAGAGAATCTAGAGAAGACAGGATTTGAACATCATGGCACCCATTCGAGGTACACTTTGGGTCAGACTGTCATGGAGCACCCAACCTGACAGAATATACTCATCACACAGTTGACACATGATTGAGACGTGAGAGCTAGTGGGAAAGCAGTGCCTTGACCAGTAAGCCATTCATTAAGAAAGAAAATCTAAAATAAATTTAACCAGACAGCTCAAAAATTCTGCTGGTAGTTTGTAACTTTAACAGCCATAGGATTTTTTCCTAGATAAACAGTAGAAAAGGTTCCATTTCCAAAGCTAGACTCGGGAATTACTTGAACCTTAAAGACATTTCTGTTTACTTCTATCACGTATTGAAGAAAGTGGTCAATTTAATTGTTCTCTTAGGGAACTGGCAAGGCCATCCCATGATTTTGATTTCCCCCATAAATCCTTAAATTCAATCAGTCAATTCTGACAGTGCTCAGAGAGGGGGATTCAGAGGCAACTTTTTTTTTTTTTCTTTCTTTCTGTTTACTTGAAGAGATTCTATTTTCCATGTGCATAAGGTAAAGAATTATTAATCATGGAAGAATAGGAGCCAGCAATTACACACCTGTAATACCTACAGCATCTAACAAGGTCACTCTACAGCATTTAGGATCCTCCAAAGCACTAGTCTTTAAATATACATATTTCATTTTTTAGAGAATTTTAAACCAACTTTTCTTTATATAAGTGTCTTGCTAAAATACATGGATTTGTTTCCTCCCACATAGCAGAAATAATAATGATAACAGTAGAGAAGAAAGAACATCTACGAAATGTGTCCCAAGGGCTAAGCACTTTTTGAGGTGCTTTAAAAGGATAGTATCTAATCTTCATGGTGAGCCTATGAGGTAGGGACTACTATTATCCCCATTTTACCAGAATCTAGAGAAATATGTATTCACAGAATTTTAGACCTGAAGGGCAACCATGCTAATAAACGTGCAGCCATGGTTTCCACCTAGTTCTCATACCACACTGGTGCCTCCCATGAATAAGACACTGAGAACAGAACATGTAAGTCCCAGTTACCCAAGGGCATGCTTTTGTTGTGTGACAGACCTGGGATGAATAGATCATTTCATGTTCATTTATCTTTCAACTACACCATGCCTTCTCTTGGTTATAGTTAAGAAAGAAAAGTAGCACCCCTTAGAAATACAAACATATAAAATGAAGTCTGGTAAAACACCAGGAATAACATTCCACATTCTGAGAATATGGGAGCACACACACATACATACTTACAATGCATAACCCTACATACACGTATATAACCATATACATACAGATACATACACATCAGAATACCTGATGACCAAGTTTTTGTCAATGGTTTGGAGCCACTTTGATCTCAGCTCCTACAAGAGATCAGGAGAAAGAAGACACTTATTAAAATTTCATAGGTCATAATTAATGACGCTGCTCATAAAATTGTTTCTGATGTCTCTGCTGTAAATAGACAGCTTACCTGTAGGGAGAATTTTCTTTGCAGCAATACATGAAAGATCATAAATTGGCCTTGTTCAGTAATTTAGTGGGTCTGGGAGAGCTAAAGCCTCTCTCTTTCTAAATAGATGATTTAAAAATAAATTTACTGCTATAAGAAATTGAGAGCTTGCTATCTATCTACCGTCTAAATCTACTACCACAGCCCCAGGTTTCGAAAACTTTTGATTTCCACCTCCCCTGGCTGTTTTCCCACTTTTCAGCACTCAACACTGTATGTCACGCAGCACAGTGTGAGGAACAAAGTGTAACATGACTTTTAGAATGAGGCCTTTCCTTTCACGTACTTTGCCCTCTTCCTCCTCCCCTATTTCTTCCTCTCTTTCTTTGCCCCCATCTCTACCATTCCACCTCAGAAAGCTCTCCCAACAATTGAGCCAAGGCAAGTATGTCATTGCCGTGCTGACTTCCTTCTATCTCACAGTGTTCTTTGGACTCTCCTCCACTGTTAGAAGAGATGGCAGACATGGACAATTTGTTGGTTTGAGTGTACTTCACAGATGTATATTGACTTTGATATTTGTCCCTGGAATACATAGTTAGAAAGATAAATCTAGCAGAGGTAAAAAAGGTCACATTTTAAAGATAAATAATAAGGCCTGTTGGCATTTTGGATTATATGCACTGATTCTCTTCCATTAGAGAATGCTGATTGAACATAGTACTTTATCTGATACAGTTTTACATCCTTCACAGACTTTTTGATGACAATGCAATAAAAGTCATTAGTTGGGCAGGAAAGAGAGCCATTAAATTTGCTTTAAATAATTGACCCACATGACATACCATACCAAAAATGTTGACATGGTTACCCAAGACCTCATGGAAATAGGCTAAGGGGGAAGGTGGAGGGAGTGCTAAATACAAGGGTGAAGATATAATTCACACTTGGTTATTAATTTAACCAACATTGTCAACAGTGCATTTTTCCTTTACCTTGAGACTAGTAGGAAATGGTAAAAGAATCTCCTTTTCAATCAACTGGCACCCGCCATTCACCGCATGACTAATACTGTGCTTAAAACTTGATAGAACAACCCATCTCATGTAGACTTTGAAAAGTCCAGTTGGAAACTACATCTCAAGAAACTAGAATCAAATATGACACATCGACCTAAAGTGGGGGAAGGGTCAATAGCCCATTAGCAGTTCCCCAGAGAATTTGTGTTATAAGTGACCTTCCCTTTCTGCTGCCACTCCTACCCAACTGCATTCAAGCTGCTTGGGGAAGAGACAAACTAATCACTTGCATATACTAAATTTGCTGCAGGCCATTGTGTGATAAATTGTCCAATTTCACTAAGCAGGGTAGCTTGGAAAAAGAAAGAAAATTTGGTCTCACATAATATGAAGTCATTGTGTGTTCAGATCTTCAGCTGTAATGCAGGACTAAAAATAGCTACTTTTTCTCTCCAGTCTTTCTGGATGTATGGTACATGGAGACTGTGACTATTATGGTTCTCTATACTATTTAGAAAACAGCTGCCAGGTGAGTCCCTTTGGCCATAAAGACTTGACTGTTTAAAAAAATTGATATAATGTCATCTCATTGATTTAGGGGTTACATTTAAAAATTTTTAATATTTGAAGAAACCAAATATGAAGATGAATCCTAAGACTGAGGCCAATTTGGAGTCTACTTATAACTAGACAACTTGACAGCCTCACACTTTCATTGGATTTGAATATATGAGTAGCTATTTGGGTTATAGCAATTTAGATATTGGAAATGATGACTTGATAAATTCTACAGGCTGAGCTAAAGAGTTGCAGGTAGCCTTGGAAAATTCTTGTGGTAGTTTGGCTTACATAAAAAATTAAATCTTATCCTTGCTAATTTTGCCCCAGAATTTCTAGGAAGTAATGTTAGGGATACCAGTTTTCCTGTTGGCCCATTCAGAAAGATGGTGAGTACAGGTTTGGTGGATTACAAAATGGGTTGGCCATATTTCGAGACTCCCCTGTTTGATCCTGGCACTTGCTTGCTGTTCTGTTCTACCTCAAATGTTACTTCCTTCATTTCCAGAACAAGTCAGCAAGAGTTTACCAAAGGATATTCTTCACAAACCTGTTTATTTACACAGAATGCAAATAGGCTACTCCAAAAGCAAATGTCCTTGAGAAACTGTTCAGTACATTGAAGTCTATTTTTGCAGAACTTCCCAGATTCTTTAATTTACTACTGTTTCTTGTGACTAACCAACAGAGATAGATTGTATGCCACAATCATCAAAATCATTTGTCCAAAGATTTCTTTTAACTTAGGAGGATTCTGTGGGAGTAGTAGTCCATGGAGCACACTTTGCCATACATTTCACTTGCCCAGTTTCATATGGATGCAGTCCTTAAAAATGACCTGCATTACCTACCCTAGTGAACCTATTATACAAATACAAATAACATGAGATGGTAGCAATATACAAAAGTAAAATTTCATGTTGAACTGCAACCATGGAGTAATTTTGGAAAAATCCCAGATGCTGGACAGAAATTCAAGGGAGTACATGACATTACTGCCTCCTTCTGCCCTTCACCTCCCAGACATAGATTCCAGCTTTTAGCAGTAACATGAGATTAAGAGATTGCCTCAAATCTGTGAAAGTTGGGGGGAGGGTCATGACAGTCGTGGAACTGTCACTCTCCTAGTGGCAAAGCAGCTCCTGGGAATTTTGAGGGGAAACTCACCAAGGAAGAAACGTGCCCAGGGGCATACTGTTGAGATGGCACCATATCCTTCAGGAGAGCATTTGCAGCCCGAGAAAGATCCCTTCTCCCTGGGGCAAGCTTAACATGACTTCCTTTGGGACCAGGTGCATCAATGGCCAATCAGATTCCTCATTAATATGGTTTATCTGGGTATAGGAAAAACACAGAGACTGTAATTCCTTATAAGTTTTAGGTTAAGATGAATAACTTGGAAGGTCACATATTTCAAATGCTCAGTAGAACCTATTTTGCTATTTATTTATTATATTATTTATTTTTGAAACTCTGAACAACTCTCAGCTGCCCTCAGATCCTTTCTTTACATATTCCCAGTTCCTCACCATCCTCTGATTTCCCTGACCCTGCTTCCAGCCCCCTGTACACATTATCCATGAATTTGTTTTTTATATCTTCACATTAACAAGAACACAGATAAATCACCAACCAAAAAGAAGTATATTCTCGAAAATTTAAAGCTGATTCAAAAGAGGAAGAGAAAAATTTGCTGAGATGTTTTCTTCTTCAGATAAAAGACTGTATTCTGGGACTCAGGTGAGATATGGAGAGATATTTTTCAATGGTCAAATTTTTTTTTTCCAAATTGAGCTATGCGTTAGCAACTAAAACTAAACCATAAATAAAATGATGTCTGAAAGTACACATTTCTTTTCCAAATTAAGTAGAATTCCATTTTAAAACATGGTTGTATCAATGTGCAAGTAATACTTCAAAGTTGTGTTTATTTGCCTTTAAGCAGGAATGTCTGTATTTATAAATTTATAACTAAATCAAACTATTAGGTCTTTTTGCTTATCTAGTTGGATATAAGCATGTCTTCTTCAAAACTTCTTTGTTTGCTATGTAGTAAAAGATAACTAAGTCCTTGGGTTGCAATGAGCCTTTGGAGAATGGGATAAATACTATTTTCCCTATTTTGCAGGTCAAAGAATAGAAACTTTAGATCTTCCTTGCCCCAAATCCAGGATTCTATCTATCAAAATATATTGCCACTTCAAATGTCTAATGTATTTAAAGCCAGAAGCATTTTGTGTATTTATCATTCCTCACCAAATGTAAGAACTGCCACAAAAATGCTTCGCTTTTAAAATTCTACGGTAGAATTAAATAAGCTCAAGACTAAGCAGAAAAGAAGAATAGTGAAGATAGAAGAAGAAAAATGAACATAGCTTAGCTTGTTTCTGCTGACAAGCCGATCTGTAGTCCTCTCTTTAAGCCAGAGTGTTCCTACAAAGCTGTATGTTTCAGTGGTTGCCCTGGAATCTCCAGCCTCAATAGCAGGACTGTTGGGCACATCTGTCCAGTCTGAATGATGGGAGAAGTATCAACTGTCCTTCTCCCCCAGCATCTGAGGTGGACCCCAGGCCATCATGACAAAGACCCATTAAACCAAAGCTTCTCTACCTCATCATCAGTGGAAGATGGGAATGAGGTCAAACTGTGAGGTCATTTTCAGAATCAAAATTAGCCTTCAGGTCCCTGACATCTGGACTAACAGTCCTTTTGAGGACTCATCCATGGCGTTGGCTCTCAAAACTCTGCAGCCAGCATTAGGCTGATTTTCTGGGGGCAATTCTTGCTGTCTCTATTCAAATGATCTTAAAGTGTTTTACACAGAAATCAGGCTTATACTGCTTAGGATATGGGTGGTGAGAGGAAAGTGTAGAGAAACTGCCTCTTGTCTCATAACAAATAAGCTCTAGAGTAGGAACAGTAACTAAGACCTCCACTGTGGGATAGGTATAATAGATGAAGGAGGGTCTAAGACTTGTAAAGGTCTTAGAAAGGTGGAACTATGTTTCAGAAAAAGTTTCCAAAAGGAACTTCCTTAAGAAATACAAATCATGACATCCAAGTCTTTCTGATGAAACCGTTGTAGATTAGAGAGCACCAAGCAAATTCCAGATGGCTGGATCAAGCTTGAGAAATCCGTTTAAAAAGAAGGAACTTGTCAAGAATAAAGAACTCTTTCTAAAAGAAAGAACTTTCTGGGTAAATTTAGAATATTCATTAATAAGTTGGCAATTTCATGCAATTTCCAGAGTACCTTAAAAGGAAAACAAGCAAGATTTTATTAAATCCACTATGTGAGTAGTTTCTATTGCCATAGTACCTAGACAATTTTCATTGTTTGTTATTCTTATTTTATTATTATTATTATTTAGAGATGGAAATTTATTTAAATACAATTGCTTCCTATCATACAGTGAAGAAGCCACTGGAGTTACGATCTTTTTGAGCAGAAGAGAAAGGTGAGGTCTGATGTGCTCAGATGATTTATCCTCAGAATCAAAATTGAGTCCTTGCCTGAGCTGGGATAAACTGCAGGTCCTTATATGAAGCATTTATTCTTTTTACAGATTTTAAATAATTTTTTTTCTTTTTGCTTCTCTCCACAATACTCATTAATTCTAATCATATTATGGTCCCAATGTAGCTATTTTAAAGTGAAATTAAAAGTCAGCCCAGCTTTGGAGGGTAAGAGTTATTGAAAGAGGTGTCTGGAGAGCCATTTAAAATTTTCAAGTAAAAAAAAGAGAGAGAGAGAATGTGTGTGTGAGAGAGCTGTTCGTTTCCTTTAAAAATTAAGAAATCAAATATAGAAATAGTCTAATTTACATTAATGATCTGCAATCTATGAAACAATTTTTAACCATTTTAAAGTGAAAGGCTGGTGATTATGTGGGTGAGTAGATGGTGATAATAACCATAAATCTTTGAAAGTCATGGATGTGCAAGGTAACGGTATATAAAAATGAGATTGGTTAGGTTTGTAGCCTGAGAACTTTCATAAGGAGAGCCTAAGTCATCATTCTGAGCACTTGAGAGGGAGGAACTTAGTATTTCTACTTTCCTTAGACTTGAAAGCTAGCCTTTTTCTTCTTGGCATCCAAACCATTCCTGTGCATATCGTGTAAGATAAACAGTTAGGTCCCCAAATGGGTAGCGGCCCTCCTTAATCCCAGTGGGAGTAGGGCCAAGGGTTGTTCAGGAAATGGGAATGGAGGATGTGCATCTAAAACTCATATGGAATTGCACCTATCCTAGGTGGCCTCCCAAAGAGAATTCACCATTGGTGTTGCTGGAGATTCATAGTTCTTTTCTTGTAAATTTTATCACAAAACGCTGGTGTGCTATCAACTGCTGAAATCCTGTTCTCCTTCCTGCTAGGCCCAGTCCCTCTTAGAGGAATAAATATTCTTGCTTTGTGGGAGGAAGGGCTGGGGGTCTGAGAATGAAGGGTGAAGGTATGGAATACGGAGGTGGAGAGGATGATGTGTCAACTCACCAGTGATTAGAACCAATCCTAGGCCATATGCAGAGGGAAGAGCAGGGTCCCCCCAAATGATTCTGCTAAGGAGCAAGAAGCAGTCATGAGATGTGCAAATTGCCTGGGAAAATGCTTTGAATTAGAGGCTTGATTGGAAATAGTGTCTATCTGCTTTGTTTTCCAGCTCCAGATCCTGTATCGTCACCAGAAAGAACACCACATGGCAATCCACATGTAAAGAACAGTCAGCCACAAACTGATTATAAACATACTTGGGGACACTTTCAAATATGCCACAAACAAGCTTTCAAGGAACTCCCCTTCTGTTGCTGGATTTAGAACATGTAAGTGCAAAAAAAATATGCTTGGTTGTGGGCTATAATAAATAGAATGTTTCTTAATAATTTTAATATCTCAACTCTAACCCCAAGTCTCTTAAGATAAATAGTTAATGATAATTATGTGTGAATATCATATTTTAAGTAGGGGGGCCTGTTGTATGGATTTGGTTTTATCTGACAGGTCAATACTATGGAAGGAATTTCAAATTCCAACCTCATTTTTAAAGGTAAAATTTTTTTTTTTTAGAGTCTGAGGAGAATTGACTCTAGCAATGCCATTATGTGTTATACATATTAGAGAAGGGGGCATGACATGTATTCAGAGAATTTTAGAGGGAATTAGAATACTATAAATGATTCCCTTTTTTGAACCCTGAAAAATTCCACTTTGATTTAGCACCGGTGGAACTGTTAATAAAAACTTCTGTGCACATTGTGTATAAACAGCACAGCCCAGCCTGTATCAACTTTATGCTCCAATAAACAAGACAATAATGACAAATTATCAAAGCAGGCCTCAGATGTGACCCTCAATTGGGAGAGCAGCAATTTAATGAAGACAAAAGCTAGGTGAAAGCTGCTAATATCATTTACTGATAAACAGATTTTCTCCAGAGGCTCCTAGCTGAATCCCCCAAGGACCCATAAACCTGCATAATTCCATTTAAAATATTGTGCAATTCACTAAATTAGTCTTTGAACATCCTTACTATCCAATTACGAAGCCCCAGCATGGACAGAATAATGAAATTTTTCAAACTGTGGAATGCATGTGGTCTTAACAAACTTACGACAAACACCAAAATTAGCTTTCAATTTTGAGGCCAGTATAGCTCCCTTTAATACCTCAAGTCACAGTGGCAACAATAAAACACCATTGCAGGGCTAAGCAGAACAGAAGAAAAATATATCTTGACTTACTCAGAATTCTGAACACGGTCTTCCTTCAGGAAAAAAAAAAATCATAAGAAGTTGAATGATGTTTTTGCATTTGCAAGCTATTTGGTCGCTTAAAATCTAGTAAAAGCTTTACTGAATAAAGGGTACAAAATACCTCCTGGACAGTTCTATCTTCCAGGCAGGCAGAAAAAGGCGAGAGTTTGAGGAAGTGAAATTTATTTCTGTTCAAGCATTGCAAGCTGCATTATTAAAGTCATTTGTCATGGTTTGAATATTTCTGCCTGATTCACCATTAAATTGGCCTTCTAATTACCAACTTTGTCATGAGAAGTGGTCTGGTTGATTCATTCACCAGAAAACTTCAATTCTTTTACCATCACTTGTTTCACGTACATACAAAAAAAACACAAAAACATGCATTTTTCTCCTTAAAGTAAATGATGTTGACACAATCATGCTTAAGTTATCATATAGCTATACATTTTTAAAATGTTGATAAGTATTTAGAGAGTGCCATTTTGAGTTATTTCCTTTGCATGGAGGAAATGGTCAATATTAACCTACTGTCTGGTTAGACAACACAGTCTTGCTGTTGACCACATGATCCCTTTTGGTGGTTCCAGAACCAACAGGCACCTACTCTAATCTTAAGATACCATTATTTCTCCTTCTTACATTTTCAAGCTTCTTAATTGCTATACTATCTCTATCTAAAGAAAAAGATCTTGAATCCATGGCTTCTCTGAGAAGCCTGTTGAGGTTATTGACAAGTTGTTTACTGTTTGCCATATTTTAAGGTGGTCAGGGATAGGGAAGTATGCTTTCAGTCAAATAGGTACAGAAGCTTTCCTTCTATATCCATTTCTGTTGGTTATGATACTGGTATAACAGGCACTCATATTTTAAACTACACAGTATAGCTTCTCTGAATGTTTGGGGGAAAGGAGACTAATCTACTAACATTTGTTAAAAGACTTCCAACAAAGGCTTAATAATATAACCATATTTGGGAAATACCCATATAATAAAGCAGAGACTGGCAAAAATGTTTTGAACCAAAGCACACAGAAATGGGCAGTTTTTAATATTTTACAGATAAGGAAACTAAAACACAGAGGGGTTTTGTAAGTTGCTGCAAGGTCACAAAGCTGATCTAAGAGGCAGAATCATAATTCCAATCACTGGCAATGAGACCATCCGGACCTACGAATGTAATCATCTCCCTATATATGTGGAAAGCAGTTAGCACAGTGTCCAATATGGGTGTGGATATCAGATCTTTGAGCTAGTTACTTTTCATGTTTAGGCTATCTTTAAAAAAAATGTATGCACCTGAGACATTTTTATTTTTAGCTGCAAAGGCAACTGACACTAAATCCCAAGAATCTGAAGATTACTTCATTGGGATTGATATATTAGCACGTTACAATAATCACCTGTATAGATGCCTTCTATTGTGAAAGCATTTTCTATTGACTTCTAAGAGTAGCAAAAGTGAGTAAAATATCTGAATGAAGTTTGAGCATTGAAACCTTAATTTTATGTATTTGTAATTTACCTGAGGAAAGTTCCATCTGCTAATGAGAGGTTCACTAACAGTTTAAATATCCAGAGTTTCAAGATAATTGTGCATCTTTTCTGTTTCATTATTCGTATTGTATATAAATTAATCCACCAGTTTCATCATGTTTTTTGACACCGAACCAAAATGGGGAAATTTGGTTAAGAATATTGAATCTCATAAAATATGAAATTAGAAACCCTCCTTTTAAAAATAACTAGGACACTTTGAGAATGAAAGGGGTACTATTAGTAATTAAGCCAACGTAACAGGGCTAAACCAAGACTGTTCCAAACAAAGCAGGACATATTTTTCCTACACTATTAGAGTATTTCTATTCTGAGTCTCTCTTTCTTGATTCATTTTCTCTTTTTTTCCCAGTTATAACCTGCAGTAGATTCCTAAGAAAAAGTGATAGGAGGTAAAATTTTAGGAGTTCTTGTACGTCTACAAAGATATTTATTCTGCCCTCAGACATAATTGAGAATTTTGATAATAGAAAATGTTTAGTTTAAAGTCATTTGCCTTAGAATTTTGAAAGCAATTCTCCCTTTTCTTCCAGTTTCCATTCTTGCTGTTGAGGAATCTGATGCCATTCTGATTCTCTCTTCTTTGTATGTGATCTACCTGTCATTTTGTCTCTACTTTTCTATTTTTGTCTTTTTTTTCCCTTTTCTTTCTTGAAGTGTTTAAAATTTTGTGTTTAACTTGGATGTTCTGAAAATTCACAAGGTGCCTTACATGTACCGTAGTTGGATCTTTTTTTCTCATTTATTGGACTGGAAACTTTTAATATCCATATAATCTGGAGACAAATGTTCTTCAGTTCTGCATGTATTCTTTTATTTCTTAGGTAATTTCCTTCTCCCAATCTCTTTAGCTCTCCTATTAATAAAATATTGTATCTTCATAATTGACTAATTTAAAAAAAATTTTTTTTGTCTTTTTGATGCATTTTCTGGGAAATTTTCTTGTCTTTATCTATCAAACTTCCTATTGAATTGTTACTTTGGCTATTTTATTCTTAATTTATGATAGGTCTTTTTCATTCTCTAATCATGCCTTTTCACAGCATCCTTTTGTTTTATGAACAAAATATATTTTCTTGTCTCTCTAGGGACATTATTTTTAAGTTTTTTCTGTTTTCTGCATTGTCTGTTTTCTCTGAATTCCTTTGTTTGTGTGATTACTCACCTGGTGATCATTTGCTACCTGTTAATATTTGTGAATGAGGCTACAAAGCAGACTGGAGGCTCCATATGTGTTCATGGGACTTGTCCAATGAAGCCCTTCACTGTGGACTTATCAGGAACCAAGCTGACCTTTTCAATGGAAGATCTCTAAGTATCAGTCTACAGAAGTATTTTCTACTGGTCAGTTCAGTTTCCCCGGGAAGATTCCTTCAATTTCCTGCTTGTAGACTGGTGGCAGGCATTCTGTGAGCTTGCTTTCTCTCAATCAGATCCTCTGTTTTCAGTCCTACACCTCACTGCTTCTGTGCCTTTATGCTTGAGTCTGGAAACTTTCTCCTAGAAAATAGAATTCTAGTCTCCTTGGGGGATAGGAATGGAAGATCCCATCATTGTGTATAGACTTTTAGCCTGATCATATCTTTTTGATTTTGCACTTGACCCCAGCAGGTCCCTGATGTCTCCAAATGCAGACTCTCTCAGAGGGTGTAGGGCAAATTGGCTTACCTGCGTTGCTGCCCCTTCTCTGGTGGAACTTATGTTGTAATTTCCTCTACTCTGCCAAATCTGTAACTACCCCTCCATCTGCTTTCCATCTTTCAAAACTCTGTTAAAAACTCTCTTCACATTTTTACAATTTTCAATCTCAGTGGAATCCACATATGCTTTTAAAATAGCTCTTGGTCTGACTACGAAATTAAATTGATAAACAATGCAATGGGATGGATATCTGCTGATGCCCAAATTGCAACAGCTGTTTCTGAGGCTTCTGAAAATCCAGAGATCTAGCAAAAATCCAGATCAGAGATCTGTAGCCAAAGAATACTTCTAACTTTGCAAGATACCTGCAGAAATATTAAGGCAGGCAGCCCCAGAAAATAGACGGTTCGTGATCTTGAATCAGAAAAAGAATTTGAAAAGTAGTTGTAAGTTTGTAGAGAAAAAAAATCTAAGTCAAATACAGACCTGCTAGTGGTTGACATTTTAAAAAAATTAAATGATGAGCTTGGGGTTTTAATATCATTCTTTTATCAGACCCTCTGTGTCTTTTTATCATACCTGAAAAATTGTCCATTCATCTTTCAGGAATACATTAGAGCTGGAGAGTTTTCCCACAGGCAAAAAGCATTATACATATTTGCAAATGTCTTACATAATGATGTGAATACTATGCATAGGGATGTTTTGATGCAAGGTGGAACAATGCAGCAATTTCCATTCTGTTTCATTAGATATCATGCTTCCAAGAAAAGGGAGTTATATTTGTTGCTTATGCTTTTTTACACTTTAAAAAGACTGGTATTTAGAATTCATGGTACTGGTTATAGATAAAGAAGCTGATTGTTATCTGATGGAGAATGATTGTTTCTTAATACAGAATGTTTCTTCTCACACTCATATTTCTACTCATTATTTCTAATCACTTTATTTAAAATATCTGCTTATTTAGTAAATAAGATCACTTTTTTATTGGATTTCAAGACTGTTTTTGGTATTTCATTGAGGTAAAATAAAACAAATCCCGGCTGCAGGTACAAAATAAACAATCTTTCATTAAGCTTTTTATGGTCAACTCAGGTTTAAAGATTTTATTTTTGCAGCAGAAGTGTAAATATATTGACTTACATTAAGACCTAGTTATCAAGTGCAAATCAATTTAAAAAATTCTCAGCTGTTCAGTGCCTATTTTGCATCTACATAGGAATTCTCCTTTCATTTTACCCCAGTTTCTGGCAGCTTATTATGGCCATTGTTTAATTTGTGTTTTGTTTTTACAAATGACACTTGTACAGGCCTCTTGGGGCCGGCTGATAGTAGCCAGACTCCTCTCTTTCCCTTGTGTCAATTCTTTTGTGAACCTTTATAATTAGCCACTTAACAAATTGAGGGAAATGAACCTTCAGCCGCAAAGTATATCCTGAAGTTAAGTCAACCATGTGACAGGCAAAACCGATACATGAAAATCTCCTTAACTCAATTGTTGAATTGCCTCAAGGGTTAAGAGGCATTCTATCAGTAATAGCCTAAAAAACAGCCTTAGAAGTAATGTTTTTGATGGTTCACTATCCAAACGCCTGTTAGCCTTTCCAAGAAGCAGCACACATTAGAAAAAGAACACATTTCAAAGCATTGTGGCTACTTCTTTTTCAAATCTTTTGTTTTGAGGTAGAAAAATGTTAAAAGTCTGATTTGAAAGAAACAAGATCTCCAAGCCCCAAACTTCCAGAAAAAATAAACTGTAAAGAAATAAAGCTCAGATCTTCTGGGCTGAAGTATTTAAGTCCAGACAATGACATTATGTATATTAAGATATTAATGAGTTTGTTTTCAGAATCTAAAAGATTCTAAGAGCAGGGTTCTATCATTACAAACGCTTCTCTTTTTATTACTAATTAGATTTCTAAATGCGAGTGTAAATGTACCTCAGAGAGTATGTATTAAAAAGTTGCATATGCATAAGATATCATTTCAAATTCATTTTCCAACAAAAACTTCAACTTTGATATTTTTTGGTGTTCCCACTTATACCACATTAACATAGCCTTTTGTATTTAATTTCTAAATTCCATTCTGATCATTCTATCATGGTATTTACTTATGGGAACTTAATCCCCAGTTCAGTTGTCAAAAGTCAAATACTATCAATTTAATATATCTTATTATTCATCAGTGATTCTTTTTCAAGTTATACTGTATTGTCTCTGATGTGTATAATGAAACTTATCTGGTTTCATTATACACATTATATGTACACATATAACTTCTACACAGTGATGGTGTGACATAAATGGAATTTATATCCAACAAAGGTTTGGAATATTAAAATATTAGAAGGTAAAAATTTGTAAGATATTATAATAAGGTACCAGAATCCTTTATATCTAGAAGGTAATAAAATGGAGCACAATAACTTCTGTGGCTGTCAGTGACAAAAAATAAGACAGATTTCACTTCATATAAGCCCATATATCATATAATGATACAGCTCAAATATCTTTAATTAAAGGCTATTGGTTTCATAGACCATTAAATTTGCTAGTTTATTGGCATTACCCATTTATGGCTGTGTCTATAACAAGGTCTGTTAACTCATCCATGGCTCTCTTTTCTTTGACTGAGGTAGTAGTCAGAGCAAACCCTCATTATTTCACTGATACTGTGCTAGGCACTGTTCTAGGCACCTTACGCATATTAATTCATATCATCCTCATTGCAAACCTGTGAGACAGTACTTTTATCACTCCCTCTCTTTGATTGAGGAAACAGACCAGTGAGGATAAGGTCAGGTGGCAGAACTTACTCGTGAACTGGCATTTTGGCTCCAGAGTGTGTGCTCTTGCCCACCAGACCATGGTGCTTTGTTTCTCTGTCTTATCAGTTGCCTATTTCTGTTGGCCAGACTTACTAAGCTTTTAGTAGCACCCAAGCTGAAGAAATTCCCTTACCCTCTTCCTCTCCAGTAGTTCATGGTTAGAAGTATTTTGACTTATCAGAAACTTTCTCCACTGCCTTTCTGTTGGACTGGGATGCTTATTCAAAGGCTGAAGTCAGTTAGTATTAAAGTGACTGTTTTGGTTTGCTAAAGCTGCCAGAATGCAAGATACCAGAAATGGGCTGGATTTTAACAATGGGGTTTATTAGCTCACACATTTAGAGTTCTAAGGCTGTGAAAATGTCCAAATTAAGGCATCAACAGGATGATACCTTCTCTGAAGAAAGGCCACTGGCATCTGACAGTTCCTCTGTCAGACAGCAAGGCAGATGGCCGGTGTCTGCTGGTCCTTCTCTCCTGGGTTTCATTGCTTTCAGCTCCTGGCTTCAGTAACTCTCTCAACTCCTCTGGGGGCTTTCCTCTAAGCTTCTTCGGGTGTTTCTCCTTCTATGCTCTCTCGACTTTTTTCTGTCTTTTATCTTCATAAAGATCTCCAGTAAAGGATTAAGACCCACCTTTAATTGGCTGGATCACATCTCAATTGAAACAACCTATTCAAGAAGTCCCACCACAATAGGTCTACACCCACAGGAATGGATTAAAAGAACATGTCCCTTTCTGGAGTATATAACAGCTTCAAACCAGCACACTGACCATGTCAGTGGGACAATTTGAAGAGGGAAAGTGGATGCTATTAATAATTACACACCAGGCAAAACCCAGGACTGTCTCAGTCAAACCAGGGCATATAGTCCCCCTAGCTAGTAGGTTACTGGTAAAAGACCTCAAAGTCTGGAAGCTCAAATTCCTTATGGTGCAGACAGGGGAACACTGAGCAATCCTTGCCACTGAAGAGCAAAAAACATACACAGATGGAGTCACCTCATTGACCTCCTTCTTACCTTGGAACTACATTTTAAAATCAATTTGAAGGTCTTAGATAATTCTGCCTTTTAGGAATTGTCAAAATGAGCCAGGGCTCTGACTACCCTTAAAACCCATCTTTTGCCTCCCAGGTTACCAATGGGAAAACAACAAATGACCGTTATAGGATGAGAGACTCAACAGGGGTTTGTTCCTCAGTCATTTGATACCCTCTGCTATCTCCTCATCACCACCACCATCATCCAGCCCTCACCTGTCAAAACCTTGGTCATTTGCCTCAGTTCATCAATGTCATCATAGTTACATGGTGACAAGGAATACTAAGCAGCATTCCTCCAACTCCTTGGAACAACTTATGGCTTAGCACACCACATGGTACTTGGCAGCTGCTTAATCCAGATTGCTGAATGAGCAAATGAATGAATAAATAAATGGATGGGTGACCATGAGGAGAAGACTGCTGCCTCTTTGCTATTCATAGTAGCAGCAACACACTAAACTACTAATGTGATTGCAGGTAGTGTTTTCACAGCCCTTCATGTTTTAGGGAATAGGTTATAAAATATAACTGAAAGTCAAGTTGCGTATAAAAAATAGAAAATCCACAATCTTTATGCCTGGGTGGCCTATTAGAATAGATTGATTATTGTGATATGGCTGCTAAGACACCTATAATTTGATGATAATGTTCCTCATGTTCAAAATGTTGTTCCAACTTTGATGGCTTGAATAAGGAAAAGTGCAATTCTGCAAACACGTGAGCCTGCATGAGGTGTTTCTAACTCTGAATTCTTGTTGGTTCCCCCTCCTTGGAATGCCCTTTGCCCCACTCTGTCAATCCAAGACCTGCTTTTCTTGGGGGTCTGGCTTCTTATGATGATTTTCTCAGCCATCACCATCTATGATGAATCCTCACCCTCTTGAATCTTGTAGCACAAACTGTCTTTTCCATTCTAAATGACACAGTAGGTGCTGCTTGAATTGGGAAGCACACATTTATTTACATAAATATATCACGTATAAGTATTTTTTTTCAGAGCAAGTTGTATGCCTTTTTTTGTCCCTGCTTGCTGATAAATCTGATAAATATTTATATGTGTTGCAGACTTAATTCTCGGTCTTGCTTTCATCGTAACATACATTAAGTGGCAAAATTTGGAAGGAGAAGGGTATTAGCCTTCATCCACTTCTAACAGTTAGAAGCTTGTGTATTTACTCAGAAGAACCTAATAATTGTGAATGCTCAAATTTGGCTTTGATCAGTAAGCAAGCATATTAATAAAAGGTGTGGGGACTTAAGTGTTGAAATGATCTTAATAAATAGCATGTGATTGCTTGATTTATATGAATACTGTATTAATATAGTTTTTTTTCCACTTATGGGTGATAGAGCATATGCATAAATAATATATATGTACAGCATTTTTATATAAATCAATAGATAATTGCAACTGTGCAAAGCAGTTCAAGATAGCATCTGTGCTGTTAATCAGAATGAAATAGACAACAGGTGATATAGGAATTCAGAAAGTAATAGATAATTATGAATTTTCAAGTTCTTCCCTGATGCTGAAGAAAACGCCTGAGGTTCTAACAACTTTTTCCAAATACCCACTTGATATGAGAATGAGTTATCTTATACTGACTCTAGTGCATTAAATACAGCCCTAGTATTCTAAAGGAATAAAACATCCCCCTGTTGAATCCAACATATACCATGACTCAAGTGAAACTAACCTGTTGAATTATTTCCTTGGTTCTCCAGCCCTGCTAAGTAAGAAGGAATGGAAGGATAAACTGAGGCACAAGAATGCTTATTACTTTTACAATGGTCACACCAGGAGGTTTCCTGATTCCCAGCTCAGCATTTTCTTCTTTGACATGCTACATCATGAATTTGATCTTTTTTTAATGAGTGATGTGCATGGAGGACATTAGCAGGAGGATGGGCCTCCACTTTTGCCCTTATTGGTCCCCCATCATCAGTATGATAATTATCCTTGATTGTGATTTGGCGATAGCAGAACTTCATTTCCAGGTAAAAATCATCTGATGATAGCCAATGTTGTTTCAGTTCTTCTAGTGTCATCTCCACCACACTCTCCACGTATAGGAACTTAACAAACATTTGCTGCAGCCACTAATGAAGAATTCATATTCAGAAGAAAAAGCTTTCTCTTTATCTCAAATAACCTCCTTCTCTTCCTTTTCTGCAGGGGGCGGCAAGAAAGTGTTTAGCCTGGGCACAGAGAGATGGTATCTTTTGTGTTGGTAAATATAGAACTTGGGTGTGCAGAGCAAATAAATGCAAATGAGTAAGGTATCCATGGGAAAAACGGGATGCAAGAGTGTTACATATTTTAAAACCATTATGCCCATATAGTAATTTTATAAATTCTTTTGTCAATTTTCCATATCATTCTTCCCAGTGACAAGTTGAGATTTTAAGCATATTGTTCTTAACTACATGATCATGATGAATAGAAACAAATTAGATATATTACTCTATGTAGCGGGCAGTATCGACCTATTCTAAAATGCATTATTGGGCCAATTTTAAAACAGAAGAATCAAAATAATTGATTGGTGGCTGTGGGAATGTTGCTTCCACCAATATCTAAGTGTATTTCCAATTCTCTTTACGCAGTATGAAAAACAAGCATGATTTCTGATGCAACAAAAACAAAAAGAAAATATTCCAAAGGGCAAATTATAAAGCCATATCATGGTGATATCTCATTCGAATTAAAAAGTCCTTGTTTATATTCAAATACAATATTATTTTCCATCTTTAAAATAATTTGTAAAGTAATTTATTTCTTACCTTGAAAAAAATGGATTTTAGAACATCTTTCCCAAATGAATTTTGAAGAGCAATAACAAATATATAAGTACAATTATAGATTGCCAAAATTTTAAAATTGTAAAATTTTGAATGATATTTTTGAAACCTTTTATAAGAACAATTACTTTAATTCTAGGTTTAGCATTAAATGTGCTACATTAATGCATGTTTATTATTTCTGCTGATTTTTAAATTACCATACCCCTGACATTATGCTATCTATACTTTAATTACCTTATGATTCCTAAATTACTTTTGCTTAAAGTGTTGCAAAGAGCAAGCAAATGATTCATCTCTTCATTCATTTGAGGCCAACTGAAGGGAAAAATCAAGACACAGTTTCTGTTTGCATGTGTCCAGTTTGAAAAATGAAATGAAGCTTCACATGAATTGCATCTAACATTCAGGAAAATTCTCTGACAAAAATTCACTGATTACTGTTATGGATGCTTTGTTTCTCAACTGCCCCCTGCACTGTTTTCATGGTTGAGAGATACTCATCTTTCTTAAGCAGATTTGGGGGCCCACTGAAGACACAGCAACACAAGTGACATATTAGTCTATTTGCTGATCTCTTAAAGCTCAGTGCGTACTGATGGAAATCATCCAAACTCTTCTTCTCCACCCCTCACTTAACAAGCACAATAAATGAATATTTAAAGTAGCTGCAAATATATTAAGTGGAAACAAGTAGCTCTCTGTGGTAACAAGTACACACGGGTTAATTAATGAGAAGGTGCTTTTGTGTTGAAACAAGGCTCCCTGAAATGCCATTAGGGCAGGTGCCAATCGAGCACTGTAGGATAATTAAGAAGTACACCCTGCTCTCCATTTGTTAACCAAGTGCTGCCCACAATTTGCCTAAACCTATAAACCATCATCTGTGATCCTCAGTTGCAATTAATTGACAAACATCTCATTGGAGACTTGGGAAAATAAGAGATGTGATAGCATTTAAGTAGCCAGATGGATATTTTTGGATGTCAACTTTGAAGACTTCTTTTTCAACAATGGAACATTAAACAGAAACATATTTGGTACAATGTGAAAGGGAATGCCTTGGTATTTTTCTAAAGGGAAATTAAAATGGGCATATTGAATAATTGAAGCAGTGCAAATTTGAACAGCTTTTGGTTCTAAAATTTTGCAGTGTTTAACAAACCTGTAAGACTGTAGACACCAAACTCATCTTCTATAGCACTGTTGAGTCCCTTTTTCCTACTATATTTCCTACACATATGAGGAGGGGGTGCAGAGAACACAGCGAAAGTTACCTCTCAGTGTGAGGGTGAAAAGTCTTAACCAATATGCAGCACTTTCTCTAGGGCATGGGTTGCTAATTAGTTCTACCAAAAAAAAAGTTTATTAATGAAAATGATATATCAGTACAAAAAATTAATTTTAGACCAACAGATCTCCTTCTATAGCAAACTCATCGATCTAGAAGTTTTCAGGATGTAACATTTAAAATGCCTCTGTTAGCACAGCAATAGTTTCAGGAGCTATAAACCTTACAAAGGCACCATTGAGTTAGTTTAATTAATTATCTGGCTGGGAGAATCTCCAAAACTTGAACAAGTTCTTGTTTTTATAGTTAAGGATCTTCTGGGCATTTAGTTTCCTACATTAAACAATGTTGTCTAACTGGTTTGCATAATTGGAAGAGCTAAAAGGCTATTCTATAATATTAAAAAATACAATTATAAATGTATGAGTTTCCCTCAGTTAGAAGGCACTTTTGTTTTTCCCAGTGCCAAAATAACAGCATTTACAAATGTTTCATGTACTGTGAGGGGCTACTGCTCAGTGTGTATTAATTTAGTATTAGGTCAACAGCTTTCTTGAAAGAACAAAATCAACCCAGGGACAAACAGGCTTAATTAAGAACTCTAGAGTAAGAAAAGCTCTCAGAAAACTACAACCCACTGAACCCCTGCTTTGTGCTTCACCATGCTTCTCAATACCTTTGCCACTCTCCTCTGGATTTATTTTTTAATGAATTATTTAAGCATGGCCATTTCATATCTACGATTAGTTTTCAAAGAATTGGCAACAGGAGAAAATAATCAGAAGTTAAACAGCTTGAGAATAGCTCCAGTTTTGGCAAAACATAAAAAAAAAACGGTCTCCTTCCTTGTATAAGAGCCTGTCCTTTGGTGGTGGTTTCCCAAATTCCCTTTTGTTTTAAGTCCCTTAGAATCAGTCTACAACAATACAAATCCCTATTTCCAACAGGGAGGACGTGCAGATACCAGAGAGTAGCTTTTCTAGGTTACCTATCTGTGTTTCTTTTATGTCAACAGAAGGGAGTTAATGATCATAATTTCAATAGGAGAAAACATAGTTTGTGACAAATGGGAAATTTTTCATTATTATTAAGAACTAACAACCCATTGAAAAATGGAAATATTAACACCACTAACCACTTGCAAAAATGGAAGGTCTCAAGAAATGTTTTACCCTAGTTATCCTTCCTACAACTGCGCAATGCACTTAGTACTCATCTAACAGGGAATGGCTTCCAAAAATCACAGTATCCTAACACCTTTTTCCTATCACAGAGCCATTCTTCTAGAATAGACAGTGAGAGATCATCAGATTCATCCTTCTGCCCTCAGGTATGGCTATACCTGGCTGGAACTTGCCATATTGCAATATAACATAATATAAAGCATTTCACCTACCAAACCGAAAACTTTTCCAGGGTAGAAGAAGGAGCCCAGTCATTTAAAAAAACATAATGAAACAAAGTAATTTTATTAAATCTCAACACACCACACACACACAATACAATAGGCAAGTATATATAGCCTATATTATAGTCAGCCACATAAGTCAATACAACATATGTAAAAGTATCAACCATTTAGGCCCAGTCATTTTTTATTACCAGAGGTTGGCACAGAATAGTTTCCAAAAATATCTGTACAGGAAAGGAATAAAGTCCTCAACATACAAAACATAAATTCCCTTGGAAAGTCATAGAAAAAAAAAAAAGACTAAAATTTATTCACCAATCCTTTCTGTCCATTTTGATATTTCACAATACTCTCTCTGGAAGTATTCTTTATAACTAAACAAACAATAATTTCCACTTCATTGTTACCAGCCCAGTGAAAGAAATACCTTGAAAATCAATTTTTCTAAAATGTTTGTGGACTCAATTGTGCCACTTACATTTAAAAAATCTGGAAAAAATCATTAATTACTGATATTAGCTATAGGTTCAAAGGAAGTTGCTAAAATACATGACCAGGAAGAGTTCTATTTGATAGGACACTAAATTACTTAAGATTTAATTGGCATTTATTTAAGGTCCTTAATAAAACATTATTACTAAAACTCTGACAACAGTATTACAAAATAAGTTTTGTCACCCCCAATTGACAAATATGGAAGTCAAAGTTCAGAAAAACTAGACAACTTACCCAAGGTCACACGGCGAGTAGGGAGAGAGGAAGAAAAGCCCATCGGCTAATCATAGGCCTGGACCGCTGCCACCAGTTTTTTTGTAATAATTCTCCCCTAATTTAGAGGCCCAGATCCACATGTGATTGGTACCATGGCCAAGTGACCTCGAGTGTGGGAAGGGTGGTGGCACTAGTTCCAAATTGGCTCACATCATCTTGTCTATGGTGCAGTAGAAGATTCATAATACACAGTGTGAAGATTGCCTAAGACTGATATGAGCAAGATGTCCGGACACTTTGGGTTTGCCACGATGAGGATTCAATGGGACACCTTCCTCAGTGCCTCAGGAAGGACTTGCTCCCCATGGCAAGGGAGGCGACGAGTCCTTTCTCTCACCATCTGCCGCCGTGGAGCCAGCACACGAGGCATTGTCACTCCTTCCCCAGCTTCTTCCTCCTGAAGACGAATCTTATTCAATCCTCTGCTCATTAGTACTCATGAGAGGGTATAATAGGAGAGGAAGAAAAAATTCAAATAGGCTTTATTTAAAATTGTCCTATTTGCTAATACGTCATCTCTGGTGAAAGTGATGTAGCCGAAGCTTAGGTTTAAAAATCAACAGCTAATGTGACAATTTTGTGAATACTAGTCATAACTTATTATTTTATTATTTGGCAGTGCAAGGCAGAAATCTAACATGTTAGTAGGAACTCTCTGAAAGCAATTGCTATGATATCTGAAATTTTAAATGAAATTTCAGGAAGACCAGAGGCTTCCGGTTAGTGTACGTGGATTAAAGGGAAAGAAACAGCTGATGTTCTGCATCCGTCAGAAAAAGCCCGAGTGACAGCCAGGCTGGTGGTGCTCCCCTTTCCTGCCGGCTTTCCATCTCTGTTGTTTTTTAATCCAGACATAGGGAGGAGGAAGTGCTGTTTCCACACTCTCTGGAGTCCTTGGATTGAACACGCTTAAATGATTACTTGGACTTTGTCAAAGTCTCTGTGCACAAAAGCTGAGTAAGAAATGAGAGTAAAATGCAATAAAAGCAGGTCATGATCCCACCACCCCTCTACCCACTGGCTCCAGATTTCTCTCGTAGTAAAAGGTAAAAGCCAAAGTTCTTACAGGATCTCCACCCCCTGCCGCCTTTCCTCTCCGGTCTTATCTCCCGCTCCCTCCTGCTATACTGGCTCACCTCTGCTGGTGCTGCTCTTTGCCCAATATCTGAATGTCCCCCTACTTCCCTGCCTTCCAGCCTTTGCTCAGCTTTCTGCCTATTTAAAGTGCAACATAATCTTTAGCAGAATAGTCTGGGCAGCCATGCAAAGGATGGATCAGAGGGAAGAGAAGGCCAACTGCAGATGAGGAAACTTTTCCAGTAGTCCAGGAAAGAAGGCCGCGGGGTGTGGAGAAAGGTAGTAGTAGCAGTGGAAACGCAAAGACTAGGATACATGAAGAAAAATTATATCAGCCAAGTTAAAAAGATAAGACAACTAATTGGATGGAATGTGTAGGTCAGGACAAGAAAATACAAGACAGTAGCTCAAATTTTCTTAATATTAAAAAACCACAGATCCTTGATTTGGTTGATTTAGTTCATTCCAAGATTCATAACTACCCCTAAGTTCCAATCAAGACTTTTGTTTGCTCTTCCTCTCTGTAGTTTTTCTTTCCTCAAGTAAGGATTATAATGGAGGCCCAGAGAAGTTAGGGACAGATGTGGCGGGATCCCGGGCTGTAGGGCCCATGGACTGCAACGTGAGTACAAGGTTGGAGAGGTCCTGGCATCCCCATGTAGACTGCAACATGGAGGGGGGCGACTTCCCTCTTAAGTGGGGATGTGTGTTAGGCCTAGGAGTACGCAGATGATAAAAAAGCACGGATGTGTCATTATTACCTCCATTTTATACACAAGGCAACTGAGCCTTGGAGTGGTTCAGCAACTTGCCTGAACTTGTGGAGCTAGAAAGTAGCAGTGTGAGGAATCACAGTCAAGTTTTGCCATCAAAGCTTATAGACATATCTATTACGGAAACCTTTATTTCTCTAATCACCATTCATATTTTTCTAGGAGAGCCCCCTTCATTCTCACTCTTCCTTCATTTATCTCTTTCACTTCAGTGTCCTCTGAGAGCTCCCAATCAAGTGTTTTATCCATAGTAGGTGCTTTGGTTGAATGACATAGTATGTTTTCTGAGATAATATAACCTATGTGTATTATTTTCCCCTTGCTGAACCTTATAACAGAAATATACTCTTAAAAAATAATGATAATATGGGACTTTATACAGTCAAAATTATATTCCATACAAGATAGCTTTCAAACACCATGAAATGAAATACTACAGTACTTAGGACTAGAGGCTATTAACCTAATTAGTGTACTAAGCATGAAATATAAATGATTGTACTAGATTGTGAAAAAATAATTGAAAATAATGGCTAACTACATTTCAGAATTATACAAATGATACAATTATTTTATCATATAAATGTTAAGATGACAGGAATATTGTTAAGTAAATGGATTAAAAAGATGGGTTTTTAGGAATCCTATAATTTCAATATCACCTGCTAGAATTGAGCCTACAGTTTTGTGTAGTTTAAATCGGCTGCTTTAGCATTGGCTAGGGAAAGGCACTGTAGTTTATTTCAAGTACTTTTGCCTTCTGCTAGCTTCATAAGGGCAGCAGGCTTAGGGCTTCCAAAGAGAGTTAAGAAGCACAAATAAGAAATAAAGAGCAGACCAACTGCAATTAGAATAGTTTTTTAACATTACTCAAATTGAAGTGATAGAAACAAAAAACCAGAGTCTCCAGATCGAAGACACTCTGTAAGGGCAGAAACCACATCTTTTTTGTCGTGTATGCCTCAAACCAGCAGAGAAGCTGACCTAAAACGGTCATTTCGTGAAGAAATAATCAATAAATAAAGGAATGACAAAGGGAAGCTCAGCAGCAAGGATCCTTCAAACATACCCATCCAAGCACGTCCTTGTCTTGCTTGAGCCCTTCCGTGGCTCCCCCTCACCAGGTAAATATAATTGAAATTCATTAGTGGGGCACGCACGGTCAGACCCACCCACGCCTGGTGGGCACTGTCTCTCGCCCCCTGCGGTGCCTGGGCAATCACGGGGCGCTTGTAATTACCTCCACAAACTGCTCACCTCCTACCCCTCAGTGTCTTCAATCCCTCCAATGCCTGCCTGCATAGTTCACCTCTGATCCTTCTTCAAGACTCCCCTGAAAATCGTCCATGTTACCATCTTCTCCTATTGGTTGTTCCCCCATTGTTGCACTTTTATTTTTAAAAATCCAAGTTCACTTACTGCACTCAATCATCCTGTCTCTTTAGCCTGCTTAAATCTGGAACAGATCTTGAGTCTTTCTTTATACTTCACCACTGACTTTTTTTTTTTAGTCAAGACCAGTTATTTTTAGAATGTTCCTCAATTTGGATTTGTCTGATGTTTTGTCATGACTAGATTCAGGTTTTGCACTTTTGGCAGGAATAGCATAGAAGCGATGCTAAATTCTTCTCAATTCTAACCAGGAGGCACAAACTGTAGATCTGCACATTTACTGGTGTTAGGTGAGATTTGCCAAGTTTCTCCACTGTTAAATTCCTATTTTAACTTTTTAAAATTAATTACTACTTTGTGGATAGATACTTTGAGATGAGATAAATACTTCTGTTGCTCCTCAGACTTTCACCCACTGGTTTTAGTATCCATTAAGGATACTTCCCTGAATCAGCTATTATGCTGATTGCCAAATTGTGGTTTTCTAACTTCGTCATTTCTTCTACATTCATTTGTTGGTTTTCAACTGTGAGAAAGAGCTTTCCCTTTTTGCCCATTTCTTTACTTATATTACTGTGAACTTTCTTCAATAGATTAGAAACTTTTACTGCCATTAATTATTTTGATTCTCAAATGTTCTGTGATTTGGCTGGTGGGTGCCCCTTCAGGCTGGCTCCCGAGTTGCACTGGTTGTCAAGTGGCTCTGTTTGAATCATATATTCACATCCTTGTCAATCTGACCCATTGATTTTGCTGTTGTTCTTTCTGTTCTGTAAAGGAATATAAAGCAACCATGTTTGCCCTACAGTGATTGTTATCAAAGTAAACAATTAAAAATTGGAATAATCTTTAGGAACAGATCTTTGAAGACTTTATTCTCCATAATCAAATTCCAAAGAGAGCAAATCCCAATATCAAAATTTAGGACAATGAAAACAGCCAAATTTAATTGTTTAAGTAAACCCATGTTTTCTTTTTTCCAATTGCTCCTTTCTGGGTAATAACATTATTTTAGATTCAGAAATGCTTCAGTCTGCAAAAAAATGTTTTGAGTTTCTTTTGAGGGGTCAGCAAGGTGAAATGGGAAATTGAAGAAATCATTTGGATCATTATAGTAAAACTCCACTTCTGGGGGCTAAAAGAATGATTGGCTTCCTGTTTTGTTTTGGGGGCTGAGAGTATATATATGTGTGCAGAGGGGTGGACAATGATGGGGAGCTGGTGATATGGTGTAGGGTTTTTTCCCCAAGAAATATTAGCAATCTGTATTGATAAAATGCAAAGGACAGTTGCTCAACTAAGCTTACTCAATCTGTATAAATATATTTGCCTCTATGGACATATTCACAAATAATTTAGGATTTTGAGGTTTCTAGGGCTAATTTTGATTAAAACATGGAAAATCCTAAGCAATGCACTGACATGACATTACCTTCCCTTTGCAACCTTTTCAAATACTAGTACTTCATATGCAAATTGTAGCAGATATATGTGCATAAAATGGGTGTTCATGAATCCTCTAAAAGTCTTCCAGCAACAATGTCTGGTGTGCTGGCAAAGTGATATCATTGCCAAAGGCCAAGATAGCATGATTGATCCAACTGAAACTATGGAGGAAGTTAGGCAGACTGCAATCCCCCGAATCATCCTTTGGCTACCATTGTGTGCTAACAGTTGTCAGAAATCAGCCTATGTGTTTATTTGTAGCTTTGTGGCTCCACAGGCATGATGGTATATTCTCCCATCTGCTTTCCCTGACTGGCAGTAGCCTGCCTTCATTTGCTGGGGCTCCATTTCTCCAACTCTAAGAAGTTCAGTAAGTAGCAGCCAGACAAAAGACCCTTTTAGTACTGCTGCTTAATTGATGTCCTGCCTGTGCATGTGTCTGGCCTATCATATACCATTACAGTTGATCAAGCTTAAAAAGCAAATTGGGATTTTCAGGCATAGCAATCACTGGAGTACATTTATGGATCGTAGTCTCATTCCAATACAGTCCCCAGAGGAGAGAATGCACAGCAAAAGTAACATATCTGCTGTTTCCCTTCAATGTAAGTTTTGCATGAAACGCAAAGGCCTGTCTGTACAGTACGAGTGCCTGTCATACATGTGGCAACCAGAAGGTGGCGCGGTCTCAACATTGACAGAAGGCTGTCAGCAACACTGCTGAATCCAAGCAGATTTATTTGAGAAGATAACTGCGTCTTGCTCTACGTATATTCATTTATGTGTTTGTGTTTGTACATTAAACACACACAAACCCCTTCCCATGCCTGGAAATACAGAAGTCTTCGTTTCCATTTTCTTTTTAGTCACCCCCTCCCCTTTTTAATTAATGTTGTTTTGCTTTATGCTTTAGAGGGCTTGAATATTGCTCTGTACTTATCTTCCTGTTAGAAGCATTTGGTTAATGATGTCTAGATGGAACCTCATACTTTGACTCTTGTTTATGTCTTTTTTGTAACTAATTTCCATCATATGAAGAAGGCCTTAATTTTATGTCTGTTCATTAAAAGAGTTTAGCTTAAATGGTAATTAATTCTTTGGTAAAAATTAGAGAAATGAATTACTCATGTGGAGTGATATGCATGTGTATAATTAAAAAGGGCATTCTAAGTTTCAGATGTGTTAAACATTACATTCCTATCTCAGATTCCATTATAAAGAAAGCAAATAGCTGTGATAATTCACTAGTATTTTCCTTTCATTAAGATGAAAAAAGAACATGCCCTTGTATTTTATGAAACTGATTTCATTAAAATACATCAGAGGCCTTACTGGTAAAAATGAACAATGTTTAAACAAGTCAGCAATATTTCATAACACTTGGGATAGCTGAAAATGTGTACCCTTTCAATACTGGAAAAAGCACCCTTCCCAAAGGCCATTAAGTGAACTCTTCAGGGATAGTCATTCTTCAGTTGTGAATAAAACCAATTTCCCTGATTGAATTCTTGCATTCATGATTTCATTTTTAGCCATTTAGGTAGGAGGTCCAGATTGAAAATGGGCCTCCTGTTTTCTGATGTTCTGTACAACTCTCTACTTATTGCCCCTCCGTGCTTCTACTCTTGCAGCCTCCCCACAGGTGAGAATGTCTCTGTAAGCTGTGCCTTTAACTTGGGCTGGGAGGCATTCCCTCCTTCTGCCCCACCATCTGGCTGCCTCCCCTCCCCCACACGATTTCCTCTGTTCTTCTTCCCAAAATGCCTGTCAGAAGGCTTTGGGAGGTGTGACTCTGACTGGGAAGCTTGCTTGGCCCTTACATAATAGGCAGGATCTAAAATCAATTGAGCTGAGCTGCCATTCTGTCATGTGGATTCCAAATAGCAACACAGACAAAACCCTATTTTTTTCAATGACAGCATAAATCCTGGAGCAATGCCTCATTCCTGTGGGCATCCCCTCTGACTAACCCACCTCTCAAGAAAAAGAAATCACCAGTAAACCAAATTCTCTTTTTTTCTCCTCAGAGAATGGAGAAAATAGTCTTAAATGAAGCCAAGTGGGCAAAATTTATCAATATGGCAACCTTTTCGTTGTTGGAAATTAGCCTATTTTACAGGTATAAACAGGTCATACCACAGAGAGCCCAAAAGTTTGATCTTATATGTCATAACCTCAAATGCCCAAGCTTTAGAATCATTGATGGCTTTCCCCTTGTTTCCATCTCTATTTATGCCATAAAGAAGAGAAATACAAGCCTAACCTCACACAGCTCTTTGACTTTTTCGACTATCCCCTCCGGGTCTTGGAATATCCCAGCATATGCCCCTTCTGGCATAGATCAAAGAATGAAAGGCTCGGGGGACACCAGATGGCCATGAGCCTGCATGTCACACTGGGGCACGCTGGGGCTTCAGATACCCCCACCCCAGTTTAGACCTGGTCTTGTTCTCCCGCGCCAGAATTGTATCTGAGGAAGCCCTCTGGGGATGAAAGCCCAGTCCATGAAGGGCTAAGAGTGGTTATTTCAAATTGGAAATGGTTCAAGAATCTACATTACTTGAGCTGAATTGTCATCTTGTTATGTCACAAATTATAACGCTTGCTTACTCTAGGATAAGTGGTAGAAAGAAGCCTGTTTACTTCTGCAGGGGCAAGGTGGAAGCAATTCCCCAGGCTTCCCTGGCACAACCTGAGGCTCCAAGACTGTAGCTTTCCTGGTCCCCAACTGCATATCTCCAAAGTGGTCCAAATAGATGAAGGATAAAGGGTTCAGGATTCTCTTCTTGGCATACAGCAGGTGCTCAATAACTGATAGTGAACAAATAAACTCTCAGTCTTTAAAGTTAAACATGTGAGGCAGAATTTTATCCCGAAGCTTCCCTCCTGCATCCTCTCCTCTCCTCCCCACACCATAGTTGCTGATTTTCCATTTACCTCCAGGATCTACAGCAGAAATCAAATCTCTCCCCTTTGGGGGATGGGGGTGAGATTGTGGGAACCCTGGCTCACAGTCAAGGTCAACTGAGGCCTCATATTGTTTCCTTAATAAAGCATAACAGTTCAAATTAATTAAATTTAAACTTCAGAATAGCATACCAGAATCAATTATATAGGAGTAAAATGAGGAAGAAAAGGCAGATATAGAAGAATTAAGAATGGAATGGACAATAGAAAAAAAAATTGCTATAAGAAAGTAGATAAATGGTAGGCAGAGAGAGAGAGTGATTACTTGTGATTACCAGGCCAGTGAATTTTTAAGTATTGCTTTCCTCTCTGTGCCTGAGTTCCCTCATTTGTAGAACGGGGATAGGAATAGTACCTTCTGAAAACTTTTGTGTAGACTATACCAGCTGATATGTGAAAAGGCCTTGGAATGGCACGTGGCACACACACTCCCTTATAAAGGTTAGCCATTGTTTTCTTCTTACAGGCAAATCAATATTATAAAGATGTCATTTCTTCATAAATTAATTTTTAGATTCAACAAAATTACAACAAAGATCCCAGTGGGATTTGGGGTGGATAAATTAATAAAATTTTTAAATTAATCTGAAAGACTAAAAAAAGCAATAATAATTAAGAACATTTCAACAAAGAAAAATGATTCAGAGGACTTCCTTTACAAAATATTAAAACCTGTTATAAAGCAAGACTAATAAACCAGAGCAGCAAGAAAGGAAGAATTACAGAAAAATCAGCCAATTGAGTATGTTGTCTTTCAGCAGACCTAGTACAACTTCTTTCACAATAAGGAAGCATCACATAACAAACGGTGTTTAAAATAACTATTTGGAACTTTCTTCATGCCCTTTTTTGGTCACTTAGTATATGCCAAGCTTTATATGGAATGTTATTTCTCTCAGCAACACTGTCAGGTAGAGATGACTCATCTCATTTTGCAGGTGAGGAGACAGAGCTCTACCACTGGGATCTACTCTCTCTCCACTCTGTCAAGTTCCCTTTCCTTTTGGAGGTGAAATCATTTTCGTAATACTCAACTGGAACTATGAACCATAATAAATATGAGATGGACTGGGGACTTAAATGTAAAACCTGAAACCAAAAATCTGAAAGAAAAATATAGAGGACTACTTAATTGATCTCAGGTTTATAAGAAGCTTTTAAGTATGAAAAGAAGGGAAAATCATAAAGGAAAATCGATAGATTGTATTAAGTAAAAAATTAACTTATGTATGCAAAACATTAACTTCTATATGTACAAAAACATAAAAACATAAAAAGGCCATTGACAAATTGGGAGAAAATTTTGCAGTGAATATGAATGATACAGGGCCAACATCCTTAATATATAAGGAGCATTTGAGGTTAAGTTAGAAAAATCCCCAATGTGCCATTAGAAAAGTAGGCAACAACTATTAGCAATTAAGAAACAAAAGAATTAATACAATGGACAATAAATGTATAAAAAATATTTAGCCTTGCTAGTAATTAAATTAATAAAAGTTGAAATGATTTTTTCAACTATTTAGTTATTAAAGTATTAAAAATTTCATAGTCCAGGTGAGACAGCCATATGTTCTGATGCTCTATAGGCAAGAATGTAACTGGTAAGGACTTTCTAAAAGCAATTTGACAATATGGGTCATAAGATTTTTTTTAATATTCTTAATTTTGTACCCGGTAATTTCATTTTGAGAAATCGATTCCAAAGAAATGAATAAAGTTTAGGGCAAGGATTTTCTTATTAAATGAAAAATAAATCAGGTATAATTTCAAATGTTTATAAATAAGGGCAAGGCTAAATAATTTTTATACATCCAAAAGTTAGATTTCCATTAAAAATAATGTTTTCAAATACTTCTGGAAAGTGATCATAAAATAATATTTAAGTGAATACTGTGAGACTTAAAGTTACATGTGCAATGTGATTCTAATTATTGAAGCAGATAATTATTTTAAAAAAGACAGAGGACTCGATCATTTTAATTTTCTTAGGTTTTTTGGTGTTTTCTGAAGTGTCTACCAAAATCATGCTCATAATTTTAAAAGATACTGATTTTTTATGGACTTATTTTCTACTTCTAACTCCTTATACTTGAAGATATAAAAGATGTGTAAAAGAAAAAAATAAAGATGAGTAAGACTGAAATATTAGGATGATAAGGTAGTTACTAGAAGTCATCAGCATGAAAAGGATGGAAATACATTTAAATATGAAGTGTGGGAGAGAAGAGAGAAGAGCTAGACAGGGAGGAGAAAGGCAAAGGGATAGACTGAGATGCTGAAAGCTTTGACATGAGTTATGTTCTTGGGGTCATGCCCCAAAATTTACTGAGACCCTGGGCTTCAGAAGGCATTTGGAATGAAATGTGTCTTCATTACCACTTTGTCCTCTCATTATTTAAATCCTCACACCTTAATACAGGAAGCTGAAGTCTGAGTAGATTTTTCAGAGCAGCAGAGCAGGGTGGAAAGTAGGCTCTGGATTGAAGCAGGCATTACCAAAGCAATGGACCCCTGAGGGTGAGAGGGGGCCAGGCTAGGGCTTACAGGGCCAGTCAGCAATCTAACATTCAGGAGACCAGTCCGTCCCGAAACCCCTGACCTGACGATTGTTCCTGCAGAGCCCATCATGTTTATGTGCTATTTTGACAGCTTATGAGCTGCAGAAGACATTCGCAGCAAACTGATGAACAGTGGAGAAGTGGAGCCATGGTGCCCCATTCCGAAGATAGTAACTGCCACTCAGCTACAGCGGTTACTTCCGGGTTGGAATGTGAGCTCCATGGTGTCTAGCCACTGATTGTTTGGTTAGTTCTAAAAAGAAAGAGCCAGTAACTTTTTTAATGATAAATTTCTCAGTTCTTAAAATTGGCAACTGTGTTGGTTTGAAACTCTAGATACCCCAGAAAAACATGTTCTTAAATTTACTTTATTCCTGTGGGTATAAGCCCATTGTAAGACCTTTGGATGAAATGACTTTAGTTAAGGTGTGACCCACCTCAATCAGGATTGGTCTCCATCCTATTACTGGAGTCCTTTATAAGAGAATGAAATTCAGACACACAGAGAGAAAGCCACGGGAAACAAGACATTGATATCAACAGAATCTGTCAGTGTAGGGAGAGATCACCATGTGCATTGCCATGTGACATAGGAGCCAAGGCCTACCAGCAGCCAGCCCCAGATGCCAGTCTTTGGGAAGAAAGCATTGCCTTGATGATACCTTAATTTGGACTTTTTCCTAGCCTCAAACTATGAGCAAATAAATTCTCATTTTTTAACCCGATCCATTTCATGGTATATGCTTGAGCAGTCCAAGAAACTAAAACAGCAATTAATTCAAAACAATAACAACAACAACAACAACAACAACAATAACAACTAAGCCCTGTGCTAGGCTGGTTCCATCAGGCTATGGGCTGCAACCCAAGATTTCTGTTCTATAGTTTCAAGTGTGGCAAAGTGGGCTTTATCCTAAAAATGATGTGCCAGGCTCTGTGAGGACTAGAGGTGTAAAGGTAAATAAAACAAGTTTTCTGCCTTTATGGAGTTTCCTGCCTGATGAAAGAGACAGACCAATAGGAAGGCAAGTTACAGTACAGGTGGTGTCATTACAGTGAATGGGACAAAGCTATTTGAACATAGGCGGTGGTTTAGTTTGAGGGAATCAAGGAATGCTTAATGGAGGAGGTGGCACTAGAGCTGGGTGTGCCCTGTAATGCCCAAACAGTAAGCACCATAGAAAGAGCATTGGGTTGCTTCCTGAGGGCAAGTGCTCATTGACACTGTGCCATAAACTCAAGCCTATTCAGATCAATGGCAGTTTTCTTAGAGAAGAAACAGCTCCGTTATCTAAAATGAAAGTGGAAAGCAAGGAAACAGTAGACAAAAGAAAAGAAGTGGACAGAAAATAGTAAGAGAAGAGAAAGTATTCAAGGATGAGAAGGCACAAAGAACAGAATGTAGACATGAGAGGAAATCGAGTAGAATGAGAAAGTGAGCACCTAACAACCTGCAGCAATGCCCTAAAGCTCTAGGATTACCTGGACATTTAGTTCCTTGCAGAGGGGAAGGGTGGGCGATGTGGTCAGTGAGGGTAACTCAAATTCAGCTCTCTATTTCTTCTATTAAGGTGGAACTGGTGGTCAAAAATATTAGTATTTTTACAACTTTCTCCTAGGACATAGACTATTTATAATTAGTTATTATATTAGTTAGTCCATTGCTAACTCTAACTGCTTAATGAATTTGGTTAAAATGTTATCCTGTTTCTCATGTTTAGCTGTTTTTGAGACAAACTTTTCTCTTAGTGCCCTAATTAAGTAACCCCAATCAGATATCTTGGCAGTGACCCTTTTGTCACTCTACCAGTGCTCCAGAGGTATATTATCCTGACTGGGTCTGCCTGTGAAATGTACCCTCAGTAGAGAGAAAAGAAGACTTATTTGAACACAAGTGGTTATTCTATTTTTACATACAATTAGCTCATAATTATCCTTCAAAGCAAATAATATTACCCTTTTCATTCCAGACATAATTCTTAGGTTGAATATTGTTAGGTTGGGAACTGAGTTCCATTTCAAGGCTTCCCTTAATGCTAATTTTAACCTGAATCCATATGGATGAAAACTTCTGTGGGACAAGGAAGAGACATGCAGCATGATTTTCGCTGAACACATTCTTCCAGACGAGAAAAAATACTAGTACCCAAGAACATTTTACTTTTCAGGATAAGCTGTTATGTTGGAACAACAAATAATCCCCCAAACTCAGCAGCTTAATATAACAAATGCTTGTTTCTCACTCATGACCAAGTGTCCATCCACGCATACCTGTTTGATCACTGCAGCACAGGGGAGGATTGTGCACTGTCCTTAAAGATTAGGGCCAGAAATCACCCAGTCAATTCTTCTCCAATTACACTGACCAAAGCAAGTCATGCCCACGTCACTTCAAAAAGGGCAGGGAAGTGCAATCCTACAATATGCCTAGAAAGAGAGAAGAACTGGAATATTTGTGAACAGTGCTAAGGGATATCATAGGCATAGGCCCTGGAGAAAGAAATGACCTCTTTGGATCACTGCAAAATGTAAGCTAATAGCTACTAGCAGGGGAAATGGGTCACCTCATGCCTCAAATCCTCACACAAAAGGAGGTGTGACTTAAGGATACAAAGATGGAAAGATTATTCTTTCTCTCAGGAAGTTTACAGTCCAGTGGCAAGGAGGGATGGCATGAGTTTTAGTTTGCTAAAACTGCGCAAATGCAATATACAGAAATGAACTGGCTTTTAACAATGGGGATTTATTAGTTTACAAGCTTACAGTTCCAAGACCGTGAAAATGTTCAAATCAAGTTGTCAACATGTGAACTGGCAATCCTGGACTCCTCTGTCACTTGACAGCATGTGGTGGTGTCTGCTGGTCCTTCTCTCCAGGGTTTCATTGCTTTCAGCTTCTGGCTGCTCCATCTGTGGCTTTCTTTCTGAGCTTCTGTGTCTTTCTCAGCTTCTGTGAGTTTCTCTCTGTGTTTCATACTCTTATAAGGACTCCAGTAAGAGGATTAAGACCCATCTGGGACATGCCTCAACTGAAATAACCTAATCCAAAGGTCCCACCCACAATAAGTTTACACCCACAGGAATGGATTAGCTTTAAGAACATGATCTTCTGAGGTCCATAAAGCCTCTAAACCAGTTCCAGCATGCACATAACTAATCACAGTATCTTGTAATAATTGGTAGAATGGGATCATGGGGGCATGGGAAAAGGATAGGAGTTAAGAGATGTCTAGAGGATATAACAGAGCATTTGGCAACCAATTAAGTATTACATATGAGAGACAGAAACCTTGGATGATTCCCAGGTTTCTAGTTTGTTTGACTGGATAAATATTGGTACAGTCTTGGACATAGGAAGGGAAAATGCATGAAATCACTTCTGCCAAGTTGTGCTTGAGTATGGATGGGAAATTTAGGCAGAGATGTCCAGTAGATGTTCAAACATTGAGGTTTGGCTACAAAAAACTATTTAGTTGAGCAACTACTTATTGAGCGATCACTGTATGAGATACTTTGCAAGGTGCTGTGGATACAAACATATATAAAACATAATTTATGCCACAGAAGAGTTTTATTTAGTGTGAGCAAAAGAAACATCAATGGATAATTTCCCTACAAGATGATCCCTATTATAACAGATGTGCAAGGTGCTTGGGGAGACCAGCAGACAGGCCTCGAACCAAGCTTAGAAGAATTACAGTGTTCACAGCTCAAGGAAGTCTTCCTGGAGGTGATGCCGGAACTGAGTCTAGAAAATTAGATAGGAGCTCTCTGGACATATACATGGTAGTTTAGTATGCAATCTCTGGAGTTAGAATTCCTAAGTTTGGATCCTGGGTCCACTATTTCCTTCAACAAGCCACTTCAACCTGTTTTTTGGTTTTCTCATCTTTAAAATGATGATCATAATAGTTCTACATCACCCATCTCACAGGTAGTTCAGGGGATTAAATGTAATGGTACATAACAAGAGTACAGATCACACCCTGTGACATATAATAAGTGCTCAATAAACTCTAAATGTTATTATGATTGATACTTGCAAAGAGGGTGTGGGGAAAGGATATTACAAACAAACACAAAACACAACTTTATGAAATCATAACAACAGGATTATTTGGAGACCTACAAGCAGCTTACTGTTGCCACAGCATAAAGTGTGAGGCAGGGAATGGCAAGAGATGAGCCTGGAGAGGCTGCCAGTGGGGAGATAATACAGCTTTGGAGTTTATTTTGCAAAGAGGAGCTATTATGGGTTTTAGTAAAGGAGCGAAAATTGGATTTCTGTTTTGAAGACCTCTTTCCAATAGCTGTTTGGAATATAGGGGGACAAGAATGGAAGCTGAGATACCCATTAGGAGTATATTGCAGTTTTGTAGGTCAGAAATGGATTAAGACCAAATTAAACAGCAATAGTGAGGATAGGGGAGAGAGGATGGGTTCAATAAATACATAGGAAGTAAAATCAGCAAATCTTTGTGATTAGATGGGACAAGTGACAAATAAAAAGTATTATTCTTTCAGGCTTTTTTCCTTGAGTACCAGGTCAATGGTGGTGCCATCAACTGTATTAGAATCCAGAAGGAATATCAGATTATATTTGTAAGACTTCCAGGTAGAGATATTGGAGTGGAGATTAGGAGAAGTTTAGGGCCATAGAAAAATAACTTGAGTGTCAACAGAATATAACATCTAAGCAAAATTGGGAGAGTAGGTGATGCCCAGGAGCATATGTTGAAGAGGGAAGACCAGTGGGCTGAGGACAAAGCTCTGGTGAACCCCAGAAATAGAGAGCGGGAATAGAAAGAGGAACACATGAAAGAGACCTGGAAAAATGGACAAAGAAAATTAAAAAAAAAATCATTGGGAAAGTCTGTTCATATGAAGCTTAAGGGAGTGGTCATTCATTTATTCAATGACAGATTTAAATATTGAGTAGCTACTCTGTCAAGCACTGTGGCCAACAGAGACATATTCAACAAAGAGGATCAATAACTTGGACTGAAAATTATCTGCTGAATTAGCCATAAGGAGGTTCATCAATAACCTATTTAGGTGCAATTTTGATGCAGCTCTGAAAGCAATAGTATAAAGAATGAATGGCGGGTGAAGAGGAAGAGATAGTAAGAGTGGATTTAAAAGTCATCAGTTCTGGATATGTTATGGATAAACTTAGGCATGGAATATATGTAGTGAAGAGAGATGAGAGCCAAGAACAGAAATAAGAGATAGATGTAAGAAGAGAAGACAGTGAGAAAAATTGAGATTCATCAGATTTAGGTTGAAAATGGGAAAGGAAGTGCATAGTCGAAGGTAAGGTGATAGGAGGTTAGAAAATAAGGAATAAACTTCTATTTCAAATATGGTGATTTTCAGTTCTAAATTCTTTTTTATAATTTTCTTTGCTGAGAACTTCTAATTTCCCATTCATTTCAAGAGTCTTTACCTTTACTTCATGGAATATACTTATAAGAGCTGCTCTAGAATCTTTGTTTGATAATCTACATCTGGGTCATCTCAAGATTGGCATCTATTGATTGTCTTATCCATTGGGAAGTGGTCATATTTTCCTGGCTCTTTGAATATCAAGTAATTTTAGATTGTATCTTAGCCATTTTCTGTATGCTGTTGTTTAAATTCTGGGTCCTATTAAAAATTCTCTGGAGAATGTTGATTTATTTCTGTTTGTTGTTTTAACAGTCATTCAACCCATTTAGCTCTTGACTACAGGTTCTGTCTCACCTGCTGGGGTGATGGTCCCAATACTAGTTCAGTTGCTAAACCTTTGTTATACTGCTTTGCATCTGTTGAGAGCATGTGCCACTCAGGTGCTAGTCTGAAACCTAGGTATTGGCTTCGAGTTCAGTTCCCAAAGCTTTTTCTGTGATCTTTTGGGGCTATCCTATACAAGTAGAGCTCAAGAGTAAACCTGGAGGTTATACTGGTTCATACACAGAATTACCTCCAGGGCTCTCACGTCTACTCTCCAGTTAGAAGGAACTCCTTTTCCTGCTCCTCTGGCCAGAAAGATTGAGTTTATCTTGGAATTTTAACTGTGTATGCTTGAACTGCACAGGAACTGCATAGTTCCTGTGACTGTGACCACCTCGGGCAAAGTGAAAGGAAAAAAAGAGAGAGAAAGAAAAGTGAGACACCCCTCCTCCCGTTTATCTGATTGCAGGAGCCCTTTTATCCAGTTCCTCAGTTTAGAAGGGCATGGTTTCCATCAGAGTCTAAGCTCCGAACACTGCCACCACATGGAATCCACTGAGAGCGCACCCTTGATGGGCCATGAGACAAAAGAGAGAAAAAAAAATAAAATAGAAACTTCCTCCCATATGTTCTGGCTCATAGGGCGCCTATGCCAGAAAGACAGAATTTCTCCCATAGTGTTAGATACCCATGTGCTGCCATGTCTCGTCCACTGTTTACAAATCCATGATAGAAAAGAAGAAATAAAGGGAAACTCACCCTACATATGTGTCATTTCTCCATGTCTTGATTTCCCTCCCCAGTCTACTGCTCTTGTTTATTTTCCAGAGTCCTCAGGGGTAGATCATAGTGGGTTCACTCTATATTGGCTGCACTGGAAAACCCAAGAAAGAGTAAATTAAATACCTAGAGAAATTCTGAGTAAAACTAAAACCCTCTACTCAATCCAGCTGTTGAGAAATTACTGGAGGTCTGAGGTCACACAAATTCCCTGGATAGTAAGATGAGAAACCAAACTGCAGTGGAAGGAGGAGGGACTGGGGAGTGGAGAAGTGGGGATGGGTGTTGATTGTTAAGTTTGCTTGTGGAGAAAAGGTTAGAAGCAGCAACAATGAGGGGTGGTCAAAGATTGAGAACATTATAAAAGGAGAGATGACAGAGCATATGCCCAAAGATAAAAATGAATTGGTAGATTTGCTGGTGGGAAGATGAAGTAGTTCTCTTAGATTTTCTGTTTTCCCCATGAACATAAGATGAGAGGTTATCAGTTGAGAATCAGAGCAGGGAGGAGCTGTTGAATGTTCAAGAAGAAAGATCTGCAATTATCATCTTGGTAAGAAATTAAGATAAAGATTTTAGTGCTGAGGCAGTGTGGAAGGTCCACTTGTGGTTTGTAACAGCTAAACCAAAAATCAAGTTCATCCAATCTGCTAGCTCAATAGTTTCTTGATTTCTTGCTTTCAAGTGGCTTTCACCTCCAATCCACATCTACAATCCACTGCTATGTCTCTACCCTATACCTAGTGGTTACCCAGGTGTGGTTCCTATCGGAGAGAATGAGGTAAGCTTGTTGGGGACAAACTGAGGATAGGTAGTGCTAGGAACCAGATCAAGCCAGAAAAATATTACCCTCAAGGTTATTCAGAGAATCATAGCATCCTAGAGGAGAGAAGAAAGCAGCAGTTAATAAGGAGACTCAGGTTCCAGGACTACAAGGAAACCAATTTGCCATCAAATTGAAGGTGCTTAATGGAAGCCCAAATGGATGATGAGTTAAAATACTGTAATAAATCAGGTCAGGAATAGAAAACTGAGGGTGAGGAGTGAAACAGGACAAAGTCAGGAAGTAAAAAATCTAAATTCATAGGGAGCCAGTTGGTCATCCTTTCCATATAAACTGCCATATGACTCATGGAATAAGGATGGAGACTACAAACAACAGACTGCCACTTGGACCAGCAACTCAGAATTGCACACTTCTAAATTCAAAGTCCTATATCTCAGTCTCTGGCTACAATCTACTATCCCGTCCTGTTACTATATTTGCTATCATCATTACTCTTTCAATCCTATTCTTGTCCCCACCAACTGTTTCCAGTTGATCAGCCTATTCTGGCACCTCTTGTTTCATTCCCCTCCCGAGACACTGAGTTTCACTTCAACCCCTCTTCCTTGACACCCACAAATCTCTTGCTCCATCTGTTCTGAAACCAACCTTCCTCCATCCTCGGATCAATCCAATCCTCTGAACTCTTCTCCCCTCCTACTCAAACTTCTGAGCTGAGCTGAAATGCCTTCAAAGTTTATCCCCATTTGGGCCATTACTCACTTCTCCCACCCTGGCACCTGCTCCCCATGGCACCCCAGCAGCCTGCCCACTGGCCTCCCTGCTTACACTACTGACCACCGCTAATTTCTCCTGCAGCCAATTCTCCACACAACAGTCAAGTGAACTTATAAAAAACATAAATCAGTTTGCCTCACTTTCCTGCTACAACCCTTCAAAGGCTCGTAATTTCCATTAGAGCTGTGGCCGCCTTTATTTTACAGAGGCTCCCGTGATCTATCCTGCCCAGACCTTCCACCTTCTCATTTCTTGAACATCACAGGCTCCTTCCTTCTCAGGGGGATTGAACTTGCCATTCCCTCTGCCCAGGTCGCCCCACATCTTACCTCACCTCATGGAGGTTAGGCTCAAAGGTTACCTCTCTGCCCGCTAGGTAAAATGGCCCTCCCCCTTCATCACTATCTTTGCCGTTCTCCTGCCTTAGTTTTTCATAGTGCTTACCACTCGCTGAAATTACATTCTTTTTTGTTTACTCACATGTTTATCTGCTGTAGCCCATACTAGACTAGAAACTCCTCAGAAGTGAAGACAAACTATCTTGTTTGACTACTAGATCCATAGCACATAAAACGGTGCCCAGTATACAATAGACACTCCGTAAATATGTTGAATTTGTTGAACTGTCAGCAAGAACTCCTACATTCTCCAAGATAATGGGGAGAGTCAGGGTGGGAATGAGGTACCAATATCACCTGAGGAGCTGAATGGCAGGTAACTATCATTTGAGAAGAAAGAAGAACAATAACACTCTAAGACTTGCTGTTGCACTCTTTTTTTTTTTTTTGTAAGGAGTCTATATTAAAATATGCTGTATATTTGTTTTCAGGGTTAGAGGTCAATGTGGCCCATTAATAGGGTTTGCAAGTATCGTTTGTGCCATTCTCAGTTTTGCAAGGAAAATGTTGCACTATGAAAAGATAAATGTAAGTAGCTTAAGCAGAAGTAATTAGATATATTTTTCACTTTCTGTGGTCTAGATCTGGCATTATTCCCAGGCATGTGAAATTAGTGATAGGGAAAAATGTAAATATATAGCTAATGCAGTGTTCTTCACGAGGATACTTTTCTCTATGCAGTTTTCAACATTCAAACCCACTTCACATATTCCAGCAGGATGTTTCCAAAGTTTATTATGTCTTTTCTGCTGTTTAGAGGAAAACAGGAATTTAGCTGGTATTAAATGGCAGTCCTTAGCAACTGGGATATGACTGAAAAATGAAGGGGCCAAGAGAAGACAAACAGCCTCTGCTTCTTTATTTATAAAATGTTTGGATTAAACTAGATGATCTTGAAGGACACTTTAAACTCTTTGATTCTGCAAGCGTATGAAAGTTTAATGCAAGGTGGCATGTGTATCAGCCACTACTCTCCCATTCACATTAGGCAGATGTTCATTAGATTGATTCGATAAGGAAGCCAAAGTGACTGTCATTAATAAAAGGATTATTAACTGTGCCAGCCCCAGAGTTCTGCAGCGATGCCATCCACAGCCCCTGAGCATGAGCCAGGGGTTCTTCAAGTGCTGTTTCTAGACCAGCAGGATCAGCATCATCCGGAAACTTGTTATGTTAAAGACTCAAATTCTGGGGTCCCACTCCAGACCTATGGAAACAGAAACTCTGGGCGTGGGGCCCAGCAGTCTCTTTCAAGGCACCCCCAAGATGATCCTGATGCACGCTGACATATGAGAATGTTGATGTAAGTAAATAATCTCAGCAGCTCAAGTGCTGAAGGAATATTAAGGAGAGAGGGCTAGTGGGGAATAGACATAAATCACAGCAGTGGCATTTGGATCTTGTCTTATGAACCAGGAGTTCAGGTGAAGCTGGAAGGACTTTCCCAGGCACAGGCAAAACCAAACCAATCCCGGTTTCCCATGGCAGCGTGGAGCTCAGGGAAGCAGGTTACATTCTCCTTCCTAGTCATCCTTCCTCCTCTCCGTTCCATGGCGCCACACACGATGTGGCGATGAAGGAGACCAAGTGAGAGTGGACACGGAACAGCAGAAATTAGGACCTAAATAGTGCCAGCCTATGGGCCAAATTGTGCTTGCAGGTGGGCTGCATTTGGTAGGCACAGTATTACAAAAATAAGCTTGAGTCAACGTTTAACAATTGATAGTTTGGAGGTAAAAAAATATGTTCATTTTTAATTTTTCTTAAAGAAATGGATGATTTGATCACATTTCACCCATTTTCCTACCCAGCAACAATTTGCTGATGCTAATCGCAGCTGCTCCTTTTATTGGGATAATGTCCTCTCTTGTTCTCTACTGTCCCCACCACTCCCTTTTACTCCCCAGTAATCATTATGCTTGGATGTTCTTTTCATATAGTAAAAAATAAAAATTGCTCTCTGGTTTCATGTCAATCAAATGTGACCAAAAGTACTATCTCTTTGAAAACAAATGGAAATGAACATATTTGGGCAGAGGATGTTAAAGAATATCTCTACATGTTTAGCAATAATTACAGAGACTTATAAACAAAAGTGATACTAATAAAAGAGAAAAAGTGATAAACTCTGACTTGGAGAGACTTCACAAATGAGATAATAATAAAGAAGGGTATTGAAGATTGAATAGGAGTTTTCCATATGCAAATATACCCCTTTGACAATTATCAATTCAATAAACTGTGCAGTCTGAGGCAATTCGTCATTTTGGAAGCATGAGCCTTTTTTCTGTAATTAAAATAAATAGAAAACCTCTCATCATGTGGCCACATATTATATGTCTCTATTGTTCAAGGCCACATTTTAATTGCTCTGTCCTGAGGCCCTCTTTGAGCCCAGGGATACCTAGAAGTCCTTTTTAATAAGGAGTTAGTGCTCAAGGCTCACTGCCAAGCCACAGCCACTCTCATTTGAAAATGAGGAGTGGAGATACATTCCATAAATCAAAGGCCTGAGGAAAAATAGTTAACTCAACATGTTCTGAGCTTTTCCATGCTTCCTTGAGGGGGTCATTATGAAGGAATACTTTGCTAGGTAACTGAAATATTTAAAAAGGAGAAGCAAAAAGCACACATGTATACATGTGTTTTTCAAACCAGTGCTTTCCTCATAAAGGCTCAGTAAGGTAAGGCAGCCTTCCTTCAGAATCCTGGCTGGCTGCCTGAACCTAAGCAGAGGTGGCAGATAACGCCTGCCAGGAGCTAACTGAAACATCTCTTCAGTCCAAGCAGCAGCTTTTTGTTCCGGAGTGGGGGGTTGCACGCAGTTCAGATCAGGGTGCAGCCAAATTCCTCACCGTGGTGCCCAGTTGCAGGTCCCATGCCGCTCGGCCAAGCTTGGGTTGGGTGAGTCTATTTTATAACATACACCTGCTAGAGAGACCCCTGTGCCAGGGACCTGCACACAGCACCACAAGGTCCTGGTTCGTTTGTGCGTTTGTTGTCAAGTGCTTTGCGACGAGATGGGGAGTGTGTAATGGGGCCCCCCTTACTAGCTGGAAGCCTGGAAAGAGGATGTAAGTGTGATTACTGCTGACAGCTAATGGAGCATCGCCGTCAGAGCCGGTGGAGGAGACGCTGCTTTTGGATCCCAGGTACCTTGGTTCCCATCCCAGAAAATTTCTCATAGGGAACTGATTGATCTTTCAAACAAAATGGCTACATTAGCCAAGTTGTTGCTGCCTTTCTCATTTCACTTCCTTTTCCCCTAAACCACAAAGAAAGATGGCAGTTTAGATGCAATGTTTGCTGGGCAGAGTAAAGAGGCAGTGAATGCCCAAATGTCTTTGCCATCATCTTCTCACTGTACAGTAACCACATGGGGGGAGAAGGAAGACATGAAACTGTCACACACAATTTGTATGTGTCGGAATACATATCGGTGTGTAAGATTTTAGCTCACGGTGGTTTATGAGATGTGTTCATTGACATATAGTGATGGCATCTACATTTTATATATTTTATAATGTCAGTGGAGACCACTAGAAATAGATTCAAGAATAATATAAGAATACACAAATAAAATTTTTAAAAATTTAAATGTGATGGTGTAGCCCACTCGCCCCAACCTCTAGCTTCTCGTATCATCCCTCCTGGGCTGTGCTGGTTTGTGCTTCCCCTCAAGCTCCCTTGGTCTCATTGTCTTTCTACAGCTCCATACTGCAGCCTCAACTTAGCCATCTGTTCTAGTTTGCTAATGCTGCCAGAATGCAAAACACCAGAAATGGGTTGGCTTTTATAAAAGGGGGTTTATTTGGTTACACAGTTACAGTCTTAAGGCCATAAAGTGTCCAAGGTAACACATCAACAATTGGGTACCTTCACTGAAGGATGGCCAATGGTGTCCGGAAAACCTCTGTTAGCTGGGAAGGCACATGGCTGGTGTCTGCTCCAAAGTTCTGGTTTCAAAATGGCTTTCTCCCAGGATGTTCCTCTCTAGGCTGCAGTTCCTCAAAAATGTCACTCTTAGTTGCATTTAGGGTATTTGTCCTGTCTTAGCTTCTCCAGAGCAAGAGTCTGCTTTCAACGGCTGTCTTCAAACTGTCTCTCATCTGCAGCTCCTGTGCTTTCTTCAAACTGTCCCTCTTAGCTGTAACAGTTTGCTCCTTCTGTCTGATCTTATACAGTGCTCCAGAAATTTAATTTAGACCCATTCTGAATGGGTGGGCCAACACCTCCATGGAAATTATCCAATCAGAGTCATCACCCACAGTTGGGTGGGGCGCATTCCCATGGAAACACTCCAAGAATTACAATCTAATCAACACTGATAGGTCTGCCCACACAAGACTACATTAAAGATAATGGCATTTGGGGGGACATAATACATTCAAA